>NC_048597.1:40158968-40788127 GCF_003668045.3 Cricetulus griseus | reverse complement strand
GGTCAAGCAGAAGCAGGTTTCTGAGTTCACGACCAGCCTGAACTATAAAACAAGAACCCATCTTTAAATAAAAGGTCAGGGTGAGGGTGGGGGTGATAATTTAGAATTTATTAATGTTACAATAATCAACATCACGAGTAAAAGCCTGGAGTCCCTAATCTGCAGCTTTCCTACACTAAGGAGTACAGTCATAACAATAACTATCAAAACAACAGTTCTTTTTGTTTGGTTGGTTGGTTGGTTTTTGGTTTTTCGAGACAGGGTTTTTCTGTATCGCTTTGGAGGTTGTACTGTACTCAACTCGCTCTGTAGACCAGGCTGGCCTCGAACTCACAGAGATCCTCCTGCCTCTGCCTCCCAAATGCTGGGATTAAAGGTGTGTGCACCACCAACACCTGGCAAAACAACAGTTCTTTAGTGTAACAGTTTGAGTGTCTATCACTGACAACTGATTGAAAATTTTAGCATAATGATATACCAGACAAGTTACTTTATTCCTAGAATGATATATACTGTCATATACCATCTTCATGGCAAGCTTTTCATTTGTCCATGGTGGTTTTATAGGAATTTAAAAGTAAAAGGCATAATCTTACCAAGTTCTAATTTTTTAAAAAAAGGAATCGAGAATCTCTATAAAACAAACCCCTAAACATTCTTATCTAAGAATAGAATGAATTTTCAGAAAACACTCTATTTTTTGTTGATTTTGGCTTTTGTTTTTGTTTTTGTTTTTGTTTTTTAAGCAAGATTTCACTGTGTAGTCCTGGTTATCTGTCCTACAACTCACTTTATAGAACCTCAAACTCACAGATCCACCTGCCTCTGCCTCCCAAGTGCTAGGATTAAATGCTTGTGTCGCCACCACCCAGCTTTTTATTTTTATTTTTTGATGGAAAGAAACATGTGTAAGTGACAATATAACTATTTTGTGAAACTTCCAGTAACAGTAAACATTGTAAAGGTAGCCTGCATTTTGCTCACCATTCTAAGAAGTCACTTAGTGGTTCTAAAAGTTTTAAAGATCTGTGTTTGTTTAATAAAACTCCAAAAAAAGGAAAATATGGAACTCATCTAAATGTGAACTTACCCATTTGTGCATGCAAGCCTTCCTATTCCAAGAGCCATTCACTCTGTTCAACTGGAGTACAGACATTAAAAACAATACTTTGGCTTCCCTGGCTTTACAGCCCCTTATGCCTTACACCCTTACATGTAGAACCACAGGGTTTTCACAGACACAGCCTAAGCAGTTATAAAATTGCAGTGAAGTCAAAATGACCATGGGGCTGATCACAGATTACTGTCAGCAAAAAGATGTTCTTTGTGGCTGAACAGGTAAGGAATAGCAGATAATTCACTCCATAGACTAAGAAATTAATTCAACAGATCACCCTCCTTATTTAAAGCTCATACTTCTCTATACAAATCAAGGTTCAAACTTTTAGGGTTTCCATGGGTTTTAATATAGTAAAATGCTGCAAACAGCACATATTATATAAAATTTCTAGCTAGACTACAATAAAGCAAACAATAAACATATATTGCTACATCTAAAGTTAAATGTACAGTCTAAGTGGACTTGAAAGCTTTAGTGACAAATGAATGTTGATACCAAAGTTTTGAGAAAAAAAAACAAAAATTTTACTTTTTTCAATACTGTGAATCTATATCCAAGACATGTGAAAGTACAAAAGCATTTTCAAAATATACAGAGCTTATTAATTTATTGGACATTTTAAAATATAACAGATTAGAATTCATAAAGTGGAAAGTAGTTCCAGTCAATGACAATCCCAAAACTTAGGATACACAAAAGTTACTTAATTTAATTGATTTATATATATTAAATGATTGTGTAGAGGATCTAAAAATGAATGTCTATATGCAAAGCAATGTGTAAACTTAAAACACTCTCAGGGTACTGCCAAGACCCTGAGACCTAACTTCTATAATTTCTTTTCATTTGAGCTCATGTTTTGTTTTCCCTACCATTTGGTTTTTACACTAAAATCTTCAGGGATTTGGTTCACACATATCCCATTCATCCTCTCCTTAGCTTATCCTTCCTTTTTATGCTCTGCTATGTAACTTATTAAACAATAAAATTTATCTTGACAGAGGGCAAATTTCAATGGTTTATGAAGAATGCCCTCAATAATTAGTCAGAAAAAAAGTACCATGATTTAGAAACAATTTTACATGTATGTCCATGAGTAGATTTAAGACTTTTATTATATCATTCTTCCACTGACACATCTTCTTGATAAGGAAAAGAATGGTTTTTATCACACAGAGAACCTCCATTAAAAACCCACAGTGTGGCTTGGACACCGTACTAGGTATGAGGCCCGGCAAAAATTTACCTGTGTCTATCACAAAGTGAAATCACGATGCCCATATGTAAAACAGTCATGTGTCCGAAAGGAAATTTAGGAACTTATTTAGGAACCTTTAATATAGTTCCTCATGTTGTGGTGATCCCCAATCATAAAATTATTTCATTGCTACTTCATAACTGTAATTTTGCTACTATTATGAATTGGTTATTTGATATGCAATCCCCAAAGGGGTCACAACCCACAAGTTGAGGACCACTGAATTCTAAAGTGGGATTTATAAAGCATTCATAAAGTTATCAGAAAAAAAATTCAATGATCTTAGCTAACCACCATGAAATATGAAGAATCATGTTCTTGTCCACTTGTCCTGTGCTATGACTTTGGGGGAGGGGAGGTTGCAGGGCTAAAGCCACAGCTTTGTGCATGTAATACTCCACCACACAGTTAAATCTCAAACAGGTTCTGCCTTTTAAAAGATGTTAGATAGCCTTTTCCCAGATCCAAAAAACACATGATACACCTTAGCTTTTTCTTTTTCCTGGCTATTGCTATTATTAATTATTATTATTATTATTATTATTATTATTATTATTATTATTATTTCCTTCCTCAATTACTTGTCCAATAAAGCACAGACACAATATATATTGTTGATTACAGCTAAGAACCATCACATGTATTATTATCTTGTGTAGTTCTCACACAGTTGTATAGTAATTACATTCTGCACACACAATAACAGAAGTTTTAAAGCTGAGAGGTGACACACTCCAAGTCCCTCAACTGTCTCCAACAAAGACAGCAGAGTAGAACCTAAGGCTCCTTGTGTACAAAGCCTCTGTCCCTTGTCCTGTATATACTGCTAATACAGAGATATTTACAGTGATGAGGGCTCTGTCAGTACTGCATTGAGCCTAAATCTGGGGAAGCCAGAACAGACCTGGACAGTCAACAGTTTCAGAGGGTGACTCCTGTTCAGTCTTTAGCCGTCAGTCCTTTATGCCAGAGTTTCTCAAAGTACTTCCCAAATACTTCAAAAATTGCCCTCTATATTGGTTAAAATATAAGTTTCTGGGCCTCACCAGAACAGAATATCTAGTAATGGTGCCTCCATTTTTAGCATGCACTCAAGATTGGATTTTCAAACAATAAGTTTTAAAATCAGTTTAGGGGATCATACTCTGTGCTTTCGTTCAATAAAATAGCTTAAAACAAACACAATTTATAAAGATACTATGGAGACAGAAAAAATCAGAGGGTACCATACACTGACTCAAGAGACCTGCTTAGTTCTCAGATGCTATTTAGGAAGTAAAATTTTATTGCATACAACTCAGTCAACTACATTTAAGAAATACAGCTGTTTTAACTTTTTTTCCCCCTTTGGTTTTTCGAGGCAGGGTTTCTCTGTGTAGCACTCACTGGCTGTCCAGGAACTCACTTTGCAGACCAGGCAGGCCTCGAACTCACAGAGCTCCTTCTGCCTCTGCTTCATGATTAAAGGTGTGCTCCACCACAACCTAGCTTGCATTAACTATTTTTATTTTCATTTCTCCTTCTAAATAAGTAATTTTAATATTACTTTAAAAAAAAAGTAACCTTCTGTGTAACATGAATTCTATAGTGCCAGATGTAGCAGGAGTTCTAATAGTCTTACTAATAAAAATTCAAAGTCAGATATAGGAATTAATGCTGAAGATCAGAGAAGCAAAGCAGCAAGCCACTAGATAGTTCTTACCTTTACCAACCCTCAGACCAAAGGGGCGATCCTTCCTCAGACTGCACTGCTCCTTAGACTTCTTAGACTGCACTGTTCCTCAGACTTACTGCCTCAGACTAACTGCTGTTCTTACAGCATCTCTCTCTTGTCTCCTCCAGCCTTATACTCTTGTCACTTTTAGGATCTTAGTTACTCTATTCCAAGAGTTTCTGTTATAACCCCAGAGTTTTTCTTCGGTCTGTGTCTAACTACTCATAAAATTATTTAACCAACATTTTGCAGTATTTTGAGTCTAAGAACTTTCCCTTTGTTTTTTATCCAACCTCCTCACTATGTGGAGTTGTTTCACTTACCTAGATCCTTGAACTGATTGGTATAATTTAACTATATATTATTGTGGATAAATTCCACTCCATGGAATTTAATCTGTTAATATTTCACTCACTAATTTTCTCATCTTCTGTTTATATTTTTAGATAGAATTCCTTACCTGCTTGCCTTCCTAAGCATGCTCTTGTTTAATTGGCACTGGTTTCAATATTCATCATATATTATTTTTTCTTTGAAAAGAAAAACACGATAAGGATTCCCCATTACCATATGAGGATTTTCTGGATAAAATCTGGACAGCTTTAAGATGAGACACTTGGCATTCCAAGGAATAACAACCTTTGAAATGTTACAATGATCAACTATGCATACTGTGTGAAACCAAACTCAAACTTTCTCAGCTATGACTGAAAAATACAGAAATATCTGACGCAAAGCACAGAGAAGATACTATACCAGACAAGCCTATTTTAAAAGCTACCCTTGGTGGTGAGATGTTAAAAAGCAAGTGGATGCCAAAGTACAAGTTCAAAAGAGGTGCCTTTTTCTTGATTACCACAGCTGGAAACATAGTCAGCACTTTAATGAGACACTAGGAAGAAACTTAGGCATTACTTACATAGTACAGCAAAAACAAGCACATCTGTTGTGACACTTACCCAAAAGTTGTCAGGGGTTTTTTTGTAAGGTAGTACCAGGAATTCTTCATTACTTCAAATAAAGATTTCTAACATAAAACTGAGATTCACAGCAAGACTTACTTAAAGATGTGGACCTTGCCGTTACCTATGCTCTTTCTGAAGTAAGGAAAACATACACTTCAGGTATGCTAGCTAATGAACAATAATTGGAAATTGCTTATAATTTTACTGAAAATGTGGTTTTATTAGTTTAGCTGCCAAATAACACATTATTTTCAGGTTCACTGTTCCTTCTATATTAAAAACAAAGCTATCTCATTAACTTGTAACTCTTACAGTTTTTTAATCAGATGCAAAGATCAAGATGGATTTACTAAGTCTCAAAATTATAAAGCTTTTAAGACACCTACGTCTATAATGAAAGATTTCCTCAAACCACCAAAGATGTAGCACCATGAAACAACAGAGATAGCCACATTTTTAATAGCTGGTATTTTATATGAAATGCAAAGTAGGGCTACAGTTTCAGAATCTAATAAAAATATGCAGAATAAGAGAAGTTTGGAAACTCTTGATGATGCAGAAGCAGAAACCTCTTTAAATTCTTACTTTGATAAGTAAAGCCTCATAACCAGTAAATACATTGTGGATGCAAACAACTGGCAATTCATGGCAAGGGGACTTTTAAAGATCTCATTGCAAGTTTTACATTGTCACAATAACTGCTGACTTCAAAGACAGGTTTTTAAAACTGTTTTAATGAAGGAGTCATTTGCTATCTAAAAGAAATGCAAGAGCTGGTCAGATTGCTTTTTTTCTGGTATTGATTCTCATATTAAGTTTCTGAATTGGTCAAATACATTTCCAGAGGGAAAAGTAACATTAAATGTTCATCACAGTGAACACAATGTCGAATTGTGTGTAAATAGGATGTTCTTTAGAAAACAGTAATGTACTCTGAATCTACTGCATATGTGGGAAAGGAAAAACCTTTAAAAAAAATTGGCAATAAAAAATTCATATATTGTGGTACATACTAAATTTACCTTGCAAAATAATCAATTATAACCATTCTAGTTGATCCAATATATATATTATATATATATATATATATATATATATATATATATATGACATTATGAGATCTCTGAAGGAAATACCTAGCTGTGAGGACTAATGTAATATTTATATTACTAAAAAAGAAAAAAAACACAAAATTTAGATTACCTAACACCCCCACAAAGTAACTAAACACCCCAGTAATGTCCAAGTATATTTGTTACTGGCAATTGGCTACCACAAAGGCCTGATCTTCAAACTTTATTCCTTTTAACACTAACATATTTATTAATAGATACAACATCCCACCCAGCCAATCAGGAAACAAGATAGGCATGTCAAGTTTTCTTTCATGGAACACTGAATCCAACCCATTTTCATTAACAAAGCACAATTTTCAAATTCACTATGGTACTATCATAAATTTATAAAATTCAGTACAGTTAATTTTCTTAGATCATCAGCAACTCTAAATACTTTAATATAGTGGGGTTGACTTGCTAATTAGTTTTCTGTAGTTCTCAGACACCGTGTTGCTCTCAAATACTGTGCAAATCTTGTTTTCACTACAGTTATCTCTCACAAACTTTTCAGAAACTTACTACCCAAAACATATTTTGCAGAACTTTCCATTTTGGAGATTTTGGAGGCATATATCGGAAAATTGCAGTTAACATTAATAAATCTCAGAGTAGATGTTTGTTTCATACACAAGACTAGTAAAAAGACTCCTAATTTCTCCGAATACATGAATCTCTACAGAAATTAGGTTCAATTTTGAATCATGCTTTTACATAATAAAAGATTTACTATACCACCTAAATACAACCTTCCCCAACCCAAAAGTAACTGTTTCATGTACCATTGAAGAGGAGAATCCAAGAAAAAGTGAGAACATCACATAATTAGAGAAGTCCTCTTTATGGCGCCTCCTTGGGTTTTTAATAAGTCCATTCATACATTACAAGCTTTCCACATTACTGTCTGACAAATTTACTAGGCCTTCAACTCTGTGTAAAACTTCATTACCAACTAAAATGTCTATTTGATAATTAGCTTTCAAGTGACACTTGGCAGATAAACAAACATCTAAACTATCTTGAACTGTTAATAGCCTAAAGCTAAACTGTAAAGACTAAAAATCCTGAGTTTTGCTGTGAGAAACTCAGTGAGACAGGCTTCCTGGGGCTGTGGGGCGGGCAGGGGAGTATTATAACCTCAATAAGCGTCTAATGATGACCCTTCTGTAACTACTAACAGCCACCCACTTCCCTCTCTAGAGTGTGCATACTTACCCGAGAAGGTAAATGGGAAGTACACAGGAAGGAAGAAGAAACTGCAGCAAAGCCTTTGTCATATGATAGTGACCTATAAGTAACAAATAAAGGCACATCATCAGGATGGGAAGGCTTTACAAGATTCCATAAATGAAGGACACAAAACCCAAGAGTCCAGCTCCACACCAACCCCTTGCCTGAATCCACCCTCCTCCCTGAGAGAGCTGCAAGGGCAGAAAGGGAAAGCATGTAAGATTATTCGAAGAGGGTGGGGGCAGCCCAGCTGGCATTCCAGGGTCTCCCCAGAACCCTGTTTCCTACTCCCTGTCTGTACAAAGCAGAAAGTTGATCCGTTCTGAACAGTAAAGCCCACATCACCATCATTCATCAACTTGCACAAGTGATCACCACCCCCTGGGCAAATACACCAGTAACCAAATCGCAAAGATCGATAGGCACTCCTCCGTGCCTTGCTCGCTGTGCCCAGAAGCCAGCCAGCCTGAGGAGCCACGGCAGCAGCGGTTCCAGGTATCGCAGCCCTCAGACCTGCAGACCTGGGCGGCCACAGCCAGCTCCCAACAGCTTGGCTGGGTCACAATCCTGAGACTGGAGATCGGAGTCGACCTGGGGAAACACATTCTCCAGAGCCCACGACAGCAAGCGCAGGCCACCAGGTCGGCGAGGTCGGGGTGGGGGAAGCTAGGAAACGCCGAGGGAGAAAGGGAGGGAGGGATCCCACCCAGGCTTTGTTGCTGGTCACCATCAAGTTTGCGTCTTAGTACAAAATGTCGATCTTAAAGGCTGACAAGACAGAGGCAGAGGCAGAGGTAGAGGGAGAAAGAGAAAGGCAATAGAGTCCATCTTGCTTTGGGGAAGAGGGGGAAGGAAAAAAAAATGAAGTGCAAATCCCACACTCCGGGCGTAAAAGTCTGCTAAACACCTTTCCACAACGCAGGAGCAACGAGTGGGGTGTCCCCGTGCCTGTGCCCGCTCGAACTGGTGGCGGTCTGGGCAAAAAAAAAAAAAAAAAAAAAAAAAAAGCCTCGCTCCTCTTCCTCTCCTTCCCTCCTCCTTCTTCCGTTCCTCCTCCTCCCGTTCTCCTCCTCCTCCCGCGCGGGCCCCGGCGAAGATCCCGCCGCCGCCGCCGCCGCCGCCGCTGCCTCTGCCGCCCCCCAGGGAGGGACCGCTGCCTCCCGGCCCCACGCTGCCATTCCAGGCTTGGACCGCGCTGCGTGGCGCGCGTGGGGCCGGGGGCCGGGTGGCCGCGCGGAGATGTCCGCTCCGGGGACCCCCGCGCCCCCTGGCCGCAGGCTGGCTACAAAAGTCGCGCGAGCAGAGGTGGCCGCGGCGGCGCGCAGGAGAGAGGACGCGCGTGGGGAACCCACGCCGCGAGTGGGCAGCCCCAAGGGATGGCCGAGAGCGCCCCTCCCCGTGCAGGGAAAGTACCCCAGTCCCCGCCAGCCAACCCCAGGAACGACAGCCCGGCGTCCACGGCCGGTAGACGAGAACTGGACGTGTCATTAGCAGGACAGGCAATGGTTTCAAAGCCCCAGGCCAATGACCATTAGCCGAGGCAGCGCTAGCTCGGTCCCCATCCCCCACCACCTCCACCCACCTCCCCCCTCGCACCCCCCCACCTTCACCCCACCTCACTAAACTTTTCAACAAGATCCACCTGGGCTAATTTGTCCTCAGTTAAAATATTGACTAGACCCTACACACTGGGAAGGAAGGGCAATGCACGCTTTATTTTCCTTTCTACAGAAAGGAAAGCAAAAAATAGCTTGTCTCTGTGTCTCTCCCTCTCCCCCCCCCTCTGTCGTACATGTTGTGTCTTAGCTTTTTGCATCGTTTCGTTTTACCTTCCTCATTTAGCAGAAATGATCGCGGGTATTTCACACATAAACGTGTTCCAGATTCCTGGATTCAGGGTCCTTGTAAATTACAGGACTCGGGTTCGGTCTCAGTTACGTTAAGTTTCATGCGATATCCCCCAAATAAATAAAATAATAATAATAATAATACATTTCTGAGGGTGAGTGAGCGAGACGAGGTGGAAGAGGAAAAGAAGCCTCCAGTCTGATTTCTGTAATTTACTAGCGACCCGGATCGCAGCAAATAACAGTGTAACACGAGCGTGGCTTTAGAGGGTTGGGGAGCTCTTTCTGGAGGCATCGACCCCATCCCCGGATAAAGGATCTGCAAGTTTTCTGTCATCGCGACCATGCAATGCCATAACTTACCTTCAGAATGAGTCTTTAAACAACCAAGCAGCCAAGGCCTTCCTCCTCCCCTCCACCGCCACCACCCCCAGCCTCGCTCTCTCCACCTTAAACTTATTGACACAACATAATCCCACATTCAAGCAAAATCCTGACACAGCCTCCCTCCTCCTCTCCCCCCTCCTCTCTTCCCTCCCGTTTCTCTCTCTCTCTCTCTCTCTCTCTCTCTCTCTCTCTCTCTCTCTCTCTCTCTCTCTCTCTCTCTCTCTCTCTCTCTCTCTCTCTCTCTCTCTCTCTCTCTCTCTCCTCTCTCTCTCTCTCTGCCCTCCCTCTCCTTCTCCCTCTCTCGCCCTTCTTCGCCCTCTTCCCCTCTCCCCTGTTCTTCCTCCAGGCTACTCTGGCACTAGAACAGCACTTTCTCCACTCGCCGCGCATTTGGCTGGGGGGGTGGGGGTGGGGGGATGAGGGGGGACACCGATCTCGGGGCCGGAACACCCCAATCCTAACTCTCCAGATGAACGAGCAACCGGGCTGCTGGTTCCCGGTCACCGACGCACACACGAAAACCGAGCCCAGACCCACCGAGGGCAGCCTTCCCGTACCTTCCTCCCCTGCCCCGGGGCTCCCCCAAGGCCCCACCTCCCCCCCGGCAGCCGAGCCCTGCCCGGGGCTCCTCCACGTACTTTCGCCTCCTTGAAGTTTGGGGCTCTCCGGGCGGCCACGAGCCGCCCCGCCGGCGTTGAGGACCGCTCCGTTGTTGTTTTCCTCAGGCGCCTCAAGCCCGCGCCCCAGCTCCGTGCCCCCTCAGGCGGCGCTGCCCGGGCGCCGAGAGGTGCTCGCCTGCAAACGCAGCCTGGCACCGGCTGGCCTACTCCTCCCCAGCCCGGCCCCCAGCTCGCGCTCGCCGGGCAGCGCCGCGCGCCCCCCCGGCCCGGGCCCGCCGCCGGCGCGGCGGCCGCGACCCTCGGCCCGACCTCTCGCCACCCAAAGTTTTGGCTGAGGGGAAAGTGGCCCGCGAGGCGCCGGCCGGTGGCGGCTCGGGCTCCGGACGCGCGGGCTCCCCTCGCCTTCCTCAAGTCCACCCTACCGGCTGCCGCCGCCGTCGCCGCCGCCGCCGCCGCTCCTGCCGCGGAGTCCTCGGGCTGCAGCCCCGGCGGCTCGCAAGTGAGTAGGAAAACAGAAAGTGCGGGAGAGCGCCCGCGAAGGCTGCGGATGGCGGGCGCCTACCTCGCGGGCTCGCCGCGGCGCGAGGGCGTGTGTGTGGCTCGCCCTCAGTGGCCAGTCAGGGGCTCTCTATGGGAAAGTGGAGAGGAGCTCGCGGAGCCGCGCTGCCTCCGCTCCACTGTACACTGCTCCACATACAGTACATGCAACCCGGAGAGACTGAAAACACTCATTTTATATAAGGCAGCCTGCCATTGGCCCGCGCCGTGACGGACGGGCGGCTCAGCCAAACAGGAGGCGCGTTACACCCAAACACACGCACACATACACACATTTCACAGAGACACACAAAGATCATCACATTTTCTATTTTCTAATGTTCGGGACCTGTAGACAGTGGGCGAGGACAGGTAGAGAGGCCCAGCAGAGTGAGGGTCGCGGGGGAAAGCCCTCTCTGTACCAAGTTGCCTGCCTTGGAACTGGTGTCCTTTTGACTTGGGAGGGTTATGGTAATAAACTACAACTCCACTGGATATGGAAGTGAGGGGGGGTGGGTTTGATCGCTGCCTTGTGGTGCCCCATGAAAGAGGCGAGCATTGTGTTATGATTTTACATCCCGGCCTGCTAACAAGTGGCCGAGAGACGCTTTTATCGGCTTAGATTTCTTTTGTCAATGGGTTAGCCATCACATAGGCCAAAATAGTGCAAGATAAGTTTATCAAGACTAGAATGCATCGAGATTGTTAATGCCTCATTCGTAGACAAATTCAGAGGGGGGAAAAAAAAAACAATACAACACACAGGAATAAAGATATACCTTTTGCTAAAACAGCCGAATGTGCACTTAAAAGTCGGGAGGCAATCACCTGTGTGGGCACGCAAGATGTGCTGAAAGGTAAAACCTCGTGGAAAAAAAAATGACTATTAACAGTTTGCCTTAGAAATAGGCCTTTTGGTTCAATATAGCATATATATATATATATATATATATATATATATATATATATATATATATCTCCCCTTTATATATTGCCCACTGTATGTGACTGCTGTATGTTTGGTGACGTCTAGAGATGGTGAATGTGACACGTAGTCTTCTTTTTTCTTTTTTATGTGTATTAGTGTTTTTGTCATGGATGTCGGGTCCCCTGGAACTGGAGTTACAGACCGAGTTGTAAGCTGACTTGTGGGTGTTGGGAATTGAACGCTGGTCTTCTGGAAGAGCAGTCGGTGTTCTCAAGCCCTGTAATACCTAACTTTGATGATATTTTTTCTTTGCTACATCTTTGGCAGATCATGTTTAACAGTTTGATATAAACAAGCCAAAGGTTACTGAGAAAAAGTCAAACCTAGGAATTAGAATAAAATTCACACTCAAGTTCTTGACTAGTTAAGCAATAAGTAAATGAGGTTTTTTAGTCTCTTTCATTCTTAGATTTGATTTTAGTTTTTATTTGAAGATTAAAATAAGCTTTTCCGAGATTGCCTTCATTAAATGGTTATTCAGCATCTACAACTCATTGGCACTATTCTAGGACCCAGATGTTTTCCTGGGGTTCCTTCTGACCAAGATCCAAATTTTTCAAGAATCTTAAGTATCAACAGTTTTGAAGATTAAATAGTATAATTTTTATAGTCTAGCTGATAGTTTAAAATTTAAAAGAAAACTGAATAAGATAACTTTTTAACTTTATTTTACTTTTTGAGACAGAGTCTGACTATGTAGCCTTGCCTGGCCTGAAACTGGCTTTGCAAATCAGGCTGGCTTTGAACTCACAGAGATCCCACTGCCTCTGTCTCCAGAGTGCTGAGATTAAAGGAATGGGCCACAACATCCATCCCAGCCAGCCTAGATGCCAGCCTAAGATATTTTTCCCATAGCCATAAATAAAATGAGAAAAAGGCAAATTTGTGAAGTTTATAAAACAAAGCAGTGTGTAGAGATGTGGTGTTCTATTTTTAAAAGAAAATAAATTTTAAAGGAAAAATCCTATAAAACCACAGTATTTAAAGTGATAATACTGAAGATCATAAAATATCCTTCTTCATTCAATTCACGGAGAGGAACAAGTGTCCTCATTCCCAGACACTGCTCTGAAGTCTGTGCTAATTGCTCTCTTTTTTGCCTGTAAGAGAAAGGAAGCAAGCTGGGCCTTGGTGGCACACCCCTTTAATCCCAGCACTCAGGAGGAAGAGGCAGACAGATTTCTGTGAGTTTGAGGACAGCCTGGTCTACAAAGTTCCAGGATGGCCTCCAAAGCCACAGAAAAACCCTGTCTCGAAACCCCCAAAAAAAATAATTAGTGTGGATAAATTATTTATTATTTATAAAGCATATGGTCACACACAAAAAAGAAAAGTCATAACATAAATAAAAAGTAAAATTATAGCTTAACTTATCCCATAGTCCCCTTGAATATTATACTCCAAGGCTTTGCATTCTAGATTAGAAATCTCTGACAGTGGAAGGTGCTAACTGGCCAGGACTGCTGACAGCATAGGGAAAATGATCTGAAGCCATTATTTACAAGTTATCACTTACTGGAAAACTGGTGGGTCCACAGAGTCTTTAGAATTGTGATAATTATATATTTTTTAAATACTTTGCACATTAGTGGTCCATTTGTATTGGAGCATCATGTTGTTCTAAAAGTCTATTCAATATTCTTCCCCAGGACATTTGTTGAGTAGGTTCTCTATGCCAGATGCACTGTATATACCAAAATTACTTGCTCCTGGAAGCAACAGAATTCCAACCTCCAGCATCATGGATGCATCAGTCCTCATGACTAAGTAAGGAAAAGAAGCTTACAACCAACTTTAATGTACTATTTTACCATATTTTGAAATATATTCCAGATTTTTATTATTTCATTTGAGAAGAAGTACCAAGGAATTTTAAATTCCAATGGTTCTGTAAAATTTTAAAAAACAACTAGGAACAAAATCATAGCTTTCAGAGAATTTACTTAATTTTTATAATATTAGGTTATGAATGCAAGCAGCTAGTGTTTGCCTCCGTCAACACTTCTTTGCTGGTTTTCAATCACATGCTTAGCATGGTCCTCAGAGTCTTGATTGTCCAGTTTCCTAAACTTACTTTAGGAAAGTCAACTTAGATATGTGCATAAATGTGCACATGTAAGTATTTAAGTACATAAGTAACTGTGTTTCTTCTATTTTGCCTCTGTTCACTATCCTAGTTGGAATCCTGATGTTAAGCAACCTTAGAAAAAATTCTTTTTTTTTTTTTTAATTTTTTGAGACAGGGTTTCTCTTCATAGTCCTGGCTATCCTGGAACTCACTCTGTAGACCATGTTGGCCTGGAACTCATAGAGAGAAGAAAATCTATAAGTAGTCAGACAGTCATTTTTGTTTATCTTTTACACAGTCAATGGCAGATGCATGGCATAGGGTTTTGTGAAGCTTATCATACCAACGAAGTTTACAGATCTTGTTCCAGCTTGTTGACCCATTGCTTGGCGTTCCCTTTTACATTACACTCTATGGACTCCAGCATCTATCTGTACATGTCAGGGACTGGACATGGTGTCTGTAATCCTAGCAGTGGGAGGCAGAAGTGTAGAAGGAGTTCAAAGCCAGCCTAGTTTACATACTGAGATCTTGCCTCAAAAAATTAAATCAATTAATTAATTAAAGGGAGTTATCAACCTCGCCTAGAATAAATAATCAGTTGGGTATAATAAAAAAAGAGCAAATTTATTAATCATTCTTTGACACAAACCAACTTGAGAAAGTTACAGTGACTTATACAAAAGTTTATGACTCATACTTGACCTTTCTGAGATTCCCCTTTGTTCTGTATAATATAAATGTATATATGTAAGGGAGGAATCATACCTCTTCCCTTAAGGTCAATGTAAAGGGACTAAAACTTAGAAATCAGACCAATGCAGAGATTCAAAGGTTAAAGAGAACCAGCAGAACTGACAGTAAGAAGAAAGAGCATAAATATGCTGCTCTCATAGGGCGATGCTCAGACAAGCACTTTGGAATCCCCACTCTCTTGCGATTCGCTGTGGGATTCTATCTGTATCACTACCTAAGGCATCCAGATATTTTCCTTAGGGTTGTATTACTGATGTATTGACAGACATATTTAACCAATACCAAATACCTTGAGGAAAATGATGACATCTCCCTCAATGTTCTGTTTCCCAACAGTGGCTATAATGGAAACTAGCACAGTCCCTGAAATGTAGCACAAAGCAAAGATCTCTACAGCAAATGAACAAGACAAGCAGAACAAACTTGGACAGTCCATCCATGCTAAATAAATAGAAATTAAAACACTCAGAATCCAGAAAAGAAAGAGGTGACAGAGGAGATAAGGGCCCCATATAAATCATTAGCAGAACTAAATTTTCACATTGTTAAATTGTCTAAAGTATTTTACATTTTAGATAATCTGCCATGCTCACTAAAATCCATGTAAGGCAGATAAAACAAATAGCAAGATAGTCTTTTTCACCACCATTGTTTTATGTTTGGTTATTTTATTTGATATCTCTTATTTATATAATAGAGTCTTACATTGTAATTTGTGTATTATTCTGTAATATGTACTTATTTATAATTGTTTTATTTATATATTTACATCATTTTCCCCTTGCGTTTCATCCCTCCACACCCTCTGGTATATCCCTCCTTGTTCTCCTTCAAATTCATGGACTTCTTTTTCATTAATTATTGTTTTAAGTGTGTGTATGTGTGTGTGTGTGTCTGTCTGTGTATGTAACGCTAATTGTATGTATGTTTTCAGGGCTGACTATTTGGTATTGGATAACCAATTGGAGTGCTCTTCCCTGATGGAAGCTACTTTTCCCACTCTCGGCATTTCTGAATTGCATGTAGTTGTGTAAGGTTGAGGCCCCCTGAGTTCCTCCCCATCCCCATTAGCATATCTATCGTTATTACCCATGTTTCAGATTTGCTTTTGCATTCTGTTATTCGTTGTTGGGGTTTTCTTGCAGGGAGGATGGTGCAGGGAGAATTTGTTTTGTTGTTTTTGTTCCTGTTTTTGTTTTTTGAACAGGGTCTCATTGTAGGCCAGACTGGCCTGGAACTCATCTGTAATGGAGGATGACCTTGAACTAAAGATTCTCATGCCTCCAACTCTCCAGTGCTGGGATTACAGCATGTGCCACCAAGCCCAGCAGGATAGTGTTTTTAACCATGAAAAAGTCAAGCAGGCAAGGAAAGATTAACTGATCCTCACGATATTATTCAGTTAGTTGCTCAGCGGGGTTAGGCTTAGTTCTGCAAAGCTTCACTCTTTCCTCCTCTTTTTCTTCCTCTTTTTTTCTTTTTATTTATTTGTCTGTGTGTGAGTGGAGGAAGTGGTATGTCCCAGAAAGTCACTTGAGGATCCTAACATGCAGATTGGTCTCTGTGTGAAAAATGGTTTCTCACTAGTGAATCTGATTACCATTTAACATCAGCAGGAAGGTCCTCCTAGCACTAGCCTGTTGGACGCTTCAACTACATTCTCAGCAAGGCAATTCTATTCTCCCACACTCAGCTCCTGACAGCAGCCCTGTTCCCAAGAAGGCCCATTTCATCTTCTGGCAATTTTGATCATTATACAGTTCCTCCTGGCATTAACATAATTCCTCTCCTTTTAAGTTTTAGCTACTATTCTCTTTTTCTTGTTCTCTTGAGACCACATAGCATAATCTAATCCCTGTTCCACATGGCATGCAAAGGCAGCTCCCATAACTGCACCTATCTCTGTGGTCTTTCCCAACTATCTCAACACATTCCCTCTGGAGCACTATTCTTGACTCTTGGTCTTTTCACATAGACCCTGTCTATTGTCTTTGTCTATGTGTTCTTTCAAGTGTGACGCACAGGCAGAGGCTGAGTAGTGTAGGGTACACAGTGACCACAGATCCTTGATAAAGTAGTTCTATTAATACAAGCTAAGATGTTTTTAAGCTCTGTTTGCCTGTTTTGTGCTTATTCTCAAAAAGAAAAAAAAAAGTGTTTTTTTTTTTTAAGGATGGGCCAATGTATAATTTTCTTGGAGGAATTGAGGTGCAAGGGATTATAGCCTAAATGTTGTACAGTAGTTCAGAACTAGGTCCTTAGGGCTATACCAATATAGGTCATTATCCATATCCTTGTTCCAACACATGCTAGCGTTGTGAACTTGGAAAGATTTTGTAACTTCTGTTCTGTTTGCCTTCGTTGACATTAACATTTCAGAAGGTTGCTGTAAAGAGTAAATAATATTTACAAAATATGTAGAACAGTCTGCATTACATGTTCAGTAAATGATAGTTTTCTTTTTCCTTTCTCTTTTCTCTGACATTCATCCCGGAATTCCTTTTGCAACACCGTTTTGTAGACCAATTAGTTCATTCAACACATAGGCTATTGATTTCAACATCTCTGATTTATTCACAAATCTCAGACCTCCTTTCATTTTTCGCAGTAATTTTTTAAAACATTGTTGAAGGTAGAATCCAAAGCTCGTGCCTCCCAACACATTCACCTTGACCCATTAATCAGAACTCCACATTTATTGAGCTTGTCATAGAACCACCTAAATTTGTGTTATTTAAATGCAAACGGATTCATGGTGCATGACACTAGACACCTGAGTATCACTAGAACGTAGCATGTTTATAGTGCTCAGATTTCTTTTTAAAAAAACCAAACAGTGGAGTTTAAGTTGGAAACTCTTTCTTTATCTTGTCTTCCTTGGAAATGACCACTGTTTTATCATTTTGCTACCATTATATCCATGTTTTTCATAGCCCACTCATAAAAATATACCTGATACAGCTTTATCAGGATTTATAAAATTTTTGATATGCATTTACTAATAAGTTAATAAAGTTAACTTTATCAGAGAAGAATTTGTTCTTTGTTTTTGTTTGTGTGGGGTTTTTTGTTGTTGTTTTTTGTGTTTTGGGGGTTTTTTGTTTGTTTGTTTGTTTGTTGTTTTTTTGAGACAGTTTCTCTGTGTAGCTTTGGAACCTATCCTGGCACTCTGTAGACCAGGCTGGCCTCGAACTCATGGAGATCCTCCTGCCTCTGCCCCCCTAGTGGTGGGATAGAGGGTTTCACTACCATAGCCCAGTTGAAAAATTTGTTCTTAATAAGGGTTAAATATCTCTTGCTAAATAAAACAAAAACAAACTTCTGGCAGGATGAGGAACAGAGCTTAAAAATGAAGAAAAAACTGAAGAATCAAATCTCAGAAAAGCCAGTTGCACCATCCTCTCCAGATATTGAGATCATTTTATTAGAAATCATTTTTACCTTCATTATCATGAATTTACCCCAGCTTAAGAAAGGACTGATCCACTTGTCTTCATCAATGTTTTCTGCTTAGGGTGGGAACCAGGTAGAAAAAGACATAATGCTTGATTCTCCTACCAAGCATGAGTAGTTATCTAGCATGGGCCATAAGTGGGGGCAGTGGTAGAAAAGACCAGGATTTCCATTAGGACAGAAATAGTTAGCTGAATCTAATTCTTATTCATATATAGCTCACATAAATGTTGCATTATTACCATGTGTGTGTCAAACATACTTTAAAAATGAATAATGGCTGGGCGTTGGTGGTGCACGCTTTTAATCCCAGCACTTGGGAGGCAGAGGCAGGCAAATCTCTGTGAGTTCGAGGCTAGCCTGGTCTACCAAGCGAGTTCCAGGACAGACTCCAAAACAATGCAGAGAAACCCTGTCTCAAAAAAAAAAAAAAAAAAATGAACTTGGAGAAAAAGAAAAAAACTACTTCAAAGAAATTCTTTTTTTTTTTTTTTTTTTTTTTTTTTTGGTTCCTGAAGCAAAAGTAAAAGAAGTCAAAGAGGTATTCAACAGGGGCAAGCAAACCATCCCCTGCAGACCCAGTTTCTTATAACCCTATTACAAAAGTGATCTCTGGGCTAGCCTCCATTCCCTACTCTGCCAATTCCTTTGTCCTTTTCCAACGCCTGCACAGATCTTCACTAGCCTGTCTAGTCCGATTTCATTTAGTTTCAAGGGCCATAAAGCCAGTCGTCAGATAAGCTTAAAGGGAAAAAAGGAAAATTAATTGTACCACAATTGGAATCTCCCACAGAGCCCAAGGACTTCAAGATAACAAGGCATAAAAACAAAAGCTTGTCGCCTGACAGTCACCAGGTGAAGGGCAAGGATTCCTGACTATGGGGATGGGGACTGCTGGAGACTGGGTACATTTATGTGTGGTTAAGCAAAAAGAAAAAAAAAAACAAAAAACTGCCCTTAAAAGTGAGCTAGCCATGGATGGCAGAATGTAATGGGTATTCTACCACATACCATTTTCTAAACCCTTGCCTCCACTCTGTGATTCATTTACTACCCTCTAATTTGCAGAATCTGCCTTTTCTCCCCAACCTGCAGAAATTTAGCTACAATTACTTACAATGTTTATGACCTGACATTGTACCTGCAGCTATCCAGAAATACGTTATTTCTTTGCTATGCTTGCCTATTTGTTACGTTCCTTGACTGGTTCTGGCAACAATTTCCACTGGTGTTCCAATGGATAGTTTTTATTGCATGTATTTTGTGGACTTTTGGGTACTATCTAATGGGGCTAAAAAATCTGGATTCATAGATGGTCTCAATTTTTTTTTCTTTATTTCTTACTTTCTATCACATTCCACAGAGAAATATTCAAAAACAGGCGAAGGGAATGGAAAGTGGCAGCGAAGAATAACTGAGAGAAAGCTGTAACCCCCCTCTCCTTTCCCAAGCTAAGGAGGATCATCCGGGCTGGGAGATAGGCAGGGAGTGTTATCTGGGGTAGTTTCAATACAGGAAGCACGAGTGCCCAAGAGTAGGGCAGGAGCAGTAGGAGTCACACACCATTGAGAACTTGCCTACAAAAGTGATACACTGAGGGAAGGAATGTAACGTCCAAGGCTGTGGGAGGCAGTTAGGCTTACCCCTACCACACAAGAATTACTAACAAAAAGCAAAATATTTTGAGTCTGGCCTGTGAAAGAGGGCCTCTCTAAAAAAGAACAAAGTGCCAAAAGTGTTGAAGTTAGTGTTGAAGTTAGACTAAAACCTTCACAATGGAATAATTGACTCTGGGTCTTGAAGTACTTAGCTATTTGGAAAGACGTAATCCGTTTTTTCCATCATTCCATGTTTTTCTTCTTTCCTCAAAAACAAAATCTTCAGCTGAACTTCGGAGATGATACAGTTCTCTTTAGAAGCTTCAGATCAACTGCTATGTGTTCACTAACATGCTGGCTACAGCTAGTGCTGTAGAAAAAGGAAAAATGAGGTAAAATTTTTTCCAGTCATAATTGAGGGATTTGAGAGGGAGTGAAGAAAAAGAGTGAAAGGAGTATGGCTTTCAGTGGTTTGATTAACCCCCAGAGGCTCATGTATTTGAATGCTTGATACCCAGTTCATAGACCTGCTTGAGAAAGATTAGGAGGTGTGGCTTTGTTGGAGGAGGTGTGTCACTGGGGGTGGGCTTTGATATTTCAAAGCCCATGCCTGTCCAGTCTCACTCTCTCACTCCTCCGCAGCCCTCCCGCTCCCTGTCTGAAACTTTTGGATCAGATGTGGGCTCTCAGCTACTTCTCCAGCACCATAGCCGTCTGCCTGCTGCCATTGTCCTTAACATGCCGACCATGGACTAACCCTCTGAAACTGAAGCAAGCCCCCAGGAAAATGCTTTTTTCTCTAAGTTGTCTTGGTCATGGTGTCTCCTCATAGCAATAAAACAGTGTCTAAAACATGGTCCAACCAGAAAAGAGGAGAGCAAAGATATCATACAAGCTATCATAGATAGTTTGAGATAGAATAAAGAAGTCTTCAGAAGCTTCTGAAGTATCTGTATATTGTTCAGTATCGTGTTCTTGGTCCTTTCAATCATCATTGCTCCATAATTAAGCAATGTTTGAGGCCCAATATATGTTGTTGCTTCTAAACCTTAATTTCTGAATAGAGTCTCATTCTTTATTCTTTCCAAACATAACTGTGTGTGTGTGTGTGTGTGTGTGTGTGTGTGTGTGTGTATGTGTGTACAGATGCATTTGCACATATGTGCACATGAGGTGAGTTTGCACATGTGTGTGCATGCTGTGGAGGCCAGAGGAAATTTTAAGGTATTATTCTAAGTGTCATAGGACTGTTTTGTTTTGAGACAGGGGTTCTTGGTGGCCTGGAACTAACAAAAATGTCTAGACTAGCTGGCCAGCAAGTCCCAGGGAGCCACCTCTCTCTATCTCCCTGGACTGGCATTATAAAAGCACGAGACAAGAATGTTTTCTGTTCAAAGGGGCAAAGCAGGTAGTAGGGCGTCGTTGGTTTCTTAGCCCACTACCGTTCTATCTGTTGTCTTCCTAGTTGCAAGGTTCGATGTGCTGAGAGTCCTTCATAGCTTGGAATTGCCTTGGATTTTCAAAGTGAAACATCTAGAAGAGCTGAACTGAACTATTCCTGAGAAAGCAGTGACGAATGTCTTTTTTTTTTTTCTACTAATAAGTAAAGCTCAGAGCTTTGCTGCCAGATGAACATGGAAGGAAGGACAGAGCTCCAAGAGCCTGTGTGTTTCCTCGTCACTCATTCATTCATTCATGCATTTATTAAATGCCTTTCAGTGCCAGCATTGTGGTTATCACAAGAGACACCAAACAGCTGGGCAGTGGTGATGCACACTTTTAATCCCAGCACTTGGGAGTCAGAGGTGGATGAATCCTCTGTGAGCTCAAGGCCAGCAAGTTACAGGACAGCCAGGGCTGCACAGAGAAACCCTATCTTGAAAAACCAAAAGGAAAGGGAGAGACAAAACCGATATGGTCCCTTTGCTGATGGACCTTGTGCTTTAGTAGCAAAGATAGCTGCAACGTACAGCATAACACAAAATGCTCCCCACAATGAGCGTGAGACGGAGCAAGGAACCTTGCCACACTGGAGGAAAGTAGACTAGAAGAGCCAATGTCATGGGCTGGGTGCTTAAGATTGGAAAAGAAGCGAACATTACCTTAGTCAGCAAAAGAAAGGATGGATGATTGTTAGTTCTTAGGGTGGCTTTATATTCTAAGAAAAACAAAATGTAACTTTGGGATGTGCCCTTTTTATGATCTGTGTAATCACTATCATTCTTTTTTTAACTCTTGGGTTTGTGTAGTACTGAGTGATTGAGAGAGATTATTTTACATGCCTTGGACATTTTAGTAGGAAGCTAAATGTATTAGTGTTTAATATAAACCTATATATAATATAAATCTTTTAACTAAAAAATATGTAAGTATTCATTGTTATAGGAGTGTCTGTCAGAAAGCACTCCACTTGCCGGGCAGTGGTGGCGAACATCTTTAATCCCAGCACTGGGGAGACAGAGGCAGATGGATCTCTGAGTTGGAAGCCAGGCTGGTCTACAGAGTGAGTTCACAGAGAAACCCTGTCTGGAAAAGAAGGAAGGAAGGGAGGGAGGAAGGAAGGAAGGAAGGAAGGAAGGAAGGAAGGAAGGAAGGAAACTAAAAGGAAAGAAGGAAAGGAAGAAAGAAAGAAAACACTCCACTCTAGAGGGTTCAGGTGGTCGCTACCCAGAACAGAGAACTTGAAATGCTGGCAACAAGAATGATTATATCCATAGCTGAAGCATGTCTGACAGGATTGACAGACACTGGATACTGATGTAGATTTGAGGTTTTACTTCTTTTTGGGAGCAGCATAATTGCATTTTGACCTTATGTCATTTCTGGTGGACTAGACCTGTTATTCAACTGGTACTGTAGTCAGCTATACAATTTGTATTTGGACATTTTTCTTTATCTGTGTGTCTTCCTGGGGTCTGTCTGTACCAACTTGTCCCATGGAAGCAGAATTGCTTTGAGCTTAAGAGCTGGTGGCTCTGGAATCAGAAAGATCTTCAGTGAACACTGGCTCTGCTATTTCCTAGTTATATGACCTTGAACAAACTCCTTAAGCTTACTAATCCTCAGGCCTCATTGCTCGAAACTGTAAAATGGGGACAAAAGTGGTGCCTACTTTTAATGCTGGTTCTGAGAATTAAACATGACCATGAAAATAAAAATACTTTCTGACAATAAATAACAGCTCTTATATGTGGCTTGTAATGCACAGTTATGTTTAGTATCCAGTCCATGAGGCTTAGGATGATAAATAGCAATTTTATCTTCTGAGTAAGGTAGTTAAAATGCTTGAGAGATTTGGGGAAGCATTCTTTAAAGATTGCTAAAATTTAATATGGTGACACAGTAATTATAACGAATGAGATAAAAAAAACATTTTCTTCTGTTTTCTTTACAAAAGGTAGTGGTGTTATTAGTTATTTAAGTAACACCAGAAATCCCAGTGTTTATGTACCTCTGCCTTGACTTTTTTAGCTTTCTCAATATGTATCCACAGTAGATCAAGAACTCAATTTTGGGGGAGGCTGAGAAGATTGCTCAGCAAGTAAAGTGCTTGCTTTACATGCCTGAAGAACTGAGTTTAGATCACCAGTAACTACAAGCAGAACATGGTAGCATACATCTGCAATACCGTTGCTGGGAGACAGAGATAGGATGATTCTGTGGGGTACTCTGTGTAGTCAGTCTCACCTAAACAAGTGAGCTTCAGGTTCAGTGAGAGACTCAATCTTATAATATGGAGAGCCATAGTGGAGGAAATCTCCATGTCAGCCTGAGACCTCTGGCTTCTGCATGTACCTGAATGGGCAAGCGAACACACACACACACACACACACACACACACACACACACACACACACACACACGCACACTCACACTGAGAAGTGAGGGAAAAAAAGACATAGAGAGACAGAAACAGAGAGACAAATATGGAGAGACTCAATTTAACTCCAATGCTGTATCCTTTGTACTCTAAAGTCTTATAGTAGTATTTTTCAAAGTGTGGATTATTGGAATCACTCAGTGATCTTTAAAAACTCAAATGCCTACTTTGGCCATGTTGAGCAATATGTAGGTATTAAGAAAATACCTAACCCCACTGATTTTTTATGACTACCTAAGCTTAAGAATGGCTTGACTGCAGAAGTAATTGTTCCACAAATAAGCGATGTTCTCTAAGGGGTTGAGTGGTTGGGATTCTTCTTTAAGTGGTAACTTGTGTGAGGCGTCCTTGTGACACATCCTGACACTTGCAAAGTGAATGAAACCCTTTGGTCTTTACATCTTAGTAGCGATTTCCTAATGACTTTATTAATGGTGATTTACTTTCTCTTCTGAATCTTCAGAAACAATTCTCTCTCCATAATTACTGTGGCAACAGCTAAACTATTATTCCTGTTTAATGAAGAGAAGGGCCGGGGTGAAGCAGAATAATTATATTATCAAGATCCACAAAACCCTTTAATGTAAATGTCTCCATGGTTGAGCTCTTTGAACTGGACCGTCCCCTTCCTGGTTCTTAAGTCTCACAAGTCCCTGGCGTGTGTTCCCTCGGCATCTCTGTCCTGTATATCCCTTTCCCTCTCTATCTTCATAGCTACTCCATATTCCTTTTGATTCGGAACCAGTATCATGCTTCTTGAACCATGAAGGTGGTAAATCATGTTCCATGTTTCGGTTTGTAAGTAGAGGAGAAATATATGTGGGAAAATGTCAGCATAATTGAGAGTGTGAGAGAGAGAAAGGGAAAAGTACTTACAATTATATCCAGGGAAAAATTAATTGTGTTCTATTACTTGACCCTTGGTAATCACAGACACAGAGACAGACAGGTGTGCTATGGAGGCAGTTCTGCTACCTGCTGCCCTGGTATGTCAACTCTACAAGTATTCAGCTTGCTAAACCATTTTCCAGTGTCCAGATGACAAGGATTGATATTTTAAATTCCCTAGTTTGAGGATTGGTTGATTGTTGAGTGAAATAGTGCTATCTTCCTTTTCTTTTGTTTGTTGATTTTGTGTTGTTTCAAGACAATGTCTGACTCTGTAGTCCAGGCTAGCTTTGAACTCACAGAAATCCTAGCGTCTCAACTTCTATGATTACAAATTCTATGATTACAGACTTGAGCCACTGTGCCTGGCTGCTAACTTTCTTTTGATTAAAAATCAGTTTAGGAGATCCTTCGAGCTGCAGTGAGAGTCATGCTGCGTGGTAAATGTGAAGAAATACAACTGAAGAAATACACACCTTTTCAGGATGAATCTACAGGTATGTCACAGAAGGCAACATTCCAGTTAACAACTTTAATAGAAAATGGGCCTGGAGGCTGAGATGGTTCCATCTTCTCTCTTGATCGTGGAGGCTGCTCTGAGTAGTTGGTCCCAGAGCAAAGATTATACACATAGAGTGAAACAGATGTGGAGTTTTAAGTTCTGGATCCACCCCTTATCAGTTGTATAGATCTTTTTTGTTTTTTTTGTTTTGTTTTGTTTTGTTTTGTTTTGTTTTTTTGGTTTTTCGAGACAGGATTTCTCTGTATTGTTTTGGAGCCTGTCCTGGAACTCACTCTGTAGACCAGGCTGGCCTCGAGCAGTTGTATAGATCTTGGCAAGCTGACTGTCCTCACTTTCACCACTTGTAAATTGAATATAATAGTAGTTGTAGTGAAAAATACAAGGCAGTAGGTACAAAGCCCTTAGCATGATCCTCAGCATGTGGTAGTGCCCCTGTTCTTTGGCATTCTGTAATTCTATTGTTGCAAACTTTTTATGTATTTTCTCCAAGTGTTTTTAAAAAATTAATACTGTAATATGTCAAGATGTTCCAAATGCCCTATTACTCATTTTCTCAACTTCACTTATTCAACAAATATTCCCCAAGTAACTATTATGTTCAAAGATTATTCTACCTTCTTAAATCAGAGAAGCAAACAAAGGAAGACAGCAGCCATGGAGCTTACGTTGCAGATGAGAGAGTAAATACAATAGACAATAAACACAGTCAATAAGTTATTTCCATGGAATGAAAAATGAGATGAGTATTATGGATACAGGGTGTGGGAGTCGGAGCATTCCAATTTTGAATGAGAACAGGAGAGGACTTCTTGGGATTCGTAACCATAGAGCTATGGGTAATGGTTTTCTTGTGGGGTTTGTACAACACTCAGTATAATTGTACAATTTTAGATAAAAGCAAAAGGCTGGAATGCCTAAAATAAGTGGGAAGCCATTCCTTAACTTCTTAAATGCAATGGGAAAGCAGCAGAGAGTAGCTCATTAGTATGTGTGTGCTCGTGTGGTCATGACTATTTTCTCTTTTTGGCCTCACTTTGCTCTTTTTTTAAAAATAATTTATTTATTTTTATTTTTTATGTGTATTGGTGTTTTGCCTGCATATATGTCTGCGTGAGGGTGTCAGATCTTTTGGAACTGGAGTTACACACAGTGTGAGCTGGGATATGGGTGCTGGAAATTGAACCCAGATCCTCTGGAAAAACACCCAGGACTCTTAAGCACTGAGCCATCTCTCCAGCCCCTTGCTCTGTTCTTTAGGTTCACAGATTGTCTATCCCTTACCCACTATGGTTCCACATCTCAAGACTTGGGATGATATATAATGTTACCGTAAGAAATAAGAGATATTAGAGATACTTAGGCTTTATCTCTGTGTTTTATAACAGAGTTTATGTAACACCATACTGTACATTTTACATATCATAAAGGCAAATGCTTTGTAACTCATAGAAATGTGTGTAGTTAAACTTTAAATCCATGGTTAGATTTACTCACTGGCAATTTTTACTAAAACATAGTACAAAATTGGCTTTACATCTTGATTAAGTAGGAGGAGCATGGCAGTGGTATTCAGAGGCAGGGTCTGCCCCTAGCCGCCCCCCTCCAAACCTTATTCAGCCCTCTTGCTAACTGTCATTTGACAGCTCTGTGCCTACGACTTTCTCAATTATGAATTGGGGGTGGTAAGCGGTGTCCTTTCTACCTCTCTAATTCCACAAGTCTTTGAAAAGCTACAAGATTTTTTTTCTTCTAGAAACTAGCACAGGTATAATGTGTAGGACTATAATCTCTTGGAATCTGTTTTATTGAAAACTGTAATTAAGGTGATTTGTCCATTTTTGGATGGGAACAAAAATAGAGTATGCTGATCTTCCACATATTATTTGTGCCTCTTTGCCTTTCATTTTATAAATGAGTAGGATAATATATTCTTGCCACATACTGTTCACCAGAAGTCTTGCCAGATACATAGAACTTCAAGACATTACTGGCACATGTTAGTTACCACATACTTGAATTAGCTATGAACTCCTACATGTGATCCAGGCCTGTCCTTGAGGTCTCAGAGCCTTTAACCATCATTATGTCAGAATTAATTCTATCAGTAATGTATTATAAGCTTCATTTTTATATAGGGAAAGCCAGAAATACAACCAAGGTCCACTTAATAATTAAAGAAATTACCTGGAGATATAGATCAGTGATACAGTGTTTGCCAAGCATGTGTGAGGCCCTAGGTTAAATTCCCCAGGATCTTCAACAATAAATAAATAGGGGCTGGAGACTTGGCTCAGCAGTTAAAAGAATGTGCGGTTCTTCCAGAGGACCAGAATTTGGTGCCCAACATCCTATCCAGTGGCTGACACCAGAAGATGTAACTACCTCATGTGGCCTTCATGGGTGTCCAGTACCTACACAAACATGTGCATATACACACAGAAGCACAGACACATAAATTTAAAAACTAAATCTTAAAGAAATTAACTAAAATCTAATTTATGTCATACTACAAACTCAGACCTTTCCTAAATCCTTTCAACCAGGGTTGGCAAAGGACTGCTTATATAAAATCAGGGTCTGCTCTTCATTTCCTTTTTCTTTCTCCCACTGTGTATTTCAATATGATTTTTACATCTCTTAATGCTTAAAAAATGAAGAGAAGAATGATACCGTGTGGCATGTGTGCATTATGTGAAATTTGAATTTCAATGTTCCTAGGCCAGGAGGGTTTGCTGCAACACTGATGCATTTGTTTTGTATTGTCTGACCATATATGTATGGCTGCTTTCTCAAGAAAATTGCTGCATATTTGTTACAGGATTGTATGGCTCTGAAACCTAGAATATTTATTTTTTGTTTCCTTTCAGGGAAAAAAAAAAGCTGATCCCTGATTTGATTATATGGATTTCTTAGCTAGAGTAACTAATAAATTAAAACAACAGAATAAATTCATAGTGCCTGTTTTACCTAAATTTGGACTGGTACCATTGTGTACTAAAACTACATACCCTTATACTAAGTTTCTTTGTTATAAGATGGCTGCGTAGTTGTTTCTTTCTTTGTTATTTCCCCTTTTTTCACTTTCATTCATCTCTTCCCTCTACCAATATAATTAATTACCTGAGAATAAGTCACTAATCAAGTGTAGATTTATTAGCCAAATTATCCAAACAAACACTTGATTGTTTCTATACAGTAGAATAAAGTGCCAGCACAGAGGTGTGTCTGGACAGGAAAAGTCTTTGACTTGGCTAAGGGGTTAGTAAAGGCTTCCTAACAAAGGGAATACCTGAAGATGAGGGTGAGGGTGGGGCGGTAGAAAGGAGTCCAAAGAATCTATTCCATGTCACAGCACTATTTCCCGATGCCTGTATGAGTTGGTGTGACATCCCAAAGCTTCCATCAGTAGGATTCAGTGACCAGAACAGCCAGTGTACTACCTTAAGATGAGCAGGCTTAGGTAACAAGGAAAAAATTGTGGGAAAGCCAGAAGAATGAGCTATAGACTAACCTAGCAAGAAAGACTCCCAGAAGGCTATAGTCCTGTCACACTGAGGCCACCACTAGAGTGATTCTGACAAGACCATGTTGCTGTCCACTTAGGAGAGGTGGGGAAGACGTCCTGCCGTGGCTGCCTCTTCATCTGCCTTTCAACACTCAAGAAGCCAGAAGAGGGACACAGGAGCTCTGGTGTGGGAAAGGCTGACTGCAAAATCACTCACACAGCAAATCATCAGGAAAGCAAGGAGAAGATCACAGCCCTGTCTCCAATTTCTTAGTGTTAGAGGGACCCATTTCCTTCGTACATCCTGAGCTTCTGCTCTCATACTTTAAAAGAAAATGGAAGAGATGCCCACAGCTTCCTGGCTGTGGAAGCCCAGACTGGAGGATGAGCAGTCTGAACCACAGAATCTGCCACATGTACAAAATCAGTGTCCCTGTCCATTGGAAGAATTCCAAATAGTTTGCAATGACTAGAGCGGCAATCCATACATGTTCAGGTATGGATCCTTAAAAAAACAAACAAACAAAAAAAACAAAAAAAAAAACATGAAAATGCACAGCCCCTGATGCAATGGGTAAGACAGAGGTTGTGCTTTATTATCCTGTATTGAAAAATATATTAGAAGTAATTAACATCTAAGTGAAATTCTACTTAATTACAAGACTAAATACACACATTGGGAAATGGTAGTGATAATGATAGTTCATGTCACAACTCCCTGTGTTTCATGTATTGGCCTATTTGGTAGTGATACATACAAAGTCAATCTATATCACTTCTTCAGTCAGCAAAGAGTACCCAGGCCACTTGTGCAGTCCACCACTCTTCCTAGTAGGGCCTTGACACCCCAGGGTTTTAGATTCATAGTTGGGAAGGGTCGAGCCATATAATACATTAAGGCATATGATAACTGAGGAGCCAAAAAAAAAACTGTAAAAGTATGCTAATATATTTTGTTCTTAGATGTGAGGTGCTGTCGAGTCACGGAATTTATGCAAAAGAAGGATAAAACCAAATTTTCATATCAGAAAGATTACTCAGCATAGACAAGGCAATGAAGCTCGGGGAATAAAAATGAGGGCAAGGAGAAAAATAGAGGCGGCTGCTTCAGTAAACTAGGTGGGAAAAGCAGCCTTGATAAATAAGGTATAGGTAATGGAGATGAAGAGATTAGGTACTTAGACATGGAATTGATTGTTTTATTTATTCAATTAATAACATGAGTGACTAATAGAAAAGTGTGTGGGTAGCCATGTAACCCTTTCAACTTCTGGAGCAAAATACACACATACAAAATAAAAGCAGAAATGAGTACTAAATTAGTCAGGATAGTCTACTAACTCCCCAAATTTCTGTAGCATAATATAAAAATGATGCATTTGGATCCCAGTCTGATCGAGTAGACTATATGATGAGAAGGGACACAAATTCTATTCCATGTGATTATTCAGGCCTGGGCTTTTTCCTTTCATTGTCTCCACTATTTCCTAGGACTGCTGAATTCTCTAGACTGAAATGATAGCACTGAGCTGAAAACAAAGAGACCATGTGGAAGAAGTATTCATCACTTGTATATGCATTTCATTAGCTAGTCCTGTATTGGTCATGAAAAGGGTAGTCTAGTTCTATGCTCAGAGAGAAAAGGGGACATTCCATTTCACAAATGCTGTTCCATCTCTTCCATATATTGTAGAAGAAAAGAAATCATAGGATTTGGAAATAGGGACCATGATGAATTTAATTAGGCATTATCTACATATGATTACTGTGCAGAAATGTGAGCCACCTGATTATACTGAAGAAATCCTGTGTTCCTATGGTGTAAAGTGTAGAAAAATGGGAAGGTGCAATACATCTACTCAGCCAAGAAACAGCTGAGCTGAGGACACAGGAACTATGGTGAGGAAATTTCACTATCCGATTATGTCTGTGTGTTGGGATACTGTAACGATAAGTCTTACTGCTAGCTACCTGAGTTCCGCTGGCATGTTAGGTCCCCGAATAACAGACAGAGACTTATATTAGGTACAATGCTGTTGGCCAATGACTAGGATTTCTTAATCTATATATTTTGTAAAGACTTATCTGATTGAGGACGCTGGCAGCATGCGTCCTCTCTTGTCGGGCTCACATGATGGCTCCAGAGAAGAGAGGAGGAGAAAGAGGAAGAGAATGACTTCCTGCTTATCCCTGCTTATATTCTGAGTCTGCATGCTATGTCACTTCCTGCCTGGATCACAAGACTTTACTACATTTCCCAGAATCCTCCTCTGTCTGTTAAGAGACAACACTTATGTCTTAAGGGTCTGCCATCTGTGGGGTACTGCTTCATATGCTGGCACAGAAAGACTTGTCCTGTCTGCTAGGTTGGCATCCTCTAGGGTAGAGGTAGATCAACAGCATCTCATGACTATAAGGCCTAAATTTTCATAGTATTCCACTTTATTCATTTTGATCCCACTCTACTAATCAACCACATTCTCATTTTACTGTTTTTTTTTAATTCTTATATTATTTATTTTGTATTGTTGGGAGTGTGTACCACAGTGCACATGTGGAAGTCAGAGGACAACTCGTGGGAAACAGTTCTCTGCTTCCACTATTTGGGTCCTCGAGATGGAAGTCAGGTCATCAGGTTTGGTGGTAAGCACCTTGACCAGTTGAGTCATCTTGCTGGCCTTCTTAATTGACTGGCTTTGATTTCTGGGAGAAAGTACCCAGACACTAACGCTAATCTCACTGATTAGCAACCTCTTTCTCGTCCTCATCGTCTTCCTTTGTTTTTATCATTGTCATCATGCTCATCATTAGATCAACTTTGTGCCAGAGATTTCACATGTTCTTTCAGTGTTATGACAGTTGCACTTTACAGATATAAATACCGAGAGCCTGAGAAATGCAGTGCCTGGACCTCACAGGAAGTCTTGATGAGCTTGGCTGAGCACACAATCCTGCTGACATCATAGCACAAGTCCTGCCCACCACAGATTCTGAATCTGTGCATTTAGTAAAGACTTTGAAAAGCATGTGTTATACCTTAAATTGGCCAAATCTGGTTACATGGACAAATGCAAACCATTGGTCATAAAACATTCAGGACCTGGTAATGAGTTAGGGAACTTCCTTGAAGACCATTTGATCCTGTGAGGATACCAGGTTGACCACTCACCCTCTGGCATACCTACTTCTGAACTTTAACATCAGCGTTGGTGACTTGGTGATTTCACAAAATCATATATTTGCTAGAGATAATTGTTGACATTTGTATTCTTATAATACAAAAAAATACTCTCATAAATAAATTTGAGATATAAAACCTGGTCAGGTAACCTGACAAAAATAATATTTGAGTCCCTCAATTAAAAAAAAAAGTAATGTCTAGTTAGTTACCATCCAAAAATGTAATCAGTGTGTGTGTGTGTGTGTGTGTGTGTGTGTGTGTACTTAAAATGTATTGATAAGTATAAATCAAAGTAAACATGTTTTCTTCCAGTGGTGGTTTTATTTTCCCTGAGTGGGAATTTAAAATTGCTTCAATTGCGTCTAAGTTAGTGAATAGGGAAAGTGCTCAAATGGCAATAACAACACTTGTAACAAATGTTCAACCAGAATATACAGGATGATAAGGAGAGAGTGGTTCTGTGAGCGTTACAGTAAACCATACAGACACCATTCCATAATGATTTTTCAGGAAAGGAAAGGCATCCACTTAGTTTTCTCGAGTTAGCACAGATCCTTATGTCAATTATCCCTTGCACAATGTACATTCCTTCGGTTTCACAATATTGTTGACCCTTTGAGTTGTTTTTTTGTCATTTCTGCTGGTCCTTCTGAATTACATCATAGTCATGTTATAGAAAGAGTAAAAAATGTAGGTCAAAGTATGTCTTCACAGTCCCACTGTGGAGACACTGTGGAAGACACACAGGAAGGAATAATGGACTGTCTTCGTACAATATGATAAGGATTGCATAGCTCTTCGTGAAGAATGTGCCATTGCACTTGTGAAGGTTGGTCAATGACAATATTTTTCTGGTGAATTACATTTGAAACACCACCATCTCAAGTGAGTTACAGTGAAGCCATCTTTGGAACAGTACTCATGAAATGATTATCAAGTTCTCACTCGGCTGTGGCGTGAACAACTGTAAAGCTCCTAACAATTTGACATTTGTCTCATCTGTATACCGCCACTTTAGCTTGGTCCTGACTAATCTTGCTCCAAGACAGTGGATGGACTTTGCCTAGGAGAAAAGATCCCTGATTCTACCCTAGATTCAAGTCTGTAGCAGTGGAATGTTTGTTTTGCATTCTGAAGGTTCAGTCTTTTAATCTATAAGATAAAGGACTTGCGTTAGATTTCCAAGATCCTTTCAAGATTTAAAACACAGCAGTACCCTACACTGGGTATGGTTGGTGGGGAGGAATTCCCTCTGAAAAATTGATTAGTGACATCATTTATGAAGTGATTGAGAAAATGATTGTGATCTTTATGACTACAATACTTCTATAGCAACAGTAACCATTTGTAGAAAAAAAAAAAGAACAAAAAATACCTTTATACCTTTTCTTTTCAAGTCCCATAAGCCAGAATCCACATCGGTGTTCCTTCAGGCCAACCAGATTCAATCTGTGGTGACTGAGACTCCTCAACCGTGAATGCATTCGTGGACAAATTCTGATCGTCTTGAGATCACAAAGCTCTTAAGGAGCCATTCTGGTTAGCCTAGAGGCAACACTGGTCTCTGCTGGAACCTGTGCCTGCTCAGAAAGACGTTTTTTGCCTCAGGGCTGCTGTGATTCGGAGGCATTGCTGACTCTGGTTATATCTGTATCTGGAACTCACCCTACCTGGACTTCAATCCAGGGCCACTTACCCCAGAGTTCTTTTAAGTCTTTATCTCTTATTTCTACCTACTTACCTTCCTACCTACCCTCCTCTCCCCTTGAAACCCTTAAAGCAGTGGTTCTCAACCTTCCTAATACTGTAACATTTTAATACAATTCCTCATGTGGTGACCCCCAAACTATAAAATTTTTTTTGTTGCTATTTCATAGCTGTAACGTTGCTACTGTTATGAATCATAATGTAAATATCTGATATGCAGGTTATCTGATATTTGACCCTGTGGAAGGGTCATTCCATCCCCCGCCAAGGAGTGGAGACCCACGGGTTGAGAACCATTGCCTTAAATAATTTGTGTTCTTGCTTCCTATTGGTCTCTGCGGTATTTTGCATAACCTCTATAATAAATTTAGATTTTTATTCAAATTAAGAGCAAACTTCTTTCATGAAACTTCTACTTGGCTTTGCAAATATATCTGAAGAAAAGAAAAATGGCCAGACATGTTGGTGCATGCCTTTAGTCCCAGCACTTGGGAGGCAGAGGCAGGCAGATCTCAGTGAATCAGTGAGTTCAAAGCCAGCCTGGTCTACAAAGCAAGTTCCAGGACAGCTAAAGCTGTTACACAGAAGAAACCCTGTCTTGAAAAACCAAAAAAAACAACAACAAAAAATATACGAATTCTTGAGTCTAACATCTAAGTTAGACAGGGTGAAATACAAATGACAAAATACAAATTAATATTTTGGTTTATTCTGCTACATTACTCATCATTAAAAATATAATTAGTATTGGCTGGACATGGTGGCACATACCTTTAATTTTAGTACTTATGAGGCAGAGTCAGGCAGATCTCTGTGTTCCCGGCCAATCTGATATACAGAGTAAGTTCTGAGTCAGCTAGCACTACATAGTGAAACACTGTCTAAAACAAACACACACCCACAATATATATCCATATATGTGTTTTATATATAATATATTATATCACATATAATATTGATTATAATATATAACATAATATTCATATAATGATATTAATATATAATTATTTTAAAGGGAATAATTTGTGTTTATTTTATTGTGCTTTAAATAAAAAGTTCACTGTGATTTAATTCCTATGTCATATAATTAACATATTTAATGTATATTTTACATTTTAGTAGTTTGAATAAATAAAGTTTCATTAATGTACATTTTAAAGAAGAATTCTGAGTTCCTTCAAAGGGTTAGAGGGCCAATGGGCTAGCATATTTCTTATGTAAAATTTTAGTAAAATATGTTATAAAGTAAAATAGGCCTATAGTAGCATAAAAAGTTTTATACTATAATATTAACTTATGAAGACAGGCTATAAGCTACAGCACTGTAGACAGAACAGAAGCATACAAAACATGAGAAAAAGCCTGGTGGTGGTAATGCACACCTTTAATCCCAGCACGTTAGAGGCAGAGGCAGGCCTATCTCTGAGTTTGAGGCCAACCTGTTCTATAAATCACATTCCAGGACAGGCTCCAAAGCTACAGAGCAACCCTGTCTCGACAAAAATAGTAACAACAACCAAAAGGACAAGAAGAAAAAATGTAGGGTAATCTCCCTCTCCCCCCTCTCTTTCGTTGTTTTTGAGACAGGGTTTTTCTGAGTAGCCTTGGTTGTCCTGGAATTCACTCTATAGACCAGTCTAGCCTTGTACTCACAGAGATCCCCCTACCTCTCCTCCTGAGGGCTAGGATTAAAGACAGGTATCACCACCTCCTGGCTAGGGTAACTTTTCTATTTTCCATTTTTATTGACTTTTAAATTCCTTAATTGCTATGAAAACCTTTAGAACAAGAAAGGTGGCCTTATTTGTAACACCATCAATCCCCCCTTTTCCAGAAGCACGTGCCATGAGCACTGCTTTGTACATCTGGGTAGCTCATACTGGGGAGCTCATAATGGTGCAATGAACTGCACTGGTATATTGGTTTCTAAGTTTACAAGTTACATTCAGGGATATTGTCTCTTTTCACGGAGCAAAGAGGTAAGGATTTTACTGAGGAGACTGTCAAAAGTTAACAAAGCAAAGGAAAACAGAGGGCACCTGTAAGAACCCTTCCATGTTAGCGGTCCTCTCTAGGGAAAAGACTGTCACCTGTGTTGACGAGCGAAGATGGTAGAGGTGTGCAGAGCACAGGGCAATCCCACGGGAGCGGGTAAATCCAGGCATCTGATTCTTGTGCTTGATATTGTTATACCTCCTGGTGTTATCAGTATAAACAGTCTGAAAGTCAACCAAACACTGTTCAAAGGAGGAAAAGGAGCAAGGTAGAAGGAATCCCATTTCAGAGTATGAGCAAGAATACCACACAGCCAAATGCCTGGGACAGCTGTTCATTGATGATTGGTGAGTCTACAGACACTGTTTTAAAAGAATAAGGAAGTATTTAGGACTAGTGTAGGTGATGTGTATGCCATATACATTTCAAGAGGAATGGAGTTTCATTTTTTTCTGATATAATGAGTAGATTGTACAAGCAATAAGTAATATGAGGTGAGTGAAAACACAATTCTCCATAGAAACATATTTTATGGTACAACTATAGTCACTTCTTTAGCATATAATTTGACATAATTATTGACTCCTGCTACCAAAAATGTTTTTTTTTTATTTTAAAAAATGCCTTAAAGGCAAGGCTATGAAATTCAGAAGGCAAAGTATACCACCTGTCTTACTCGACAATAACAACTTATTTTGCCAGACTCATCAAATTAAATTATCCTGGGATATATTTTTTATATGTAAGCACTTTAAAAAGAAATCCCTATTTCCTCTATTAGACTCTGAAACTACTTGGATCCAGGAAGTATTTTTAGATGTCAAATCCTAGATAAGCATTTGAAAGATGTATGGGTGACATAACTTCCATATTCTTTCAAGACATAAAACAGAATGTATACTGAATCCTGGAGGCACAATGTACTGGAACATGCCACACTGCCTTCAGCAAAACCCAGGTCTTGGACAACCCAGATCCGATGGATTTCAAGTTTTCTGCTTTGAGACAAACTAAACAAGGACAATGGCTATGTTCAGCTTTGTATTACCCTGGTATATTAGTTTATTTAAATGTTAAAGTTCTTCCTAACTGAGTCTAGTTTCCAATACCTGATTGTTCACTGCTGTGAACTCCTGAGTTTCCTATATATATTGCATCATCCTACTAGTACCTACAGTATTGCCTTGAGTGTGGTAGGTTTCTATTGTAAATATTGACTAAATCAAGATGGTATAGTCAATCAGTTCAGGAATTCTGCTCACCTGGCATCCAAACTCTTCTAAAAGCAATTGGTGTTTATCTGTCTAGCAATTCAACATTTGACTTCTTTTTTTTATCAATTCACCATCGGGTTACCTTGCTCTTAAGGTGGAGTACTTCTGGTACTAACTGTAAATATACCAGCAGTTTACTTTACAATCCTCTCTTCCAGCTCCATAAAAATATTGCCTCAGTTCAAGTGACTTTAGGTGCTAGAAATCTTGATAAAGCCATTAGTGGTTAATTTTAATATCCTAACATACAAAAATGTAGCTTGTATTAATTTAAGATTGTGATAAAAATAACCTATTACTGTTTAACTTAGTACATATATTCTATCAATGAGAATCACCTTTTCTGGACTATGAGCTAAAACCAGAATGTGAAATATAAAACACTCAATACTACTCTGAATCCTGAGCATGGGGATAGCCATTATGATGGCAGGTCCAGTAGTTGCTTATCATAATAAGGTTGGTTTTGAAAACAACAAATCAAGTCGGACCTTGACTCAGTTCTTCAGTTAACTGCCCTTGTCTCTCGTTTGCTTCCGGAAACATGGCCTCTAGTATGTCTGTCTCTTATGGATGGTGTCATCAAGATGTACAGTAAAATGAATATGCAGAAGTCATTGATCCCAGAGGAAAGGAAGAACTTCAAGAAGGCAGTACTCTTCTGCCTGAGTAATGGGAGAAGGTGGGGGAGGGGCACAAGGACCCTGGTAGGCCATGTAGGGCAAACTGAATGACCCTCACTTACCTTTGTCAATAAGCTGCCAGACAAAGACTGTAGCTACACCCTCTATGATACAACCTACAAGACAAAGGAGAGCAAGAAGGAGGACCTGGTGGTCATCTGGGTCCCTGAGAGTGTCCCTCTTAAGAGCAAAATGATCTATGCTAGTTCCAAGGATGCCATCCAGAAGTTGACAGAAATCAGCAAGAATTACAAGCAAGCTAAACTGGAGTTCAAGGCTCATGCCCCTGCTATCTCCCTGGAATGCAAGCCTTTGTGATCAATCTCCAGCCCCCTGCCTGAAACATCTACTAGCCCAGACCTGCCCTCCCTCTGGGAGCTGCAGGTTGTCCAGCCACACTGGAGAGGCTTGGAAGGATCCCAGCAGGTAAAGGGCAGTGCCTTTGCCCCACTTACCTGATCAGTCCTCCCAGGCCCCTGGACTTTCCCCCTCCACCATTCCTGATGGTTCTGACCTTCCCCAGACTGTGTTTGATCTCATTCCTCTTGTATTGAAGCAGAGCAAGTTTGTCACAGTCACCCAGTGGGAGGAGAAGCTGGTTTTGTTGCTGTATATGGGAGAGTTTGGAAGGCAGAAAAGGAAAATGAGAATGGTATAATAGTATAATCTCAAAAATTAAAAAAATATATATATTTGAAAAAAATCAATGCAAGAAACACTAACAAAAAATGCATTTCAATGCGTAATTATAATACTTGACTATCCTGGTACAAGGCTCACACCTGTAATTCGAGCACTTGGGAAGTGGTATCAGGAAGATTGTTGCAAGTTTAGAGCAGCCTGGTCTATACAGTAAGTTTCAGGCCAGCCTAGGCTACAGCTTAAAACTGTCTCAAACAGAAAAAAAAATACATCACTGTATAAATCTATAAAATCTCACAAATTCACAGGAAGTAAGAAAATTTTTACATGAATTTCATAGACACAATATACATAAAACTTTAAAAATCAAAAGTAAAATGTTAATCCCATATTTATTATTAATTTCTAAACACATTGATTCAATTTCTCCAAATATAATGCCCACCCCTCAAATGATGGTATTTTCAATCATTTTGAAATTTTTGAAAAGGCAAGTACATATAGAGAGAGACCTAACAACAAAAAGAATACAGACTAGTAAATATATAAATGTGCATAAGTTACAAAAATAAAAGAAATACAACAAAAACAATATTCCCAACACCTAAATTGTTAATTTTCTTTCTAACCCATCTCCTCGTTGAGTGGGCATTCAAATGTTTTCTCATTTGGAAGTGCACATTAGTGTATGATTTCTGGGCAGAAATTTGTCAACAGTTAAAAAAAACTATGGAGATGTTCATATGCTTTGACCCAGCATATCCTCCCACAGATTTCTTTTAAGGAAACAATAAAGGATGTGCATAAATATTTCTAAGAATATTTGCCTTAATACCACTGTACTTGCAAAAATTAAAACATATTTTGTGTAATTAGTTAGATAAATTATTGCTGGTGTTTCGTATAATAGAATGTTACTCAGTGACTAAAAATGTGTTTTTCAGAGTATTTAAAGATGGAGTAAAATTTTCAGAACAGTCTTTTGGTTGGAAAGGGCAGATTACAGCCTTCATAACTATATAGTTTTCATCTAATCCTCGGTTTCATAATGTTCACCAAAATGTCAAAAATAATAACATGAAATATTGGTATATTTATCTAAAAGTAGTAGGATTTTAATGTATTTTATATTTAAATATAGTGTGTGTTTTTCAAGTAATTTACAAATTACTTATATTTGAAGAATCAAATGACAAACACTGGTGGCACATGCCTTTAATCCCAGCACTGGGGAAGCAGAGGCAGGTATGTCTCTATAAGTTCAAGGCCAACCTAGTCTACAGAGTGAGTTCTAGGACAGCCAAGCTTACTAAGAGAGACCCTGTCTTGAAAAACAAAACAAAAAAACAAAAGACGGAAAAAATAAAAAAAGAAAAGAAAAATCAAATCATATTATTAAAAGAATGACTCCTAGGTTGCTCTCCCACTTGAAGCAACACACTGAGTAATGTGATATGTGATCTGCCTTCCAATATACTCAGGAAGTGGGAACAAATATCCATTCAGTCCATCTTAAGAACTTTAACATTAGAAAGAACAGGTATTAATGATCCCAGTTAGAAGAAAAAGAAACTTAAGATGTAAGAGAATAAATGATTTCCCACAATCAGTTAACTTGACAAGGATTTTTTTTTTAGTATATAGTAATTAACTGTGAATCGGATTAGGCATTTAAGCATGAGCTATAAATATTAACAATTGTTCCCAAGAGTTTGCAATATTACAGTAAGTGACATTATTTTTTTTAATTGATATTTTCAATTAGAGGGATAAGTGCTGTTAGAAATATGCTGGAGGAACTACACCAAAAATATTAGTTTGAATTATTTCAGATTGCCTATACTGAACTATTTCTTACTACAAAAATAGTAAATAAATAAAGAAATAATTGAGGTGGGACCTCTTTACACTGCAGTCTTTGAACTTGTTATGTAAGCCAAGCTCGCTTCAAATATGTTACCCTCCTGTAACAGCCTGTCAAGGATTGCAGATACATACTACCATATCTAGATATCTTCATGTAGAACCAGAGGGGGAAACCGTAACAAAATGAACAGAGAAAGTTAATATAAAGACTTGTTAACTGAAATAGGAGATCTAACTAGTGAGCAATACTCATGAGAAATAGAGTTATCAAGACTATAGACACAGTGGATACCATCCAGCCTTGACAGTGGGATAAAAACATTCAGGAAGAACTTCTTTTTTAACTCTGTCCCTGTTTTGGGAACCTGTTGAAGAGGTTATAACCATGACTCACTACATGGCAAAGGTGAGTGAAGAAGTCCTTGAGTCATACCTTCTGGGATACAGGGAAAAGCTGTCCACAGGCAAGTGTCTGGGGAACAAACAATTCAAGCCAATTCAAGGAGCCACCCATAAGCCAGGAAGTGGTTGCCTGGTGTTAGAGAAGCCATGAGTGCACAAGTGGTAGAACATATTTGGAACAAGATAACTCCTGCCTCCTGCAATCATTTCACTCTGTCTATAGAAGTAGTGTTGTGTCAGATGCAAAGAAAAACTATTTAAAGGACCAGATACACTTTTAGGAAGCCGAAGGCAAAGGGTGGCTTGTATTCTGTATCCTTAGCATGTGATGGCCTCCATGAGCAACTAGAACTGAGTGTGAATCTGTATACTTGTTCAGTGCGACCATGAACTAAGCCCTCTCTATTTCCTGTTTGCTGGGAAAACCTTGAGAAAGTCACATTGTTTTACTATGGCACTGACTAAAGGAGAAATATCCTGTCCAGGTTCACAACCATCAGCTGATCCAGAGAGAATTTCAGCCTGAATTCATACTACCCAATTGGCCCCAAAAAATTCAAGCTGAGACTAGACTTAAGGTGATGCCAGGTTGGTAGCATCCTGCAGGGTTTGGGGAAAGTTAGCACAAACCCTCTGAGAAGAAGTTGTCTTGAATCCATATGTTCACACACACACACACACACACACACACACACACACACACACACACACACACACACACGCACACTCACGCAATATACCCTTGTTAAAAATCATAAGACACAGAAGGAAAGTGGCCACAAAATACAAGAATTAGTATAAATAAACTCACAAAGGCTTTAACTATGTAACTTGTCAAGAAAATTGATATGTCAAACATAGTTTTAAAAGAAATTAAGACTAAGCCCAGAATTTTGGGCATGCCTATAATCCCAGCCTTTGAGAGGCTGAGAAAGGAGGATTGTTATCCCTTCTAAGGCAGCCTGGGCTACATTATAAGAACCTTTTTCAAAACAAATGACAACAACAAAAACAGAGAGAATAAAAGGTGATCAAGGTGATTTGAATGAATTAGAACTTCTAAAAATGAAAGCTCTAGTACTTGAAAAAAATTTAATAATTTATTGAAAAATATTTTTAAAAAACTGAAGAAGAGCATTTGTAAATTATGTGACCACATGAATTAAGATAATTTAAAAACAAAAATTATACACAAAACAAATATGAATCATTTTTCTTCACAAAGGGAATAATCAAAGTATAAGTTTATCTAGAAAAGGATTGACATTTTCATGGACAAAGCAAACTATACTCATCATCAACACTATTGTAAACTAATTGAAGGTTGTATTTGGCTGTTAAATGAATAGCACAAGTGTACTGCCTATTTTGAAGGCAGCATTACGGCCTCAGAGGTGGGCTTACAAATGGATTAACTATATTAACTACAAATCTACCCCTCAAAACATGTTGGGAAATTGCTAAAAGAGCTATGATAACGCCATTAAAGTCCAACCTAGAGATGCTGCTGTATGCTGGGCCTAATGAAGTTATAGTAACTACTAATACCTCTGTTTTGCCCAGTAGAAGCAGCACAAGAAGTAAACAGAAGGCAAGCTAATATCTAGGTCAGATTAGGGAGCCAGAAGAAAAGTTACATTTACAACACAAGTAAGTAATTCAAATTATCATCTCAGTGACTCTGTTTAATGGTCAGTTGGTGTTTTAAAATAAATATTAAACTTAGTGTTTTAAGGAATAGCGTATATCATGCATGCTTCAGTTCTAAATATGTCTTCACATGACAAAGCTTTTTTTCTCCCTAACAGGAGCATAGTTTTCCACACTAGCAAAATTGAAGGATGTGATATGCTTCAGTGGGTAACAGAAGTTCATGACGGAAGTTATCCTGAAGGATGGGCATCACTCACATTACCTTGAGGACACTCTCAGTGGGGCCTCTTAGTGGTGGGCATCATTCTTCCACCCTCACAGTGTTCTTAGGGGAGCCGACACCACACAGCACTGGGGCATTTATCAAATGTGCATAAGTCACCATCAGTGTCTCTTGGTGGTGACCTCAGTTACCATCTGACCACACACATTTAGCTTTGTGACCATTGATTCACACACTGAGTTTGAGTTCCTTCTTTGAACATGCAACGCAAGACATGAGAGGTCACATGGAGTGGCGCAGTGGATTCTGATAGCTTTCTAGTTTTCATTCTAGTTTCCCCTCAAATTCTGTGCTTTTCATTTGTTCTTTCTCTGCAATGTTTTTGTGTCTGATGATCCTTGGATGTAGAGAAGAGACTTAGAAAATAAGTTTGTAAATTCCTATAATTATGATCGGTAAAGATCTGATTAACCTGAGAAATACAATGGATTAGAATACTATCAACACACCTAGATTACCTAATGCTTTCAGCATGTTTACCCTTTATTGAGATTTAGGTTTGGAACTCCATAATATGCCTTATGCAGGTAAGTTTTCAGAGTGGCCTTAGTAAGCAGTTGCTGAATATGCCCCAGGAGACAGCCAGACACAAATAGTTTTTGTTCTGTAGGCCATTGATCTTGGACACCTTGTGTCATTGTATGTAAATGCACCAAAAAGGACATTCATAGACAATACAGAAATAAGCTAAGGTCCAGTAAAATATGCAGTAGCAAAATTGGTCACTAGGCTATAATTTGCTGACCAATGGACTGGGCAGCATGAAGCTCTGAGTCTCATCAGTCTCAAGTGTTCTTCCAAATTCCAACACAGTGAAGTGTGTTCAGTGTTTTCCAGACTTGTGTTTTCTAATTTATAAACTCATGTGATGCAGGATGAATATGTAATTGTTTGGATGAATTGGCATTAGCTGCCATAAAGTGATAAGTACAGTGTCTGGTACAGAAGTTATTCAGCAAATATCATCTGTGTCCAACTTTGTTGCAAGCATCTGAGGGATACCAGGAAGTGAAAACAAAAAAAACCCACAAACGAGCACTAAGTGCCGTTGTTAGTTACTTGTAAGAGGCAAATGGAACACTAGAGAACTCTACACATTTGACTGACCAGCCACCTATTAGAAAGTTTTTAAACATTTATAATGATTATAAATTAAATTAAATGTCAGGGACTATAAATATCCCTGTCACAAGAGGGGAAAGGTAAGTCGTACTATAATTGCTAAGAGCTGTCATTTGGTATATGTAAAAGATTTACCTAGCTGGACATGAGAATTCATGCCTAAAATCCCAGCACTCAGCAGGTGAGGCAGGAGATTAGAAGTTGGAAACCAGTTTATGCTACCTAGCCAGACATTTTGTCTCCAAAATAAGCGTTTAATATGTTTTGAAATCATGCTGTTTGTGTCTTTGTGGCCGTAAAAATACCCTACAATTCCAGACATCTTGTCATCTTGATGCTTCCAGTCGTCTTAGACGTGGGCTGCTGGAAAGAGCTACCTGGCTTTGGTTAAGTTTTTAAGAAAGCTTTTATCTGAAGATACTAAAGGTATAAAAGGCTTAGGAAAGCCCATGCCTGTCTCCTGGGTGTCTTCAAGAAAAAGGTCAAAGGTTGAATGGTTGAGAGAGAATCTGTATTATTGTTCCTTTAACACAATCTGAAGTTATCTTCCAGATTTCAGATAAATAGATTTTAAAAGAGTCATCCCACTCATGCAAGCCCGAGCAAGCATCCCGAATCCAGGAAATTCTTACCCTTATCTGCTCCAAATTGTGGGCTCCATGAAACATTAGACCATTTGCCTGGGGGCTTTGTCAAGGGTCCAGGCCTCACTGGGAATGATGGTATCTTTTCTACACATCTTCCTTCATGGGAAGGGGTGGAAGGTGTAGAGAAGAAGTGGAAAGAAAGGCAAACAATATTTCCCTCTCCTGCAAGAGGAAAATTGAGTAAAAATTGTTTTTTGAGGTGGAATCAGGACTGTTTGGCCCTCGTATTAAGTCCTTAGAGTTAGGCTGTGGCAGCCCTAGGCCATCTACTTGATCCACTTACCTGGTGTCTGTCCTGAAAGGCTCTGGAAGGCTTCATTTGCTTCTTCCTCTTTAGAGTTGGAAACACAAATTGCTCTCCAAAGAGGTGTCCAGTGAGTTAGACCCCAGGTCAAAGTGCACAATTGTCAGAAACAGAGCATCCAGCCTCAACTTGGAAAATTCGGGTTCCTGGGCCATCACAAACCTACCAAATTAGAGTTCCTGAGCCAGGGAAGGGAGATAGTAGGAGGAGGACTCGAATATGATGCAGGGATTTGTTTTGTTTGGTTTTTTATTTTGTTGTTTTTATTAATATTCTACTTGCCTGTCAAGAGAAGTAAAGATAAAAACTTTTGTTTCCAGAAACACTTTTCTAACTAATCCTTCCCTACAAAGCTTACTTCCCAGCATTAGCAGAGTGACTGCTATGTCTAAACCTGTGCTGTGTTGAAGGACCATCCTCAACTTCTGGAGACGGTTCTTGGCCAAAAGTCATTAACAGAGATGGAGCTGAACTCAGGCCTTTCTTTAAATCAAGATAAGCATGTTGTATAGGATTAAACGGGCTAAGGCGCCATAAATGGGCTTGTTAACCAGGATCCACAGGTAAATAATCGAAAATGATGTCTTCTTTTCACCATGTTAAGCAATACCTATGTCAGCCACCAACAGAAACCAGTAGTGACACAGGTATTTCTAACCACACTTCAGTTGTTAACAATAGCATGAAGTACCGTTTATTTTCATTGCAACTTCTTTTATTAAATTGTTTTTAAATTCATCATAAGATTTTTAAATTTTCTTTTATTTTTTTGAGAATATAGTACAATTGTATTATTTGTTTGCTCCCTTTACTCCTTCTAAGCCCTCCCATATACTCTCCTCTTTGCTCTTTTTAAAACCATGGCGTCTTTTTTTCATTAATTGTTGTTGTATACGTATATACATATATATTCTTTTTTTTTATTTTTCGAGACAGGGTTTCTCTGTATTGCTTTGGAGGCTGTCCTGGAGCTCTCTCTGTAGGCCAGGCTGGCCTCAAACTCAGAGATCCGCCTGCCTCTGCCTCCCAAGTGCTGGGATTAAAGGCGTGTGCCACCAACACCCAGCTACATATATATTCTTAAATACATATATATATAATCTGCTCAGTCTATATAATGTTACTTGTACATATTATCTTCTTTTAAAATGTTAGCAAGAAACATAGCTAGTATTTTATCAACATTTTAAAGCATTTTGAAGAATGTACATAAATATAATGTTGCCTTTTTGACCCTGTGATTTTATTATATATGTTGACACTTATTAATATTATTGTTGTTGTTGTTTTGACACATGGTCTAATGTATCCCAGCTTGGATTCTCCCTCTGTTGTTTCCCACATGCTGGAATTACAGATATGTAGAGGTGCACTAGCATGTACGCCCCTCCCACACCTTACACAGTGCTAGAGCTCAAACTCAGGACTTTGTGCCTACCAGGCAAGCACTTTACCAAGTGAGCTACAGCCCCAGGCCTGAAGCATTTTATAGGCTTCACTTTCCTCAAAACAATTTTCTAATTATACATTGTATTCAGTTACATGAGTTCACATAGGGTTTCCAGAGAAACTTGTGAAATTTAAAGAAGGTGAGGGACCTATGCCTAAAAGGGCTCCTAAATTATCAAATGGTTTTCAAACAATGAGCAAAAGGCACTTTGAGATCCGGTGGGTTTAACTCCATGTTAATCATTACCAGTAACATAATGGAGGCTTCCCAAGCCCTACCTACACTTTTCAGACGAAAGACAAAAGTTTCTTTGACCTTCCTCATTTAGTTCGCTTCATGGTAGCCAACCCTGTCAGCTCATGGAAGCTACTTCCTTGGGCCTGCATACAGGATGTCCTGTTACTGTCTGTCTCACAATCCTTTGGTTCCCTACTTATTTCCTGAACGTTAACCTAACAAAGGTACCCTGCCCTCTATGTATTTTAAGCGTTTGGTTTCTTGTGAAAGCCAACTATGAATTATGCTTCCTACCAGGACAATGGTTCTTATGTTTGATACTTGAGGCCATGGATTCAATAAACACAAATGCCAGGGTTCAAATCTTTTATCCGCTCTTCATTAGCTGGTTGACTTTTGGGAACTGGCTTCTATGCCTCTGTTTCCTCATCAGCGATGTGAAGATGATACATGGATGCTCGGAGGACACTACTTGGCATATAGAGAGCATGCGACAGATGTTAGTTGTTATGAAATATACAGAATTCAGGGACACAGTCCAAACTCCTTATTCAGAGTCTCTGGGACCTTGGCCATCTGCGTTTTATCAAGCTCCACAGGTAATTTAATATGTTTTAGGGACGCCTCTTTTTTTTTATTATTGTCCCCTAAAGAGTCATTTCAGATATTTATTCCCTAACTGTCTCCCATGAAATTTTAGTGTCATAAATACATGGTGGTGGTGGTGGTGGTGGTGAGGTGTGTGTGTGTGTGTGTGTGTGTGTGTGTGTGTGTGTGTGTGTGTGTACATGCACATGACCATTTGAAATGTGGCACATAATTATAATAATTGTTTGTTTTGTATACCACCCCACCACAGCCAGTATTTAAAATCCCTCTTGTTAAGAGACTCTGCTTCAAAGTGACCGGATTCTCTATCCTGGATGTTCATTAGCATAGAATAAGGGAGCTTTTTAAGGAATATTTATGCATAAGATACACCCCAGACTAAGGAAGTTGGAGCCTGTAGGGGTGGGCTTCTTTAACATCTCTACATAGCTACAGTCTGCAGCCAAAGGTGCCAAGTACAGCTTTGTGGTTTGACCTCATCTTCCAGGAGATAGAGGTCTAGTGAGGGAGCAGACCTGAGAGCATGAACTAGACAGTGCATCTGAATAGAATAGTGAGTGCTGCCAGGGGACAGAAATGGGAGGAACCAATACAGTGCTCTAAGTAAGAGAGGTTGGTTAGCTGGATGCAGGCACTAAAGCAGGGTTGGACAAAGTCAATGGAAGAGAAATCTGTAGGAAAGTAATGTGTCCAAAGATATAAAAAAGACATAGGGGGATCTAATGGGCTGAGTATTGTTCCCCCAAAAGAAATCACCTGGTACCTGTGCAGTTGACCCTTTTGGAAAAAGGATCACTTTGGGTGTAACTGAGCTGGGATCTCAAGTTGAAACACTCAAAATTAGAGTAGGCCCTAATACAAAGAAAAGTGCCCCTTCACATGAGCAAAGGTCATGTGAAGACAGACACAAAGAACAAAGGATATGTCTACAAGTCATGGGGCAGCAAGGCCTGCCAGCAGGTCTGCAGAAGCTTGTAGATGCCATGGAGGGTTGGTTCTTTGCTATACCTTTTGCAATGAATATCCACCCCCCCCCCAACACACACACGCAACTCATTTCAGACTTATGTCTAGAGCTGTTTATCTAGATTCATATTTGTGTAAGCCGCCTATCTGAGGGCATCCCCTCTAACCCATGGCCCCTTGAAATGAATACCTAATGTGTCACAAAATTCTGGATGCCTTACAACAGAATATTTATATGGCTTCTTTATGAAGAGTTCAAGTCTCACTGGGAGTGGTGCAGAAGGCAAGAAGTAGGGAGGCAGCTCATGCAGAGAAAACATTTCAAGGAGGGGTCAGATGAGGAATACAGCCTGATCGAATAAAGGGATTTTATTGAATGAAACACAAAATCAGAACCATAGAGTGGGTCCAAATAGGAAAGTGATTCTGTACCATGCATTGATCAGTGGCCTCTAGAGAAACAGAGTCTATACGATATACACCGAAGGATCTGTGGAAGAGTTTTTATGGAAATTGATCCTGTTGATCATATATACCAATACAAGCCAATACTGTAATTCTTAGACTCTGAAAGCCTGAAAACTTGGAGAGTTCCAGTATCTGAGAGCAAAAGCCAATGCCTCAGCTCCAGAAGAGAGAGCAAATTCACCTTCCACAGCCTTATTCTGTCAAAACCTTCAAGCACATTGGATGACACCTGTGCACATTAGTGCATGCTGAGGTGTGTGGTTTAAAGGCTTGTCTCACCTGGACACCTGGACACCCATGCACACACACACCCCCACACCCACACCCATCCCAGAAATATTCCATGCCTGGCTGGAATTTTTTTTTTTAATTAGCTCATATAATGAAGTTCCCAGGAAGAGCAAGGGAGGCCTAATACCTGACCTGTGTGGCCATGAAGAAGAAGAGTGTTTCCATGGTGACCAAGATTTGAGCTCTGGCAAATAGTGTATATTACATATAGAATCACACGATACATTTGTTTTAAAATTTAGTTTATTTTATATAACTTCATTGAACTATCATTAATGTCATTAATAATAATTAATATTTAATATTATTCACCTGTTGCAAGCATGCAATTCAATGATTTTTAGTAAATTTACCAGGTGGTGCATTCATCAACATAAGTTAGTTGCAGAACATTTTTATCCCTCAAGTAACACTCTTCTGCTCATTTATAGCTAGTGTCAGTCCACACTGTCACCCCTAGGCAACCATAAATTTACATCAATTGCATATGCAGGTATAGTGCATGAAAAAATTTGCATATATATTATGAAAAAGGAATTCACTAATTTGGATCTTTTGAATCTAGCTTCACTTCACGTGTTTTGAAATTCATTCCCCTTCTAGTATGAGTCAACAATCTCTTTCTTTTTATTGATGAGTGATATTCTATTATATTTATTGACCGACATGTATTTAACCAGTCACAGACTGATGAACATTTTAGTTGTTTTCACTACTTGCTGTTTTGAGCACTCTAATGCACATCTTCATGGGAATGTACGCTTTCCCATACCCGGGGTGCATGCTCAAAGGCAGAATTACTGGGCTTGCTGGAACTTTGATGCTGACTTGTGAGAGACATTCAGAGATATCCATTTGCATTCTCATCATGTACAGATGAGGGTCTCTGCTTCTCCATACCCTCCTTAGTATTTGTTGTTGTCTGTATTCTGGTGTCTTCTCGTGGCTTGTTGTGGAAGCTTAATAAATAGTGGTGCTAAGCATCTTTCTGTATGGTTCACAGTCATATATATATATATATATATATATATATTATATATATCATGGATAAAAGGACAGTTCTGTTCATGATTTGATTGTTGTTACTTCCTGTCATTGAATTGTTAATTCTTTGTAAGTTCTGACTAAAACTCTTCTACTCGGTGTCAGTTTAGCAGACATTTCCCCCAGTCTGTTATTTTTCGTTTCATTTTATTTTCTTTCTTTTTAAAATAAATTATTTATTTGTTTGTTTATTTATTTATTTATTTATTTATTTATTGAGACAGGGTCTCAGTACATGGCTCCGGCTGTCCTGGAACTCACTCTGTAGACCAGGCTGTTCTTGAACTCACAGAGATCCTCCTGCCTTTGCCTCCAAGTGCTGGGATTAAAAGGCATGTTCTACTACCACCACCCGGCCTTTTAATAATGTATTGAGATTGCAAAACTTTTAAGTTTGGTAAGGTCTGATTTATTGTTTATTTTCTTGTAGGGACTGTGTCTAAATCAAGGTTTTGAAGATGTTTGCCCATGTTTTATATAGATTTTCTTTTTAAGGCCTCTCCTCTATATATACACACATATATTCTGTATATGACACACATATACATGTTCCATACTGAGTTAATATTTACACACGCTATGAGGTGGAAGTCTAAGTTCATCTCTTTTGATGACTATCTGGTTTCCCCAGCACTACTTGTTGGTCTCAGTCCTCTTCCCAGTAAACTACATTAGTATCTTTGCCCAAACTCAGTTGACCATGAGTGCAAGTATTTGTTGCAGGACTCTCCATTCTCTTCCACTGATCCATGTCTATCTTCATGTCAGTTCCACATTGTCTTGGTAACCATAGCTTTATAGTAAGATTTTAAAACTGAATACAAAAGCCTCCTAGCTTTGTTGTTTTGTAATACTGTTTGGGTTCTTCTAGCTGTTGTTCATTACCATATAGATGGATTTACTCCTCAATTTCTTCAACAAAGAATGCTACAAATTTGAATGGAATCTACAGATCAATTTAGAGAGAATGATCATAGCAACAATATTGTGTCTTCTGATTCACAGACATAGAATATCTCTGCATTTGTTAGGATTTTCTTCAGTTTTCTCAAAATTTTGTAATTTTAGATATACAAATCCTACATTTTTTCTTAAATTTACCCTAGTGTTTTATCCCTTCTGATGTGATTTGAATAGTGTTGAATTATTAATTCCATGATAGAATATTTCATTGCTAACATATCTGAATTTATTATCCCAGCTATTAGTTAATAAGTACTTTCAAACCACTAGGACTATGCATGAATTAAGAAGACAAAAATCTTCAGATAAGGAGAGAAAAAGACATAAGCCTAAAGACAGGTTCTTGTGATAGAAGCTTGTCCTTTTCGTTGTTGTTGTTTTTGTTTTTCGAGACAGGGGTTCTCTGTGTAGTCCTGGCTGTCCTGGAACTCCCTCTGTAGACTAGACTGGCCTTGATCTCAGAGATCTGGCTGCCTCTGCCTCCAAGTGCTGGGATTAAAGGTGTGTGCCACCACTCGTGGCTCCAAAAATTCTTTTTTTTATGCATGTAAAGATCCAGGATATTGCCTGGCAGTAGTGGCACATGCATTTAATCTCAGTACTCAGGAGGCAGAGGCAGGCAGATCTCTGTGAGTTTGAGACCAGCCTGGTCTAGAAGAGCTAGTTCCAGGACAGCCTTCAAAGCCACAGAGAAACCCTGTCTCGAAACCACACCCCCACACACACACAACAAAAAAAGATCCACAACATTGTAGCTTATAATGGAGCTAATGGTTCTTTTAGAATAAATAAGTACAAATCATACAAGTGATGTTATAAAGGTCTGGGGCTGTAGCTTAGTGGTAGAGTGTTTGTTTAGTGTATACTTTGTTTAGTGTATACAAGATCCTGGATCCCCAAAACAAGACAAAACATTTGTGGGAATGTTAGAGGACATGAACCAATTACTACAGTGAGGCAAACTAACAAACCATCAGTTTACATAGTTATCCCTTTCTTTTGTGGCAGGAGCACTAAAATCTACTCATAGGGCACAAGTGCCCACTGCAGCTCAGCTTTATGATCAGTAGTCATGCTGCTCATCCAACAGATCTTTCTTCATCCACTAATCTACATCTCCCAGTTCATTAGACCACCTCCTGTCCCTGGTGACATCTGTTTTGTCCATGTCTTACTTTTTTCCCCTTAGATCCTATGTTTTATTGGATCTAAGTCCTGCCACTGTACCAGAAGGCACAAGGCATGGTTAAATACTAGAGGGCACTTGGCTCATTGTTCTGGACTTTGAGAAGCTGAGGGTCTGCTGCCTTCTTGCTCTCTCATACTGAGGTTTAACTCAGACCAAGCACATTCTCGAGATAACTAATCTCACTAAAGCAATCACCGATGAAAAGTCACTCTTTTTTATTTTAATAGAGTCTTAAGTAGCCCAGGCTAGTCTCAAACTTGTTATGTCAATAAGAGTGGCCTTGATCCTCGTGCATCAACCTCTGGAGTGCTGGAATTACAGGCATGTGCCCTCACAACTAGGACCCAAGGCTTCATGAATTCCAAGCTAGCATTCTATTAAGAGAGTTACAATCCCAGGTCTAAGGGGCTCACCTTTTTTTTGTTGTTGTTTTTTTGTTTTGTCTTCCTTCCTTCCTTCTTTCTTTCTTTTTTTCTTTTTTTTTTTTTTTTTTTTTTGGTTTTTAGAGACAGGTTTTCTCTGTGGCGCTTTGGAGGCTGTTCTAGAACTAGCTCTTGTAGACCAAGCCAGTCTCAAACTCACAGAGATCTGCCTGCTTCTGGCTCCCGAGTGCTGTGATTAAAGGAATGTGCCACCACCGCCCAGGTAAGGTCTCACCTCTTAATACTATCACAATGGTAGCTGAATCTTAACATGAGTTTTGGGTAAGGGGCACAGGACACCTACTAGTGGGATCACTAATTTCTTTTCTGTGTTTGGTTTATTTTGCTTAATGTTTTCATAGGGTAGAGTCTATAATGCCTACCTCAGAGAATGGTTGTAAGTAAAAATAGGATGTATGAAGTTCCTGACCTAAATGCCTGCCATGGAGCTGGTATGCAAAAGGGAGGAGTTGGCTGGGTGTGGCAGCACATGCCTGTAATTCCAACCCTTACTCGGCAGAGGCAGGCAGATCTCTGTAAGTTTGAAGCCAGCCTGGTCTACATAGCAAGTTCCTTGCCAGTCAGGGACCCAGTTTAGAAGGTGGGAGTGGAGTTGGGGTGTGAGGGGCCTTCTGCTAAGAATTGAACTTGATTCATTTCTCTTGTTCACTTGTCTACCTGGAGAATTGTGGGATTGTTACAACTGCCCGTCATTAAGAGTGAGGCTGTCCTAACTACTTTGTTTGTAATGGAGTCTTATTCTACAGGTCAGGCTGGCCTTGAACTCTTCTTGTTGATCCTCCTGTGTTCCAAGTGCCGGAATCACACCAATGGGCCACCATGTCCAGACTAGCTGTTTTTGTTGTTGCTTCTGGCTAATTCAAATGTTTCCTGACGCCTCTTTCCTTTTCATTCTTCTCACTTAAGTCAGTTGGGATGATAATTGCTAATCATTGGATCCATTCAGATCAAAATGTTTAGAAACTATTTTAGGCAGAGTTTAATAAATTGATTTCCCTATTGTGCTTTATTTATCACCACAGCTGGAAAAGCATTCTTTTTTTTTTTTTTCCTTTTTCATCTTGTACCCCTTTCTGAGTGGAAAGGGAGCCTTGTTCATTTACTCATTCCTTGATGGATTTATCAGTCCCATTTTGCGAATGCCTGTTGTACACCAGGCCCTGTGCTCGTTAGGAGGAAACAAGCAAACAAACAATGCATATTTTCCCCATTTTCTAGGGAGAAAGACCTGCGTTTTCCATAGTATGAGAAGGAACATACCCAAAGCCTCAGAGGATACTGCTCCATTTAAGATATTGAATAGGGGCCGTGTGAAAGGCAGCATCTTCATTACGATCATTCTCTGGGTTAGTGGTTCTTTAAAAAAAAAGTCATCACCTCCCCTGCCCCCCCCAAAAAAAGCTGGGGGGTGGTGGCACACAACTTTAATCCCAGCACTTGGGTGGCAGAGGCAGGCAGATCTCTGTGAGTTTGAGGCCAGCCTGACCTACAGAGTGAGTTCCTGGACAGGTTCCAAAGCTACAGAGAAACCCTGGGGGGGGGGTGTCATCACCATCTGGCTGACAATTCAGCTCAAAGGCATCTATGAGTGATATACAAAGTTACAGATTTAAATAATCCCATATTTTTTTCCAGATCTCTCTCTCAGTTAAAGGATGCTAGTTTAGGATTGTCTTCTAATTAGCTGTGTGTCTTTAGATAAGTCATTTTATCTCTCCGTGATGGCGCTTAAGCTGTAGCCTCTGAAGACTTTCCTAAGTCCTGTTTTCATTTCCTAGGTGGTGGAGATGGCAGGGAGGTGACAAAAGAAGTGGGGAATGGCTTCACCTGCCCTTGTGTTTTCAGTATCTAATCACCCAAGTAAATGAAGTACTTAAATGATGTACTGGGAAAGGCAGGCTAAGGAAGTGGACATGCAGAGATCTTTGCCTTCCCATTCGCTTGAGAACAAATCACTGAGAGTTGAGAATTCTGGCTTGCTTTCCCACGCCTCAAGTTTATGTTCCAAAGTGAGTTCCCACGCAGGGAGAGGGTGTCAGTTATCTATCTTTGCAGATAACTTATTGGATAAATTTGTCTAATGCACAGATTGAGCGTCAATATCTATTGTTGCTTTCCACCTGAGCCACATCCTCTAGCCTGGCCTTTATCAACAAAAATGATAAAAGTGGCACATTGTTCTCTGTTGACATTATGTCCTTTACTTCAAAACTCAAGTGAGGAAAACAGCAGTGTTATTTATTGGGCCTGCACAAACTTCAGCACATGTCTTTATAACTAATTTTCTGGTAGGCTTTAGTAAGGAAAATAGCAGACAGGTAGCCTAAAGGTACACAAGAAATATTGTATAGGGCCTCTGCAGGTTCCTACCACAGAGAACACTGCCTTGGGGGCGGGGGAGTCAAATTAGAGGAGCTCGGCAAATAGGAATTGATAACTGCTTTATTTCATACTTTAAAATTAGTGGTTTCCCTCCTGTAACACAACCAGAGTATTTCTGGAATCAGTCAGTCCCTGCTGTCAAGATGTAGTGATCTAGCACTTTCAGCCATTCTCCAAAGGTCTCAGCAATGTAGTTTATCCTCAATTTACACCGGTAGCCCCTACATTCTGTTTCCCCTAAAGTCTCTTTTTAGTATTTGTTTTTAAATTATGTGTGTGTTGGAGGGACTGTATGTATATCTGAATCCAGCAACCCCCCCCCCAAGATGTCAGAAGAGAGTGCTGTGCTGAACTGCCTGGAGTTGGCTGTAAGCCTCCTCAAGTGAATGCTGGGAACTGAACTGTGGTCTTCTTCGAGAACAGTACAAGTGCATAAGTTCTGAGCCATCTCTCCAGAGCTATTTCCTACATTTTAATTCATAGATACACTTTATGCCCAGTAAGAGTTTATATTTTACAGCTGTCTAGGCCTTTTACTTCCATATTTAAAACAAAAATTGGAAAGGGGACTTTCTCAATCCTAATTAGTGAGTATGTGAAAATGACCCTTCCAAGTTGTATTTAAAAGAAAGCATTAGTAACTCTGAGTATCTGATGGCTAGCCCACAGTGCTTTCATTTTGGGCTGTCCTTTGTAGAGTCCTATAGTGTGAGCTTTGCTCTAGCTTGCTCTAGAAGCTGCAGAAATAGCTGTCTAAAACTCTCTGCTCCATTTGTCCAGATTAACAGCCCACACTGACTTCAACAGACCCAAATTCCAACCACAAAATCTCTTCTTCCTGCTATAATTTATTATCTCAGTCAAAGACAACATCAGTTCTCTGAGTCACCATCCTTCATTTCTGGGGCCCTCCCTTCCTCCTCCATCTTTTCCAACGGTATGCAGCCCCGGGAGCCTTACTGTGTCCAGAGTGAGAACGTCTCTTTTTCCACTCTCAATGCCCTTGTAGCCGCACTGATTGCAGCACATCATGGCTCTATTATTTAGATAATTCCTGTCTACCTCTTCCGGTCCACCCTCAGCACTCTGAGATTTCTAGAGCAATCTTGCCAAGATAAAAATTTAATCATACACTCCAGCAATCAAGCCGATTTGGTCTCCCAGTATCTGCAGGATCAAGTTTGTTGGCTTGAAAACGAACAAACAAACAAACAAAAAAACAGCTAATTATGTGCTAAAATATATAAATAAAATTAAAGTTGATAGAGGGATATTTGAAGAAGCCTGAACTTGATTATTGCTTGTCTTTAGTTATATTCCCTGTTCCTTCTTCCCTGGTAGTCATGAACTTCCCCAGGGATGCTGGTCTCCTGTGACAACTAGACGCTCTTTTCCATCTGTTTCCATCCTACAGTCACTCCTGCCAAGGCTGGTACTCTTTCATCACCACCTTCATCTTGGTGTGACCTTGCTGAACTGCCACCACTCCCAGCAACACATCTGAAATCACATTAAACCCTGGATCACTGATGCTATCCACACCCCTGCTCCACCCCCCCCACACACACACACCGTTTCTCCCCACACACAATCCACCTTTCCATGAATATCATTGGGCTGGATTGTGAGCAGCTTCCTGTGGACTTTCCTCTCAAATCTAGAACACAGCTAGGAGTTTTTGCCTAGAATGAGACACCTTCTACAGTGTCCTCAGAGTGCCCCAGTAGGATGGAGCTCCAGTTGTTCACAGCAGGAAATGCTCAGTAAGCTTCCTTTATTACCAGTTACTTTGCTTCCTCATCTAACTCCCTTACTCCCCGCCTGCTGCGTTTGGTGATCATCCCCCAAATAAATGCAAACACATCCTTGTCTCCGGGGTCTGCCAGTGGGGAAGCCCAGTTGCCTGTGCTGTCAAGACAGGCTGCTTAGCTATTTCCTGTTAGAACTTCATTTACTTTGAGAACTCTTTACTAAGAAAAACCCCTTCATGTCAGGAACTGTGTCTTCCTCAGTGTGTTCCTTCCAACCTGAGGCAAATGTCCAACATCTAAAGACTGAGGAAAAGTGTTTCAATAAGGAGAGAAATCAAGCTGGGCTGTGGTGGCACACGCCTTTTATCCCAGCACTTGGGAGGCAGAGGCAGGTGGATCTCTGTGAGTTTGAGTCCAGCCTGGTCTACAGAGTGAATTCCAGGACAGCCAGAGCTACACAGTGAAACCCTGTCTCGAAAAACAACAACAACAACAACAAAAAAAAAACAAAAAAAAACAAAAACAAAAAACCGAACAAACAAACAAAAAAAGAGAGGAAAACAAATCCAGATAGTTACAAGACGGGAAAAGTTAAACTAAAACCTTCCAATATTTCCAGTAGCACCGTAACTACCATGTCATTTTCTAGGAGCTGTGCCCTAAAGAACAGAATGAGTTATCTTAATTTCCATTCCTCAATTTTTCCAGTTACCTGATATTGAGAGTCATTTTTCCATGTACCTGACTTATTTCACCGCTGCCCTCCATGCTCTTGAAAACAGGCCTTTGACCTATGCTTCTTAATAATAAAACTCCATCACCTGGCACACAGTGTGCTCAGATCCAAAAACAATTAAAAAGTAAAATAAAAATCAAGAGTAATAAAGCACCTGAGAGTGCTTTAAAATAATCTTATCATGTTCACTTTTCAGTAATCATCTATGCTAATCACTTCGTATAGACCTACTACATAAATTTTAAGTTGAGAGCATCCAAACTGGTGTTCTGTTGTACTTATGAAATGACTTGAGCAATTAATTACTTATCATGATGCCATGTGGAATGTAAATGGATTTCTGAATAGCCTGGCTGTAGTATTCATTCTTGGCCTTGTCTTTCCCATCACCTCTTTACCTTCTGCCTTTTTTCATTTCTCCCATCATCTCTGCTGTAGCATTTGTTCACATTTAGCTCTTTCTCCCTCTCTCTTCCTCTTAAAGAGGCAGTCTATAGATCTTGAAACTTTTTCTGCACCCAGAAAAATCTAATTCAGTGTATCAAACCTAGGGAGTGTTTCCTTAGCTTCTGTAAACACAACCTTTTAAAAGTTAGCTTAAAAGAAACAAAATAACACAAAACACTGGGGTTGGGGGCACAGGATTGCTACTGGCTTGAACCTTTTCTAAAAAACAAAACAAAACAAAACAAATCCTCTTACCTCTGTTGGATTTCGGCCTCACTTCAGTCATGAAGTCCTGGTAGGCCAGAACTGCTTGGGTCTGGTCTCTTAGGAAACAGCTCTGGTCTCCTCTGCCAGTGTTACTGGGAGCCAAGAAGGATGAAACTAAGGACTGGTTCTCACTCATGAGCTTCCCTAGATGGTCCAAATGTCTGCACGATTTTGCAAGTGCAGAAAAGTCAGGTGAATGTTCAGAGTCGACTGTGCATAGGGCTATGGCTGGAAGGCTTGTGGCTGTGCTGTTGCCAATGCACTAGCCACACTAAAAAATGCAGACACAATGCAGACAGACATAAAGGAAAACATTGCTCGAGAAGCTGTTCTCCTAGGATTGCAGGTCTGACATTCTGTAAAATGTAAAATAAAATGTGGCTTTGAATAAATTTGAACCTGGCAGAATTTGTAAATTAGTATTAATGAACAATAGAGAACATAGTTGGTAAAGGAGACACAGTGACTTTGAATTAGTCTATTTTGAACACTGTCTGATAAATATGACAACATGGAACAGGGAACATCATTGATGCTATCCACACATCCATTTGTTTTGGGACCAGGTAACAACTGGATGTTTAGCAAAATGAAAAACAAGAACAAACATCCCACCCCACATTTTTAAGTTCAAAACTTACATCTGAAAGTTCCACTCCCCACCCCCACATTTTTGGGTGGTGGTACGGTCCAATTCTAGAACCTGACAAGCACTAAGCAAGCTACACCCGGTGAGCTACACTCCCAAGCCTATTATGGATTTTAACAGAGTGTAGCATCAAGCCGAGCCCAGGAACCAGTAGAGTAGGCATGTGCAAATCACAGATCCTACCCTGAAAGGTCAAGCTTGATTGATCTCCTCACAGATCCTACCTCACGAGGCCAAGCCCGATTATCCTCCTTTAACTGAGATCCTTCTCCACAAGGCTTTATTCTCATTCATTTCTTGATTAAAGTGTACCTGGGACCACATTAGAAATCTGAATGAAAAATAAATAAATAAAAAGGAAAGGGCATGACTGCTTCTAGGTTTGGTGGAGGAGAAAGTTTATTGTAGATAAAAGGAAGAGTCCAGAGTGGATGGGGCCACATGGGGAGAACCTGGAGGCTGGGTCCTCTTTGATATGTTAAATTGGCACCTCAGCCATTTGTCTTGAGATTTAACAAAATCCAAGTTTGCAGTTGGAATTCACTTGCCTAACTGTGGTTTGAGCCCCCCCCCCAATTCCCCCCTGCCATTCTTCACCGTGACAGTGTTGAGAAGTGGTGCCTTGTACAAGTGGGTGAGTTCTTGTCTCTAGGTTCTGGGTTAGTTACCAGGGCAGCAGGCTATTACAAAGGGAGCGCACCCTTCCTTGTGTTTTATCTCTCTGACGGGAGTCTACATGGCCTTCTGCTTTGTCATGACTGAGGCTTCATGAGGTCCACTGCCCCATGTGACCTCCCAGTCTTGGTCTTCTCAACCTCCAGAAGGATACAAGCCCATTCATTCCTTTATGAACAACCTAATCATAGGTATTCTGACATTGCAACGGAAAACAGACCAGGACAATACTACAGAAGCTACCTAAACATGGTTCTCTGATTTCTCTGTTTTTTCAGAACAGGGTTTTTCTGAGTCCTGGATATCCAGAAACTCACTCTGTAGACCAGGCTGGCTTTGGACTCAGAGATCCGACAGCCTCTGCCTCCTGAGTGCTGGGATTAAAGGGGTGTGCCACCAACGCCCGGCTTTCCTTTTCTTTCTTTTCTTTTTTTCTTTTTTTCTTTTTGGATTCTGTTGATTGATTCTTAACACACAGGAACCAACCCACTGCTCTGTAGGAACCATCAGAGATTTTGGAGGCAGTGCTAGTACTTTTATTTATTTATTTATTTATTTATTTATTTATTTGTATTTTATGTATGAGTGTTCTTCATGTATGCCTGCAGGCCAGAAGAGAACATCAGATCCTGTTATAGATGGTTGTGAGCCACCATGCTGTTTCTTAATAAAACTTCAATAATTAACTTTGGAAGGAAATTCTTTAAAATTCTTTGCCCTTGATTGTCACTTGATATTAGTCAAGACTTGGTCACAGAACCTTGCAGTTTAATTTGCACTCCCCACTGTACCAAGGTTTGGGAATGGAGGAAGATGAGACATTAAATACACATTGTTGTTTCATTGTGGTCTTTTCCACAAATCATCCCCCCCCCCACTTCTTTGGGGCTGAATCCATAGCTTTTTTGTTTTTCAGCGCCTCCTTCTAAGCAGACCTCTTCCCCCATCCCTGTGACCTCCTTAGGCGATAGAGGGAGGAGAATAAATCTACTTGAGCTATACAACTTGTTCTTCACTCCTCCTGTCCCAAACTGGACTCCTCTCCTTATCTCGGAGGCTCTGCTGTGTCCTTGAGGTTATCCTTGACTTGTCACTTTATCCTCCCTGGGATAGAGTGAGGGGATGAAACAGTTCTTGCAAGAGAAACAAAGATGTGATTATGCCACCCACTTTTGCCCAAACTTGCAGTTTTGAGTTAATCAGAGAGGTCAGTTTCCTATGTCTACTAAGTGACAGGTAATCTGAGAACTGCATTGTGTTAGTAAACCTGGCAACTTTCAGTGTGACTCTACAGGAGTGGCTCTACAATTCTTCACACACTGATTGTCATAGCTTCTGTGCCCTGGAAATAAGCCCTGGAAACATGTGCTCTGTGAATTAAATCTTTAAGTGATTTTCCTAATTAATGTGTTTGTTTGTTTTTAATTATGTGTATTAGTGTTTGCCTTAATGCATGTATGTGAACTATTAGAAATGTGCTTGGTGCCCAAGGAAGTCAGAAGAGGGCATTGGATGTCCTAGAACTGGAATTAAAGACGGTTTGTGATCTGTCACTGTAGAGTGCTGGGGGTTGAACCAGATCCTCTGGAAGAGCAGCCAGTGCTCTTATCTGCTGAGCCTCTAACTGACATTTTAAAAAAGCTTGGACTATTGGGCTTCTTAGGCAGTTCCTGTGACAAAGTGGTGCATTCTAGTTTATTTTAAAAATCTAACACTTGGGAGGCAGAGGCAGGCCTGAGTTTAAGATCAGCCTGATCAGAGTTCCAGGACAGCCAGGGCTACACAGAGAAACTGTCTCAAAGGAGTAAAACACAGACAAAAAAGGCTATGAAGCTAAACAAAGCAAACCTCCACAGATATCAAAAGGAGTTATAAGAAAGGTTCCAAGGCCTGGGGAAATGGCTAATCAGGTAAAGGCACATCCCTAAGGCCAATGACCTGAGTTCCATATGGTAGAGGCAGAGAACCGACTGGAAAGTTGTCTTCTGACCTGCTCATGCGAATGAAATAAGAAATAAACCAGAAAAGAACAGACATGAGTACTCCTAGCTATGGTGGAGGAGACCCTTTCTTAAAGAAGAAAAAAGAATGGAATAGAGAATAAATCTATTCTCTTATTGGCTTCAGAAGAGAATACTAAGTTTCTTGTTTGTTTGGAAGTTGCTTTCCCCCCATTTTTAATTATATCCTGACTTGATTACAGCTCCCCCCCACTCCTTCTAGTGCCTCCCCACCTCCCCTCTCATCTGATCCACTCCCTTTCTGATTCTTATTAGAAAACAGACAGGCTTCTTTCTAAGGGATAATAAAAATAAAATAAGTTGAACAAAAGCTAACACATTGGAATTGGACAAAACAAACAGAAGGAAAAGAGCCCCCCAAAAAGGCACAAGAAAGAGAGAACCACTCATTCCCATAAAAACACTAAACTGGAAACCATAATATTATACACAAAGACTTGGTACAGACATGTGCAGGCCCTGTGCAGGCTTCCTCAGACTCCGTGAGTTCATATGAGCTTTGGTCGTATTGATTTAGAGGGCCTTGTTTTCTCAGTGTCCTCCATCTCCTCTGGCTCTTACATTCTTTCTGCTGTCTCTTTAGTAGGAATTCCTGAGTCCTGAAGGGAGGGATTTGATGGAGACATCCCTCAGGCCTGAGTGTTCTAAGGTCTCCCACTCTGCATAATGTCTGGCTGTGGGTCTCTGGTTTTGTAACTTTTTGTAACGTTTTTTTCTTTTAAACAGGGAATTTATTAAGGAAGCAACATTGCTTCCGCTATAATTACTGTTGTTTCAGATGCATGTTCTCTTAAGTCTGATTCTTTTAAGGGGGTGAAGGTCAGTGTCTCACTATACAGACTTGGCTGGCCTGGGCTAGCTCACCACGTAGAGCAGGTTGGTCTTGAACTTACAGAGAACCACCTGCCTCAGCCTTCAAAGTGCTGGGATCAAAGGCATGCACAACCATAACTTGTTTTTATTTGTTTTACTTTGTTTTGTTTGTTTAGAGAGCTGTCCTGGAATCCACTCTTTAGACCAGGCTGGCCTCAAACTCAGAGATTCCCCCTGCCTCTGCCTCCTGAATACTGGTATTAAAAGTGTGCACCACTCCTGCTCAGCTATGATTTGTTTGTTAGCTTGTTTTGGTTTTTTGAAACAGGGTTTCTTTGTGTATCCCTGGCTGTCCTGGAAGTTGCTCTATAGACCAGGCTGCCCTTGAACTTAGGGAGATCTGCCCTTCTCTGCCTTCCAGAGTGGTAGGATTAAAGACATTCGCCACTACTGCCCAGATATGATTTTTTTTAAATATTTACTTATTTTTATTTCGTTTGTATTGGTGTTCTGTCTGCATGTATGTCTGTATGAGGTCATCGGAGTTACAGACAGCTGTGAGCTGCCATGTGGGTGCTAGGAATTGAACCTGGGTTCTCTGGAAGAGCAGTCAGTGCTCTTAACCACTGAGCCATCTCTCTAGCCCCCTATGATTTGTTTTTTAATAAGCTATAATTTAGTATTGATTTTTCTATTTAGTTGGATTCTCAGAGAACTTGTTATTATTTAATTGGCATTTCTACTTGAAAATTGGTGTGACATGTTAAATATATGTTAGTTATGATATTGGGCCACTTATCAACATTGCTTTTTTTAGTGGTATGACTGCACCCCACAAATATTTGGGTCAGGTAGCAGAATAGTAACTCAGGTCTATTTCGCACCATTTGTGAACTAATATACTTAGACCCAAGTATATTTTTACTGAGCAATGATGAATGGACACTAAACAGTGGGTAAAGTGTACAATTTGATATATTTTGGCATATTTCAACCCATTAGAAAGCAGTGCCATTTTAAAGGCAGCAAAATATTTATTTTTCTCCAGGCTTTCCTCGTGCCTGTTTGTAATCCCTTCCCTCCTGCCTGTTTCCAAAGTCCCCTTCCCAGAGTCCTTAGCCATCCCTCGGCAACCTCTGATTTGCTTGGTCACTGTCCATTAGTTAACACTGTTTCATCTCCTCCCCTCCCCAACTCTGATTTCATTCACTTGCCATGACTACTTCCTGTTTGTGCGTGTTTTCAATAGTTCTTTCATTTTTATAGCTGGGTCGTATTCCATTACATGAGAAACCATATTCTGCTCATCCTCACACCACCCAGTCCTTAACATTCCTTTGTTTTTCTCTTTGGAGCTAAGTTACTTCTTCAATCAAAGCTCCACAGAGGTCTCCTAGATTTGTGTAGTCAGCACATCTGGGTCCAAATCCTGCCCTGTCTCTTGCGACTGTGTAAATGTGACCTTTGTGGGTTTCTTTGGATTGCAGTATCCTTATCTGAAAAGAGAGCCTAGCAATAATGTCCCCTAGGAGTCTAGAAGCATTAAATCTGCAAAGTGCACAGAACAAAACAACACAGGCAAACGCTGTGTGGCTGGTGGTTATTGCTATCACTATACAAGCAGCGTGGTGTTTGGTAGAATTTCTAACCAACAACCAACCCTCAAAGAATGTTAATTATTATTAATTTTACTCATAATTCTGCAGCACACAGCAGCTCTTCTTTCCTTTTCTTCCCTGGGCTCTCTGAGGACCCTGGTCTCTTCACCATTCTTGCTCTCAGCAGTTCAGCCGCTACCTAACCAGGCAAGAAAGAAGGGTTATACCCAAAGGCAGGAATCTTAGCCCAGTCTTGGACACTTCTTAGGAATGCAAGTTCGCAGGCCCCACCTTAGGTGTACTGAATGAGAAAAATGGGAGATGTCATCTACATCTACGTGACAAAGTTTAAGGATGCATCCAGTAGGGGAATTGCCAGGCTGGGGCAGACTCATGTCACATAAACTTTCTTGTTAGGGAAGGCATACTGTTGACTAATTGAGCTTAATATCAGTTAAAACCTCTAAGTCTTTCTCACACATGTTGTTGCTAATCCATATATTCCCCATCTAGCGCTTGCACAAGATTCTTTTTAGACTCAAGTATAAGTCTTTACATTTATCCCTATTAAACTTAATCTTGTTAGATCCGGCCCATCGCTCCAGTCATGTTTGGAGAATTTTTAGTTCAGCTGGAATGAACTATGACAAAAAGGCAGGACCTAGAGACCAAGGAGGAACGCTGCAAGGACAACAGCATTCTTTTATGTATTAGGTAGAAACTGGCCAATGAGAAGTTGCCTGTGGTGGACTTCTCTAACCATTCCAGACCGCAGGAGGTGGTATAATTTGATTTCAGCTGAATTCAACATTTATCATTTCCCTATCAACTTCCTGGCTGTAAATAAGGTACAGGTCTAAATAGCCCACGCATTAATGCTGGGTGTCATCAGAGAGGGATTTTTGGTTTTTGTTTGTGGATGTGGATTTGTTTTTTCTTAGCACGAAGCCCAATGTACAAATACTTACAAATCTCCAAACAGAAAGAACTAGTGTTTTCTGAATGCCAGATCCTTAGCTCTCTGCTTTGTTTATACTTTCATTTTAATTTTGAAATCAACCCAGTGGTATAGGAACTGTTAAAGCTGAGGAAACTAAGGATCTGAGGGTAGTGCCCATCCTCAAGGTCATGCAGAGGGTTGGTAGTCCAGCTAGAGGAAATCCCAGATGGGAATGGGTTTGAAGAACAGTCACCTTGAGATCAAGAAAATAACCTCTGTAAAATTAGTATTAAAACTGGGCTGAAAATCTTGCTAAGCACTTGTCTGAAAAACTTGCTAAGCACAAGACCCGACCCTGGGCTTGATCTTCAGCACTGCAGACAACCAAATAATAATTTTAATAGTTACTCTCCCCAAACCAAACTGATGTGGAACAACCCTTGTACACTGAAACTATGCATTACTCTCATTGGTTAATAAAGAGCTTATTGACCAATAGCTGGGAAGGAAGAGATTGGATGGGACAGCAGATTAGGAGGATGCTGGGAAGAAGCAGGGCAGAGTCTGAGGAGTCTTGAGAAGACACCATGAGACACAGAGTGAGCAGGATGTGCAGTGTGGAGATGAGGTAAACGAGCCGCAAGACAACACACAGATTAATAGAAATGGGTTCATTTAAGTTGGAAGACCTATTAGCAATAAGCCTAAGTTATCAGCTGAGCATTTATAATTAATATGAAGTCTCTATGTGGTTATTTGGAGAGTGACTGCTGGGACACAGAGAAACTCCACCTACAAGTAACAAAACAAAGCAAGGGGAAAGCTATCAAATCTATCAAGTGGCTTAAAAATTTGGTCTGGCTTGAAGGTAAGTGTTCAATCAGAACAGCATTGAAGTAGTCAATAGATTTCCCAATTCTATATCTGCTAAGCAACACCTTTGTTTGTAGTGCTAACTCCTAACCACCACTTTACAGTTACTTTACTTTATTTTTATTTTTTGCATTTTAAAGCATTAGCCACAGATTTCAAACCCAGTGCCTACAATAATTTTAATAGATACCTCTAACAGCCAAATGTCTGGGCAGAATAAAACTTCCTTCTCAAGAGAGTGAAATAGCCAATTCTTCTTCTTCTTCTTCTTCTTTTTTTTTTTTTTTTACTGTGTAACAGCTACTATATTTTACTATGATGTCAAATGTCCATTTTTATAAAGTGCCTCCTGGCATAATGGAAATACACTAGACTTGGAGTCTGACAAACAAAACTTGGTTCTACTTACTAGCTCCATTTCCCTGGACAAAACTTTAGCCAATGTAATCCTTAGTTTTTAGATCTCTAACAAGAGAGTGGTAATGCTCACGGAGCTATGGGGACTAGCTGAAAGTGCCCCTAGGAAGAAGTCCTGTGGTTCATTACATGCTTTACAGACATAAGGTTTTATTACATTTTTTATACTTTTTCTTTTTTATGAGTTCCCTAACATGAAATATTTCAGACACTTCTGCCACTCATCATTTTGTTGATTTCATAGAAGCAGAGTTTCAAAATTTTTTTAGTTTCTCTGAAAGTCTTCCATTGTTTCATAGTTCATTCTTTTCTGTTTGTTTGTTATTACTTTTCAAAACAGAGTTTTTCTGTGTAGCAGTGGCTATCCTGGAACTAACTCCCTCTGTAAACCAGGCTGGATTTGAACTCACAGGCTTCAACCTCAGAGATCCACCTGCCTTAGTCTCCCTCGTGCTGGGATTAAAGGTGTGGGCCACCAACACCTGGCTTAAAGTTTATTTTTAACAGCAGTGGTTTCTAACAAGACAATGTGATAGACCAGTATTTAAGTCATCAATACAGTTTGATAACTTACATTTCAAAAATAAGTTCTATTTAACCAGCATTAATATCATCAATACTAATAGCATTTTCATTATATAATGAAAAGACCTACAAGGGGCTTGTGCGTCTGAAGCCATGCTCTAGAATATGAAGTGAACTTAGTTGACAAAGATGCTTCATCCTTCAGGGTTTTCTAATGCAGTAAGTATGAACAGGGACTTTCTGTGAATAAAAAAGAATAAAGGTATGTGGTTAAGTGTTCATATTTTAATCCCTATTAGTAATTGTGTCACCCTAGTGTAATGAGTCTTTCTCTACCCCTCCCCCAGCCAGCTCCCAAATAACAACATGGAAACTTCTTATTAACTATGAAAGCTCATCTTAGAAATTAACCCATTTCTGTTAATCTACATGCTGCCATGTGGCTTGGAGTTTCTACCTCTCCTTCTACATATCCTGTTTCCTCTGCTTCTGACTTGAGACTCCTCTGTCCTTCCCAGAATTCTCTGTCTGGAAGTCTCACCTATACCTCATGCTTAGCTATTGTCCATTTTAGCTTGTTATTAAATCAATCACAGTGGCATATCTTTACACAGTGTAATCAAATATCTCACAACACCCTAGGGGAATAAAAAGATTCAATTTTCTTAACTTTAAATTTTTTAATGTTAATTATTTTTTTTAATAGGGTCTTTCTATTTTCTCTCAGTCTCACTATGTAGCCCAGGCTAGACTCTATCTCTGAGTCTTCTTGCCTCAACCCCCCCCCAAACTGCTAAGATCACAGAGTTATAATATGCTTGACTTTCCTAATCTTTATGATTGACATGACTGTGTCTACCTGCTACAGTTGTGAATTCTGTACTGTACCGTGAGTGGTACAGTACCAGTAGTGTACTAAGTTTCTGAGCTAGTCAATATTGGGTATTTTCTGATGTAAATATATAATACACTCCAACAGGAACTTCCTAAAACTCTCTTCCCTCCCTTCTGGTCCTGCAGATCCTGAGCTTCCTCTGATCCTATTCAATAATGCACACATGGTCAGTCTGCAAACCATGGTCAGTCACATCTACTAATTCATTAACTTCCAAGAGAAGGTGGTTCTCAACCTTCCTGATCCTGCAATCCTAAACGCTGCACCATGTTGTGGTGATCCCCACATTGCTACTTCATAACTGTAATTTTGCTGCTTTTATGAATCATAACATACATCTGTGTTTTCTGATGGTCTTCAGTGACACCTGTGAAAGGGTTGCTTGACCCCCAAGGGGTTGGAACCCACAGGTCAAGAACAGCTGCCTTAGAGTCAAGAGTCCTTTTATGATGTTTGGTTTTTGAGACAGGGTTTCTCTGTGTAGCCCTGGCTATCCTGAAACTCATTCTATAGACCAGGCTGGCCTCAGAGATCTTCCTGCCTCTGCTTCCTGAGTGCTGGGATTAAAAGCACATTCCGCTATCAACCAGAGAGTCAATGTTATGATGCCAACAATATTGTGCTATACTCACAGATTGGTTCCTAGCCCAGTAGTCAACCTGATGTGCCATGTTTTGTTGACATCCATGTGAGGACTACCCTTTTCTGAACAGAAATAGAGGAGAAGTAGACTTTTGGGTGGGAGATAGGGAAATAGGGGGATATGGGAGAAGGACCAGGAAGAGAGGAGGGAGAGGAAACTGTATTTGGGATGTTAAATAAATAAATATTAACAACAACAACAACAACAACAACAACAACAACAACAACAGTGAAAGAGTCTAAAAGCAGGAATCCTAAACCTTGGAATTCCTTCGGACCAGTGTCCTTCTTTTGCAAATGAGAAAACGAGCCCACAGAGTTTTAACATCCCCCATCCCAGGCTTAAAAGCTAGTTAGTAAGACCTGAACTAAAATTTTAGGCTCCGAGCTCCTGTACATTCTCCTCTGCCTCCCAGTTCTCTTTAATCTCCTCTTAGACTTGCCAATAAAAACTACGCTGCCCTGGGCTGCTGCCAGTTCAGTCTGCCCAGCTTCAGCTGAATCTTCACGGTTAATCCTGTTAATTCATCCTTTTTTCACTAGCATGTAATTGTCACAATTTATTTGTGTGTTTGGGGAGCTGTTTTTTTGTCTTTTTATGTTTTGCAAATAAAACCTTATTTGCATCAAAAACTGAAACCAATAAAAGCCGTCTAGATTGGATAGGGATGGGTTGCAGGCAGGGCCCAGCTCAGACCCCTCTCCATGTCCTATGAAGAGGTCCCTGAGGGAGTTCCACTGAACTCTCAGAGTGTCTCTTAGCAACACAATTTAAAAGTTCCTACCTAACACTCACACTTGACAATCGTTATTCTTGGGAACTTTCAGTTGTCAGCAGAGGTCTAGGTCATCCCCACCATATTAAAAATACAGAAATGCTAAGCAAAATCCCACAAATACGATATAGTTTTTTAAATGTTTATTCTTAACACTTTTAATTTAGAGAACTGACATTTAATTCAGTTTAGAAAGCTTAGGGCATGCATGTATGCATGCATGGTCATGGTCTCATTTTGACACCACATCAGAAGTCTAACTATAAGGTCCTTTACTATCTCTTGCCATTGACCACGTATCAGTAACTCACTATGTAGACCAGGTTGGCCTTGAACTCAGATCCACCTGCCTCTGCCTCCCAAGTGCTGGGATCAAAGTCTTGTGTCACTATGGCCAGCTGGCCACAACTATTCCTAACATGCTCTGTGCCTGATTCCTCCAGGTCCACACCAACACCATCTCAGTCATGTGTCATTTAATAATTGATCCACACCAGATTTTGAGACCACTGAACAAAAAAAGATATAATCTTGACCTTCAACCAAGTAGAAGATGAGCAAGAGAGTTCCACAGGGAACTGTGCCCTCCTGTATTCATGCTCTCTAATTGCCAACAGCAGCGAAGTGACACAGTAGCAGTTGAGGCCCCTCTAAGAGACCTGCCTAGCAGCCTCTATTTCCTTCTTTTGCAATATTTTTCTTTTGAAAACCTAAATTTCTGTGTGGGAAGTTGGGATACCATTGTTGGGGGAACCATGTAAAACTGTCCTGTGGGGACAGGTGGTGGTGGTGATGCTCTCCTTTAATCCCAGCAGAGGCAGAGGCCAGTGGATCTCTGTGAGTTTGAGCTCAGCCTGATCTATGGAGCAAGTTCTAGGACTGCAAGAGCTACACAGAGAAACCCTGTCTTGAAAAACCTAAAAACAAACAAACAAACAAACAAACCCAAACAAGCCAAAAAACTCTCCCCGGGAGAGAAAAATCCCAGCTCGACAGCTATCCCTGCTGTGGCCCAGACAGCAGAGTGAACACCAGGAAGTTCTAGCTAGTGGAGACTTTCAGCTGATTGGAGAGCTAATGTCAGTACTATACAGTTGATCCCAATCAAAGCACAGATTTGAGGAGTAATAGATTATTTATTTATGTGTTTTTTTTTAGGCGTGAGTGCTGTCTGCATGTATGCCTGATAGCAGAAGAGGGCATCAGATCCCATAATAGATGGTTGTGAGCTACCATGTGGTTGCTGGGAATTGAACTCTGGATCTTTGGATGGACAGCCCATGCTCTTAACTGCTGATCCATGTCTCCAGCCCATGAGTAATAGATTATTATTGTTTAATGTACTGTGCTTTAAAGGTAGCTTGTTACATAGAAATAGATAACTGAACCAGATGGATAAAACAAATAATGAAGATGGTATTTGGGGAGTGCTCTCCCTGAGGTGTGTATACTTGAGGAGGTAGTATGGAGAAAACTTGTGGTGAATGACTGGGAAGAGGAGTCTACTGGATTCCAAAGAGGCTAGAATTATGGGCTAGACTGTTGTCTTAGTTAGGTTTTCTATTGCTGTGAAGAGCATGACCACGGCAACTCATATAAAGGAAAACGTTTTATTGGGTGACTTACAGTTTCAGAGGTTTAGTCCATTACACCATGGCAGGAAGGACATGGAGGCATGCAGGCAGACATGGTGCTGGAGAAGAAGCTGAGAGTGGAAAAGGAGCTACATCTTGATTCCACAGCAACAGGCAATAGTATGACTATCCGCTGAGTGAAGCTTGAGCAAAAGAGACCTCAAAGCCTGCCCCCACCATGACACATTTCCTCCAACAAGGCCATACTTGCTTCTACAAATCTACAACTCATAGTAGTGCTACTCCCTTTGGTGGCCATTTGCTTTCAAAACACCCTCACTGTGAACAACAAGTATGATTTTACCAGGCAAAGTGGCATGTATGAAGAACCAAAAGAACATGTTTCTTTACTTTGGTTATTTTTTTTCTTTGATTTACAGTTTTGTTTAATCCCACTTGTCAGTTCTTGATCTTATTTCCTAAACTACAGGAGCCCCACTGAGAAAAACACTGCCCGAGCTTCTGTGAGCCTCCCTATGCTTTCTTCTTCTGGTCATTTCGATGTTTCAGCCCTTACACTAAGATCTCCAACCCATTTTGATTTGATTTTTTTTCACAAGGCAAGAGACAGGAGCTTGTTTCACTGTTCTCTATGGATATCCACTTTCCCAGCACCGTTTTTGTTTTTGTTTTTGTTTTTGTTTTTTTAAGAATCTCTTTTCTCAAATGTGTGTTTGTAGTGCCTTTCTCAAGAATCAGATAGATGAAACTGCATGGATTTATTTCTGGGTATTCTTTTTCAATTCTGTTAGTCTGCTTTTGTGTTGGTACCATGCTGTTTTTGTTATTGTGGCTTTGCTGGCCTTACTTTCTTCTTAAAAAAAAGTTGCATTAGTTTTATGAGGATTTCTTTGGAATTTACATAAGCCTTTTAAAAATAAGTACTTTTCTGAGATTTTATAATTCTTTAAAATGTTTTATTTATTTACTATTCTTTTGCACACTGTTTTTTGATCATATACACCTCCTCCTCCAATTATTCCTAGATCCACCTCCCTTCCCCATGCACCCAACTTTGTGTCCTTAAAAAAAACAAAAACAAAAACAAAAAACTTATCAAGATCAAGACCAAGTTGTGCTGCTCAAATATTTCTGGATATATGGTCTTCTGATGGAGCATAGTCAGTCACTTACTAGAGACTGTGCACTCTCTATCTCCCAGCAGCTGACAACTGCCAATTGCTACAGCTTGATTTCATGTTCCACTCCCCTGTTCTGGAATTTGGTCTGGATGTCCTGCCTTTTGTTAGTGGGTCTCACTTGGCTACACATTGGAATTACTAGTGAGAGCTTTAGAGAAATGCCTGGCTTCCAACCTTTGTAAGTCAGATTTCATTGGTTTTGACTCTAAGCCAGGTATCAGAAATTTTTATTAAATTTCTTGAGTGATTCCTAATGTGCAGCCATACTGAGAACACTGTCCTAGAGATTTTAATTCACTATTTCTAGGATAGCAGCAATGATTTACTTCACCATGTGATTCCAGAAACCAAATGAGCATTTTTGTAAATGCTGAGTAAATGCCTCAGGCAGGCATAGGATGGTACATTATGGCATCCAGAAGCCCATGAAGATGGTTTCAGACTGGCCTCAGTTGAAGCTAGTGGATATCCTTTCTCCACGAGATTTCTGTCTTGCTCTTTTCACTTTGCTTTTCCTGGAAACCAAGAGATCCAGGCTTTACCACTTCTGCTTCAGAGAAATAGAGCTGATCTCTATTTTCACTTTGCCTTTTTTCCCTCAACCTACTCCTAGAGAATTTACATTAGAGCTTTAACCATTCTTTTCTTTTTCCATTCTTTCTTTCTTTCTTTCTTTCTTTCTTTCTTTCTTTCTTTCTTTTTTTTGATTTGTTTTTTTTTTTGTTTGTTTGTTTGTTTTTCAAGACAGGGTTTCTCTGTATTTCTTTGGAAGCTATCCTGGAACTCGCTGTGGAGACCAAGCTGGTCTTGAACTCACAGAGATCTGCCTGCCTCTGCCTCCCACACGCCACCAATGCCCAGCAACCTTAATCATTCTTAATCTTCAACATCAATCTATTCACTTTAGGGAAAATTTCTCTAATGTTTCAAATAAAATGTATTTGGTGTATTGAAAATCTGAATGCCAATCCAGTATATAACATTAATGTCTGGGTGCCAATTTAACTCTCACACAAATAATTGTGATGGTGAGTGAATGATGCTTCTGCTCAAAACACAATAAACACACACTCAAAATTAACATGTGTACAAATATTGTTTAAATGAGGACATATATGGGTATTTTAGTATCCATATAATATAATATAATATAATATAATATAATATAATATACCCCTATACACAACTAAGTCTTAGCTATTGTATTAGTTCCTAGAGCTGCCATAGCAAAGTAATGGATGGGATGTCTAAAGTAACATATTTTCCTGAAGTTATGGACAGTAGTTGGTTGAGATCAAAGTATCACAGAGTTGCTTTCTTCTGAGTCTCTCTTCCCAGTTTATAGATGATCATTTTATTCTGTGTCTTCACTGTGGCCTCAAGCTCAGGATGTAGCTGAAGATGACCTGAACGTCTATATTCTACCTCTACCTCTTGGATGCTGGTATTATAGGTGTGTGCCACCATGACCACTTTACGTGGGGTTGGGAATCAAACCCAAACCCTAACACCTGCTGAGTAAGCATTCCATCAATTGTGCTGCTTTCCAGACCCCAAATTCCCTCTTCTTAAATACACTCAAGTTGCAGTAGGGCCTACCCTAATGACCTTAATTAGCTTTTTAAGATCTTGACAATAGGGGTGGGGCTAAGCATATTAATTTAGGGTTAGGGTGAACACAGTTCAATTTATAATGACTATCTTGTTAAATTATGGACATGCCTTATATGTCAAAACTGTGTATAATTTTAGCACACTTACAAATAGGAAACACTTAGAACTGCATATGTATTTTTACTATCATGCTAATTAGTTTGCCTTAAACAATTCACTGTGTAAGACTCTGCATAAGAAAAGATACGCAATTACCAACTTAATTTCATTGATAGTGCTTATAATTTTTTTTGTTCATAATTACTTACATAAACTGAGTTTATTGTCAAGCAATGGACATGTCTGAAGTTAGGATGAAGGAACATAAAAAGCCTGAGGACATGACTGAAAGAAACTGAGATTTGGAAGGTGACCTTGGGTATTGCAGTGTTTCTTAGCCTCTGTCCCATTATCTATAAAAGGGGATGTTAGCTTCTTTATCACTGAAGGTAGAGCGAGCAAATGAATGTTCAGACTCTCTGCAAATTATAAAGCACCATTCAAATATTCCTTATTATTATTGTGATGGGCTGGGGGGAGCTTGAAGAGAAGCTTCTGGAATTGTATTATTCCCTCCAAAATAACAGACTATAAAATGTTCCAAATTTGTTAAGCTGCATTTGTCTGCTGTTTGGCTTTCCTCAGATTTCCTCATCAAAGGTATGCTTTCTCTGAATAGTTACCTAGAAGAACTTTCTCATTAACAAGTCATATGATTCCTAGGAATGCCTTTCAATGTCGACTGTTTGCCGAGTATGTAGGACTAATGCTTTTATGAATTAAATTCCCACAAGTTCCTAACACCCTATTCTCATTTGCCAGTGCAGAACAAAATTCTGGACCCCCCGCCAAAGGACAGAAACCCAGGGCCATTTTATGAAATGCCGACATTGGAAAGGCCCCTATATTTTTGATTAATAAGTTGTGCACATTTTCAAGCCACTTCCTACTTGACCTTCCTTCACTCACTCATTAGTCCAGGTAAGGAATTAGGCCTAGCTCTGGGACCTGGGCCAGTTCCTTTGGCAGCCAGATAAGCAAATGGAATGAGAGGTCAAAGGTCAAAACGGGAAGTCTCTTGGGTCTCCTCTACCACCTCTTTTCCTTCCATGTGCCTGATCTGAGGATACTGTTGTGGTTTGCAATTGGGTCCGAATTGCTACGTACGACTCTGAAAGACTTGTAAAAGGTAGAGTAGCCATGCAGCCTCTATCAGCCTGATCACTTGACTGTCCAGCAGGTGTCAAGTTAATTATTTTAAGGCCATAAGTATAGTGAGAAGTTTTAGTACCTCTCTGTGGCAAGTGAAATATGTGCCTAATATGTTGGAGGTTTTTCTTCTGTCCTACTAACAACCACAACTCACTAACTTGCTTTTTGTTCATAGCTATATACTGTGCACCTATCATCACAATTGGTACATAGGGAGTGGCTCTCTCAATGGGAAGGTTAGCAAATCAGTTTCTAAGACTAATAATGATAACAATGATGACAATTGTGGTGATGATAATGATAATAATAATTTGCTAATAGCACAAATGAATCATGTTACAGGGCCATATGCTGTTCCAATTCATACAGTTACTAATTTGCCAGGAGCCCCAGAGCTATGGAGAACAGAGAAGCCAGTACAGAAGCTCCTAGAAGGCAACAGGGGGCGATGGTTAATTTTGAGGTTAACTTGATTGCATTCAGGACTACCCAGAAATGTGGTTAAGTATTAATCTGGGGCGTTTATGAGAGTGTTTTCAGGAGAGTAGCGAGAGTGGCTGAATGGATTATGTAAGTGTGTTAGTTGCTTTTCTATAGAGGTGATGAAACACTATCACCAAACAACTTATAGAAGGTGAGGTTTGCTAGGGCTTTTAGTTCCAGAAAGATAAAGTCTATCACCATCACAGCAGGGAAGTATGGCAGCAGGCAGGCATGGCAGCTGGAGCAGCAAGTTGAGAGATCATGCCTTAAACTATAAGCAGGAATGAGAGAGGGCAAGTTGATAATAGCACATGATTTTGAAACATCAAAGACGGTCACCATACTTCCTCCAGCAAAGCCATGCCTCCCAAACCTTCCCCAACACAGCCACTAACCAGTGACCAAGTATTCGAACATTTGAGCCTATGGGGGACATTCTTATTAAAACTACTAGGGTAGGGAAGTCAGCGCTCAGTGCAAATGGGCATTATCCAGTTATCTGGGGCCCAGCAAGCAATAAGGCAAAGGGTAGAGGATATATGGATCTATGGGCATTGAGGCATCCTTTCCTTTCCTGTCCTTGACATTGCAGTATTCCCAGACTGTAGAAGCCAGGAATTACACCAGTAATCCCTGGGTTTTCAGGTCTTTAGCCATACCAGCAGTTCTCAACCTTCCTAATGTTGTGACCCTTTAATACAAGTCCTTTATGTTGTGGTGATCCCCCAGCCATAAAATTATTTTCTTTGCTACTTCATAACTGTAATTTTGATACTCTTATGAATTGCAACATAAATATCTGATATGCAGGATATCTAATATGCAACCCCAGTGAAAAGGTTATTTGATGACCCCCCCATGTGCCCCCACAAGAGGTCATGACCTACAAGTTGAGAACCACTGCTTTAATTCAGTTGCTCATGTTGTTGTGACACCCCAAACCATACAATTATTTCATTGCTGTTTTATAACTGTGGTTTTGCTACTGTTATGAATATTATTGTAAATATCTGGTATGCAGAATACCTAACATAGGACCCCCCAAAGGGGTTGCAACCCATAGGTTGAAAACCACTGCCTTAGACTGAGACTTACCCCAACTGATTTTCTGGTACTAAGATCTTAGACTTGGGATCAGCCATACTACAAACACCTCATGGTACATAGATGGGACTTCTCAGCACCTATAATTGTCAAGATCAAGACCCTCCTATAGTCGCGTGAGTGAGAATGGCCCTCATAGGCTCATATATTGAAGATTGGTTCCCAGTTGGTTTCCTTTGTTGCATAAGCTTTTCTTTTGTATGAGTTAGGAGTTTAGCTGGGGTGTTTGCCCTGCTCTCAGGGCAGGGAAGTCTCTGTGTGGGATATCATGAACCTGGGAAAGTGAAACCTAAATTGTGTTGGAGACACTAAGATGTTGGAGATGCCAGAGCCATGGGATATCTGCACATAAGGAGAGGAACTAGCACAATAGAGAGAGCAGGGCCATCTAGACCCTTTGACAATAGGAGATGGAGTTACAGGATTTGGACTTTGCTTTGCCAGTTTTTGGTTTTGTTTTGGTCATTATTTCCTCTCTATGCTCATTTTCCTCCTTTTTGGAATGGTGATGTTTATATATTCTGTGCCATTGTATGTTGAAAATATGTAATTTACTTTTTGACTTTTTGGGTGGTAGCAATTAAGAGATTGTAGCCAGGCTGTGGTAGTATATGCCTTTAATTCCAGCACTCAGGAGGCAGAAGCAGGTTGATCTCTGAGTTTGAGGCTAGCCTGGTCTATGGAGTAGGTTTCAGGACAGCCAGGGATACACAGAGAAACCCTGTATTGAAAAAAAAAAAAAACAGGAAAAAAAAAGAAAAAAAAAAAAGATTGCCTTGAGTCTCAAGAGAGACTTTGGACTTTTAAGACTGAAAAATTATGGGGAATTTTGAAGTTAGACTAAATATACTTTGCATTATGGTCTAGCCATGAGCTATGGAGGCCAGGGAGTAGGATGTAGTGGTTTGAATGACAATGGCCCAGATAGGCTCACATGTTTAAATGCATGGCTCCTAGTTGATAGAACCAATTGGAAAGAATTAGGAGGTGTGGCTTTGTTGGAGGTGTTACAGGGGGTGGACTTCGAGGTTTCAAAAGCCCCATACTATTCCAGTGAGCTCTCTTCCTCTGCCTTGTGTCTGTGGGTCAGGATGTAAGCCATCAGCTATTGCTTCCATGCCATGCCTACCTGCCTTCTCACTGTCATGTTCTCCTCCTCCTCCAACTGTGAGTCTCAATAAGTGTTAACTTTTGTAAGTTGCAGTGATCATGGTTTTTTGTCATAGCAATAAAAAAGTAATGAAAGCCCTTCCATAAGTCTTTTTTTTAAATTTTTTTTTTGAGACAGGGTTTCTCTGTGTAGCTCTAGTTGTCCTGGAACTCTCTCTGTAGACCAGGGTGGCCTTGAACTCACAGAGATCCACCTATCTCTGTCTCCCCACTGCTGGGATTAAAGGCATGATCTACCATCACTTATACAGTATAAAAAGTGTAGTCTCTTTTCAATTAAAGGCTTCAGGCAGCCATCCTGATTCACCCTCAGATCGTGGCCCCCCCCCATTCCCCTCCAACTCCACACATTCTCTTTGGGATCTGAACAACCCCCCCACCCACTCCCCCTCCCTCTTCTGCCGAAGCAGGTCTCCAGCAACTACCTAGCTCTGTGTCTTTAAATGAATTTCCTTTCACATATCTATGTGTACATCCTAATGGTTCTGTCTTTCTGGAGAACCCTGACTAACACAGGAAATAATGCTGTGTTGCCCACTTTTGGTGTTGAGTAATTCATCCCCTCCCCTCCCCTTTTGGTGCTAGTGATCAGAGCCAGGAAGGACTCTACATGTGTGACACAAGCCCTTTACCATCAAGCTACAGCCTTCCCTCCACCCCTCACCACCACTCCTTGTCCCTTACTTCTTCTTTTAATAGTTGAAAGGCAAATATAAGGAACTAGAAATTCAACCTAGGAGAGCAGCTCAGACCACAGCTCCTTTTCTCATACTGTAGCCGGGAGATGAGGCAGTGATACAAAGGTGGAGAGAATGACTTCTTTAATCAATGTCAAGGCTCATTACTTTGCAGCTAGCCTAGAAAATTGCTGGAACCTTCTTCAGGATTAGACGGGTATTGCTGCCCTTGCTTTTCTAGAAGCCTGTGGAAATGAAGGATCCTTTTGACAGAAGGTGGGGTTGTTGCTAGAAGAATGGCAGCGGCTGCCGAGAAGCAATCTTCATGCCCTCTGTGGAGTAGAGAAAACAGCTGGGCAGATTATATTTTCATCAACTATGTCTTTGCCTAGTGCACAGGTGGACACGTAAATTATATGATAAATCACAGGCATTCCAGCATACCCATCAAACCCTGTCAGTGATGTCTCCTGAAGCCTTGGGAATCAGAAGTTCATTGAGTGCATTAGTCACAATTACACCAGTTATGTGAGTGTGTGTATGGCATATATACTTGTTTCAGTGTATTTACATGTGTGCACGCGTGCGTGCGTGCGTGCGTGCGTGTGTGTGTGTGTGTGTGTGTGTGTGTGTGTGTGTGTGTGTGTGTGTGTGCACAAATGGAGAAACTGACAATGAGTGTGTTTATCACTTTCTATGTCATTTTTTGAGATGGGGTCTCTCACTGAACATGGAGTTCATCAATTCATAGTCTGTCTACCCAGTGAAACTCAGGGATCTGTCTGACTCCAGCCACTCTCCGGTTCTGGGGTTACAAATGCGTATCACCTTGTTTGGCTCCTTTTTCTTTCCTGCCGAGGGTCCATGCACAGGTCCCCATGCTCTAAGGCAGGAACTTTCCTGACTGAGCCATCTCCCCAGTCCATTGCTTTTCTTTTTTTTTTTAATGTTTCACCTACTGTGAAAAAGGAATCATTAAAACAGGGAGAAGCAATATTAACAATAAGCTTCATGTTACATGTTCAATTTTTTGCCTCTGTTGAGGCTCTCGCTTAACTTTTGGGAGCACAAACCTCCTCATTTATGAACAAGAACTAATGCTAGATAGTCCCAGTGTCTCTTCTAGGGCAAAACTGAAAGTGAGCTTTCTAGAGTAAAAGGTAGTAGTGTTTTGATTTCTTATGATTATAAGGATTTGATTCATCAGTATTCAAGTGGTCCTGTGTCATCCATGATGACTCAGTGGCAACGTTCAGCACATTATTCAAGCCTTTTCTATGACTCATGCTATGTGTAACTGCAAAGTGAAGTCTTTGCTCTTTCCTGAAAAACCAAAAAGAACCCTTTTTTAAAAAAAATATAAAACAGGGCAGACATTTGGGAACTTTTAAGAAAGAGATCTGGTTAATCATATAAATGGTTGTTAAGGCTTTTAAAAGTTATTTAAAAGCTTGTCAATAACATAATGCCAAGAACCTATGTCCCCATGTGCCCCCCCCCAACACAACACAACACAAGTACCAGTAGGATAAAGATTTCACTATGCCTGCCCTGGAAGTTCTGGCACGGAAGTGCATAAAGGGAGCGTCAGGTAAAGGGGTGTCTGGTTTGCCTCGTTTGAAGCTGGTTTGTTTGACGTACACGTTAGTATACGCTGAGCTATTTGAGTCTGTTCTGCTATTATAAAATACCACAAACTGGCTAATTTAAAAAGAAAAATGGAATTTCGCACAGTTCTGGAGGCTAAGAAGTCCAAGATCAAGGAGACTGAAGGTTTGTCTGTGGAGGGCTGCTCTCTGCTTTTTAGATGGTATCTTACTAACACATACAGAACCCAAAGGAGCGAGAGTCCTCAGGCTGCAAAGAGCAAGCAAATTGAAGGTTGTGTGAAGCCTCTTCCACAAGGGTGTTAATCTCATTCAGAAAGATGTCCTTAAGACCAAATCACTTCTTAAAGACCCCATCTTTTAATATTGCCACACAGAAAACACTTGATGCTTTGGGAATTTAAATACATATGCATATCCTTAAGTATAACAAGAATGATTTTCTTCTACAGATTTCACAGTAAATCTTTTATTTCTTTGCTGTGTTTTGTTCTTCTCTTGCCTCATCCTCCTGAGGGCTGGGCTTATAGGCAAGTACCATCACCCTAGGCAGCACAGTTATTTTTTCTTCTGTTTGTTTATCTATGAAACAAACTTGAACAGATAAGGTTCTATTAGTCTTAGATATACCACAGAGCCTTCTCTACTCACCAGGCTAATTCCCTTTTCTCTCTGGCCAGTTTTTGAAGAATATCAGGATATAGTTTGTGCAGGGGGTGGAGTAATAGGCCGTGCTATTCCTGGTCACAGTGTCAGGTATAAAGAGATATACAATGACAAACCAACTCAGATTTCTTTCCATTTATTTTCTTCATGGATAAGTCCTTTTGATGGAATTTCAAGGAGTCAGGGTATATTATTGTCAATCTACAATAATCATTCACCTATCTTGCTCTTTTAAAAAATAAAAAATTTGATGTATATGTATGTGTGAATGCTTGTGTGAGTTCATGTGTACCACATGTGTATAGGTACCTGAGGAGGCCAGAGGAGGCCATTGGATCCCCTAGATTAGGAAGAACAGGAAGTATAGTTGGTTGTAAGACACTGATGTGGGTGCTGGGAATTGAACTCTGGTCCTCTGAAAAAGCAGTAAATTTTCTTAATGAATGAACAATCTCTGTAGACCTGGTTATATTTTTATTGTTGTTATAGAGTCAAAAGTCATGGGTGTGGTGCCACATGTTTTTAATCATGGCATTTGTGAGGCAAAGGCAGATAAATCTCTGTGAGTTCCAGCCAAGCCTTGACTACATAGTGAGATCCCATGTCAAAAATAAACAAACTAAAGTCATGACTATGTTTTAAAACTTTTTTGTTTGTTTGTTTTGTTTTGAAACAGGGTTTCTCAAGCCGGGCGTTGGTGGCGCACGCCTTTAATCCCAGCACTCAAGAGGCAGGCAGATCTCTGTGAGTTCAAGACCAGCCTGGTCTCCAGGGCGAGTGCCAGAATGGGCTCCAAAGCTACACAGAGAAACCCTGTCTGGAAAAAAAGAGACAGGGTTTCTCTGTATAGCTCTGGCTGTCCTGGAACTCCCTCTGTAAACCAGTTTAGCCTCGAACTCATAGAGATTCACCTGTCTTTGCCTCCTAAGTACTGGAATTAAAGTTGTGCACCACCAGGCCCTAGCTTTAACCATACTTTTAACAATATTAATCACAAACATTTCTTACCTTAGAGCATGACTCCAATCATTCAACGTGTTGAGGTTTCATCACTTAAGCAAGCAGAACTCTATTGTTAGAAATTTAGGATTTTCCATGTTTTTTATAATAGGATTGAAGTATATCTGGTGAATGATAACAGTTCATAGAAAAAAAAATGAAGGCAGCCTTTTGAAATTAAGATTGTAGTCTCTTCCAGCACTCAGGAGGCAGGGGTAGGTGGATCTCTGAGTTTGAGACCAGCCAGGTCTACAGAGCAAGTTCCAGGATAGCCAGTGCTACAGGAAGAAACCCTGTGTTTTCTGTTTGTTTGTTTGTTTGTTTGTTTGTTTTGTTTTGTTTTTTCTTTTTTGTTTTTTTAAAGTCTCAAAATGGTCAACATGAGAAGATAAACAAAGTTATATTCACAAAATCAGAGATATCTAGAGCTCAAATTTCCCTTCAACCTCAAAGGACTTAACGTTTATGACAAATAAAGGAAATACAGTATGTACATTATCAACCTTGTCACACATAGTTTCTTACATAAATAACACGATAAATGGTGATAGAAAAGCGTATTTGATGGTGAAGCCAGTGGGTTCAGTTTTCAAGGCACTGGGTTTGAGGTATTTGTGGAACATCCATGGGGAGCTATCCCGTAAAGCAGTCAGGTTTAATGGTGTGCAGCTTAGGAGGGAGTTCTGGTTCAGAGAGAAACATTGGGAGACATCAGTATATACCAAGTGGTAATTGAGACCAATGAAACCAGATGTAAAAATCCAGAGAGAATATAGGATGACTGGAGAAGATGCAAGAACAAAAAGGTAAAGAATATACACACCTCTGCAGCCTACCCAGAGCGGAGAGGACACGAAGTTGAAGATGAAGAGGTGAGAGCACAAGGAACAAAGCCGGGAGTGCCGTGCGCAGTCTTGTGGAATTTTCCACTGATTACTTAGCTGGAGGCTGCTCGATGGGTTATATGACTGGTTACTTATCTTTCTCTTCATTCCTTGTTCATTCCTCCCCAAATCATGCCCGCACAGAGCTTGCCTTTTCCAGAGCACCCTTTTGTTCAATGAAAGACATACGAGTTATTGTGTTCCCCAGGCAGAGTGTCCACTACGGTCTTTGAGCTCGCTGACAGAGTAGGTGGAGATCTGCAGGGTGTGATGTGAGCCTTGCAGGGGAAGTTGCTTGTTTGTCTTAAAATAGCGCTCTGGCTGACCTGCTGCACTGCCTGGCACTCAGTGGACACTTGGTAAAGCATAAGAGCAAATGGATACTATGGGTATGAGCTTGAATGACTAAGGATCCTATTAAAATGCAAATATTCTGGAAGGATGGTAAATAAATGGTCTGTCCCTGTTCAGAAGCTTAGTGGGCAGGAAATCTGTTATCAAGGATCTTTGTACTGTCGTTGTGCAGTTGACTCACAGGGCCAGAGTCTGGGGTAGAGTTACAGGCTGAGAGTGGAGGCTGATCTGGACGGGGTCTGCCTAGCATATTGGTATAGCTTCATAAATATCTATCTATATTGAATTTGCTTCCCAGGCTGCCAGATAGCAATTCCCATAAACAGAGTGGCTGGACTAACAGAACTATCTCAATCCTGAAGGCTGGAGTGTGAAGTCAAGATGTCAGCAGGCCAGGTATCTCCTTCAGGATCTGGGGAAGGACCATCTGTTTTTTTTCCCCCTTGCTCCTGCTGGTTGTCAGGGATCATGGGTGTTCTTTGTCTTGCAGATGCTTGCTGCAGTCTCATCTTCACCTGGTGGGCTTCCCTCTGTGCTCTTGTGTCTGTTTTATCTGTCTGTAAGGACACTCACTAACCAGTGTGGCCTCATTTGAACATAACTAATTGCAATCTGCAGATGCCCCATTTCCCAGAAAGATGATATTCCAAGTTTTTAGGTGGGCATGAATTTGTAAAGGAGACTTTTCAACACAGTATACCATCTATTGCAGCTAGATGATACCTAGCACTCACTGATTGGGGACGGGGGGGGGGGGGGGGGAGGGCTCACAGTAGCCATCAGGTGATGTGTGGGTAGGGCTGTCTAGCTGACAGCATGAAGACACTGTCACTTATTGAATGTGAGAAGAGCCCCACACATAAACGTACTCAAAAAGAAAGGAAGAAAGAAAACAAGAGAAAAAGGAAATCTAGAAAGAAAATATAAATTACTTTGAAAAAATATTGTGTGTATATTCTGAATCAAAACGAAGGAGGTGTTTACTATTCATGCTCTCAGGAAACATACAGTATAATAGAAAGAGATAAGTACGTACGCACACACAGACATAGCCCACACACAGAGACATGCACATACACACGGACACACAAAGATACACACTTTAGCCTTATAAATTTCACCATTAAATTACCCAAAAAAGAACATTTCTTACATAATCATGGTACAATTTCCAAACTCCACTAATTTGACATTAATACAATATCATCTATATTAACTCTACTTCAAATTCCCTCAAGTTGTCTCATTACTGTCCTTTACAGAATTTTTTCCCTCATCCAAAAGTCAGTAAAGATTCAAAGATTATATTGTTTTCACTTTTTTTCATCTCCTTTAACCTATTGCAGTTCCCCCAATATTTTGTCTGAATGCCTTTTATGACATTACTGTTTTAAAAATGTTATAAACTTTACTATAAAAAACCTTGCAAATAAAAAAGAACACACACTAAAATTAACCACACACAAAGTCTACAGAACTTAGTGAAATTCTTCACAGTTAGAATTGGCTTTCAGAATTGAAGAAATGGAACTTTATATTTAAATTTTCTTTCATTAAAGTTGGCTAGTGGTGGCACACACCTTTAATCCCAGCACTCTGGAGACAGACAGGTGGATCTCTGTGAGTTCGAGGCCAGCCTGGTCTAGAGAGTGAGTTCCAGGACAGGATCCAAAGCCACAGAGAAACTCTGTCTTGAAAAACCAAAAAAAAAAAAAAAAATTCTCTTGCATTATTTTTAATTATGCGCACATGAGTGCATGTGTCCCTAGAGGCCAGAGCAGTCAGATTCCCTGGAGCTGGACTTCCAGGCTGTAGTGAGTCACCTGACTTGAGTGCTGTGAATCTAACTTGGCAAGAGCAGTATGAGCTCTTAAACACAGAGCCATTACTCCAGCTTCCTCATGCTACATTTTACACTTTCAGTATCTAATATATTTTGTGCCGTTACCCACCTCCAGAAACCAAAACCAAAATCAAAATCCACAACAGAATTAGAACTAGAAAAGCAATTAACTTTCTATTCTCTTTCACAACTCATGCCCAATATCTGTATTGAGTCCTTTCTCATCCCTTTATATTTATGAGCCTTTCTTGTTTTCTTTTCTTCATGTTATATTTAACCCCTACGTATGGTTGTTTACATATATACACATATTATTGGCTAGATTCTGCATATGGCAATGAACACATGGTTCATTTCTGACATCCTGCCTCAATTAATATTACACATTGCGAGTCCGACTATTTTTCTACATTTTTTTTTGAGTCAGTCTTAACTGAGTAGCCCTGGCTGGTCTAGATGTCTATTATGTAGACCAGACTGGCCTTGAACTCACAGAGATCTATCTGCCTCTGTCTCCCACCCAGTACTGGGATAACAGACATGTACTATCATGTCTGACTTCCTGCAAAATCTTACATTTCTTTTTTGTTTAGAGCTGAGTAGTAGTCACACATATATGTGTGTCTATCTATATGTATATGTATACACACATATGTATATACATATACATATAGATAGACACACATATATGTAATTAATCTGTTGGTGGACATCTAGGTTGATTCCATTTGCCTATAATATTAAAACTTCTAATGTCTCCAAGAGCTTGGTGCTCCATCCAATAGAGACCCAAACATCTACATCTACTGGATTTGTTGTGTTAGTTCTTTTGCTTTGTTTTCTTGGCTACTGCATCTGAGGTGTCCACATGGTCTCAAACTTGTTAGTTGAGAATAACCTTGAAGTCCTGATCCTTTTGCCTCACCCTCCCAAGGGCTGGGATGACAGCAGGCCCAGCTGAGGTGTAGCTTTTGGTATTTTTCCTCTATGTTCATTTTTCCAAATGAGCAAGCAATGAACTAAGACTGCTAGGGATTTACACTGTTACAGTTCAGAGTATCCCAGCCCCGTTCCATGTGATGCAGATGATAGTTGCTAAAGTGAATTTGGAATTATATTACAAGCAGGAAACACTTGGTTTCTGTGCTGCAGGGCTTCTCAGGAGCCTTCCCGGTATGAATTAGCTTTTCTGTTTGCTCGGACAGACTACCTCGAAGTAGCCACAAGGAAGGAGAGGTTTATTTTGTTGTTAAGTTATAGAGAGTATAGTTCACCCTGGTAGGAAAGGTGTGACCACTGTGATGGCTCATCCACATGGTGGGAGCTTGCAGCCTGTCAAGTTCTTGCAGCCCTAGGAGCCTGGGCATTTATCACCTCCAAGGTCCCCACCCATTGACCCTTGCCTCTACCTAGGTATGACCTCCTGACTGAAAGGTTCCACAGCCTCTCCATACACTGTCACCACTGGGGACCAAGTGTTCAAACCCATGAATCTGTGGGGAGACATTTCCTATTTAGAGCATAACACACTAATAAGAGATATAGCCTCCTAAGATGGCTACAGGATACACTCATCTGTTGTTGCCTATGGGGAATTGGGGTCAGGATCCCTGTGGACATTAAAACCCACAGATGCTCAAACCCCTTATTATAATGCAGTGTTTTCATTGTATCTGCACACACCTTCTATATTTTAAATAGTCTCTACTTTCACATGAAAAGCTTTACTGTATTGCACTGCCTAGGGAATAATGGCAAGAAAAATGTACATATTGAATACAAAAGTTGAAGAAACATTTACCATTTGTAATTCTTGGAATTTGTGCATGTAAAATTCATGGATAAGAAAGTGGACTGTACAACTTATAAACTTATAAACTTTGGTGGTCACAGAACACTTTGTTGGAGAGCCTTCTTAGTTATCTGTGGCTAAATTTTTTTAAAAATATATATGGCCTGAAAACAGCAAACAGTTATCTTTCTATGCAGTTTCTGAGAACTAAGCATCTGGGAGCACTTTAGCATTGAGGTTCTAGACTAGAGTCTTGATTCTGAGAGCCACAGACATGACTGGGCCTAGTAACAGTGCTTCTACCACGTGGGCGGGAGCTGTGGGTGCTCTCAATGGGGTAGCCTAAGCATCCCCAGGACACAGCAACTGTCATCCACCATAACAGACAGTCTAAACCAGAGCAGGAGAAAGATGCAACCTTCAGCATTGAAGCCAGAGACTCATCTCTACCAATGAGTCACTAGATTTACCCCAAACCAAAGAAAAAAATTAGGTTACATATCACCCCACAAACTTCTTTTGGTCTTTAGTGTTAGACGAGAATAAGTTAAAATAACAACTTGTATACAGATTTTTAAAACATTATAAAGTTCATGCTTGGATAGAGAGTTATTTATTTATTTATTTATTTCAAGACAGGGTTTCTCAGTGTTGCTTTGGAGCCTATCCTGGCACTCACTTTCTAGACCGGGCTGGCCTAGAACTCACATAGATCAGCCTGCCTCTGCTTTTCAAGAGCTTGGATCAAAGCCGTGTGCCACCACTGCCCCGCTGAAAACCCTTAATAACAGACTTTAGAAAAATATTTGATTTAATTTTGAAACAGCTCAGAATGAGAAATAGGAAAGACATAGTTTCAGATCAAACTCATTTACTCACTTGTATCAACATGGACCTAGTCCCTTAAATTTTTGAGCCTAAATTTTTAAGTAAGTAGAATTAAGACAATAATAATCGATATCTTTGCAATATCTTTAGGTTGTTGTAAAGACAAATGAACCAATGCACATAACATGCTTTCACAGGTACAATTCCCACACAGGAATTACTTCCTGAAATCATTGGCCAACATACAACTTGTCAAATAACTGAACACTACGAATTTCATTTTTCATATTAAAAGAGTTCCTATCTTCCGGGAGAATTCCATATGCATAGATGTGCTTAAAAATGCTTTTGATGAGTCTTATAATAACTCTGTAGAAACTTTAAACTGACATTTGTCTTCTTATGCAACGGCTTCTTTTAGAGATGTAGAACTTTGTCTCTGCAGGGTGCTTAGCTGCTTGATAAATAGTTTCTCTGGTTTTCTGTTTGTTTTGTTGTTGTTGTTGTTGTGGCAGTAAGAATCATCAGTTCCTGGGTCTGCACATTGCTAGGCAAATATTCTACCACTGATCTACAACCCAACCCCACTGTTGTTTTTAAACGACCTTTATGTACATCCATAATTTCTTTAGCCATAAGAAGGCTCTTCTCCTGTGTCCCATAACAGCACCAAGGCTGTCTCAAGAGAGCACTTCAGAAAATGTTTTAAGCAATGGCAGTCCTATCAGAATAAATATAGAGTCTCCTGTGGTGAACACATGGCAGGAAGAAGCAGGTTGGGAATGCATGAGCCTTACTGGAATCTGCTTGCTTAAGATCAGTCTTCTTACTCTGTCATTGTGTCTCCTTACAAAATGGAACACATCCACCAGGCATAACTGCCAGTCAACTGTTTTTGTCCCCCCAAACCTCCCCCACCCCAACAGGGTTTCACCATGTAGCTCCGGCTGTCCTGGAACTCACTTTGTAGACTAGGCTGGCCTCAAACTCACAGAGATCAGCCTGCCTCTGCCTCCCTAGTGCTGGGATTTAAGGTGTGCACTGCCACTGCCTGGCTCTGAATCTCTATATTTTAATGCCTTATTCTGTGCACCTATTGAATATTAAATATGCTCAGTCCTCTTATATATAAAGCTATATGTCTATATTTTATGGGTAAATTAGGACCAGCATTCTTAGCCTACAAAGATCTCTTGGTCAGTACATTAATTAGGGCATCAAGTTTATACCCTGTGTCAACTGTAATTGTTTATTGCTTAACTAAACTGTCCTTAATTTATTATAGTCATTAGTGTAGTTAGTGAGACAGAATGCATTAAGATTTACAGCAGTATGTGGTCAGCAGCTTCCTATTCCAGATCTGAGGCCTGCCTCACTTGATCTCTTCACCTTACACTTGACATTGGACTGCCCCTTCCTTGAAAAGCACTATCCTTCTCTGTCTCATGCCTCATCTTTCAAAGCAATAAAATCAAGCTGTGGGTGAAGTGATCTCAAAGTTACCTCCTGTATCTGAAACTTAGAGTTAACGATTCTCTGGCTTAATTTTCAGACAAAGGCAAAAGCATTTATAGAAATAAGTATCTCAAATTAAACATTTGGAAAACAATTAAAGTGACTGGAGTACTTTCATAATCATCTAAAAATCAGTTTAAGATTCAATGGCTTTACACTAAGTATACAGAATTGCTACAGCCAAAATTTGTTTTAAATTTTCAGAGCATGCATGCAGAAAACTGAAAGTTCCTTGGCCATGGTAGAATTAGTTTTTGTCAGGGGAAGGGAAGAGGGCATGGGAGGGAAAAGGGAGGATATTTTTGCTGTAAGGTTCAGCAATAGATATTTGGGGAAGTCAGGTGGCAGTGCCTTGCAACCTAGACATTCTTGAGGATGCAGATTATTAAGTGACAGTTCTTAAACCTGGAAAGGCAGATTCCAGTTGTGCTGGTTTCAAAGGTTATCCAACTATGAAGTCCATCAAGAAACAGCTGTGCAAAATTAGCTACAAAAATGTCTATTTCTTCAGAAGAATTCGGTTAGAAGTCAATGTTTATTTCTGGGTACTCATAGCTTCTTAAAGCATTCAATACTGAGAAAGTGCCATGGAGGAGATCTGGAAAGAGTCTTAATCTTCACATTTGAAATTTCTTTCTCTTGTAACCTTTACAAAGACTAAAGCCACACAAACCTGTTGTTCACCCACTCGGAGCCACAAGATGAGGTCTGTTAAGGTGAGGGACCCAGACCCTAAACTCCATTACATCCATCATTGTAAACATGTCTAGAATATTCCCCAGAGAGTTCAAGTGGAGATTGGAAGCTATGTTAAGAAAAATAAATCTACTAAAAGTAAAATATATCTACATAAACCATCATAAAAAAATTTCAGAATTAAACAAAACAACAACAACAACAAACAACGAAGGTCTGGGCATATGCTTAACACGATTCTATTTATATATAAACAAAATAGGCTAATGCTGAAGCTCTCTCTGGTGTACATATATTTGATGTACATAAAATTCTTACCCATGACCACCTTTGGAGGGCATTCGGAGTATAAAGTGCCATTTGATTTGTGCACAGCAAATATAATATTCACAAACTCTGTGTAGGCGTCCTTATGAATAGTTAAGTGCACATCTCCCTGTTACCTCCGTTTCAAGCACCCCCATTCTCACACCATCACTTGCTATCTTTCTAAGTCAGATCTGCACTTTAACTCCTGCTATTTTGGACCTACCAAGAACTACATTCAAGTCTCCCATCATCTCGGTGTCCCTTCATATCCTCACTTCTATCTTTACTCAGCCTAGATTGCCTGGGCCTTTTGCACACACCCTTAGTGCCCTGTACCTCTTCTGCACCATCCCAACTTCTCAGTTCTATTTGAGAATCTTGAATCTTGAATCCTGCTCGCCTGTTCTGTTGTACAGAAATGTAGCCCAATCCTGGAGAAACTAGGTAGCTCTCCAAGTGCCCTGAAGTACTTTAGGGGGGGGGGTATGGGACTCTCCCAAGACCATATTTCAATCCCCCATATTTCTAGGGGTCTGCTTCAAACACTTTCGTTTCTCTTCGAGCCTCCTGCACAATCATCCCTGGACAATGACTGGCTTTACTACTTCACTGAGGAAATACAAACAAGCAGTAGAAACCCCATGTCACTTTATACTACACCACAGCTCCCATTCCCAAGTCTGCTTACTTACCTAGCCATGTCCCATCCTCTGCCCTCCAGAACCTGGATGATCTATCAGGCCCTCCATCTCCAATGGCTCTCACTTTCCAACACTAACCCATTCTTTTCCCTCCTGCTTGACAATTCGTGGGTAGGGCAAAGGTGTCCATGATAAGTTTTGTGATGGCTGGGAAAGTAAAATAAGTAGATGAAATATGCATATGAATAAAGAAAATGTTTTAACATACAATGTTAACATATGCATTTCTATACATCACAGTGATGAAATTCACTCAAAAAACTTTTAATTTAGTGGAGGAAGAGGCAGGACGTGGCCCACAGTAAGTCAATCACTGAGGTCTCTTTGCTCCCCTAGCTTCACTCTCTTTCTGTCCTCTGGTCATCCCTACTCAATACAAATGACTGTACTGTCCCCCATCTAACCTAACCCAGTTTTCACTTGCTTTTCCTTCCAACCACCCACTCCCCATCACTTTCCTGCCTTGGTTTTTAAACAGCAAAACTACTTGAGATATTTGCATATATTTTCAGTCACCAACCACTATTTTCCTCTTTCCCACTTCCTCAGGCTTTCATGCTGCTGTCTCCGTCGCAGTTGCACTGAAACTGCTCAGTACCCAGTGGCTTCTGTGACACCAATTCCAAGGGCCAGAGCTCATCCTCATTCAGATGTGCTGGGATTACAGGCTTGTTCCAGCACATTCAGCTCTCAATAATTAGCCTTGATTGACAACTTGATAAGATTGGGAAGTGCCTAGATTAGTATAGTATACTTGTGTGTGTGTGTGTGTGTTTGAGGATGTTTTCACACAGGGTTCACTAGGAGGAAAATTACACTTTTGTGTGGGTGGTACCATCCCACAGAGGGAGCCTTCTACAGTAGGCATCTCCTCTACTTCGGGCCCCCATGGTGTGAGTTGTGAGTTGTTCTCCTTTCAGCCCTTCCCCAACACAGTGGACTCAAACTCCTGAAACTGAGAGCCAAAATCAGCTTATTACTTTCTTAAGACGGTATGTTGGTTCTTTTGTCAGTGATGAAAGTAGACGGACAAACTACAGACAGACCCCAATAGTCCCTGTGCTTTGAGGGTATCACACAGCCACAGTATTTCATCTGCCTCATTGCCTGCTACTTACCATTCTCCTTTTTTGACACACCCTTCGCCACAGTCCCAAATCCTGATCTGCCCTTGCTTAGTCCTCAGACCTCTACGTGTTCTAATTTTAGTCCTCTATCCACTCCCCATGTTTTGGCATGTAATTTTCTCCAGCATTATTTTTTAATTTGAATCGGCATGTCCTATTTGTACATATTTGTGGAGTTCACTTTGACAGTTCATGAACTGGTGTGCAATGTATCAGATCAAGTCAGAGAAATTAGTATTTCCATTTGTGTATATTGGGATCCTCTTTATTCTAAAACATCGTTCCGCCTGATGCTCTTGTCCTTCTTCCCCTCCATCTTCCCGTGGGGTCAGTTTCCATGTGCTGCAGGCTGGTGTGCTGTACTGCTCAGTGAAACATCAAACTGCTTCTCCTTAGGTTGTAAGACACTCTTCACCATCCCTCTCTGTGCCTTTCATAGCCTACTACATCCTAGCCTCACTCTGGGACCCTCAGACCTTCCTCTGATCCCATTTCTAGAATGGGATCTAACACCTAACCCTTCTGAATTGTGCCCCCACACCTGGATTGGTGAGGACCATTGTTACATTGGCTGCTATGCATCTTTTTTGGTTTTGGTTTTTCCAGACCCGGTTTCTCTATGTAGCTCTAGCTGTCCTGAAACTCATTCTGTAGGCCAGGGTGGCCTTGAACACATAGAGAGCAATCTGCCTCTGTCTCCCAAGTATGGAGCTTAAAGGTGTGTAATGCCACCACCACTCGACTGTTCTGCACTTTGATAGCAACTTTGCAGTCTTTTACAGGGCTTTAGATAACCCTCAAATACATATTCAGTTTAGACTTTCCCCAGAACACCAGACTTGTGTTTCCAATGGCCTATTCTGTATTTTTACTTGATGTAACAGGGTGTTCTGAACTGAAAGTGCTGATTTTCCCCTGCAAGCTATCTTCGCCGACTCAGATAGTGGCAACGCTGATCTTGTGGTTGCTCAGATCCGGAACCTTAGTGACTTAATTTGCCTCTGTTTAAACTCCTCTCATTCTTCCAGAGGCCGCATCCCAGCTATCAGCAAATACTGTTTGCACTGCTTTCAGGACTCATGCGTCACTTCTCTCCACACGGCCACCATATGCACGCCACCTCTCACCTTGATCGCTGCAGTGTGTCCTGTCTCTCCGCATCCACCCTGTCCCTTTTCCCTTCCTGTCTATCATAGCATACAGAGCCATAGAGATAAAACACAAGCCGGCTCAGCCACGTCTGCCCATAACTCTTCTATCTCGCTCTGAACAAAGGCCAAGCTCTTACAGTGGCCTCCAGGTGCAAGGCGCCTGCCTGCCTTGCTGTCCACCCAGCACCTCTGACCCCATCTCCTGCTGCTCTCCTACTCCTGTGTTTCTCAGCCACCTGGTCTCCCTGCTCTTTCTGTGTTTATTAAGCACACACTATCCTCACAAGCTGTCCCTCTCACCGGATCTGTTCTTGCTCCATGAAGCCCACAGCTGGCTTCTTCCCTGCTTCAGGTCATTGGTTAAAGGTTACCCACTTAGGGAGCCTTCTTTAACAAGCCAGAAGCTCCACCGGGTTGCCTTTCCCTGTGTTATTTTTGTCCACAGCACTTATAACCACCTGACTCACTGCAGACCACTTCTCTGCTGCTTGTCAGTTTTATTCACTGCTCACTGTAGACCCTACAACAGTGCCTATCATGCCGTGGGTGTTCAAACAAATCTATCATTACAAAAGAAGGCAACTGTCACCTAGTTAACCATTTGAAAAATTAGTAGTATTACATTTATTGTCTATTAATTCATATACTCTAGAAGCCGATTAATCAGCAGCCTGGGCAAGAACTTCCACGGAGAATAAGTAAAACCTGAAGTTTGCATTTTCTTCAGAGGGATATGTTGCAAAATTTATGACCATCAGATTCACACACCCGTGGTTAAAGTTTAGAGCCCTAGCCCTGAGGCTAGGGACACAGTGTTCCAAGCCAGTCACTCAGCAAGCCCGTTTGTTTTCCCCCAGTCTCTGGCCACACTGCCGAGTTCTACAGAAGAAAGCAGTGGCCACAGAACTCTTGCCGGCAAACTCGGTTCTTCCTAATAGTGCTGAGGAGGGAACAAGGACAAAGGCAAGCAATGGGACCCTCTATTCTTCAATGCAGATTGGAAGGAAAAGAAAGCTACGAGTGAACTGGCGTCCTGGTGATGCTGTGAGGCCTTGTCTGCTCATCAGCCTTTCTCCTGTGTGACTTCTACCAATGCACCTCATGAATGCCTCTAATTGGCACAGTGTATCACAAAACCTCTTCATTTGTCTTCTGTAACACTCTCATGTAGACATGTACCAATCTTTTCTTCTTAAGTACAGTTTAATTTACCAAGTTAATCAGGGAAATACAGTCATAAAACTGAAGAGGCATTAATAATTCTAGTGGGCGTATTCTAGTGGTCTTGAAAATTAGGCACTGGAGGAATCTCCCCCCCCCATGCCCACACAGACACTCGTCCCATGAACCCCTGTGCACCTCTGCAACCCTGTAACTGAACAGTACTCACATCTCAGCCTTGCCAGGGAATCTCCAGGGAACACCATTCTCATTTGCAGAGATGAGGGCAGCCAGCCTTGTCCTCCACACCGCAGAGGGCTCCAGAATCTCCTCCAGCTTGTTACTTTACCTTCGAAAAAGGCGCTCAATTCAGTAACTCACTCAGTATGATTATGACTTCATAGGCTTTTTTTCTTTAATTTTCTTTTCTTTTCTTTCTTTCTTTCTTTTTTTTTTTTTTTTTTTTTTTTTTTTTTTTTTTTTTTTTTTGAGTCAGGATCTCTACATAGCCCTGGCTGGCCTGAAACTTACTATGTAGACCAGGCTGGCCTCGAACTCATAGAACTTCATTTTATGTGCAATTCTTATGTAATTATTTAGCTGCAATGCCAACAAAAACTTAGTTTTAAAAATACTTTTTATTTTACAGAATTCTCCCTCTGTTTGCTGAAATAGATAGGATAAAAGAGGGTATGTATTACGAAAGGGTGCCATCTTAGTCACTAATCGTCACACTTACATGGGAAGGTAGAAGTGAGAAACGAGACAGACACGTCTTATTTAAGAGAACTTATGTGGAAGGAATGGGAGCCGTTTTGAGTCATGAGGCACACTGTTGACTGATTCATATCTATGTCTATGCATAAATACATTTTCCTCTCTCTCCCAGTTTTTGTGGCACTAGCTACAATTATGAGCTCATGGGATCTTTGTTTAGGAAAAAAAAAATGGTTCCGTAATCAGATGTGAAGATGTAAGAAAACATATTGTTTCTCAGTTGTCTTACCTGCCTTGCATATAAATTCATACATGTTTGGATAAATGGCTGTAGAACTTACATTTTTTTTACTCTTTTCCCCACCGAGACAGGGCTTCTCTGTGTAACCCTGGCTGTTTCAGAACTCACTCTGTAGGCCAGAATGGCCTCAAACTCGGAGATTGGCTTGCTCTGCCTCCCAAATATTGGGATTAGAGGCGTGCTCCACCACCACATGGCCAACTTACAAGTTTTTTTTTTTTTTGTGGCACATATTTTCGGTATGTAGCCACTAAGCTAGATCTATACAGTAAAATAACCACTGCAGCAAAGCAGATGAATAGTAGTCACCAGCCCACACAGATGGGAGAGCGTATGTCCATTAAAAAATCTATCATCTATTCTCCTTCTATAATATATTATTATTGATTATAATTATTAGCTTTGGTTGCAATTTATGTTTCTGGATTTGCCTAGCCTATGTAACTGCATCTTCCTAGCCTTTTGCCCACATCTCCCCACTTCCCTCAGAAAGGCTGTCATAAATGTTATTAATGAATCTAGGAAAATAAATTTGTAAGGTGAGTGCATAGTAATGGGAATATGGAAAACAGGAGCATAGCTGGCAATCCGGCTTGTGGCTTGCAGCTGCCCTTTATCCTTTAGGAGCAGAGGGGACCTGGCAGCTAGAGTGGGATTGGACCTCATCTAACTCATCAAGGACAATGCAAGACAAGATGGGAAGATATGTGAGAAAATGATTCCTTGGTGTCTCATTCAGAAAAGCCCATTTTTCAGAATAGGATCAACTTAGGTATTTATTACGTTTCAAGGGATATTTATCTTAATTAAAAATTGTGTAAACCTACATCAGAAACATATTAAAAAGGCGGCTCAGTTTCAAGCTCAGTACTTGGTTTGATGTACACGATACCCTCACCAGTGGTAGAGCAATAGAAGCGTCCCCTAACCCCCACCCACAGAGAAATTGACCAAATGAGGAAAAAAGCAATGGCCGGCACACAGGGACAAATCTGGATTTGAATCTGGATATCTAGCTCCAGATATCTCCAAAATATTGTGTTATATCTTCTACTTTCAGCTGATGCAACACCAACAATGATCAGTTTATTTAAAGGCCTAAACTACTCAGAAGATTGCCATTTTTTTATTGTGTTGAAAATTGAACAGGGTTTCAGAAAGAAACATTGAGCTCATTTAAAAAAAATCCAAGACTCTGATTCTAAAAGAATGAGACTTTATAATCCTTCTTTTTCTTTTTTAAAAAAATTGATTATTTGAGAATTTTACATAATGTACCCTGATCACCCTTACTTCCCCTCCAGATCTGCCCCTCCACCCTTATGGCCTTCTCCCCTAGAAAATGATTGAAAAAAAGCCCAGTTTGTATGTCCATAGTCACTAAAGCATGGTCAAACTCCCAGTAGCCAGCCCCTTAAAGAAAAAGTGAGACCTTCCCCACCTCCACCACCATTAGCTCTCTATTGTGGAGAGCTACAAACATATCAGCATCCTGATCACAATTTATAAGAGTTCTCTTCAATTGCTTCCTGTCTTCATTGTTACCTTTTTTCTTGATAACTCTTTTTTTCTCTCTCTCTTTCTTTTTCTTTCTGTTTTTGTTTTTATGAGACAGGGTTTCTCTGTGTAACAGTCCTGGCTGTCCTTTAACTTGCTTTGTAGACCTGGCTGGCCTTGAACTCACTGAGATCTGCCTGCCTCTCCCTCCTAAGTGCTGGGATTAAAGGCGACACCACCGCTCAGCAATAACTCTTGTTTTTCAATCTGTGATTCTTGAGCCAAGAGTTCCCCAAATGCTTTTGTTGGGGAAAATACTCTCTCTTCTGAAATAGACTTCATTCATTTTCACAAGACTTTTCTTAGGCCTAGGGAGTCTAAAGCTCTCAATTCTCCCCCCTTGTGGTGTGCAGAGAACGTGATGTGTAAGGAAATGCTATTCTTACCAGCTCTCAAGCTTTACTCTGAACTCACCCATGTCATGTGCACATTGCTGTGTGTCTAAATTAGCACATGTGATGCACACAACATTGTTACACTGAAGGCTAAGCAACCGCTCCAGAGATAGAGACCTTGCTGATATGACTGAGAAGGCCCCCAGGGGTGCTATTAGATACTTGATTTATAAATATAAGCATACATGTACTCCGTGGGAATATACACATTCTTTATTTAAGAACTAACCTGACATGGAAAATGTACCCATGCTTAAACCACTACTTGCCTGGTTGTGGTCCACTCTCACTATCTTTGATGGTGGATTATCTTTGTTGTTACCAATAAAAACTTGGAGTCAGCTATCAGGAAGTGAAAGCTGAAGGATCAGAGAAGCAGAGCAGCTAGCCACTAGAGTTCTTACCTCTACCAGGGCTTAGACCAAAGGGGCCATCCTGTCCTCAGACTGCAGCTACCTCTACAAATCCTTAGACTGTTTTGAGCTCCTTTCTCCTCCCACCTTATGCTCCTCTCTCTTCCCAGCCATATCATTCTTGTCTCCACCTCCCTAATGCTGGGAGCTCTTTGTGTGAGCTCTGTTTCTTTTTCCAGACAGATTCAATCTCGTGTAGCCCAGGGTGGTCTTGAACTAACAGAGATCAGTCTGCCTCTGTCTCTCGAGTGCTGGGATTAAAGGTGTGGGCCACCACTGCCCGGCCTCTATGGCTAACTTGTGGCTTAGCTCTGCACTCTGATCTTCAGGCAAGCTTGATTTGTTATAGCATAAACAAAATATGACCACAGGAAACCCATTTGCCCACTCCCAAACTTCTGGAAGCTGAAAATTCTGTGGCAATCTTAATTGAAGATGTTGGCTAAAACAGAGCTGTGTCAGTCTGGGAGTCCATTCCTAACTCAACCTCACAGGTAATACAGACGGAATCCTTCAAAAATTATTTACTTATTTCCTTAGTGTCGAGTAATTGGATGATTCTGGGGCATTATCTGCTCTGGTGCTTCATGAGTTACTTCCATTCCTTGAGAACTTCTAAGTCACCAGTAGGGAAAAATTTGTGGACAACTTCATTAAGTAAAACGCCCAAAATGTACAAGTCACTTTGTAATTTATCAAAAGCATCAGAATGAACGGAGAACCAAGACATGTAGATGGGTGGGTATGACAGACAGAGTGAAGAAAGCTGGTAGGAGGAGCTCACCAAACAGAAGCTGGGCCAGGAGAAGCTAGAAAGGGAAGTTCCTGGAACCATGGGTGTTTAAACTCAGGTCATTTTACAACTCACAAATACACACACACACACACACACACACACACACACACACACACACACACATACACACACACACACACGTGAAGAGTCGGGTGTGAGGATAGAGTGCTTGAGGCTAGGATTACAGGGTGTCCTTTTGAAAAACCAGGAAACAGGACATATTTATGGTTATGGAATATTTCAGTCTTATTTTCAAATAATAGTCTCAGTATGTTTTTCGTTAAACTTCAGAAAACTTTTCAGGTAAAGTGCCTACAGTTCAAAGTCTTGGAATAACATGAAAAATGTAACGAGTACACAGTTTCCCTCAGTTTCCAAAACTTGTATGGGGACATTCTGTAGCAAGTCTAAGTGGTCTGTTGCTTTAAACTTGCTAAGTGCATTATTTGAAGTTATAAACAACATTTGATAATAAGTTTAACCTTTTCCTAACTTTTCAGGTACACTAAACCAAAAAAAATCTATGTTCCCAGGGAAGGCTGGAATAATAGAAAGAAGAAAAGGGGGTGGTTTCAGAAGGGGCAGTAATGGCATACTCAGAGCTATGAATAGAGGCTGTATGATAAACAGAAGTGTTCCTCTCATAAATGAAATCAAATCACTCTGAGGGATGCAGGCCAGGTTCAGAAAAGAATTCATGAGTGTACCTAGCAGGCACCAACCAACACCAGGCAGAGGATAGTCATGCAGGGAACATGGAATAGGGGCAGATCTGTTTCGTGTTCCTAGAATTTCAGTTAGAGAGTACTGAGGGGTGAGAGATGTTTCATGAATATTTTCTTTTTCATTGTATGAAGCAGAGTCAGTCAGTCCTGTAGAGTTGGTGAAGAATCAGCAGATAGTTTTATTTATTTATTTATTTATTTCATTTGTTTGTGTTTTGCTTTTCTGACAGGTTTACTCAGTGTCGTCCTGGCAGTCCTGGAACTCATCCTGTAACGGCTGACCTTGAATTTAGAGATCTGCCTGCCTCTGACTCCCAAATGCTGAGATAAAAGATCATGAACCACCACCACCACCACCACAGCCTGGGCCTGAAAATGGATTTAAAAAACAAACAAACAAACAAACAACAACAACAACAAAAAAAGTGATGTGGTAGTTGTTGAGAAAAAGCAGAATTCCTCCTGGTTTTTGCAGTCAACAACTTTATATCCAGGGAAAGTTAGAGAAAAACTAAGAAGAAGTCTTTGTTTAATAATTGATGCTCAGTGCCGAAGAGGGGCCAAAGCTTGTCGAGTTTTTATTTTACATGTGAGTGCTTTGCTTGCGTGTATTATGTACATCATGTGTGTGCCCAGTATCCATGCGTGGGGAGGGGGTCTCATGGAACTTGAATTACAGATGGTAGTTAACCACCACGTGGGTGCCAGGAACCAACCCAGGTCCTTTGCAAGAGCAACAAGTGTTTTTAACCACGGAGTTCTCTCTTCAACTTCTTATTTTGATGCTGTCACCCTTCCAACCTCCAAAACAAAAGTACAAAAATTCATCAAATCCCTCCCGTTTCTTTCTTATTTTTTCCCACTTAATTATCGCTAGCATGATGGCCAGGAAGGCACATTTTGGCGAGCAGTATCCATTTTGCCATTAGTGGCATGAAAACTAAAGTTCAGTGTCATTTGAAGTCTTACTTAAAGGAATAGTTCTAGTAATTTCTCCCACAAATTCTCTTCCCCCCTTTTTAATATTAGAATTACTGGTTGGCATTAGCAGAAAAGAGAGAATTGAGTTCTGCTGCGTTTTCTGTCTCCCTCTGGGAGAGAGACTTGGTAATAGTCAAATATCCAGAAGGCAAGCAATTAGCAGAGAAAAGGGAGGACAATCAAGTCTCGACTGTACATTTATTGTAATTGCTGAATTATTCACATTCTTACTTCTGGGCTGAGGCAGTGTGGTTTGAATGTGGTAGAAAGGATATCGGGCAGGAAGCACAAGTCTCTCTAGACCCCGTTCTGCAATTCACTGTGTGTCGGCACACCGTTCTCTTCTTGGGGGTCTCCTTTATTATCAATATAAACTTCGTGGAGATGCAAATGTTTGTTCACCTTTTGGGGTATGGGATAATTCAGCTCACAGATACAATAGATGCATCGAGGCAACAGGCACCTCCAGCAAATGGCACCATGTCAGAGAATGAAAGTTGCGAACTTTCACGTTCTTCTGGCTACTTTGAAATAAAGAATTATATTTCTGAGCCACGGAAAGCTAGAAGTAATTCTTTCTACTTGTGTTTTAGTCACTATTACACTTCTTCCCATACCCTTCTTATTGGCCTTTCTCTACCTCTGGTGACATTATTCCACTGTGTTCCAAGATAGTAGCTTTTTATTTCCACAATTCTGTGTCTGGCTAAGTTCATTGAACGACGTTCAGTTCCACCTACGCTGCTTCAAATGGCAAAATTCCACTCTTTTTTTAAGGGCTCAATAATGTTTTACTATACATTTCCTTCTAATGGACACCTTGGTCAATTCCGTATTATGAGAGTGCAAGTATCTATCTGATACTGTAATTCCCTTTAGTTATAATACGTTGGGGTTGTTTTTCTGATCCGGAAAACGAGGGAATGTTACATCAATGCTTCTCAAGTTTTGGTGTACATCACCTCTACCTGAGATGGTTTCAGTACATATGTTTGTAAATCTGGCCCTGAGATGAGTGGGTAAGCCTGAGGACTCTTCGGCAGATTGTTTGGTTTAATCCCTGTTGTGGCATTAGCTACAAATGCTAACATGAGTTATCAACTCTCCCATATATCATAAAATCAACATCTCAATCTTATATAAAAATCAATATCTACTTCATATTGAATCAGGAAGGGTAAAATGAATCAAGGCTTTCAAAATACCGAGTGCTCTGACGGCCATATATTGAACCATAAGCAGATGGTTCACAGTATACAGTGGTGTGTATGATACAAGGTAGATTCCCCATAAGTGTCTGCTAAATAATGACTTTTTCAAAGAGCAAAGTTGCCTTTGTTTCCGTAAGACTCAAATTCTCTATTATCCCGGGAATTACTGACCCAAGAAAACTAGTACTTTGAGAGAACTGCTTCAATTTCACGCTCAGTCTCTGTCTCTCTGTCCTATGAATATCGTGAGGCTGACAATAATTAAAAAATAATAATAATTGAACGATAGCACTCTCGTTGGAGTGAGTGAGCTGAGACGAAGGGACCGAGTCTCCTTAGCTCGATCCTGCGGCGTGGTTATGGCTCTCATCTAGGTGCACGTATCCCCTGAAAGTCACTCGGCACTATTGATTTTGAAACACAAAAAAGCAGAATAACATTTTCCGTGTTGTTGGTCAGGCTGAAAACAGAGCACGTAACTTTTAGGAAGCTCGCGAATCAGGGCTATCACCAATGAACTTCCGTCCCCATTGGCTTCCAGCGGTGGTGGGGGTCCCTTGCCAAGCACTCGGCTTGTGCTTCTCGGGGTTTTCAGTGAGAGAAGCCCAAGGGTAGCGTCGGCGAGAAAGCTGCCTGGGAACCTCGGAGGTGGCCTCCTAGAAAGATCGCGGCGAGGGGAGGAGCCCTGATTGTCCTGGAGAACAGCGCGGCCCCATCCGGGAAGTGGCCGCCCGCGGGGGGCGGCTCCGGGTGCCCGCGCCAAGGCGCACGGCGGGAGCGCGCGGAGCCCGGCCCGGCCTCCTCGGCCTCCCCGGCCTCCCTAGCCCTGCGGCCCGCTCGGGGCGAGGCAGCTCCTCCCCGCAGTCCTTGCTTCCGCCCGATCGGGGGCCTCCCGGGTCCTGGGAGCACCGCGCACACGGGCCCCTGGAGTCTCGGCCGCGCGACCGGGAAGTCCCGGAGCTGGGCGCGGCCCTGGTCTCTCTTCTCCCCGGGGATGGGCTTCGTGGGTACCTGCAGCCACCCGGGAGCCTAGACCCGGCCAGCAGTTGCAGCTACCGTGGACTGGGCGAGAGACCGGAGCCAGCTGAGCTTCGGAAGGTCCCAGTGGACCGGCTGCTGCCACCCGCACACTGCAGGCGCCTAGGCTGGCTCTGCGAGCGCGTGCGGGGCTTCTCCCCCCCAACCCCCAGAGGAGCCTCCGCCTTAGTCCCCTACCTACGCCAACACATTCGGGGCTGCCAGCTGATTCTACCTCTTCCCCGCCCTCCCATCTCCCGCTCACCTCCGTCCATCTCTCTCCTACCTTCTTGCCAAAAAAGCTCCAAGGCAAAGATGGACATGAGCGAACAAGTTAGAATACGGCCAAGCGCGTGTGCACTGGGAGGAGGGTGGTAATGAAGTGGGAGAAAATAATGAAAACGAAATTAGAAACACCCGAGAGTGTAACCCCACGCGCGCTCATGGCTCTCAAGCCGCCAGCAGTCTCGGCTGTGTCCAAGTGGAGGCAAATTTTAAATATTCAATTCTAGGACAGAATTCACACAGTGCAGACGCCAGTGGTGCCGGGGGCTTGTGCTCAGGATTTAAAGCTTTCCCTTGAGATACATCTGTATTTGCATGACAGGCACTTGGAGTGATAACACCTACTTTTGGACACCTCTGAGGCTGGATTATCGGGGCGGGTGGCCTTTGTCACCTCTGTAGCAGGTCACTGGACTCTGCTCAAGGTGCAATGGGGGAGGCAACTGCTTGAGAGCTGGGGAAAACAACCTGTGCTTTAACGAATGTGCTGGTCCCCACGGAAGGCACGCGCTCTCCCTCAGCCCTGGCCAGATGACTGAACAGGGGGTGGAAACCGTACATCGAACCTTCTGGGTCTCTCGCCCCTCCCCCACGGAGGCGGTGGCACTTTCTTCTTCCCGAGCTCACGTCTTCTTCCCCCCGTTAGAACAACCGTGTTAAAACGAGGCAGTGGGAGCTTGCAGACTACGTAAAGCAGGTTTTTCGAGAATCCTCCCGCGACTGCGTGGTGGTGGAACCTTCTTTTATTTCAGAGGCCTTTTCCAGCGAGCGAGGCGGGGTAGGGCTATTGTTCGCGTGGCCGATAGGGGGCAGCAGGTGCACCGCGATGTGCCCACTGGCCGTGGGAAGCCGGCCTAATTGGACGTTTGGGTGGGCAGGCTGGACCTGCGGCCTCTCGGGCTACAGTAGCCGCAGCTGCGTGGCCTTGGGCTGAGACCCGGAGCACCTGAGGATGGTCCTTGTGCAAGGCCATCTGTACAACTTAGCTGGCAGCGCCAATTCAGATGTATGCAAATATTGTCATTAATAAAATATTCCGTCATCAGGCAAAATCTACCAGAATCTCTTGGGGTTTCTATTCTTAAAACAGAGAGCCATGACAGTCTGGGTGACGGTGTGTGTGTGTGTGGGGGGGGGTCTGTTAAATTCTGTTGAATTTCGAACGTGCTCCCTCACTAGAAGTTGGGAACCTCGGATCGGTAGAACGGTGAAGACTCCTAGGTGGCTCGGAAGGTAAAGTGGCAGAACCTGGAGGGTTCCGGCTGACTGTGGCAGCTGGCGCCTCGGAGCCAGAGCTGGGTAGCTCCGACCGGTCGGGACCCAGAGGGATTCCTATGGAGACTGAAAACCTGCTGCCCTTGCCAAGACCCAGCACCGTGTTCAGTCAGAATTGTGGAAAGGGAATTACCCATCTTCTGGAAATTCACATTTCCATCGAACAAGCACGTTTGTTTCTAAATTAAAAATACATTTGTAAGCAGTAATTTTTAAGCAGTCTAATGTAAAAAAAAACAAATCAGGGACTGGATATTACAATCATATCTAGGTAGTTTTTTTCTAAAGTGATAAATTATTCAAATCAAACAATATGTAAGAGTAACAATGTTGTGCCTATCCTCTATAAATACCATGCACAACTGAAAACTCCAATTAACCCCTAATAGACCTCCTCTGGTAGGCAGGGAAAGATAATATAGAGCCTGTACTTGTAGAATTTATCAAAATACAACTCTGAAATGTTCTTATTTTATTATGAAGGGCAACAAAACATACCAATGATAATACTTTCAGTGTAATTTTCCCAACAGCATAACGATTTTTAGCAACAGATTTATATGTGCTGACGACCCGAAGGTCTTCCATAGCACATTTCAACATCAGAAATCTCACCAACACTCCAAGTCCATATAATATCACCCATAAATAGTAACAAATATTACCTCATTAAAATTTGTTGGAAATATTGTATTTATATTTGAGAGGGATGGGAAAGAGTTATACTAACTGGAGAGAAAGTTTGACTTGTGGTCCACGTTGCAGAAGGGCAATAAATTATAAACTGGATTCAAAATACTAGAAGAGGCAGAGGTCCGGCTGTGTCTACTGACAGGCCTACAGCTGCTCAACCTTGGGCAGGGCACTCCTTGAGCCTGCGAACCCTGATTGTTCTGTGTCTGGAGGCAAACCTGGACAAGTACCAACACACTGAGCATGCTGGCACGGTTAGGTATTTCATCCTGTTTTTAAATGGCCAAAAGCTGTGCCAAAGACTATTCAAAATCATTTCTTTAAAGAAAAATTTGCCACAAATTGGCAATAGTAGGAAATGTCAAATGACTTCATGTACAGGGCATTTAACTAATTTACTCAGTCTTCTGCCAGACCATCCATAGAAGGCAGGTGTCTGTAGCTCCATTGTATGTATCCATTATGTGTTAAGATAATTGAGTTTCTGGGGCTTACGAGATGGCTCAGTGGTTAAGAGGGCTTGCTGCTCCTCCAGAGGACCTAAGTTCGGTTCCCAGCATCCACCTTGGGCAGCTCACAATTAGCTGTAATTCCAGCTCCAGGGGAATCTGATGTTTCTGGCTTCCTTAGGCACCTGCACAGACCCTCCACTGGCCTTCACATAGGTAAACACACGCACATAACTAAAAATAACAAAAGTAACCTTTACTTAAAAGGAGTGTCAGCCACTTTCTTGCTTTATAAAGCTATTAATCACACAGCTCCTTTCTGAGCCAGCAGCCTGGTGTGTACTTACAAAGGGGCACAAACCCTAGACTCCTTTGCTGCCTGATGCCTAAGCAAAAGTTAGTGGCCATATTTATAAATACCACAATTTGAGTGTCCTAAAGCCCAAACCAAAGTTTTAAAGACAAGAACAAGCCAGAATTTTACACGAACAGAGGGTCTCATCCTCCAGTTTCTATGTCCTGGAAGGTTTATGGAGGTGACAGCAGAGTAAAAGGCCATCCTATCACTTGGTTTAAAATCACAAAGATTGACACAGAAATAGCTTGATTCCTCCAGACCAGTTAATGAAAATCCCAATGTCTTTGCTTTGCCCTGGAATGTGTAGACTGAGCTCTGCACGAAATCTGAAATAGAAAACCACACAGAAAATTTAACACATTTCACTTGCTAGTGAATACCTTCTACAGCATCTTGGGAGAGTTATAAAAATGGCAACTGTAAACATAAAACATGAGACCTTGGAAATGCAGAGAGCCTGAGTGATGCTAGAATGTGATGTGGCTGGCTCCAGTCTATTGCCACTCAATTGGATATTTGATTATGAAGGAGTTTTGTCCCAGTAGAGGCTTTTAGATCACATGTCCACAAGAATAATGCATTGTTCTGTAGAGAATACTAGTGTAAATTGTTCATGTTTAAATTAGCAACAACAGGGCCAGAGAGATGCCCAGAGAGGGTTAGGCACTTGCTGGGAAAAACTGACTGCCTGAGGCTGATCCCCAGAACCCACTTAAAGGTGGGGAGAAAGAACTGATGATACAAAGTTGTCTGTCCTCAGACCTCTTCAGATGTGATGTGGTATGGGCTACTCCTCAAATACTTTACTGGGGAATGGCACAGTCTCTCTCTCTCTCTCTCTCTCTCTCTCTCTCTCTCTCTCTCTCTCTCTCTCTCACACACACACACACACACACACACACACACACACACACACGTTAAAATAAATACAAACAGTTTAAATTATCAGCACTATTTGAGGTCAAAAAGGGGAAGAAAGATGTGTTAGGATTTTATTGCGGTGAAGAAATATCAGAACCATGACAACTCTTATAAAGGAAAACATTTAGTTGGGGCTTGCTTACTGTTTCATGTTATCATCATGTTGGGAAGCATGGCAGCACACAGGCAGACATGGTGCTGGAGAAGTAGCTGACAGTTCTACATCTGGATGGGCAGGCAGCAGGAAGAGAGAAGACTGGGCTCGAACTTCTGAAACCTCAAAGCCCACCCCCAGTGACACGCTACCTCCAACAAGGCCACACCTACTCCAACAAGATCACACTTCCTAAAAGTGCCACCCCAATAAGCCTATGGGGGCCATTTTCATTCAAGCCACCACAAAAGGTATGCTGGAGGTTATGCAGTAATGGGGTCTTAGTATCCCAGATTTCCCCCTTTTCTCTCATTTGGTGATTCTTTATAATTTTTCTTGAGATCTACAAAGCCTTTTATTATGTAGATGAAATCTGTCAGTGTTCACTATATTAGGAGTTGGAACTGGAAGGCTAGAGAGCTGGCTCAGTAGTTAGGAGCACCAGCAGCTCTTCCAGAGGAACTGGGTCTGAGTCCCAGTGCTCACCATGGTGTGGATCACCACTGGCTGTAACTCCGTTTCCATGGGAATCCAACCTTCATCAGGTGTGCAAGTGATGAACAGATATGTATGCATGAGAAATACTCATGCACATAAAACAAAAATAAAGTCTTTTAAAAAAGAAGTTAGAATTGGAGAAATACATGGAATATTTGTTACTTAATTATCTAATAATGAGAAGCCATTACATATTAATGTATGTTTAATGAAATAAAACCATCTCTCCCCAAATAGATAGAAATATTGTTTTATATTTGAGAGTCTTCTTAATATATGGTTACTAACAATAGCTGCACTCTCATTTTTGCTTCCAGTCTGTGTGTTTTGGGGTGTGCTGTAGAGGCATGGAGAAAATCTGCTTCAGTGACTAGATAGCTTAGATATACATATATTGCCTATCTACCTACCTACCTATCTATCTATCTATCTATCTATCTATCTATCTATCTATCTGCAGATTAAAATGGTTCTTTCAGATAACTGAGGCTAATCCTTGATACTACTCCAAAATCCTTCCACTGGTAATTAAACAAAACTGTGATGTAGATTTTTAAGTTCATGTCAATACACTTTTCCCTTTCTGTTATACCAAAATGTTAACTGTGTATTAGATGGATCTTTGGCCCATGCATCTTTTATAGCAGCACCCATTGGCCATTTGGAATTTATTGATTTACTGAATTATGCAGGTCTTCCAAATATTGTCTGTTTTACTGGATGTGACCAAACACATTGCTTTCAGTGACAGTTTCATTATATATATATAATTTGCTTGCTTGTTTGTTTTTAGCAGTACTGGTGGCTGACTGTAAGGCCTTAGGGCACTCTAGGTAAGCACTTTACTGCCAAGATATCTCACCAGCTTTGTTACTCTCTTTCCAAGCTTTATTTATTTACTTATTTATTTATTTGACAGAATCTCATTCTGTAACTCAGGTTAGACTTGAGCTCATGGCAATCTTCTTGCCCAAGTGTATCGAGTCTTTGATCTGTACTGCCGGCTCTCAAATAACAGCAGAGACTTATTGTTAATTATGAAAGCCCAGCCTTAGCTTAGGCTTGTCCCACTAGGTCTTGTAACTTAAATTAATGCATTTATTTTAATCTATGTTCTGTTGCGTGGCATTACCTCATCTCTCCATACTGTTCATGCTGCTTCCTCTGTATCTGGCTGGTGACCCTGCCTTCCTCTTTCCCGAGTTCTCTCTCTGTCCTGAAGCTCCACTTATACCTCCTGCCTAGATATTGGCTGTTCAGCTTTTTGTTTGTTTGTTTGTTTTGAGATAGGGTTTCTCTGTGACTTTGGAGGCTGTCCTAGAACTAGCTCTTGTAGACCAGGCTAGTCTTGAACTCACAGAGATCTGCCTGCCTCTGCCTCCTGAGTGTTGGAATTAAAGGTGTGTGCCACCAATACCCAGCGGCTGGCTGTTCAGCTTTTTATTACACTGATCACAGCAATACACCTTCACACAGTGTACAAATATCCCACTACGCCTAAGTCTCCACGTCATAAGATTATAATTGTGAGCCACTATGCCCAGTTCATCAGGACAGATTTCACACATTGGGATATGTATTTTCTAGTATTCTTATTTTGCATATTAAGTTAAAAATTTAACATTGTTAAAATATTGTCAGCTGTTTTCTTTGAAGTGACAATCTTGTTTTATTTATTTCTGAGAGAAAAACCCATGCAGATACTCAAGGCTGAGCAAGCATAATGTGTTTGTCACTCAATCATTCTTTCAAATAAAAATGTTATTCAGTAAGAAAAGTGACTAGTTCAACCCAATTCTAAGTGTACTGTTTTCCCTAGATAAACATCCCAATTCTATGTGCAACAGGAGCACTTCAGAGGGAGCCCCTCTCCCAACTTTATCCCACAGAACATTAAAAAGACATGTCCTAGACAGTCAGAATATAATAAAATCAATTCTTTAAGTGGTTGATCAATCACTTTCTTGAGTGAAACTGGTTTCTGTTGTGATGGCCAGGATGCTGAAAACCACGTGATTTCAGTGTTCCCTTATCTGTGCTTTCATTTTCTGAAGTACTGCTTTCTGTGGCTTCAGCTATCTGAGGTCATTCGTGGCCTGAAAATGCTAAGTGGAAAACTCCACAAAGAAATAGTTGCGTTTTAAAGGGTATGTCCTTTGGACTATAAAGGGCAGAGTCAACTACATCCATTGTGTCCGTGTTGAGTAAGCTATCTGCCCTGTAGGACTCTTAGAAGCCATTTTGATTAGTAGATCAACTGTTTCAATATGGCAAAGCTATGATCAAGTAACCCTTGTGCAGTAGCCTAACACTGTGTCTCATGTCATTCACCCCTCTCAGTTCACTACAGAGAACCTCCGTTATGTCACATCATCCCAAGAAGAATGAGTACAGTGTAAAAAGGTATGCAGAGTTGCTCCCTTGGCATAACTTTAACAACAGTGTGTTGTTTTCGCTATTATCACCAGTTGTTATTAATCTAAATGTACCTGATTTAGAAATTAAACTTTATCATGGATATATATGTGTCAAGGGAAAAAATATATGATTTAGTAGTATCTTAAATCTCAGGCATCCATTAGGAGTCCTGAAATGGATACCAGGTGGATAAGGGGAGACAACTCTTACAGACGGGAGTCCCTGCTTAGCTCTTGCAAAAGCAGCCATAGCTTTACCCACTATTAGTAGAAACACTAACACAGATAGGAGATAAACAATACCAAGGTATTTGTGTAGAAATAGCTTTATTCTCAGTGAGTCCCAGAGGCAATGCTGAGAGTGACTGCTCAGGTCCTAGCAGTAGCTCTAGTGATTCCTATCATTCATTTGTGACTTAATTCATACTGTTGTATGCTGTTAGTCACTGGCTGTTCCCTTATTAGAAACTTTATCATTGATGTAGTTGTTTCCCGACAACCGATGAAGTGCCTGGTATGAGTGACAATTAAAGTTTGTTGACAATCAACTGACAAATTGAGATTAGTGGTGCACATACACTACACTCTTATGTTGCCATCCCAAAAGGCTTTGCTTTTGCATGAGTTACTTTGGAAGACAATGATCTCTCGGCAAGTACATTTATGCAAAGGAAGGAATGATACATATCATCATGGTATGTTATTAGTTTCTAGACCATTGACAACATTGGCATACATTTTATGTCCTCTAGCCATTGCTGGCACCTGGGACACAACTCCACATACCAGTTATAAGAATTTCAGTCCATTGGTCCCCAGACTGATAGCTGGGAAACCAGCATGGGACTGATCCAGACCCCATGAACGTAGGTGTCAGTGAGGAGACCTTGGAAATCTATGGGACCTCTTGTAGTAGATCAGTACTTATCCCTAGTATAGGAATGGACTTTGGGAGCCCATCCCACATAGAGGGATATACTCCCTGAGCCTAGACACATGGGGATGGGCCTAGGGTCTATCTCAAAGGATATGACAGACTCTGAAGACCCCCTACGGAAGGCCTCACCTTCCCTAGAGAGCAGAAAGGGTATGTAATAGGTAGGGTTTTAGTTGCGGCGGGGGGGGCAGGGGAGGAGGAGAAGGAGAGGGAACTGGTATTGACATGTAAAACAATCTTGTTTCTAATTCAAATAAAAAATGGAAAAAAAGAATTTCAGTCCAGTTTGTAATGTTCTTAAAATATTACACTCATTAGCACCACCAGAGGACTAAGTGCTAGAAGTAAAGTCCAATGTTTATGGACAAGCTAAAGAATACAGCTGAGCTTTGGGAAGATTATTATTTCATCTCTTTTGGGCCATTCAAGGATTCTTGGATATGAGAGACAGTTCCCTGCTTGTGAGGTCACATAGTCACCTCCTATAAAAGCAGTGTGACTGGACTTTTCATTTTTTACACACCGAGTCTGTACTGTTAGGCATTGTAGAGCAGCATAATTAGCATTTTGTAATTGTTGCTATTGTGTGAGAGGGTTTTGCTTATTCCAGACTAGTCCCCAAGAATGCCTTGAATAGCCAAAAATGACCTTGAATTCTTGATCTTCCTGTCTCACCTCTAGGTGTTGCTATTAAGGGTGCATGCCACCAAGCCTAGACAGATTTATCTTTTAGTCTACCAAGGGAATCTGAATTGTCAGCCAACTGATTACTGAGACCAATATTACATTTCTGGTGTGAGGTATACTTTTTGTATGAACAAATTTGCTTATTATCTAATACATGTGTGATTTGGTTATAGAAACCGATACTAAGATAGCAGAGAAGCACATACAATGTACATTCTTTAATATCATTATAATTTAGAATCAAACTCACTGAGTAGTAAATATATTCAGGCTGATTTCCCAGCAAAGTAGCACACCAATACCACTATTTCATTATTAATCCCTTCAGAGAGGAAATGTGACTTGTAAATTAGCCTCTAGTCACACTTTTAATGTGAATGTGAGCACTACAACTGAGCACCTTTGGGTGTTTTGTATGGTGCTAACACACATGCACACATGTGTACCTACACACACACACACACACACACGCACGCACGCACGCACGCACGCACGCACGCACGCACGCACGCACACACACACACACACAAACTAGGGATTGAACCCAGGTTCCTGAATGCTCTACTACTGACCTTTGCTTCCAGCCTGAAAATCTTGATTTTAATTTTGTTTAGTTTCAATTCTTTTAAATTTAAATTTCAAAACAGGTTCTTGAATCAGTTACTAGAAAACCAGAGAAAACTAGAAAAACTTGAGTATGTTAACTTACTTTCACAACCTAAAGTTTTTGAAATCTAAATACTGATCAAGTATTCCCATTAAAATTTAGTGGTGGCGGTTCACACTTTTAACCCTAACACTCAGGAAGCAGAGGCAGGCAGATTTCTTGAGTTCCAGGCCAGCCTGGTCTACAAAGCTAGTCCAGGACAGTCAGAACTATTACACAAAGAAACCTTGTCTCAAAACTCCTTAAAAATTAGGAATTGCTGGAGAAATGGCTCAATGGTTTAGAGCATTTACTGTTCTTACAAATAGAGGACACTGGATTCAATTCCCAGCACCCACATGGCGGCTCATAACTGTCTATAATGGGATCTGATGTACTCTTCTGGCATGCAGACAAATATACAGACAGAGCACGCATATACATAAAATATATAAATCTTAAAAAAAATTAGGAACCAAGTTGAGATGTGGAGTGTATGTAAAATTCCCATAAGGTTTTAATGACTATGTGATGCAAATGAAAGAATGTATCTCAATGTATCATGGCTACAGAGCATGAATGGGCTGGTCACATTCCATTCACAGACAGGAAGCAGGAAGAGGTGGATGCTGATGCTGAGGCTCAACTGGCAATCCTCCTCCTTCTCCTCCTCCTCCTCCTCCTCTTCCTCCTCCTCCTCTTTCTTTTCTTTTGAGACAGGGTTTCTCTGTGTAGCCCTGGATGTCCTAGAACTTGATTTGTTGACAAGACTGGCTTTGATCTCAGAAATCCTCCTGCCTCTGCCTCCGGAGTTCTGGGATTAAAGGTTTGTGCCACTATGCCTGTCCGTAACACTTTCAATAAAGAAAAATTTCACCTACACTAAGGTCTTTTTCTTTCTCATTTGCCTTTTCAGACATAAATTCCATGTTGTATTCTTATAATCTTTATTTTGTTGATATCTGATACTAGATATTATCCTTTAATAATATTCCTTTTCCAAAAACTTGATTTGTAATTATTATCTCTAGTAGATTACCTTAAGTGAATTTTGAAGTTAGCATATACAATTTTGTCTTTCAAATTTATCATACTAAGATTTAGTTTATATGATTTTAAAATTAGAGGACACAAAAATAACTTTGTTCAGGAATGTCATAATGGTCTCTAACATTATATGCTGATTAAAATGAGGCAAATAACAAAAATAAAATAAAAAACCATGGAAGCTGTATTAGTTACTAAATAAATAAAAGTTAATCAGGGGACTACATGTCTTTGTAACTCTCAATTTTGTTTAGAGTGTTAAAATGAGAGTATTATGTGTCTATGTATTATTTCTAGTCACACTCCATAATTAGTATTTTGTAAGTATGATTTCACAATAATTGTATTTTTTTATTTATTTCTGGTAAAACTATGTTTGGGCATTGTGGGATAGAAGAGAATATATCTTTATAAAAAATAAGTAGAAATATGGTCCCAGCATGTTGCTTGAAGGACGTAAAAGAAATCCAAATGGGCAACTCAGGTATGGCCTTCCTAAATGATGAAAAGCAAAACAAAACCACAAAGAGAGGGGAATGGGAAAAGGTGAGGAGAGAGTCATCAAAGGAAAGTAGTGAAACAGGTGTCGAACCAACCACAGAACAAAAGTTGGGTGGAGACAGCAGTTTTTCTTTGCTTACAATACTGGGAACCTAACACCAATGCGGCTTGGCATTGCACCTGCTAGGCCAGCGCTCTGCAATTGATTGGATTGAGTCCCCAGCCAAGAAAGCAGTGTTTGTGAGTAAAGTATTAGATTTAATCACTAAAAAGCTGGTGAAGACTTATTTTAATTTGTGTGTTAACCCGTGGGTGGGAGTAATGAAAAGAAGGAAAGGTTTTTACGTTACTAGCCTAAAACACATATAGCTTTTCTTATAAAAAAATAGTTTTGAATGATAAAGCCATATACTTATATTTTCTATATGTAATTAGTTTGTTTATACACAGAAAACATTTTGGAGTTTGTTTTTTCATGCAATACAATTTAACATTTGTTCATTTGATTGGTATGTGATTGGTGAAGTGAATTTTCTTCCATTTAGCATTTCTGGGCAACTTCTCACTGAAATGCCTAGTTGTTTAGAAAGAGAAAACATATGGGATAAACAATGTCCACATAAAGAAATAACTAATACTTCGATGGATGAAGAAAATAACTTAGGTGATTTCACAGATAAAAAAAGGACACGCTGCTAGGGTCCCCTCTCCGGATGGGACTGCAGAGCCCCACGTTTCTTCCTGAAGATGGCAGTATGTCAGTGGCTAAAGCAGTGACAAGTAGCTGAGAAGCTGTACAGAGCTCTGGAAGTTATACAAAGGTATCTTTATCTTTTTCTTTCTTTTTTTTTTCCCCTTTTGGATAGGAAAGTACTTTCAGCAAGGCTTCCTGATTCCTGCTTGGAATCATCTCCAAAGGGATGTACGTTACTGGCTTGCTCACCCACGGATGCTGAAGGTAAGTACTACGAAGTAAGATAGCATTTTGGTTCCTCGGGTACCTGTGGGGAAACCTTTGATGGCACTGCAGAGTGGAGCAGCAAGTGTGCAGAGAAAAGAAGCAAGTGGTGTGTCTCTGGCGTCAGCTTCCATCTTGAGCAGTTGAATGACTGATGATCAAGGCTATGTGAAAAGAAAGAAGCTGAATTTCCTAAGTGTTTGATACAAATAATAAACACATAATTAAAACTTGATCCTTGTCAGTGAATAGCATGCCACCAAAAGAAGTAAGACTGTTAACAGATTTGGGGAATGAATATATTAGTAATAAAAACAAAATGAATGTTGCACATTTTATGCAGCAAATTCTAAGAGAAAAATCCCCCCTCTCTCCAACATACGGGAAAGTAAATACACACACACAAAAAAGCAAAGCATGAATGAGCAAACTGCTATGTAAAGATAAAGTTGGAATTGTCTGTGCTGTGTAGTCAATATATTTTAAATACCCAATAATCACCAGGAATGTTGATGTTCAGGGGTTATCTCAGCACTTTATTTGGTTGGCCAATGCCACATTAGATTGAAAATAGACTGATTTGTAGAACCATCTGCCATAAATACCTAGATCATGAGTCTTCCAAAGGAATTGGAAACAACAGCGTCCCACGCGATGCTGCAGGCTGTGGTACTTTGTAAGTTGTCACCAACAATGGAGAGAAACCAATTCTTGCAGTAATAGTAGCATGATATTCTATTGTTTACAACCTCTGTAAAATTCTCTTGAAAGCAATATATGTCTCATTCAGATTTTATCTTAATGTAGTGCTATACTACATCCCCTGCAGATTGTAAACACTTTTATGTATAATTGCATCATCTTTAACATTCTGTCTGCTCTAATTATATAAAGTGAGCCCATTTACATCAACAGTCTATTTATGAGTAAGGTTCTTCAGGGTTTTACTAATTTTTAAAGATCTCAATCCTTAGAGATATAGACCTTTTGGGATATTTTCATGTGTGCGTGTGCGTGTGTGTGTGTGTGTGTGTGTGTGTGTGTGTGTGTACATGTGCAATGGTGCACAGATGCACTCACCCATTGAAGTTCTTGTAGAGGCCAGATGCTGACATCAGGTGTCTTCCTAATATTTTGGAGACAGAGTTTCCTCTTTGAATATGGGACATGTTGTTTTCACTATACTGACTGGTTAGCAAGAGCCTGAGATCTGTATGCTTCCACCCCGGTACTGGAGTTACAGGGGCAGTCAGCCATGTCCTGCTTTTATGTGAGCATTTGGGATCAGAACTCAGGCCCTCATGCTTTTGCAGCAAGCCCTTTACCCAATGAGGAAGCTCTACCTCCTCAAGGTACTATCTTACACACGATACTCCCTAAAGGATGAAGTCATTGCATCCTTAAGTACTTACTGGAATCAACCTTTTCATGTATCCTTTATTGCATAGTATTGATATCACTTTATTGAACTTAATTGTTCATTAAAATATTCCTTTCTTCTCTTTGTTTTAATTAAGTTGAATATAGCATGCCTGCATGTAGTTTTTAATTTTCATTTTTGACATTGACTGTTTGCTGTGTTTCCAAGCCTCTGGATCCATAGTATGGTGTCTACACAAGTTTGGGGAATAGATATCTGTCCTGATTGCTTTAAAAAGTTTCCCTTTATTTCTCTTGTTTTCATTACACATACATCACATCTTTTGGACTTGACCCCTGGTTTCTTGGAAAATTTGTTCTTCTTTACTCTTGTTTTCCTTTATTAATTGGGACTGGCTTACAGTTTCAGAGGTTTAGTTCACGATTGTCATGAGGAGAAACATGCTGGCATGCAGGCAGACATGGTACTGGAGAAGTAGCTGAGAGTTCTACATCTTGATCCCTAAGGCAGCAGAAGCAACTGTGACACTGGGCATAGCTTGAGCATGGGAGACTTCAAAGCCCACCCTTACAGAGACATATTTCCTTTAATAAATCCACACCTACTCCAACAAAGCCACACCTCCTAAAAAGTCCCATGCCCTATGGGCCAAACATTCAAACACACAAGTTAATGGGGGCCATTCCTATACAAACAACCCATCTTAGTTATGGTTTCTATTACTACGATGAGACACCATGACCAAAATGCAGGTGGGGGAGGGAAAGGTTTATATGGCTTATGCTTTCATATGACTGTTCATCATTGAAGAAAATTAGAACAACATAGCAGGATCCTAGAGGAAGGAATGATGCAGAGGTCATAGAGGGGTGCTGCTTACTGGCTTGCTTCCCATGACTTGCTCAGCCCACCTTCTAATAGAACCCAGGATCAACAGCTCAGGGATGGTACCACCCACCATGTCCTGGGCCCTCCCCCATTGATCACTAAATGAGAAAATGCCTTATGCCTGGATCTCATTTCCTCAACTGAGGCTCCTCCCTCTGATGACTCTAGCTTGTGTCATGTTGGCACACAAAACCAGCCAGTACTCAATCATATTGGTGTTGTGGTTAAAGACTGTGGTAAATATTCATAGAGAGAATAGCGGTAAGGGGCAGAGAAACAAAATTGTTCTGTCACCCTCTAGTTTAGGCCCCACATTTTGGTAAGACTTATTAAACTTTTGGATTGTGACCTTCTTTATGGCTTCTCAGTTTTATGTCCACCCCTGGTTTGGACAGGTGGGAGAGAGGGGGCTAGTGTGGGGTTTCCCTTTCTGTGGAGAGGGTAAACTTTGATAAAAACTTATCATATCAGACCCTGTTTGGTGAGAACAGGGTTTGTTAAGAAGAACAGATGCCTTCTTTGCTGTTCTCCTGGCAGTACACACAAAGATTTTCACCAATATTCATGTGGTAGTTTGAAAGAAAATGGTCCCCAAAGGGAGTGGCACTATTAGGAGGCGTGGCCTGGTTGGACTAGATGTGGTCTTGTTGGAGGAAGCGTGTCACTGTGGGCTTTGAGGTTTCAAGCCATGCCAGTTTCTATGACCAATTCCTGTTACCTGCACAAAGGCTTAGGGCACTTGGCCATTTCTCCAACACCATATCTGCCTGCACACCACTGTGTTGCACCATGATGATAACAGACTAAACCTCTGAAAATGTAAGCCACTCCGACTAAATATTTTTTCTTTATAAGAGTAGCTGTGTCAGGATGTCTCTTCACAGCAATAGAAACCCTAACTAAAACAATTCACATGGTAAAATTCTTGGAGGTAAAACTCTCAGAAGGGTAGGTACTCCTATGTGAGTGAGTTCCTCGGGAACTTTAACCCTCAGACTGTGGAATCCTCTGGAAACCTAAGCTATTGGCTTCCTTATACTATCTCTGTGGTTTTTCTCTCTTGTAAACTCTCATTCTCCGAATTTGATAATTTATGTCTCTAATTTTTAGGGTAGTAGTTTGCACTGTGGCCTCAGAAAAGTTGTTGAACTTATAGTTGGGCCTGCTTTTTGTTTTGTTGTCAGGAAGAATCACAACTTCTAAATTCTTTGCATGCAAGACCAGAGTTAGGAATTTTCAGTTCTTTATAGCTTAGTTACAGATAAACAGAGAAATTGAAGCAGTGTTCAGGTAGCCATGTAATATCCTTGCCTACTTTTTTGGGGAAGACTTTTTGGAAACAATATAAATATGATGCAATTCTACAGTCCCTTGGACTATGACAGAATGAGAGGAGAAAAAGTACAGTGTAATTCTATACTCATACTAGCAGTTGAATTCTGAGGTATGAGAAGTACAGTTTTTAAGAAAATCATTCACTGTTCATGCTTGTTTATGTATGTATATTAAAATGCACAGGTGTATGCACATGTGGAGGCCAGAGGTTGATGTTGCATCTTCCTTAAACACTCCCTATCTATTTTTTTTGAGGGATACTCTCTCACAGAACCTCATCTATTTCACTAGATTAGATGGACAGTGAACCCCAGGGTTTTATTTCTGCCTCTTCATACTGGGATTCCAGGTGTGTGTGGTCAAGGTTGGTTTATATGTGAGTGCTGAGCATCTAACTCGGGCCCTCATGATCATCTGGCAAGAACTTTCCTAACCAAGCCATCTTGCCAGCCCTTAATCATTCACTGGTTAAAGTTTTTGTCTTAGTTTTTTGTACTGCTGAAGGAAAATACTATAGACAAATTGTAAAAAGTAGAGACTCGCTTTTAACTTATGGAGGGTGGAGAATTCAAGGACTAAGCTGCTTCTGAGATGGCACCTTAATGCTGTATTCAAAGGTGGGGAATGGACCTTCCTTGTGTGACAGAGGTGGGAATCCAAAAAAGGGAACAAACTCCTTGCAGGAAGCTCTCTTATGTGGTATCAATGTGTTCAAAAGGCCTTTTGGAATCTTAATACCTCACAAAAGGCTCAAATTTTCAACTTATTGTATCAGGGATTAAATGCCCAACACATCACTTTTGTGGATACATTCAGACCATGGCAGCTTTGAAGATATAATGAGATGGGACAGTAGCTACAACTCCAACCATAAGCAAAGAGTACTTGTGCCCCATTTGTACCTTGACTTTTGTCTGGCACCCTCACTGTTAGCAGTTCAGAACTCAGTTTGGTGGTAGAAGAAATATGATAGGCACAGCTGATTACATCTCTCTCTCTCTCTCTCTCTCTCTCTCTCTCTCTCTCTCTCTCTCTCTTTGGTTTTTCGAGACAGGGTTTCTCTGTGTAACTTTGGAGCCTATCCTGGCACTCGCTCTGTAGACCAGGCTGGCCTCGAACTCACAGAGATCCACCTGCCTCTGCCTCCCGAGTGCTGGGATTAAAGGCATGTGCCACCAATGCCTGGCTATTACATTTCTATTTTACTTTCTTTCTTTGAAGTACCACAAAGATTTTTTTCTTAAATAACAAAATGTTCCAGAACTATTCAATATTTTTCCAATGCACTTTATTTTTTCCACATGGATTGTCATCTCAGAAACTCAGAATACTTTTAAGATGCCTGTTCTCTGTGATTACTTTTATTCTTGTCGTTCACTAATCAATATATGCCATCTCACACATTTTGGTTCCTCCTCAAAAGAGCTCCTTTAATACCTTGTAGGTATTGTTTCCTTCTTTTACTCAGAAAACCATGAAAGCCAATGAACCTAAGGTTCAAAGATGCTATGAAAGTTCGTGGACGAGTGGTGGTGTTGCCCTTGGTCGAGTGATCAAAACGGACCATGAAGTTAGCTAATGGTGTTGAAGAGATCTTAAGCCAACAGGAAGCAAGAACAGTTTAAAATTTTTTTCCTTATGCCATTTTGTCCTTATTCCACTTCAAAGTTATTCTAATTGCAAAGTTTTCCTTTGTATTCTTATTTATAACAGCAAAACAAATAACATTTGTAAATGGAGGAAAAATCTGCAGTAGAAAAAAATGAAAACAATGGAATCACATAGAAAATTTTTGTCTTCTGCTTTACTAACTTCATCATCTCTTTTTGGTCCTTGACTAAACGTAATTGTACTCACCTGTGAACTTTCACCACTTTTGAAACACTAATTGACATATGGAGTTCTCTCAGGACTCCCAGCAAGTTCTAAACTTATTGAAGTGAACAACTTTTTTTTCTTGAACATTGGACACACTTATGGTTTCTTTGAGAGAAACACAAATGCAAAAGTCAGTCCTCAAATGAGTCCCCATTCTCATGGCTAAATTAAATAGTATGTGTACCCTGACCACAGGGTATGGGTACCCAGACTAGCTGCAGACAATGCAAAGTTTCTTTCTGAGCACAAATTGGCTGCAGTGTCCAGGAAAGGACTAAATCTATAACTGCTCTACTGAATTATCTCTTTTCTGGAACTGTTCTTTGCTCAAACATTTTCCTTTCAATTGCGATGAATAGGCTGAGCAGTAGAGGTTCTTGCCATACATGCTTGGCAACCTGAGCTTAATCCCTGGAACCCAGGTAAAGACGGAAGGATAGAACAACTCCACAAAGTTGTTCCTTGACCTCTACACATGTGCTGGAGCAGGTAGGCACGCGCGCGCGCGCGCACACACACACACACACACACACACACACACACACACACACACACACACACACACTATGCCTACATGGAAACACAATAATAGAAAGTTGTGGTTAAAAAGTATGTAATATAAAATAAATTTTATTAGATTTTTTTTCTTCTGGTTTTTCGAGACAGGTTTTATCTATGTAGCTCCAGCTGTCCTGGAACTCACTCTGTAAAACGGGCTGGGCTCAAACTCAGAGATCTGCCTCTCTCTGTCTCTCTGCCTTTGCTGGGATTAAAGGCTTGTACCACCACCACCTGGACTATTATCTATTTTCAAGCATAGATTAGCTGGGGTGTGGGTTAGGGCATAGGAAACCTTGAGTGAATATGTACAGACTGGATGAAGTTCTGAGTGAATGCATGTTATTGACAAGGACCAATGCCTCAGACCCATGGAGATAGGCAAAGTCTTCCTCCAGTGACCAATACCCTGGACCCAGGGGAATTGGCAAACACAAGGGCTTATGAGGTTGACCAGTGCATGCAAAAACTAGTAACTGCTGCTTCCTCCTTTCAGATGACTAAAGACTGCTCCCTTCAGAAATTGCTAGCTAACTTCTCTTTCTCTTGGTGAACATCACAAACCACTGGAGTTCTAGCTTGTGGCATAGTTTGTGTCACTAGAGCAGAATGAGCCCAGCCTGCCTGATCCCAGCTTTTCTGTTTCTGGGTGTCTGTCCTTTCTTCATTCCTTCATCACTACTGTCAGGTTATCAGGATCAAGCTGGGCAGCACATGGCAGGTTAGTATTGTTTATTTACATTTGAAGGACAAAAGCTTGTAAAACTGAAACTGCATCTCTAATCAACTTCCCATTTTTCTCTGCCCTGAGCCCCAGGAAGCCACTATTTGCTTTCTGTTTCTATGATTTTTACTGGCCACAATTACACAGGAATGGTAACATACAATAACCATTTTGTCATATCCTGGTGCTGATTGGTCCTGGAGCCACCTCGCAGAGGGAGGGATGAGAGAACAAGACCATATTTATGTACTACGATGAATGACAGTTAAGATGTCTTAGTCTTTTAGATATATATAAATGTAAATACTCACGTTTTCATTCTCCAATCCGGTACATGTTGTGTCAATGGCTTCTCACCTGAAATCCGAAGGAGCACACATTTGAGGAACACTAGTGTGCTTTAACTGAGCATTGGGAAGACACAGACCATAGAACTGGGTTGTGCTTCAGTGATAGGATGGTTCAAAAAGATTTCTTGAATAATCTATGCTTTCCACAGAGCAAGAGCTCTGTGGTTGTTGCCAGGTTGTGAGGACTGTTCTAAGACTGAAGATCTAAGTCTGACTGGTGGAGAGGGCTGATGAGAGCAAGTATAAAACTCCTTGGGAAAAGAAAGATCAGAACTCCTCCCACCAGCCAAGACAGGGGGATGCTAGTTTCTTGTGGAGTTTCTTCATAGCCCTTCTTTTGGTCAGTGCTTGGAGAAAATAACAAAGTCATCTGTTCAGTTTCACTGAACTGTATGATGGTCTCAGAATGTCCTGTCTGATGTTGATGTTCTATGAGGTTGTTTATATTCAACAGAGGAACATGCTCCTTCCTTAAAGGAACATGGAAAAGTTGAAATGAGATAAGCATCCTTTATACTGAGCAGGTTAATTTGGAGTGAGAACTTAAGTTAGTAATAATGGACTTTCATTATCGCCCCCTCTCTCATGGGGAACTAATAAACATCTTTCTTATTCACTAAAGAAATACTTATTTGGTAAAGACATGTACTGTGATGCAATAGTAAGTATGGGTAGCCTCTGACAGTCCAGCTCTCAGGTAGCTCAATAGGAAAAGAGTATGAAAAGTGAGATGAAAGGTGTCCAGAGGTACTCCTGCCGTACGTTGGCAGTGTTGGCAACTGTGTCTACTGTAAAGTGATGTTTATGACGATACCTAACAGATGAACAAGCATTGTCTGGAGAAAAAGAGGGAGGGACAACAGAAGAGCCTCTCACTTTTTAAAAACACTCTATGGGAAGCTGTTGCTTTTCAATCTTACACACCATTTTGTGTGTCCCTGCAGTAGTGATTACAGCTCATTAATTAATGATGATCCAATGCTGTAGGCATTTGAAGTGCAGCACTTTTGCACACAAAATAGTGATTAGTGTGATTACCGTTTCAGTGTAGCCTGTGTACTATTTGCACTTGGCGTTCCAACTGTCTGCTCGGCTCCATGCAGCAGACTGTTGCTTTGCAACACACCTGATTTGGTGGCTATATTTGGCCTTTCCTTCCTTCCTTGGCTTGTGAGTGAATCCAGTATTAACAGAAAGGAAAGAAAGGTTGGAACTAATTTCAGAGTCCTTTCCTAACATATCTGTCAGCAATGTCAACTGCTTTCTTGCTTTCCCAGTCACTAACATACAGCTTTAGAGGCACTGGAAGTTCCTTGTGAGAACTTCTGGTCAGACACATATTCATGAGCTGTTGTGAGTTATCTTAATATATAAGCTTTTGGGTAGGGCCTACCAAATATACAAACACAACTTTTTGTGACTTTAGTATTTTTTATTTTAATTTTTTTTTTTTTTTTTTTTGGTTTTTCAAGACAGGGTTTCTCTGTGTAGCTTTGGAGCCTATCCCGGCACTCGCTCTGGAGACCAGGCTGGCCTTGAACTCAAAGGGACCCGCTGCCTCTGTCTCTGCCTCCCGAGTGTTGGGATTAAAGGTGTGCACCACCAACGCCAGGCGTGACTCTAGTATTACCTCTACTATTACATACAATTTCCAGAAAAATAACTGGACAAAGTAAACCCTACTGGCTTGTATCTTTTTCATTGGTGATAAGTACTTCAATATTGCCATCTGTCATCAATAAAACAAAACCCAGAAGGCAATGTTGCTGTTTTAATTGTTGACAAGCCTCTAAAATACTTAGCTTACAAATAAGACATCTAAACTGTTTATTTAATTAAATTAACCAGTCAATCATTTCAATTATTTGTGTGAGGATTACAGGCATGTCTTACCTTGTCGTTGTTGTTTCAGTGAATGAGCAGATGTAGTTGGCAGCATCCTATTGATTAAATTTACCCGGGCTAATAGACATAGCTCTATCAAAACACTGGCTTTTACAGTTTGCTGGAAGTCTCTGATGAATGTTACTCCTCTTGGTGGATAGAAACCGCTCTTTAGTTGGCTCAAGTGTTTGGCATTAAGTGTTTGCTGTTCTTTGTTAGATAAGATGAAAGGATGGGTATTTGTCTTGGAAAAGTGACACTAAAAGATACAGACCTGGACATGGTCAAGGATGAATCTTCATTGTTGCTGTTGGTAGCTGGCTCCCATCATCAGAGCTCATTTCAGGTATGAGAGAAAAGAGCAGATTTGGGCAAGTGTAGTAGGAAGTGACGTAAATTGTTGCTGAAAAAGAAGCGGGGGCAGGAGTGATTACCCTGAGCTGGGTGGCTTTTATGATAAATATGGCCCTTGAATGGACTTTGAAGAGTAGGAAGTAGTTCAAACAGCAGAGATGGTTAAATGTGGGAAGATGAGGAACATTCTAGGACTTAATGACAGTGGTGAACAAGAACACAATGGTAAGAAGAAAGTGGCAGCTACATCTACCTATCCTATCTCTGACCTATTATTACACTTAAGTGGCTATTTACAGGCACAGCCTTACTATTGCCATCTAGTCTTTGTTATTTCTTTCATCTTTTGCTGTTTTCCTTTGTGCTTTGATGACTTTTCTGTGGCAGTGTGTTTTGGTTCCTCTGTCTTATCTTTGGTTTATCTTCTGTAGGTTTTTATTTGTGGTTGTTATGAGGCTTCTACTTAGTCTATATTAATCTGACAGCTTCAACCACATGCAAAAGTTCTACACTTTTGCTCTGCTTTCCACATTTACACACACACACACACACACACACACACACACACACACACACAGGAAAGTGTAGCCCTGACTAGCCTGGAACTCATATTTTACATTTCTATGTCATATTTTAGACAATTTCATATTGCATGTTTGTTAACAAGTTATTACAACTATAATTTTTTTTTTTTGGTTTTTCGAGATAGGCTTTGGAACCTATCCTGGCACTTGCTCTGGAGACCAGGCCTGCCTCGAACTCACAGAGATCTTCCTGCCTCTGCCTCCCGAGTGCTGGGATTAAAGGCATGCGCCACCAATGCCTGGCCTATAACTTTATAGTTTATTTGTATGGATGTTTCACTTGTTGGCACATAAGTGTTGACGTGGGACGTCTTTCTGGATGCTATGAATATGCTTTATTACCATTGGTTAATAAAGAAGCTGATTTGGCCAATAGCCAGGCAGAATAGAGCCAGGTAGGAAATCCAAGATAGAGGGAGGAGGGCAGAGTCAGAGAGATCCCAGTAGCTGCTGGAGAAGCAAGATGTTAGGTAACAAGCCACGAGCATCATGATAAAATATAAACTAATAAAATAGGTTAATTTAAATGTGAAATCTTGCTAGTAAAAAGCCTGAGCCATCAGCTAAGCAATTATAGTTAATTTTAAGCCTTTGAGTGATTATTTTATAAGTAGCTGCGGGACCACGTGGGACACATAAAAGCCACCCGGTACAATTATGCATTTAGCGCCAGAGAGGCTTAGGAGATGGCTTCAGATCTCCTTAGGACTGAAGTTACAGACACTTTTGATCCACCATGTGGGTGCTGGGAATTGAACCCAGACCCTCTGGAAGAGCATCCAGTGAGTACTCCTAACTGCTGAGCTATCTCTCCAGCTCCTGTAATTATAGTTATGGTTGGACCTTTATATTAGAGTAATAAGTTATTATAATAGAGTAATAATATACATCATCATTACACTATTAAAGTATTATGAATTTGGTGACACATTTGCTCTTTGATTCTATGTTTACTTTTGAATTTTATACTTTTGTATTTCCCCTGTGAAAAAATGGTGTCTTCTTGCTTTAGTTTAGTGATTCCCTTCAGTATAACTTGTGAGGCATATGGAGGAACAATGAAATCTTTCAGTCATCCCCCCTGCACTTCTCTTTCAGCCCACTCTCTAAGTCTTCTGCTGAGAGAGCTGTTGATGATAGAAGAGAGTTCCCTTGCCTGCAACGACCCTCTTTCGTTTTGCTACTTTCACAAATTTCTAATAAAGGAATTAATTTTACCTCTGAGCAGAAGTGCACTGAAGCACATTTGGATGCTAAACCCAGTGAGCCATGGCATGGGTGAAGGTTTTCAGTTCAAAGGATAAGGTGTCTGTCTGCTCAGGCAGCTGTCATTCATAGTGTGGACAACTTAGCAGTTCTACACTTTGAGGTCTGTTAGGGTTCCAGCAGCCAGGGTAGGATTGGGGACAAGGGACACTCAAATGCATATACTTGGCTGCCAAGGCCAGCTACAGGTATCTGCTTGATGACAAGTTTGACTGTAGACACATGCACAATGGCAAAATTTAGGGAGTGGGGGGCTCAGAAAAAAGTTTGTAAAGGCAAATAATGACCTTTGGCTACAGGCTCATGGAGTCCTCTTTGTAGCAATCTTTTAAATCCATGATAGAGAACAGTGTGAGTCCGTAATGGTGAAAGCTGTTAGGAGTTTGCAGCACTTCTAGGGCTGTTAAGGTCACAGAAGAGATGGCTCCTGGGTCCTCTGCGGGGGAGACTCTAAGGATAGCTGTGTCTCCCGCTGCGTTGCTGGTACCAGTATCACCTGCTGTCTTTTGCTTGAAGCTGTTTCCAGATGCTCACTATGCCATTCTTTCAGAGCGATCCTAGGAGAATGGATCTGGGTGAGACTTTCAAACAGTGACCCAAAAGTTTGTGGAATACTGTTGTTTACCCAGCCTTCCTTCTTCTGAGGAGTGTAGTTTCTTCCCAATGGGAGCAGTGATGGGCATGGGAGTGGTGTGATTCAGACAAAAATTTCTTATTCATTTTGTGGTGTTTTTTACTTGGGCATTTTTCACCATTGCATTTCTAATCTTTTTAAGTAAATACCTGAGCACTTCCAGAGAGATTTTCCTTCCTAGGTAGGAGAAATGTGGGGGGAGAGATGTGGTAAATTTTTTTTTTGAGGGGGAGAGGTATGGTAAAATCTGATATCCCACTCACCATGTTTCTGCCATTGCTACTGCCTGGTTAGAAGGAGTGACTCTAAATTCCAGTCTTGGTGGTGTTATCTCAGTTTGTACTGCTGACCTGTGATAACAGATAACACTGAACAGCATCTTTCAAAGATATCTGAGGGGCTGGAGGGATGACTTAGTGGTTAAGAGCACTTACTGCTCTTGCAGAGGACTTGAGTTTTATTACTAGCACTCTTAACTGCCTGTAACTCTAGTTGCAGGGATTTGACACCCTCTTCTGGCTTCCAAGGGCTCTTGAATGTATATTGTGCACACAAGCGCATGCAGGCTCACAAACGCACACATAAGTAAAACTCTAAATCTTTTAAATATCTGTATGGTTTTAGGGAGTAACATTTAGGCCAATCTACTGTCTCAGGATCAGCCCCTGGAGGTCTGAAATTGGATCATCTAGAAATCCTCATGGGAAATTACCAGCTAACGAGATTAATTGGGGAGGAAGTTGAGGGTCAGAGGGAGCAAACGGGGAGGTGGATGAACATTACATCTTTTCCCCCAGCAGCCTTCTGTGTTCTTACTGAGATGGAATGGTAACCAAAGGCTTAGGCTGTATTTTGTCCTGTTTTCTGAACTTTGGCTTAAAAATGGCAGTTATGGTGAAACATTTTCACAAATATAGTTTTGGAAAGTCGGGAGCTTTTAGATACTTATAAACTCTTAGGAGATTCATTTTCTAGAAACAGATGAAAAGGACAGTTCCTTCTAAGTGATCTTAATTCTCTTGTCTACTTAAAAAGTGTAGTTAGTGTCAGTGCCACAATTTTTCAAAGCAGAAGGTCTCTTGAAATATTATACAGAAGGAAAAGACCAGAGTCAGTTTCTGTAACTTTTTATAGCTTGAAGGGTTAGATTTCTCCTCAATTGTTTTTGCATGTTTTAATTCTTTGAAGGTTTTCCTCAAATCTAATAGAGAGAAATTCTTTGTAGAAGAAGCAGTTTAAGATGGCAACTCATTCATATGTAGGCCATAATGGTGTCTTGTTCCACTTTATGATACAAAATATATAATACTTATAATTCTCCTCCATGATGACTAAGTAAAATAGTAAAGTGACTCTTGCAGAAAAGCTAGCTATTTCTGTCCCATTATTTCTTGAGCTTTCAGGTTTTTTCAAATGCCTATATAAAATGAGTGATTAAATTATATACTAATTTTAGTTTTCAGAAAGATATTAGAAGATTTATTTTTGTCTTTTAAGATCTTATGAAAGAGGCTTTAAGAAAATTATCATTTGGGTCTAGAAATGGAATATTTTTATCCCTTGTTACATATCAGTTAGATGAACTGCCAGGAAAGAATTTTATATTCTTTGTTTTTATCAACTGGATAAACTGTAGAAGAAAAAGTCAATAGAAGAAAAAAAAAGAAAGTGAAATAAAAGCCAAACTGTGAAACAATTAATACCAATTATAGCAGTATTTCATGAGGAAAACTGAAGTAATTCACGAAGAAACTCTAAGTCAATAATTAAAGAATATAATCTGTAAAAGTTTAAACATGGGTTTATTATTTTTACTGTAGGATTTCTTCGCAACTATATAAAACCTTGGAAGTAAAAGGTTTAGATCAAATATGAAAGTAACATAATGTGAAAGGATATTTGGAAAAGAGGAAACAATTATAATAGCCGATGTATATGTATGAGGGTAACAAAGAGTATGAAGATGAAATGACATAGACAGTTGGGCAGTAATTAGCACATACCGACTGACCACCATGGATGCAACAGTCAGTGGCCCGAGAGTCCCAGTTCCTGAGGGAGTAGGAGACGCTAGGACAGTTTCCTAACATTAAGCTTTTTCAGTCTTTGTTGTATGAATTTGTCAGAATGAGTAAGTCTTCTTCAAAGGAAACAGCAACCATGGAGCAGAAGCAACCCAGTTCCTCTTACCTCATATATTCAGACATCGCTTCTAAAGCTGAGACTACCAAGGTAGGATGTTCCTTGGGTGAAGAGATTCTATAGGCTAGACCCTATGGACATCTTGTTTTGAATGGAGACAAATGGAACTGAATGTCTCCACATATCCAAAGTTACTTATTAGTCCCTGTATATGGATTTTGTATAACGTCAAGCTGAATATTTTGGGTTCAGGCATATATAATTTATCAGTGGTACTTGTATCATACCATGACCAAAAGCAACTTGGTGGGGTAAAGTTTTATTCACTCATATTTCCATGTACAGTTCATCATCAAAGGCAGTGAGGGCAAGAACTCAATCAGGGCAGGAACTTAGAGCCAACAGCTGATTCAGAGGTCATGGAGGGGTCAGTGCTGCTTACTGGCTTGCTCCTCATAGCTTGCTCAATCTGTTTTCTTCTAGCCCCCAAGACCATTATCCCAGGGGTGGGACTTCCCCCTTCAATCTCCCTGCAGTCTTGCCTGTAGCCTGATCTTATGGAGGCATTTAAGGTTCCCTCTTCTCAAATGACTCTGGCTTGTGCCAAACTGATATGAAAGCAAGCCATGGCACTAAGGGGGAAAGTTTATGACAGACAAAGCCAGTAAATAGCCTAAGCAAAGAAATAAGAGGTAACTCAAAGGTCACATAAGTGGATAACAAAATGTTCTGAGGTTGTATCTGACTGTAAGCAAGAAACTGTACAGCCATGTGATGCAAGTGTTTTCAATTTAATGTATTTGTGTGCATATATATCATTGTAGCTAAGAGCAATTACATTTATGACAGGATTGAACTTGTAAGTGCAAATTTAGATACGCTTTAATAAATTGCCTTAAATTATTTCATAGTTTGCATCAGCATCTATGGGGGACTGATTTTTAACAGTCATGTAAGATAAACCTTAAGTAACTAGGACTATGAAGCATATTAAGTAGGTATGCCCATACACAGTCATGAGAAAATTCATAGGAAGGAAAATATCTACAAACAGGAAATGTAAGCAGGTTTCAAATCAATAAATATTCTTTAACAAGCAGCAAAGAGTTCCTGTTGAATTAACTCAATGTAAACTTAGTTTAACTTACTAGAACTCATTTCTCCCTTAAAATAGGACAAGCACATCCTTAAAATAATGTTTTTGATTATAGTCAATATGGAAATCTTTTGTGACCACACACACACACACACACACACACACACACACACACACACACACACACACACACACCTTCAGCTAATAGATGGCGGCATCTTGTACATCCTTTACTAAAGATGAGATTTGTTATATTTGCATACCTGGAAAGATATGTCCTTAAAAATGTCCTTTCTTAGCTCTTTGTTTTGTAGTTTGGATCTTTAACCCCGAAAGGTAACCTTACATTAAGTAGGTACAGCAAACCACTAGGTGGCAGAAATTGTCATACTGAAGGTAAGCAATGCTAACCACAGGGCATTCCTTTAATTAACATTTATTGAGTAGGACAGGATATTTGATTCTGTTTGGGTATCATAGATTCAGAGAGGCTCCATGGAATCACACAAGAGAATCAATCTAGGTGTCCAGAGGCCTCTTTTACTGTCCTGGCTCTGAAGCCCTTTGGCAAGATGTCTGCTTACAGTACAGCTCCAATGTCCACATCTTACAAAAAAAGAACAGTAGTATATAGCATGCGCCAAGCAATATATATCTAGTTATATAAGTTATAAAACCCATATAAGATACCTTCACCATCCTCTGAGTCGATCTTTTTAGATGTATCTAGGCCAAAGCAGATTAAATTTGAAAGAATATTTTGGCTTTGTCAGAACCAAAGGTGGAGGTGGGTGGTTGAGGGGGCGAGGGAGGGAACTAATGAATTTAAATCCCTTGAATCTGGTGGACACACCCAGAGAACATACTCCAAATCTATAATGAAACCGTCAGGTTTGTATGTGAGAGAATATGCCTATATTATGTGCTGGTGAGCAAATGTCTTTTTCACAAACAATAAGTGAGATGCACATTTGTAGCTCTTCCTATGTGTAGTTTGACTATTTCCAGAAGGGCCTGCAAAGTTCTGCAGAGGTGGTTTTCTTTCTTTTCTGAGACAGCCACCAGGCCCTTGACTTGCTGGCTCATTTCAGTGGCTCTAATAAAATATTGTGACTTGGGTGAGTATGAGCAAAGCAATTTCTGGAGTCGGAAAAGCTTGGGGTGTTATGGGGCTACTGTCTGGTTCACAGATGAAGTGTTCTTATCCTGCTCTCACATGGTAGAAGGAGGGGAGGCAGCTTACTGAACCTCATTTATAAAGGCATTAACCCATTGTAAATCGCCCCTAAACTCTCCAGGTCCTAATAACAGCAGATTGGTGATTAGGCTTCAGCATACACATTCAGAGAGAATGTAAACATTCATTGCACAGCACATTTTTTTGAGAAACACTGTTATTGTGTGTGTGTATGGGTATTTTGCCTATGTCTGTGTTGGCATACCATGGGAGTGCCTGGTGGCCTCAGAGGCTGGAAGAAGTTGGCAGGTTCCCTGGAACTGGAGTTGTAGACAGTTGACAGATGCTGTATGGGTGCTGAGAACCTGGGTCCTTTGGGAGAGCAATCAGTGATCTTAACCACTGGTCACACAGAAAATCTCAGCACTCAACTGCTGCTTATTGTTATCCTAAGTTTTGTCCTGTATAGGCTGCCAGTTTCCTAGAGTATTTCTCACATTCCTTCTTTTTCTATAGGTGGGATTTTCTGATCCCTACCTATGTATGGATTTAGCTCTACTTACCTCAATTAGGCAACCAATCAATCAGTCAATCAGCCAATCAATCAATCCTGCCCTTAAACAGGAGAAATTGATTAAAGCTATACTCAGAATTGTTATTTACATCTGTGCATGGCTTTTGGCAACCAGTCTACATCTTTCTGAAGACTAAACTGCCAGGCTATGCCCAAGTTTTTGTCTCTGAAAAGCTGGATTGGGAGAAACAAGTTTCTCCTCATTAAAATATTCTCCCCAAATTATTTAAAAAGGTGGTTGTTGCTATGATGAAGATACCTTGAGGAAATCTTGGAAACCCATCCTGAGGAGCCAAAAGAGAGTTAAACGGTGATTTATCTTTAGATACATATTCCCCCACCAAGTTAATCTGAAGCCCCTCCCTGGGGCACCACGCTAGAATTCAGACCTCAGTTCCATGTCTCTATTGCTCTTGGAGATCTTTGATATCAACTTTCTATGTTCTTTGATCTCTAAATTATGAATGGGCTCAACTTAGTTTCAATGATTGATGAGCTTTGATTATATCTTGCTGGATGTCTTTGCTATCTACTGATTATCTAAAATAACACATTGTGTGTTACTGGGTCAGAAAGATACAGCTTTGTCATCTCACCTATTCATTCTTATGTCATTCTCTTCCTTGTTTTAATTTGAACCTATTCCTTTCCAAGGTGTCACCTAGTGCCCATACTACTGCCTCTTACAGGCAATGGTGGAGTGGTGGAGATTGCTAAAGACCTGATGGGCATACGTAGATTGAAGGTCTTTTCTATGGTTTAGATAATTCTTTGGGTATCTGTAATAAGAGAAGACACACAAGGTAGCAGGAGAGCAAAATAATAAAGTACCTTATTTTCCTTCTGGTTATTTTCTGATTTATATCAACGGGTAGCTTGACTAATTCAGGAATCCTGATGCCCATCCCCCTTCAACATTTATAAACCTGTAAATTAATCTTTTCCCAAAAGTGGTATTACATAACATGTGCTCAATGACTTAGTTGAGTCCCTGGGGAAGCAGGCTCTGATATCTCAGGAAGTTTACTGGGATATGCTGTTCAGAACAACATGAGGGAGAAAAGAAAGAAACATAGATGTGGAAAAGATCTACACAGAGAGCTGAGGAGCTCAGAAAACCCTTCCAGAGTTCTGAACTGAGGCAAAAGGGCCTGGTCTTTTTCCATGCACCTTGCATAGGCCCTGGGTGTGCTGTTCTAGCAATGTATGTAATTTCATTGAGTCACCTTCCTCTCTCTGAAAGAGCTGATGTGTGAAGTTTACATGAGGCATGAAGGATGCATCTAGATGGCTCCTCACAGCACATACGTACTGCCAAAATATGAAATGCACTATATAAAAAATCCATACCTGGACATTTGCATGTATACACACAGCATGCACACAGCTAGATCAAAGTTTGTCATGGTGTCTTGACCTCACCAACAACTACCAGGATCTTTTAATTCAACTACAGAATTCCTCAAGAGAAAAATTCACTCCATTTCAAGAAGAAATCCTTCTGGAATTCTCAAGTTCAAATCAGGCTATTTTATAGTCAGCATCAAGAAGTCATTTTAGAGTCTTAAAAATAGCATTCTCCCCACCTTCCCATTATTACCACTACCCCACAGTTACACCAAAGAGCTTTTTATAATAAATTATCTGAAATGCTTCTAAAGGCAGTTCTTTCATAGGGAGAACAATACCCTCATGTGCAAAAATCTCTATCTCAGCTAATGGCTAAGGATTACGCCAACTACAGGCATAAAAAGGTCACTGTGTTCGGTTGATATAAGGATAGTCCTCTTTAGCTTTTTGGGCCTAAGTGTCAGAGTGACTATTTCTGTGTAAAAATTCTATATTCTTCTTCAATTCTAATAAAAAATTCCATTAAAGTAGCACTTTGGCCATAATCTCTAACCCTGGAATCAGTTGTCTAGTCCATTTTTACTCCCAGTTGAAGATATATATATATATATATATATATATATATATATATATATATATTCCTTAAAAAGATTTGTGATGATGCCTGAATCACACAAATTCCTATTTTATTAAAATAAATTTATTACTGGACTAATTGGGTTAATCGGTTTCCTATCTTGTTATGAAGTGAACTAAAATAGAGTGGCTTATGTTTTGATATATTGTGTTTTCCAGTAGCCATTGGAACGAGCATTTGGAGGAAACTGTATTAAAAGTAAAGTGATGGGGGATGTCCCTCTGTATTCTGTGAACATATGTTTCTCTTAACTGGTTGATGAATAAAGCTATTTTGGCCAATGGTCAGACAGGATGTAACCAGGCAGGAAGTATAAGCAGGGGTACCAGGCTAGGAGAATTCTGAGAAGAGGGAAGAATACCATGTAGCCACTGAAGTAGTAACATGCCAGAGCATTACTGGTAAGCCACAGCCTCGAGGCAATACATATTATTTTTTTTTCATAACAGAAGAGCAGTCAGTTAATACTGAAAGCCCCAGTTTATTGATCCATCATCTTAAGTAACCATCCAAAGATGGGGACGATGGTAGAAGACATCTATTTCATGTGGCAATATATATTTTAATAGAAATGGGTTAATAATTAAGAGAGAGCTAGCCAATAAGAAGCTTGAGTCATCCACCAAATAGTTTCTAATTCATATAAGCTTCAGTGTGTTATTTGGGACAAATGGGTGTGGGACTGGGCAGGACAGAAAGTCCATCTGCAGTAAAGTTTTTTGAAATAATAAAATATGAAACAAATTGGTTATTGAGAAGCAGGTGGTTTTCTGCACAAGCATTGAATTCTTTTTTCCTGCTGCCTTGCTAGAAAAGGGGTAAGAGTCTCCACTAATAGTAGTGTCTAAGCCACATAGAACCAAAACTTTAAGTCCTCCCATTAGAATTATTATGAACTCATTTTTATTGTTTGGATTACAACCATCATCAGTGACTAATTATTATCTTTGGCACTAATGATGAGTGTTAAAGAAAATAATAAGGTAAAAGGCTAAGGAAAGGGATGAAAGCTTTTGAGAAGTCTTAAAAGATGGTAGGAGCTAGCATTTCCTGAGAGCTTAATATGTGGCAGGCAGTGCCCTAACAGCTTTAGTGCTGTAATAGTAGTATAAAGCAGAGCTTAATTCTGAAATTTCTAATAAGGAAATCAAGGTGCAGAAAGAAAAAGAAACATGGCCTAATCACACAGTTGGTAAGCTTGTGGTTTTAGGACAGGTAGCTTTACTCCACAGTTAGACCACAGTCACTTCTAAATAAAAGGTTATTGGAAAGTCCCAATTTGCCCCACATTTTTTTAACTGTATCTTCCACGTGATACAAATTATTATTTCTGATTTTTTGAAATACAAATGGATAGTCTATAAAAAGTAACAGTGGGCCAAAACCAATGATGAAAAGTAAGAGGGTAACATTTTTAAAGATTTGTAGCTAGTGGTATGTATAGAGGACTTGGATCAGAGTCACCCCCCCCATCTTAAATTACTTTGGGGTGTGGTCAGAGATGAAAATATTTTGGTGAGTGTCACGTTCCAGCTGTGGGCCCGAGGTCTGCTTTATTGTTTTGACCAAAACTAGGGATGGGAAAATTTACAATGATTTGATCAGTGACCACATTTTTTTGAACTAGTGATTTGAAACTAGGCAAATACTGACTGTTAAAACATGTGTACATCAATGGTCTGAACTTGCATGCTAAATGATCCTGTGAAACTCACAAATCATTGAAGTTCAATCCAGAGAAGTGAATTTATCCTTTTGGTATATGGAGGATATAGGAAAAATGATTCTTAGCCAGATGTGCAGGTATAAACTCCACTCTCAGCTGAGCTGGGAGGGACACAAAACAGTCTGGTTACAGAACAAAACTGTCAAGGGGAAAAAAAAGAAAGAAAAATAATCCAGTCTTTATTAACCTATCTATTTCCTTCAACTCCGAAGGAAAAGAATCATCTGCTTTCCACCCATTCTACCTACTGCCCACTGCCATTTTGCTTTTTTTCACAATGTTTTTACAACACTGTGTCCCAAAGTCATCATTCTTTTTCCTAAAAAACAAAAACAAAAACAAAAACAAAAAACAACAAAACCTTCCAGGATTTTTGAGTGTCAATCTAGTATTTTATGCAATGCCCCCTCCCTGTAGATAAACGTTTTTGTTCACTTTCCTCTCCTTTGGCATCTGCTCTCACTCCCAATTCAGTATCAGCTCACTATCTCTGGAGGAGGACATGAAAGGCAGAACAGATGAACAGAAATCTGTCTTCATCGGAAAGTCTCTGGGAAATAGCAATCATGAATGTACATTTTCCCAAAGATCCTGAAAGGAAAACACATTCCCTGAACTGAAGATGGAGAAAAATGGAAGAGATAGGCAGAGTCTGTGGAATGTGAAGAAGATGGCTGAAGAATGAAGCCAGTTAAGAATGAGGACTGTGAGGGAGAGAGCATTGTGTCTAGAATTGTCAAGTGACCAAGGGCTTCTACAAAGTGCAGTCTGTCTCTACCTACCACAGACTATGCTACTCGTCTTTCCAGATGGAATTTGGTGAGAATTTCCCTTTGTCCAGACTAAGACTTTGCCTGGGCGGGGGTATGTAGCATAAGCAAGCCTTTGCTGAAAAACAACCTCTGTCTGTGCACACTGTGTGAATAAGCCCCTCTTTCACAGTTTTCGGCATCTATGGAAGGCCAAGTCTTTGAGGTGAGGGGAATGGAAAGACTGAATGAAAGCAACTCAAGGTTCCCAATAGTCTGTTGTGGAGTATCCACCAGAAAAGACTAGTTGGACACAGGCTTAAGCCAATAGAAACTCTATTCACTATCCAGAGACTATGTTTGGGTATTCATGATCTCAGTGTAGTTCCTAGTCTTTCTCAGGGTGAGCTTTTAAGCACAAAAACCATATACTGGGGTGATAAGCTTCAGTTAACAAGAACAGTTAGGCAAAAGATGAACTACAAAAGCCAAAAAAGCAAGGTTAGTACATTTAGAGACTTTCCCACAACTGTGGACTTTGATGTATTGGGTCTTTGTTTTTGTTTCGGGTAAGTTTTATCACCTGAATGGTACTTCCATCATAGTGTTAGCTATCCTAAGGTCTGGGGACCTGTTATAGCTCCCCAAAAGCAAATGAGACAAAGCCCATATAATTGTTAGCTTATTTATTTATTTAATTTGCTAAAAGACATGGTCTTATAGAGCCCAGCCTGACCTTGAGCTTACTATATAGCTAGATGATGCTGATTGTAATGATGCTCTTGCCTCCACCTCTTGAGTTCTGGAGGTGTTACAGGTGTGTGACACCACAGAAGACCTGCAGATGCTTTTAATCAAAGTAGATATCTTATTTGATAACTCTAAGATATTTGTCGATCCTTCTTTTCTCTACAACCTCAGCTCTTTGCGCTAGTTAATTTTAATGCCAATTTTATTGGATTAAGAAACATCCAGGAGATTAGTGGAGCACACATCCAGGGTGTCTGTGCCAGTGTTTCCAGAGGTTCAATCCCTTAATGGATCGATAGTATTATGGCCTTATTGGGAGGTGGAAAAAGTAGGACTATGACTCCATTGGAGGCAGTAAGTTATAGTGTGTGGGGTGTCCTTTGCACCTATTTTTGCTCCAGCTTCTTCCTTTATTACTCTCTTTCTTGACTTTTTGGCCACAATGATGTGATGTCCGCTCCAACATTGTGGACTAATATCTCTGAACGCATGGATGAAAGGAATTTATCTACATGTAAATTCTTTCTGTGAGGTGTTATGTCACATCAACTTGATGGTGATTAGTATTCTCTCTGGGAAGTTCATCTCAATCTTACTCTCTTTCTTTCTGCTGCATATTCTTCCAATGTTGATGCCATTTGTCTTCCTCCTACCATTTTCTCCTTTTACATATTTTTGAAGGGAATGCTTAATAACATTGACTATCTTTTTATAGCCTAATGACATTCAAGTCTGTCCGATGATTCTAGGCCAGTTCTAAGGTCCAGATCCATATATCAAAGTGCCCAGAGATCACATTCTCTTTGGCATACTGCATATGCTTTAGTGCAATTGAGCTTATAATATTTCTTCACCCACAGCTTTCTTCTACTATGTCTTAAAAAATGTCACCCCCATCTTTCCAATTTTCCACTTCAGCAATCAGACAACCATCCTTTAAGGTCTTTTATCTCTCCTATCCAATTGAACTTCTAATGCATATTTTTTAGCAATACAATTCTGATCCTTATTTTTTCCTGAAGGGGTCACTACTATAAATACTGTACTGGAATTTCTACTCTCAGTGTCCAAAATTCTCAAAAATGAAGTCCTGTTTATATGCTAGTCCATGTAGACTGGGAGATAAAAATGTGAAATCTTATTGAGCTCTACATAGAGCATTTTGGGGTCAGAGGTTAGGGTGGACTGGTAGCTAAGAGGATAGATTTGACTGACCAGGAATACATTGTCCTTAGAGCCAAGGCTTTCTATCTGGGTTTAAACTCTAACTTATTATGCAGACTATTAGAGCAAGCTGCAGCCTCTATCAGTCTGTATGCCACCACTTCTCGGGTATATCTTGTAACTAATGTTCCATGCTACAATTACGTTAAATAAGGGAGAATAATTTGAAAGTATCAATATGCTTTAATTTTTGCAATTTAAAGTACTTGGAGATATCCATTTGCTCCAAGGGGAGCTTATGGTATTGGATTACATAAATTATATCAGTAGTGCATAGAAAAAGAGCCACTCGTGATTTCCAAAGTCAAAAGATTTTAAGTAAAACAGTAGATAGGAAGATAGTAGTTCATAGGAAAAGATTATAAAAATCCCCTAAGGGTGTTAAAAAAGAATGGCGCTTAGAGAGCTCAGAATTGAATATTCCTTCTCCAGTGTAAAGGGACTCCACCCTCTGACTCACACCAGGAGGGTTTTTTCACAAAGTTTCCTCTTCCTCTGAGACACACAGCTAGTGAATAGTCTTCAGATTCCTTGGGTATTTAGGTAGTCATACTAATGAGTCCTAGTCGGCACCATACTAGTCGGCATACTAGTCGGCACCACTGCGGAGGCAATGGTTTGTGTGACAGTGCCTGACCTATTTCATAGCATCCTTATTGTCGTGACATTTTGATCTGTTTAGCCAATGACCTTTGGGGCAGCAAGCTCTAGGGCGTGGTCTTTGTCTGCCTATGTGACAACATATAAGCTGAGGGATAAGATCTGCCGTGATCTTGCACTTGCGCTCTCTTGGGTGGTCGGAGTGGAGCAGGTGGCTTGCTGCTGGTACTCTTCACCCCTGAGCAGAATGAGGGCAGTTGTGTCAGTGGTTAGGTCTAACCTGTTCTGTATCAGTGAGTGTTTATTTGTATTTCATTCCTAAGTAAATTCTTGAGAACCTTTACCAGAGTCTCCTGGATTCCTGCAACACCTTATATGTAGGCTTCTGCAAGGGTTAAGAGAAAACCAGAATGACACACCATGGAAGAAGCCTTGACTCTGTGTGACAAACTAGACAGATGTCTGGCCAGGAATGTTGGTCCTGAACAGGAACAAGGTGAACCAAACCCAAGTATTCTGTTCTATAAAGCCACATACAAGGTATGGCAGGTGTAGTCGTTAGAGCAATGGACATCCTAACTAATATAAAGATATGATTCAAAGCATATGGAGTCTCCTACTGCCTCCAAAGGATTATTAAAGGGCTGGTGGGGAACAGAAGGGAAGGCAGAGGAATAGTGCCAGGGATAAATTCTTATTGTCCTTCTGCAGGCTTTGGCTTGGATAGTGACTACATCAAAGCAACTCAAGACTCAGGTAGTTAGGGAGAACTGGCGCGAAGATTTCAGAGGTTCTACTCCATTCTTAAATTTGGAATCTGGGTATTTTCTTATGCTCCTGAAGTGGAATCCAGCACTCCTGAAAAGGCAGACTTGAGAGCTTTCCAGTTTATATGGGTATTGCGGTGAAGAAAAAATAAGAGGTGAAGTGACTTGAGATAAGGGCTCTGGGGTTAGTAGCTTGAAGTATGTAAATGCATGTCACACAGGGCTTCTATTGCTGTGACCAAAAGCAACTTGGGGAGGAAAGAGTTCATTAGACTTACATATCCCAGGCCACAGTCCATTGACAGGAGCCATGGCAGAAACTCCAGCCAGGAAGCTGGAGGCAGGAACTGAAGGGGAATCCACTGGGTCTCCTTGGCTTGCTCTGCTGGAGTACATAACTCAGGACCTCCTTCCCTGGGTTGTCACCACCCACAGTGATCTGGGCCCTTCTATATCAATCATTGATGAAGAAAATGTGTAACAGGCTTGCCCACAGTCCCATCTGGTGGAGGGGGAGGGGGGTGCGGTTTCTCAGTTGAGGTTTCCATTTTCCAAATGACCTTAGTTTGTGTTGACAAAAAACCAACCAGGACCATGTGTGTTGTTTGCAAGTGTGTGTGTGTGTGTGTGTGTGTGTGTGTGTGTGTGTGTGTGTGTGTGTGTATGAAGACTGTTTAGCTAGAGAAGTGAGAAATATGCTATATCACTCAGGGAAGGATATTGAGTGTGGTTTTCAACTTCTCAAACAGACCAACTCTTGTTTTATGAATGTCCCAGTGTCAGCCTCAAACATCAGGAAGTAAGTTCAGTGGTGAATGAGAGGTCTTGCTGTAGAGACAGTGGCAGCAGACTCCTTTCTGGATGTTACATGAGCCACACATCTTGGATCTGAGTGATAAGAGCTGGGAGGGGTAGAAATAGAATAGAAAAAAGTCAGATTATGGTATGGGCTGAAGCAGGAGGTGTGTGTGCCTTGAGTTCTAGGTTAGCTGAGCTACATAGAGGATTCTAAGTTACCTTAAGCTACAGGGTGAAATAGGGAGAGAGAGAGAGAGAGAGAGAGAGAGAGAGAGAGAGAGAGAGAGAGAGAACTGAAAGATGCCAAACCCAGCCAACAAAAGGAGATTTTAAAACTAAGTAAGTAGGTAGGGAATTACATTCTGAGAGACTGAGCATTCAAGTGAATAGAGGTTTAAATTTCTGCATTAGGGTCATGGTTCAAAAGGAAGGTCAGGCATGTTCTAAAAATGGAAGGAACCGCATACTGTTGATAGTCTGAGTGTCTCTGGGTGAATCATCTGCTTTCTTTTTTACTTCTGATTTTCATTACTATTACCAATGCATATTATTTACACAGGTTAACGAGACTCAGTATTATGCTTTCATACATAAATACATCATGTATTGATCAAATCCATTCACTCTTCACCTATCTTCTTTGTACCTTGACTCTTTCCTCCTCACCCATGCCCACTTCCCAATCTGTAAAACTCCCTCTCTACTCTTTTTCTCAAACAACATCAACCCTTCTGAAGGTAAAAACCGAGTTCACTTAAAGAATTTTGAAAACTCACCAGTTCCTGAGATTGAAAACCTACCAATCTCTGATGCCAAAATTCCACCAATCCCAAGATCAGGACTTGAAATCCCACAAATCTCCACCTTGGAAATCTCTACCCTGGAAAACCCTGCCCCCAAGAAGCTCTATAGAAGCCTGCTTTCCACTCAATTCTTTGCTGCTTCTTGCCCAAGAAGAGGCAGCCACCGTCTTGTGTCTTTCTTAGTAAGTCTCTTGCATGAGGTTGTGGTGGAGTGTGACTTTACAGTATTCCTTGGCTTCTGACTGCCAGGAAACCTTTCCCCTCAGAGCCATAAGGCTTGCACCTTCTATGGAGGCAAAAGACAGCCTCCCTTCCCTCTGTCCTTCCTTCCTTCCCTTCCTCCAACCTCTTCCTTCCTTCTCTCTTGCTACCCTCTACGATGAATCCAGGATCTCATACATGCTATGGCAGGGCTCTACCAACGAGCTATATTCTCAGCTCCACTGAGTTTTCAGGATAGGGAGACGTTGGTCTGGTTACTGTGCATTCACACAGGACTTTTATTCAGGTATGGAATATGAATCTGTCAAGAGTCTATCTAATTGCTAAAGAAGCTATTTGATTTACAATAATGTAAATTCAGTCAAAGAAAAAAAAGAGGCAAACAAAAAAAATCTGCTGAGTTAACCCTTTAATCCTAGCACTTGGGAGGTAGATGCAGATGGATCTCTGTGAGTTTAAGGCCAGCCTTGTCTATAGAAAGTTTCACGGCATCCTGGGCTACATAGAGGATCCTTGTCTCAAATAGTAACAAAAATCTCTCTGAGTTTAACCAAACAGGAAACAGGAAATGTTAATATTTCCTGAAGAATAAATCCTAATATTATTTGAAATGACTATCAGTCTTAAAGCAGTCAAGACCACAGGTGCTGGTGGGAAGCTAAATATATCTGCCCAGTGACCAACAGTGACTTAAAGGTATCTCTCTGCATCCTGCATTTGTCAAGAAGGTTTAGATGCAAATTCTTATTTGGGTATTAAAACAACATGTTTAGACTAATTAATGAGCAAGTGATGTCTCAGTTAATTTTTAATAAAGTGTATGTATTTAGACTAGAGCTTCTAAATTCTCGTGAGAGCTCTTATAAATATGAATGGTGTGCCTTAGAATTGAGGGCCTCCTAGACAACAGAACATGAGCGTTTTACCCAGCTCCTCCTCCTTCAGGATCTTATCTCTGCTTTGCAAATGATCCCATCATCCTTTCTCACATTTCAGGGGATAATCCAGCCCCACTGAGCAGCCCCCATCTGTGCAAATGCACTGTGCTTCCTCAAATTCTGCATCTAACGTGCATTTCTGCTTAGCCTGCTCTTCCACTCTCCAGGACAGTTTTCACGTCTCAATCGTCATATCTTAAGACTGAATTCAGACATTTGCTGCTCTAGGAAAATCTTTCTGACTCTCTACCAACTCCACAGTGTGTGCCCTGTGCTTGTCTCTGGCACTGCACTTACAGTGCAGTCTTATATTTTTACTTGCATAGATTCAACAACACACAAACAAAAGCAAACATATTTCGCATGCAGCATGGCCCCTCCACGGGAGCCAAGTTCTTCATCTGGTGCTTAGCTGAGGAAATTACGATCTGTTTCCATGCTACGGGTGTGTGATCACACTGCATGTGAGAGCTGTACTGAGTCATTACAGTTTATTTTATAGAGTTGCAGGACTCCGTTTGCAAAAACCGGGGAGCATCCTGTTTTAAGCAGGATGAACTAAGATACAGGGAATCAAGTACTGCACACTTCTGAGAATTTCAAAGGTTGAATGTTGAATCTTCCAGAAGTTCCAGAGGCCAGGCTGTTGCTCTTTCTTACAGAGGTGTGATTAGGAGTCCACTTCTAAGAGTGCAGTGCCTATCAGGAACAGAGGAAATCCCGAGTGAGTCAAGTCCTGAGTGTAAGTGTACTCTGGACATGAGCACACACATGACAAAGACCAAGGCCTTTGGCCCACAGCAAATTGTCAAAGTTTTCCCTGGGCTAAGCTCAAGAGGGATGGTGAAGCTTTTCTCAGGATTCTAGTGTGAGTGAGTGATCAGTGTATATAAACACTAGCAACAGCAGCTTCCTCCTCCCAAATGTTTACAGTCTAAGACTGCTACTACAGGGACCTCCTATGGAGACTAGCCAACACCTACCCGCCCAACATGCTAAGGCTTGTTGCATGGTGTGGTATGTGCCACTCCATCAGAGCATGTGCACCCCCCTTGACTCTCGTACACTGCCACTTCTAGTTAGCTTTCCAGGATTCTCTACAGTTCATATCAAGAAGCCACTGAGTGGTTTAAGTAGAGGAATTATTTGGTGAGTTTTACATTTACAATGATTTTTTCATTGCCATGTGAAATATGGGTTTGAGGTAAGGAAAGGTAGGTTAAGGAGAAAACCTGTTAGGAAATAAATTCTATGGGTTCAGGCAAGATATGGGGGTGACTTAAATTGAAAAAGGATAGAGAAAGGTGGCAGGGTCAAGTAGATTTAGTGATTGGTTATTTTGGCAGCAGTGGGAGGTAAGGGAGACCTCCCTTACCTCTGCCTGGAATGTGGGGAAGGGTGATGATACCATTCACTGTGACAGGAAACCCTAGGGGCCAAGTGGTATTTGAGCAAGGTGAATGACAGAAAACCTGTGTCCTTTGTGATTTTCTTGAATCAACAGATGACTTTGGCTTTCTCTTATTCAGTGATTCCTAGCCATGAACAATATCTAAACTTTCCCATAGGGGACCTTTGGCAATATCTGAATTCATTTTTGATTGTCACTATTTCAAAAGCGGGTGGGTGGTTTTGCCCTTGGTGTCTGTTAGGTAAAGACCTGGGATGCTCCTGAGTACCCCACAATGCACAGGAATGTCACCTGAAACAAAAAATTACATGGTGCAAAGTGTCAAAAGGACTGATGTTGAAAAATGTGCTCTAATTACTTCCTCCTCTCACTTCTGTCTGCCATAATATTCTTATGTCAATAAATCAGAGCCCTTGAGAATTTGAACATGCTCAGAATTTAATCTCCATCAGTCTTCTTCCTCTTTGGTAGGGTACCCCCCCCCCCAGTCTCTCATTACCTGTTAATCATTCTCTCCCCACATGCATTAGTAATGGACCTTGGAGACTCAGGCTGGCCTTTAAGTCCCCCTATGAGAACATGCAGGGAGAAAAGTTTTAGATGTCACAGTTCCACTTTTTTCTTACTTAATTTCACAGTTCTAAATTTGGAATTAAAATTTCATTCCATTTAGACAATGCCTCAAAAGAATGATGAATGGTATTCTAATATATTTTGAATCTTGGTAGGCAAAATGATGATTTTATTGAAATAATTGAATTTTGACTTATTTTTCTTTTTAAAAATACATGACAACTAAATAGTCCATGGTTTTCAAGAGAGATTAAGTTAGCCAGTTATTACAGATTCTAAACCAGGAAGAGTATCTCAACCTTCCCATAGGGGACTTTCGGCAATGTATGAATACACTATTTGATTGTCACTACTTCAAAAGTGGGTGGGTGTTCCAGGTGGGCCAGCCTGGGACAAAGCAACCTCCCCCCAAAGAAACCCCAAACCAAACAATAATGCCCAAAACAAACAAACAAACAAACAAAAAGAAAATTCGTCCTTCAAATGAACTTTTTAGAAAATATCAGACTTCCTTTTACTTTTGAGAAATTTATTAAATCTCAAGTTAAATTGTTGTGGAAATATAAATAGGTTATAATTTAATAATTATCATAATTAAGAACCTATCACAGTCAAGGCCTATATTTAGTATTCAGCCCATCCTTTGGTGAACATAACAGGTTAATTGGGTTTGTCACTCAGGGTATACTAAGTTTATGTTTCCAACAAATCTTACTGAGTGCATACTATTCCTGGCTGCTGCTCTTGGAAAATGTTACAGTAGGCAAGTTATACCCAGTCTCTCCCCTCATGGAGCTTGCCCCATAAAGTCAGATCTGCCTTACAGATGATTGTATCAAGGGGATTTCATTACTAAATCACAGGGTAATAGAGCAAAGCGGAAACCCCCTACTATTTATAAGCTAATCAACAGTGATTTCCATCAGGAAGTAGTAATTAATGAGAGCTAAGTAAGTTAGCCATGCACAGTGTGCAGGGAACAACACTCCTGGCAGAGCATATGCAACACCCTCAGGCAAAGCTCGCCTTATTTTACTCAGGAAATGCACAGAAGGATTTGGGATTTAACACTTCATATTTGAGAAGCCATCGAATAGCTTCAGTAGTGAAATTATTTGATGAGATTAACATTTAAAGTGATTATTTTTACTGCCATTTGAAAAATGGGTCGAGGTTGAAGGAAAGGTAGTCTAAGGAGAAAACCTTTTAGAAGATAGATGACGAAGGTCCAGACAGGTTGACTTAAATTGGAAAAGGACAGAAAGAGGAGGGCCAAGTAGAGTTGGTGATTGGCTATTTTGGCAGGGGTGGGGCAGGTAAGGGAGACACTGAAGGAGAAGGAAGTGCTTAGAATGGCTCAGGCTGGAGCATGGGGAATGGTGCTGGTACCATATACTGTGACAGGGAACCATAGGGGACAGGCAGTTTTTGTCCAAGTTACCTATAGATAATACATTTATTTGAGAGTACCCCATATTAAAAATTCTTAAAACACATTCAAGTGTGGAACAATGCATATGCAACTTAGAAGAATAGTCTGGGCTAAAGAAAGAATATTGGAAGGCCATCTATAAATGGCATCTAGAGACATGAGAGAAGATGAGCTCTCTTTGGAGGAGAAAGTGGAGAGAGCTCCCTGCAGGCTCAAGGCATGATGAGGAAGGTCACATGGAAGGCTGAGCAGAGAGGAAGTTTGCAAAGAAGCCCGATAGATGTTACAAGATAAACAAGGAAAGTATGTGTATGCATATGCCCCTTTTTGCCAAGGAGGAAAAAGATTCCTGGAATTCCCCCAACAGATCTTTGCTCATACCTTGGATGAGATGATGAATGGAGTCCAGGAGAGAATGTGTATAACTGGAGATCTGGTGTAAGAGTATGAGAAACCACCTTTGTGTAGTGCAACTGAGACTATTACTCAACAATAGCAGGGAAAGGAGGCATGGTAAGGGGACAGAAGTGCTTAGAGGGACTGAATTCATTGAACCATACAGTAAAGCCATGGCCAGGGCCTTAGGCAGAATTGCCAGAAGTTATCACGCAGAAATAGCCATGACAAGATTGCAAACACCAGGATGGTATCTGAAAAGAAAGTAAAGTGAAAACTGCAAGGACTCATATGATCATATGATCTCTGGACTTATCTTTGCTGCTTTATCCACTAACACATTATTAAGAACTTAGCATAGATAGCGCAATGTCAGAGGTAACCAGCATAATGGTCAAAATGAAGTGTAAGAACATGGTGAGAAAAGAAAACACTTAACAGAGTAACTTTGTCTTCCATTCTGTATTTCTAAAACATACAACTAATACAGGGGTAATACGAAAGTGAGGAAATCAATACTAAGACCACAAATTAAAAAATAGGCAGAAGTCGTCCAGGCATTTCTCAAAGCAAGTATACAAATGGCTAAGAAGTATATGGAAAAAAAAAAAAAACTCATTGTGCTTTCTCCTCACACCAGTTAGAATAGATAATGGTCACAAAGACAAGTGTCAGCAAGGATGTGGGGACAAGGTAAATTTGCACACTATTAGTATGAATGTAGAGCTGCAAAGTCATTGTGGAAAACAGTTGGATGCTCCTAAAAGATAGAATTACCATTAGAACATTGAGATCCAAAGCAATGGAGAGAGTACATTTCAAAATATGGTAAAAAACCGAAGTGGTGGATATGTAGATTAGCTTGATCCAGCCATTCAACCTTGAGTAGATATCAAAACATTACATGAGACGCAGTAAAAGATACAATTACGATTTAACTAAACATAAAAGCAATTAAAAAAGAGATAAAAACCGAGATGACAGAAATAGGAATGTAGTGCTTCCTTGGTCAATTTCGAGCTTATTTATTTCATGGATATTGGGGCTGACTTGGCTTATTAAAATGGTTGCTTTTCACAGGCTTGGAGAACACACCCTGTTCATGCCCTTTCTAATGTCTGTCTCTGAAAGGAAGACATGCTTACAAGAAACTTACACAATAGAAGAGTTGGGGGTGGAAATATATTTTAAAAAGATTTGTCAACAGAAGTCCTTATCCAATCAAGGATGGCAGGACACCCTGGTGAAAGTAGTATCAGGAGCAGCCCAGCTTGTCATGCCCATGAACGACTTTCTTGTCCTTAAAGGATATTTTGTACTTGCAGTTAACGAGGAACCTGAACACTTGCGGAAATTTCATTCCTGATTAAAAATTCCATTTGTCTCTCAGCAGAGCTTATTTTAATAAAGTGAAAGAGAGTGAACCTACCTAGTGCTTTGCCTCATTCAGATGAGTCACAGTGAATTGAATCTTTACAGTTTTTGTTCAGTCTTCTTTAGTCTGCTTAGTCATGCACTATTCCCAAAGTTATAAGTATATTGAAATTAATTTTACAGATGTGAAAATTCGAAACTTCATTTTTTGTTTTAAATGGAGTGCAATATGGAGCTAAACAAGCTATCTTATCTCAGATTTGGTAATTTACCCAAATATGAATTTTTGTGTAATTATTTGAATTATTTTTTTTTACTTCTTTGCATTTCATTGTTGCAGATGACAGAGTTATAATCAGCGTTTCTATAAAACATTCTTATTCTAAAAGTCATTTTCAGTGAACTATAAAACCACCAAAAAGGCTCTTCTATCTTCCCTCAGAAAAATTTGAAAGTTAATTTGTTTGAAACCACAAAGGGACCAAAATATTAGAACAAATAAAAAGAAGAAAATTAGATTAAGATTGCTTTTGATATATTTTCTCAGTGTGGACAATTCTTCCTTCAGTTGAGAGTTGATGAGAAAAAATATGGTAAGTGAAAACATCTACAGCTAAGGCTATTCTCCTCACTAAATTATAGCTAGCTCTACTCACTTGCTTTTGAAATTCAGACTAAGGAAACTTCAATAATTTTCATTGCACAAAATAAATTCTATTTCTGAACTTTATCATATTTATGAATGGGAAAATGAAAGGAATGGAGGGGGAAAAAAAAGCATGAGAGGCAAAATGCTAACCCCAAACCAAATGAAGGAAATAGTATGTATTTGAGACCTTTCCTAGTGGGCCACACTGGAGTTAATCAGAATAGATCCAATGTATACGTTTAGGCAGCCATACACAGAGGAAGAAGGGAAGGTGAAGGAAGTGTGGGGCTGGTTTGAATGGGAAGGAGAAATTAGCCCCTGGAAAGAAGGGGATGGGGATGAAGCAGAACAGGAAGTTGGAGGAGGAAGTCAGCAATACCTGAAGGGACAGGAAGAAAAGGGCAGGCAGGTTTATGGGTGCAAAAGGTGTACTAGAGAATACTCGGATATAACTTGGGGCGGCAAACATCTACACATGTGACCACATGAGCTGTCTATTTTCAGAAAAACCACTTTAAAGGAAGTGAGGAAAAGACATGGAAACAGAGGGAGAAAGAGGCAACAAGAAGAAAAACCCACCAATAGAAACTGGTAACACATGCCAAAACCCAGGCAAACTGATGGGGAAAGAGAAACACCCCATGCTTTAAAGAAGAGGGTGGGAAGTAAGACAGGCTAGGTGCCTCACTAAATTTGATTTTAAGTCTATTAATACAAGCTGCTTGTCAAACTCTGTGCTTCCCCTATATGACAGGGTGTGCAGTGAATTATCATTTTAATTATAATCATGTAAGCAACCTAAACATTAATCTCAGTTTCCCAACTTAAAAACAAACAATAACAACATTCAGAGATACCATCTGAGGTTCTTACCAGAATCTCATGTGTGGAAGGGCCTTATTATTACTAGCTTTCTACCTAGATTCGTAGTGGCTAAAAACTCATCACTGACAAAGATAAAGAAATAAAAAGCTTGTAAATCTCTAGTATAACTGTATGACATACCTATATAATTGATATCCTGTATGTACACATACATATCTGTTCCCCAATATATATAAGTGTGTGTACACACGTGTACTATATTGCCACAGCATCTGATCAAAAATTCGGGAAATAGAAGAGAAACATAGACATTCTGGAGCAACAAAGGTCTCTGCAGAGCTTCACATAGTGGACCATCAACTGTTTGGCTTGAGGGAGAGGCTTGGTGGGGTGGTAATCGCGGCAGATCCCTAATTTTGATGAATACAGTCCGCCATTTTATTATTAAAGGTACCAGTCAGAGGGTGTAAGGTAAAATTTAATATATCTGGCTGCTACATCAGCGCATTTCCTCCTATCCATGGCCAGCCCTTTAATGGTCAGAATTCAAGGATTCAGTGAAGTCTGGAGGGCATGACCTAACAACCTGGAGCCCAGACAACCATCTAGAATCTACAACCCCAAGTAATATTAGGCAAGTCAGTTCTGCCTCTCAGTCTCCAGTTCCTTTGACATGAGTTGGACCAGTGTTTTGGTTCTCAGTCTTTTTTCTGCCTCAATTTATTGAACATAAAGCTGCTGCCCAGTCTATTCAATAGTATTAGCAGCAGCAGCAGCAGCAGCAGTGGCACTTGTTGGGTGCCAAACTAAGTATTTTTCTTCAATCTTGCATTCCTGTCTCTTAGTATCTCTCATTCAGAGACAAAAATATTTGCTCAGAGTAGGAAACCTAGAAAGATCATACACCTAGTAGGTAACACAGCCTCCATTCACTCAGGATTACCAGTATTTAAGTGCCTGTTCTAAGTCTTCATGATAAGGAGTCTCTGGCTTCTTATTGTCATAATTCTCAAATACAAAGAATGAAGTCACATTGTTAACCCATAGACTTGCCACGACGATTGCAAAAGGCCACCAGGACACTTTTCAAAAGCTGAGTTTGGGAATCCCCTCTTTGTCTCCCAATCTTACACTTGAATATCACAGAACTAAGTGATTTTGAGGCTTCTTTTCATTGCCAATCTAAGTTTTGGGGATCCCACTGTTGAGAAAGGAGAACACTCCCCTGTTGTGATGAAAAAAACTTTGTGAGTGCATCCAGTAAATTTCATTGATTTTCTTATTGTTTTCTGATCGTGCACATAAACTTAGTAGCTACCAGCTTTTCTTTGTCTCCTCCAATAACTCTTTGTCTTCAGAGAAGCCTCTGATCAGAAACTTCATTAAGTCAGCTCCAATTTGTCTTCTGATCATACCTCTGAGATAGCATATTGAAAACGCCAGCTGGGTCACCGATGGTGCGCCTCTAATTGGGCTGCCATAGGCATGATTCCATGAATATTGCTCTAACAACAAATAACCATGTCACTGATGGCTCTGATCCAATTACAGCCTGCAAATCAAGCAATTATTGTCTTTGTATTTGGAAAATATAAGTTGACTGAGGGTCACTCTTAGTGAGACTGGCACCCCACTTCAATGTTCTGATATCTGAAAGATGTGGTCCAGCTTTCATCAGGATATTGGCCTATGAGAATATCCTTCTGCAACAATTAGTGGAAAGAATACATCATCGGAATCAGGCTATTACCTGGCCACATTTTCATGTATTTCTTTTCCTATCCTAGATAACAGCAGGGAAGAAAGGGAGCTCTAAAAATAGGTAGAAGCCTTGACTAAAGAAAAAGATTGAAGAGTTCTGTTGGAAGCTGTTCTTAGAAGCTTGGACAGTCCCTTGGGGCTAAAATTTAACTCACAGAGGGAAAAGGATGACCAAATATTTCACTAAATTGCCTGAGAGGCATTCTGTTTTCTGTTTGTTTGTTTGGTATTTTTCATAGCATGTGGTATATGCTTATGTCAATAGTATTTTTAAAGCTATTTACCCTTCGTATTTCTACCTCTGCTTGGTAGAAATGTCTTTAGTGCATGTTTTAGTCACTGTTATAGTGCTGTGAGGAGACACTCTGACCAAGGCAACTCTTATAAAAGAAAACATTTAATTGAGGATAGTTTATAATTTCAGAGGTTTAATCTATTATCATCATTGGCAGGGAGTATGGTGGCAAGAACATTGCTGGAATATTAGCTGAGAGCAACATCTTGAGGCAGAGAAAGAGATAGGAGGAGAGAAGAGGATAGGGGAGACAGAGAGAGAGAGAGAGAGAGAGAGAGAGAGAGAGAGAGAGAGAGAGAGAGAGAGAACTGGGCCTAGCATGGGCTTTTGAAACCTCAATCCTGCCCTCAGTGACACACTTTCTCCAATAAGGCCACACTTACTAATCCTTCTAATCCTTTCAAATAGTGTCACTCTCTGGTGACTAGGTATTCAAATATATAAGCCTATGGGGCTATTATTATTCAAATAACCACAATGTGTGTCATAGATTCAATTGTCAACGTGACACAGATATAGTCACTTGGGAAAAAGGGAGCCTCAGCTGAAGAATTGTTCAGATCACACTGGCCTGTGGACTTGTCTGTGAGGCATTAACCTAATTGTTAATTGATGTAGGAGGGCCTAGCCCACTGTGGGCCTTACCATACATAGGCAGGCAAGCCTGGGCCGCTTAAGACACATAGTTGAGCAAGCCTGAGGGAGCAAGCCAGTAAGCTGTGTTTCTCCTTGGTTTCCTTAAGTTTCTGCCTTGAACTCTTCCCTTGGCTTTCCTCCACCATGGACTGTTACCTGTAATCTGAATGAACCCTTTCTTTCCTGAGTTGCTTTTGGTCATGTTTATCCCAGGAATAGAAAACAAACCAGAACAGCTCTGCACCTGAGCCTCAACCTCTTCCTTGTTTTTCAGGCCTATTGGAAATTTTCCTATCATCTCCTTGTCTTCTCTCTCATTCCATCCCCATGTCATGCTAGGATGCATCTCATTATCTTACACCTTGCTTAAACACTAGGGTGGAAGCATGGAGTGGAAGAGGGGAAAGAAGTAAGAATAATAAAATGACAGGAGAGCCCCAGAAGAGCAGCAGACCACAGCTACATGTTTTATGGTCCCAACTCCTGCTCTGTTTCACTGACAGAATCTGCCACCAACCTTCTAAGTTCATAAAGACTTAAAGTTTCATATTCCTCAAAAAATAGACATTTTCCCAAATAAGTATGTTTTCCTTTGGTTCATACATGTCTCCCAAAGCTGTGTGGAGGTCAATTTTAAGGGGTAGAGTCCACTAGAAACAAGAAGGTCTTTGAAGGGGATGTTGGCACCCCATCCTTTCCATTTTTGCTTCTTGGCTGTCATCAAGTAGTTCTATTCGTAGCCACACTCTGCCAGGTATACTAGCACACGCCCAAAAGTAATGAGGCCAAGTAATGTGGACTGGAACCTCTTAAATTATCAGCTCAAATGAACCTCTGCCTCTCTCTTTAAAACTTTTAAGTTGTAAGTATTTGTATGCCACATTTCACTCATATAGGCTAGACTTGGAACCAACCTAGAAGAGTCGGTTCTTTCCTTCCACCGTGTGCATCCCAGGTATCAAACTTAGGTTGTGAGACTTGGTGTCCGGTGCCTTTACCTGCTGGGGCATCTCACTGGCCCCAGCCACTCCTTTAAGTTGATTGTCATATGTGTTTGTCACAGCAACAGAAATATTACTAACACAAGATTTCATTCCAAAGGATAAATGAGAGCGCAAAACCTAGAATCTGGGGACTGGGGAGAAACATCTTGGTAAAGTACCTGGCCTTGGAAGCAACATCTTGGTAAAGTACCTGGCCTTGGAAGCATGAGGACTGAGTCCAATCCTTAAAACCAACATTACATAAGAAACAACCACCCACCCATCCAAAACAGAAGAAAAAACTCCACCCAAACCAAAACAACAAATAAAACAAAAAAACCAAAACAACAAAACAGGGTGGGGGGTGGGGTGGCCAATGCTTGGAATCCCAGCACTGGGAAGATGGAGTCAGGTAGGCAGATCCTTGAGACTCATCCACCAGGCAGCCTAGTCCACTTGGTAAACTGGTGAGAGGCCCTGTCTGAACAAACAAGGTGGAAATGACAATACTGTCCTCTGGCTTCTACATTGCTCACACACAAAAATGTACACTACACACTACACACACACACACACACACACACACACACACACACACACACCCTATATTACATGTTTTATAAGCATATTTTCTCATTTCCAGACTTTTCAAAAATTTGCGTTATGATTTTTTGAGACATGTAGCTAAGCCTGGCCTTATACCTGCTAAATGGCTAAGGGCATTCTTGAAATCCTCATCCTCCTAACTCTATTTCTGTATTGTTGGTAATACAGGCATGCACCACCATACTTTATAGTGTCTCTAGACATTGGTCCTTTCACGTTGTAGGGCACTTGGATCCACCTCAGCCCTTATTCTCCAGACAGTCCCCTCAGTAGCCAAAGAAACCCTTGTCTCCTTCCTCACCCAAGAGTTCCCCCACTTCAGATTCTCAATTCTAGAGTTCCTGCCCTAGCTAAAACTTAGTTCTTTTCATTTGTTCCCTCCTTCCAAAGTCATCTATTAATGCCTACAACCAGTGAACTTTTAAACTCCATCATTAATTGGGTGGGAGTCCCAACTCAACTATCAGGACAGCCGCTCTTGTAGTTGTTTTTATGAATATATGTTAGCATAAAAATACACAAAGGCTTGCCTTTGCAGTTTCATTAATATCATTATCTCAGGCACTTTATTGCTATTTTTACAACATAGCAAAAGTCCAACTAATATATATTCATGATGTACTTTCCTATTGTAAACCTTACAACTGATGTTTCAGCGCGTAAGTCATTAATATGTTGGCCACCATTTATATTTTTGGAGAAACATAAAATAATATTGAGGAAGCTTGAGCTATTGTTTTGAGGAATAACCATGGCTTTCCCCCCCCCCCCTAACAGGAACTCAAGTTGTGCTCCATGAAAAAAGATCAAATTTTGCTTGAGGTTAGTGAATTGTTTTTCAGTCTAAATCTAAGCAGCAGGCTAACATAATTGCAGGTAGAAAGAACACCATTTAAAAGTATGTTTCTTCAGAATAGGACTGTCGTCTTATCTGTCTTTTCACACCTAGCTCTGCTGGCTCCAGGCACAGTGTCAGATTTCAATACAAGTTGATTGATGCATCTTGTTTTAAATAAACAGAGTCCTCTTGGTGAATACACCTATCGAAGTAAATATTCCTAACTGAACTAAGTTATTTATATTAAACTCAGTCTTCTTCCTTCCTTCCAAGTCCTTTCCTTTGCTGCTTATTTATATAGAGTGCAATTAAAGGTTGGCGAACGACTATTGCAGATGATGGAATATTGGTTGGGTGCCCAGATCAGGAGGGGAGATTCACACCCTGTCTTATTCTTATCACACTATCTTTGGATAAGGCAGTCAAGAATCGGTTTGAAGCTTTTGTATTTAGCCTGTCACTTTGTTTATTATTTGTCTAGAGTCTTTTATAGCTGATAAAAGGAGGCAGAGTCCTGGAGGGAGCTCTTTGAGGCGAGGCCCCTGTCCCATTCATCTTCATGCCCCTTGTTAACACCCTTCCATCTAGTTAAAGAGGGAAGGAAATGACTACCCTTTATTGAGTATCTGCTAAATCAGGCACTTACGGGCACACACAACATGTGATCCTACTCAATTAATGCAACAATCCCAAGACATAAATTGCTCTTAATTTAGATTTAAGAAAACTGAAGAATGCCAGCCTTAAAGGAAATTGCCATAATCATATAGTCACAAGCATCACCACACACACAACTGGGGCACAGTGGCCAGTTCTGCTTATCTACTCAGTGAGCAATGGTTCTAAAGCCGGTTCTCTCAAATCCCTCATTCTTTACCCTATCACAGGTAAAGTGATTCTTTACCCTATCACATCCCCAGCAAATGTGCTTAATTTATAGCAACAAGGGTCTGAGACATTTTGGTGAAAGCACAATAGGCTTTATATCTGAGCATGTATACTTATGTGTATATATATTTGTCTAATATATATTTATAGCTAGCTTTTTTCATAGCAATTCAAAGAAGTTATGTGTTCACTTCAGTCAAGAGCTCAGAGGGTCTCAAGAGATTCTGAATTGTGGGTTCTTTCATTTAAGCTGACTCATTATCCATATTTTAGAGGAATATTTGGGACTGGAGGAATCAGTGAAGAAAACCAAGAAGGACCTAGAAGAGCAATGGCTCAGAACCTAAGTGATAGAAGTAGAGAACGAACTCTCACAGCTGGCCCCTGGCCTTCATACATAAGCAATACATGCTCTATGGCATGTATAGACCTACACATAAAATAAAATACCATGCAAGAAAATAAAGAAAGGAGAGTGATTGATAAGTGACTGGAGGAGGAATGGAGACAAGACCAACATTTTCTCTGAGCTACTAAGAATGGAAGTGAGCAAGGGAAGAGGCTTGCGAATTCAGACCTGAAAAACAGATTATTTACTCTCATGCACATATGAGCATTTTTCTGATCTTAGCAAATCACGTGCAGTCTTGTCAGAAAGCAAAATGTCTCTTTTCCTTAGAGCAGTGGATCTCAACTTTCCCACGGTTGTGACCTTTTAATACAGTTCCTCATGTTGTGGTGACCCCCCAGCCATAAAATTATTTCATTGCTACTTCATGACTGTAATTTTGCCACTGTTATAAATTGTGAAATGTAAATATCTGCTATGTGGGCTATCTGACATGTGACCCCCCTCCTGAAGGGGTCACGACCCATAGTTTGAGGATGAACAGAATCATCTTCTGAAGCCTTGAGAAAATTATGCAGTCACCCTGATTCTGTCTATCCTCCTCTTCCTTTCTCCTTAGAAAGGCCTATTGCACCTAGGCTTTTGTTGAATAAGCTTGTGATTCCCTCTGCCTTAGCTTCCTAAATGCTATGATTACAGGATTGTGCCACTACATCCAGCGTTTGTGTTAAAGCATGGGTTAAAGTAAGCACTGTGAGAAAGTCACTGAAGAGAATAAGGTCCTTGAAAGGTCTGTACTTTGTATATATGCAATGCTTCCTGGCTTTTATTTCCTATGTTCCATATCAGTCTCACTCCTGTGACTGTGTTTGTTTGTCCTTCTGTCTGCTCCATTGCCCTCTTCTCCTCCCTGCCTTTCAAGCCTCCTCAATGCTCTCTTTCCTCCAATGCTGGAAGTCCTTTTCCGATTGCTCTCAGCTGCCCAGCCCCATCTGTCATGCCTTAAGGTTGTTTGTGTGCACACTTTATGCATTCTTCTTAGTGCTGTGTATATAAAGAGTAGAGAATGCCTTTTTCTTTCTCACTCTTATATTCCATGATCTCCTGTTTCAGGGGAAAAAATTCTAACAGATTAACTTAATTCTCATTTTACAAAAGTCAGAGAAAACCTAATTACAATTAAGTAATAGAACTTCAAAGACTTAGAAGTTAGGTTCACAACATACAGGTTGTGATTCTCCACACACACACATATATATTTTCCCTCCTCAGCAAGTAGTCTCTTGAAAATCTTAAACTGTCTGAGATGTGCCAGTGGAAAATGATGCATGCTCTGACACACCGAACTTCCAAATATACGTGGTGACTCCTTTCTTTTGTAGAAGACATTTATGTTGTCATTTGACCAAGCCATGTCTGGATACCCATGTGCCTAACTAGGGATCTGGCTGCTCCTTGCACACATTCTTTTGTTGGCTAACAGTACACAGAAATTGCTAAAGCTGACACACTTACACACTTAAGATATACTCTAGATTTTATTAAGTGTATTGCACATGGGCATATTTTTAAAGCAATGTATTGAAGGCTATTGTGTACACGCATACCTGTAAATTTGTAAAGGAGGATAAAATGAATTGAATTCACAAATGAAAAAAAAATTGGTGCCTATTACTCCCAGACTAAACTGTATTGACCATTTAACTCTTCTAGTTTTTGCTGTCTTTGTTCTCTATTTTCAAATAGGTAACTGGGGGTAACTAAAATTAGTGCATATACAGAGAATATTTTCAGTTTAATAACATGGTCACAATAGGGAAGATGATTCCTTCACTGGGTTAAGAAGTGAGGGAGGCATTTTTAAACTGTTCTGATATTAAGAAAAATGACATTATAGTGTCATAGATATCTATGACATCTAAAAACAAAGCTTGCCCTCAAATAACATCTCATTTGGATACATACCTTGCCAGGTAAAGGCCTATAGTACCATAGCAATGAGACTTACTTAGTTCACAGATGTCTCTTCAGTTTTTACCTTTTCCTCTGTAGCAAATAGGCAGGGCATAGTATTTGTCTCCTTTCAAGAAAATGTAAAAGAATTGCCAAACTGTATTTAGCCTTTCCTTTCACATCTAACTGACAAATAGAGATGAAGCTGACGTTGAAAGAAAAAAAAATCCCATTGTTAACTAATATTTTCCTTGCAATAACTTTCCCTTTTATTTATACATATTTCTAACAATTTTAAAAATGTTTATATGTGTACCTGAGTTTATGTATATATAACCATGTACATGAAGATGCTCACAGAGGCCAGAAGTGGGCATCAGATTTCCTGGAACTGGAGTTACAAGTGATTGTAACAACCCAAGGTGTATGTTGGGAACCAGTCCCAAGTCTTCTGTAAGAAAAGCAAATGTTTTTTAATGTCTGACCATCTCTCCAGCCCCAATATAACCTTAGTTTTAGTGGTTTTGACAATGGGTCTATATTTTTCCTTTATATTGTTAAAATATTTGTCTTATATCACACTTTATATCAGCCAAAAGCCACTAGTACTGATGTGGAAGCCCCCAAGTGTTTCACATTTTCTTTGACCCTTTCATTCTGGCTTCTAATTATTTATGAAATCAGGCACAAGATGAGCCCTCATGAACTGCTTTGGAGAGGACAAGAACACTGGCAGAAAACGGATCACAACAGTCTAATGACATGATACAATTTAACAGTAGTCGTGTAGGAACTTTGTGACGGTGGGCACGGTGGGCACATAGCCAGCAAACTAGAGTTCACAGACAGCACAAACACATACGACTATTTGAAGCCAGTGGGCTACATTTATTTTGTACTGAGGCAAGCAGAAAATAACTCTAAAGACGAGTTATTTCCTGTTTTGAGGAACCAAAAAGGTAGTAAAGATAGTTGAAAAGAGAGAGACAGATTGTGGCCAAGTTCTCAATGGGTCCAGTGAAGGCACGGTCTCTCCGGGATATGATTTGTGGTTCCTCAGGAAGGATGGTTGGCCTAGACAGAAGCCACTGGATGAATTCCTCTAACTTGGTGGCACTGAGGAAAAACCTCCATTTTCCTCCATGAACAAAAGTGAGCTTGATCCATGTACTGAAGTCAGGGTAAATATAAATATTTGACCTTACCTTTCTGCAACTCACAGATGCATTCCGGACGCTGTTATTTTTCTTCAGAGCTTTCATTTGAGGAGACATTGCTTTTTCCTTAATCTGACCAGTGGGTTGCCGGTAGCTAGGCACCCTTCCTGATTCTGCTGAAGAGCTTTCAGTGTCCATGTCCTTTGGAATGCCTGTTTGTAGGAGATTATGGAACAGTTGCATGATTTCTTTGCCCTTTTGTCCATCCAGAACCTCTAGGCAGCGTATGCTGGAGTGAGAATTCTGGCTTTCCAGCTCTATCACCTTCTTTTTTAGAGTGTTGATGTCTTCCTTCATGGAGAGGATGTCTTTGGTGGCTATGATTTGTCTGTCTTCGATAATGTTTATTCTTGTTTCTAGGACTTCCATCTGCTTCTGATAATGGTCAGTCTTTTCCTGGATATTTGATATTGCATTGACAATGTCAGTCATTTGGCTGAGGAGTTCCATTTGTCCCCCTTTAATGTCTTGGAGCATTGCTGTTAGATTCATTTCTTCATTCAAACTGAGAGCATCTTGGTCACAGTCATAAGAATCAGTCCCTGGGTATCTAGTTGAATATGAGCACTGGGTCTTACATTTCTGGTAAACAGTTTTAAGAGATCGTCTGATCTTGTGGAGATTTGAAGTCCACACATGTTCAGCAGCAGCCTTTACTCTTTTGGTGTGAAATCGGTACATTTTTTTCACTGAGATACAAGACACAAAGCGATGGGAAGCATGACAGGAATCAAGGGAAGAAATTGTCTTTTTTTCTGTGGATGGCCTTTCTCTTCCTATTTGTTGGAGTTCTTTGCTGTCACATCATTGAATATCCCATGGAGAACATCAAAGGCAGCAACAGGCAGGGTTAGGTGGTCTGCCTATCTCTTCCACAGCAGAGTTTTGTGAACTAAGAGTCCACAGCATGTGATCCTTCCTGTGGTCCTCATCTGATGCTGATGTCACAATGGCCACTGGCCTAGAACACAGATAAGTGTAGCATGGCAGCAGGTATCAACATTTTTGTGACAGGATGGACTTTTTTTTTTTTTTCACTTGTAAAAATGATAGAGGACTACAAAGCTTTTGTTTATGTGAGTTATACTAATTTGTATTTCATATTATAAATCAACAAAGAAAGTCTTAAAATCTTAGATTAAAGACCTATTACATGTAAACATGTTACATATATTTTATAAAAAATAATTACTTCTTTTTCTTTTTAAGACAGGGTCTTGTGTGTCCCAATCTGGTCTCATACTATGTAGCTGAGGTTGACTTGAACTTCTGATCTTTCTGCCACCATCTACCAAGTGTTACACTGGTAGCACCTACCTAATTTCTGTAGTACTGCGAATCAAACCCAGGCCTTTGAGAATTCTAAACAACCGTCCTGCCTCCGTATTCCTAATTCTACTTTCTACAGAATGTATATATTGCTTTACATATGTGTAAATGTTCAAAATGCCTAGATTAGGCCAGACATGGTGGCATGCACTCAGGAGGCAGAGGCAGGAGGATGTCTGTCAGTTTGCTGCAAGCCTATGATCTACATATCTTGTTCCAGGAGAGCTGGGACTAAACAAACCCCCAAATGCAAAAAATGACCAAAATGAATTAATTAAATAAAATTCCCAGACTGACAGAAGACACTTCCATTCTTACATGTGTTCCTACATATGTAAGGTGCTGTTTTGGTTGAAATGTAGGAACAAAGTGTGGCCTTGTAGGGATCTGTTGTTTGAAGAAACTTTTAACAGTATTTTTCAGATAATTGGCAGCATCATTCTTGCTTATCCTACTAAAACTGGACAAATGGCAATTGTTTTAGAAGTTGTTCACCATGTGTAATCTTAGACCACATCAAATTGTAGTAAATTCGAATCTTCCCAAATTATAATTTTAGCTTAAAAGCTTAAAACTTACCAAGTTTGCTCTTTTCTCTGAAGCAATAGGTTTCTCAGATCCCTTTTTAGTAAAAATGGATTACCAAATGCCCCAAACTGTGGATGCCATAGTTTGTTGCCAGTCATTTGTTCAGATATAAATGCCATTTCCTGAGCAAAGGGGCTAGTTTGGTCTGAAGCTCAGAATTTTCTTTAGACAATCCTCAGACTTTGGGAGGCAGCAGAACACTCCATCTCTACTTCCACATTGTGCGCAATACAAAGGGTTGAGATTTAGTAAGATTTTTCTTATTGTTTCATCAAGAATATTTTTTGAGTGAAATTGTTTTTTCTTCCTCCTCCCTCCCCCCTTTACGTTGGTGGTGGTACAGAAGGCATTCACTATTGGTCCTTTCTGATTTTACAGCCTTGGTATGTCCTGAGGGACAACCAGCTTAATCCACCACTGCATTTGCAATGCATTTTCAAAATGCAAGTCACAAACGCAGTGGCGCCTTAGTGATTTTAAAGCATCTCTGCTCTCAAGGTTCACCATCTGCCATATTTGGAAAACCATTGCCTCTGAGGGTAAAAGCAGTCTTGGAGACCTACATTTTTAGGAATACTAAATAATATTTTGTCCATCTGATTCATCGAGGTAAAATTTTTATTCTTTGAACATGTAAAACTTGAACATTTTTGGAATCAAAATGACATGCTATCCCATACCTGTATATCTCTTGAGAAACAATCCTATTTGAGTGGATTAAAAATAGTAATGTCAGTTACAACCTGCCACGAAGTCACTAATTCTCCCATTTGTGCCAAATTGCAGGGTCGGTCTTGGCACAGCTTTTGGTATAACTCTGAAGTTATACCAAACGTGATTTAAGAGTTTTGGCTCACTGACAGTACCTGGGGTTTTGCCTCATTCTATCTCCGAATTGCTGCTTGGCTCTTTCTAAAATGGCTAGTCACTTTTCCAGACTCTTGCTGGGAAAAGAACATGTTCTTCAGGAAACAGGCTATGATGGGCGTGGGGACTGAAGCCAGAAAGATTAGGGTCAGAATGGTCCTATTTACTTTGGCCAAGGGCATTCTGTCCATCAGCTTCCACAGGAGCATTGCTTTGGAGTGGTTGATTTCTGGGGCCAATACAAACAAACATCTGCGACCAGAGAGGAAAACAAACAAACTATGGGCTCAGAATACTAAATGAAAGCTGCAACACTGAGCAGTAAATTAGATGTCTTTGAATTATAGCATATCATCTTCATTAATTGTCAAATTTAATATTATTAATATTGATGAATACATTTGGAGCAAGATTTGTAGATAATGCACTTGTACATTTCAGAAATTCTCATGTTAGAGTGATTGCTTGTAGCAATTACTCCTGCAAGTATCAGCCAAGACTCACTCAGTGTCTCCCAGACATAGTACATGGATTACTTGTTTCTTTGACAAAACACCTGACAAAAGGGAATTAAGACTGGATTATTTTGGCTCAGAGTTTGAGGGTCAGATCACCATAGTGGGGAAGGCATGGCCAGGGAAGCGTAAGACAGTGGTCATGTTGCATCAGTACTCAGACAGCAGAGAGATACAAACATGGGGCTCAGTTTAACAGGGTGCTGAGCTTCCTTTCTGCTTTTTATTCCATACAGAACTGCAGCCCAAGGGATGGTCCCACCCATATTTAAGTGGGATTTCCTGACTTCCACCATTCCAATCTAAAAACTTCCAGACATGCCTGAAGGTTTGCTCCTAGGTAATTCGAGATCCTGTCAAGTTGACAAAATTAACCATACCACATGACTACAAACATTACCTGTTTATGTGAAGTTCAGAGAAGTTGGGATACTTCCCCATGGTGACACAGCTAAAAAATGGGCAGTCAGATGTCACATCTTCCCAGTCTGGTTCTAGACGTCATGTGTTTGATTTCTACTGCCACACAGTCATGATTAAAAATGCACATATTTGTCACAGCTCAGGAGAAGATAGGCATTTCCTTTTCTTTTAATCACAGTAGAAACAAAACTACTTTTTATTAAAATTTTATTTACTTAACAATAGGAGAACATTAAAGCTTTATCACAGCTTTTTTATTTGATAGAAATATTTATCAAAGATGTTTGAAGCAGCAATTTGTAAAGATTTTAGAATTTGGATTAGTTCTCACTCAAGTAAAAACGAGCTAAGTTAATGTTAGAACCCTGGAAAGGTATCAAATTAAAAAATATTCATAGATTGTGATTACTTTTTGAGACATTAATCTAGCAGGTTTCATACACACATGTCTAGATGTAGTTGACGCATATTAGTGTTCCCAAAGAGAGTCCAGATTTGGGGCTTGTTAGTCAGGGAGAGGTCGTCCCAGGAGGTCCTGACTATGTGGTCAACAGAAAATGGCTGACTTCTTTTCTCAGGGTTCCCACCAGGAATGCACAGGCATCTCAGGATGAGGTAGCATTGAGCCCAGTGGGAGACTTCCTGAGCAAAAGTGCTTGATAAGAGTCTGGTTTTCCCACAGAAACAGCTGACCTGAACACGGGGTTGCTCATGGACCCCAGACTGATAGCTGGGAAACCAGCATAGGACTGTTCCGGACCCTCTGAAGGAGGATGTCGGTTTGGAGGGCTGGACAATCTATGGGGCCACTAGTTGTGGATCAGTATTTATCCCTAGTACACAAATGAACTTTGGGAGTCTTCTCCTCATAGAGGGATACTCTCTCAGCCTAGACACCCTGGGGAGGGTCTAGCCTCTGCTCCAAATGGTATGACAGACTTTGAAGATACCCAATGGAAGGCCTCACCCTCCCTGGGAAGCAGAAAGGGGTTGGGTTAGGGGGGTCGGTGGGGGACAGGAGAGGAGGGGAGGGAGAGGGAACTGAGATTGACATGTAAAAGAAGCTTGTTTCTAATTTAAATAAAAAGTCTTTTTAAAAAAAAGAGTCTGGTTTTCACAGCAAAGATGTTTGGGGCCGTAACAGTTACTATGCTCATAGACAAGTGACTGCCTTCCTCCGTTATGTGTGTAAAAAGGGTTAATAAAACTGCATCTATTTATAGATTGGAAACTCCAGTGTTCAATGAAAGGGTGACTTTTTCCTCCCTCCTCTCTTAGCATCTTCTCACCTTCCTTCCTCCAAATGGAAGGAGAAAATGGTCAAGGGTTTGAAGTTTTGGCCCAGGTAACTCCCCCAGTTTCCAGTTTTGCCTTTCATTCTTTCTTTCAATATGACCATGACATAGAGTGTGGGTGGTGCTCACTCAATACAGTTAGTGGATGGAAGGCTTTGGTAAGAAGGACCCAGGCAGGCAGACAAACCTGCAGCCTGCCTCCTCATACACAGAGCCTCTCGCCTGAACATGATCAATCAGGCAGACGTTGTGAGGTAACCTCCAGACTGATGTTTCTAATAATAAATAATATTTATTCCAAGACACGGTATATTTGGGTATAAAGGTTAAAACTTAATTATGGCAGAGTCAAGATTGTGTATATAAAATATATTCACCCTAATTAGCCTTTTAAATGTGTGTATATGTAAGAGGGAATGGGATAGTCAACGGCTTTAACTAGCAACTGGGCATTACTGGGAGACTTCATGGTACATCTATAGTAATCTGTTACTAACATGGACTTAGTGGTTACAGCTAGGAAAATTTATGGGGTCTTTTTTTGCTTGTGAAATTATGTGGCCAGATTTACAAGAATCTGCTCCCTCCCCAAGGAAGTTCTTTCAAATGATCAGAACAGCTAGCCCTAGGGAATTAGAAAATTAACCGAGGAGCTAAATCTGATGTTTACATAAGCCTATGATCTATGAAAGATCTGAAGGTGAAATCATTTTCTACTTTTTTTTCATTTTAGCTATGAAAAACATAGAGACCAGGTAGGAAATCAGATAGGGAAAGCTGAGATGTAAAGTTTGTAGGTTGGCAGATTGATACACAGTCCACAGAAGGAAATGCTGGAACCCAGCAAAACCGGTAAAGCAACCTGGCCAGAGTGACAGACAGGGAAATAAATGTCACTGACAGCATTATGAAATCCTATGAAGCCAGAAGCCAAAATAGACGGCGAACACACTTAGTGAAAAGGTGGATGAGTGAGTGTCCTTGACATGGTATTTGAGAATGAAGGTTGAGAGGGCCACTGGTAGCACACACACTTCCTTAGCACACACTAGGCCTCGGCTCAGTCTCAGGCACAGAGAGTTCCACAAATGGACACACACACAATTGGTAATGATTGTTCACATTCTCACTGGTACTAAAATTGTATGGACTCTTTCTGGAATGTTCTTCTGTTTATTACCCTGGCAAACTTCTGCATATCCTTTATAAATTATCCAGGCCTCTATGATGCTCTCATTTCCTTCCTACTCAGATTCTCTTGTCTTTCCAGTGCTCCTAACTGGTTGAGTATCTACCTGTCACAAATTTTCATATTGGACTGTGATTGCTGGGCAATTACACAGTGAACCCCCTAACAGATGCTTTCAACACTGAGCCTTGGCGTCACAAAACCCAACATATGGTTTCTGCTTGTAACACTTTGGATAGGAAATGGCCTCACAAAAGACTCGTGTTTTAAAGGCTTGGTTGCCATCTGACAGAATTATAGAAAGTGACAGGATTATGAGGACTCTAATCAGTGGATTAAACCATCAATAGTTGGTTTGATTTGATTATTTTTACTTATTTATTCATTTTCACATGTATGTGCTTCCAGGGTTCATGTATACCATGTGCACACAACAGCCATGGGAGGCCTCAAGAGAATGTTGGGTCTGTTGGAATTGGAGTTTTAGAAGGTGGTGAGACATCACGCAGGTACTGGGAACGGAACCTGGGTCCTGTGTAGAGCAAAAAGTGTTCGTTGCTGCTGAGCCATCTCTCAGGGCTCCATCAATAGGTTTCTAATCAAATGGGTTATTGGGAGGAGGTGGAGACTGTGGCAGGGAGGGCTGATTGCAGCAGGAATCATCTCATTTGAGGTCTCTTCCTCTGTTTTTTTTTTTTTTTTTTTTTTTTTTCTGCTTTTTCAATGGCAGGAGGTTAGCAGCCTCCTCCGCCATACACCACCATGATATTCTGTTTGATCTTTGGCCCAAACCAATGTATCTAGATGACCTTTTATGTTGAAATCTCTGAAACCAGGAATCCTGATAATTCTTTTTTTTTCCTTTACATTGTACAATATATGCCAGGTATTTAGTTGAAGTGATGCAAAGCTGCCTAATATGGTACTTGCAAGTCTTTATCCAATGAAGGAGTGAGTAAATGAATATAACTGTGGATGGCTGCCAAAGAATCCATTGGGTCTTGCCGAGGCCAGTTTCTATAGGTGGTAGGAAATGCGTTGCTGGCCCTATAAGCGGAATAACTTTTCTCGGTCCCTCCAATGTCATTTAATGATTTCAGCACAGGGATTCATTAATTGCTTCCCCAAAGGCCAGAAGCAGTTAAGTGGCAGAAGAGGTAAATGGAGACCGGGGAGACGATGGTAATTATGTGTCTGGAAACAGCTAGGCCATAGGTAGGAAGCAGAGTCGGTAATGATGGTAACAGGGCTGAGGTGAATGACACAGACTCTAGAGGTGGCTAAGGCGTGTAGCATACTCCCACTGCACAGCATATTAAGGCCTCCAGAGAAGCATAGGCAATCAGTGTATTCTCCCCGCCCCCGTAGGAGTTCGGGGGAATTCGTTTGTTTTCTGCTTAGGTACTCAAGTACTTATCTCTTTATTTATGTCATCTAGTGTTATGAACTCTGAATTTAAAATGAGTCCTCTCTACTTCATCTAAACATTCTGCTCATCATTAGTTCCAGACTCTGGGGCATATTGGTACTTTTATGTAATCTCTCTCCACTGTCACCTCTCTCCCATTCTTCTGTTATGCTTGGCTTTGCCTGGTAATATATTACACGAGGTTGCCTGGCTCCTGCAATTTTCAACTTCATCTCTTGGTTTCCCTTCACAAATATTACCTTTACACCTCTGCTCCCTTTGTCTTATGATCGACACTCCACTTGCTGTGTTCTCTAAGTCCTGATGTGCAGAATTGATGTAGTCATAAAAATAAATGGCTGGAAAGGAGGTGAGAAAACAAAAGAGCAATGTTTTGCTTAGCCACTCAGCTCCCAGTCAGTGGAACTGGCGAGTAAATGCAGTGCACCCATCTAGTTAAACACCTCGGTTTCCCTGGTTTTCAATCATTTAGCAGACTTTGTAGGAAAAACATTATTTGATGAAGACAGCACAGTGTCACCTTTCTGTCTCATTTCTTGATCTTGCTGTATCAAAAAAGAGGAAAGAAACAGAACAAGTTGCAATCACATAGGAGATGGTAAACAAATCCAGAAATTGTAGAGAAATTAGACAACTTTCCATTTAATTATTTAATTATAAATAATGTGGAGCTCATTATCTGGGCATGTTCTCTTAATTTTTAAGAGAAACTGATTAGTGTTCATTTATCACATTTTATGGTATGTTGGGCTACAAAATCCAGCTTCTTTCATATTCTAGAGTTTGAAAGATTATAATGTGTAACATTGTGATGTTTTTTTTTTCTTGAGCATTCCCACCCTGAAAAATAGCTATTATTATAGCATTTTATTTCCAAAAGAATTGGTGCCAGTATCTCTGTGAAGTAAACAAGTGTTCATCACTAGACCCTACTTTTTGTTCTGCTATTCACATACCCTCTGTTCCGGGCAATTATTTTCCATTATATTTCATCCCTCCAGTGAGCAGCCCTAATGCATGGGCAGACATGTATGAGACTTGTAAGGATCATCTCTAAAATGTTTGTTCCATTGGATTTTTAAATTCATACCTTGCATCTTCTTTAAGAACTATGAACTAGCAGCATGTTCTCTTTCTGCAGTGCTTTTCTTCAGTAGTTGATAGTATATTATTTTCCTTTCTTTGTTTAAATCTACCTGCATTCTTGCTCTTGCATGGGTTTAGATAACAAAAAACTATTTAATTTTTGAAATGAATTATTTCTCCTTACTCTAGTCAAATACAAAATAAGCAGCACCCAAACACAATAATAAAGTGAACCCTGTTCCTCCTCACCCCTTAGTTTTCAACCTAAGTTTTTACAGCTGAGATCCAAGAGAGGGAGTACTTATTCACTGTTTTAAATATTTACTGAAAATGTGTATCGTCACTGCAGATGCTTTTAGTATGCCAACTGGAATATAAAAAAGTATTTGCAGATGCCTAATTCTAAGATTGGGAATTTTTAGTTTTTGGGTCCATCTCTTCTTGGAAATTTGAATTGCTTACTGATGGTCTGAAAGTATTTTTAGCATCAAATAACAGAAATGTAGACCAACAGGGCAGTTCTATTAAGCATGTATTTCAATACTTTTTCTGCTTCAAATCTGGTTATTGATAGCCATGGTTCTCACTGTAACTTGTGTTAACACTTAATTACAACTCATTCTAGTGAAGTGCCCAAGTTTCTCTTTCATGATACATAGTAAAACTGTACTGAACCCACTGAAACTCTTGGATATTTTATATCTTAAAATAACTGAGTCTCCATTGAACTTTATGTATTGTCATTTTGGTAGCAATTAAAAAAATATTACTAGGAATAGGGGTTGGGGAGATGGCTCAATAGATGAGTATTTGCTGTTCAAGCATGAAGACTTCATGAGTTCAATACACACTCACAAAGCTTGACACAACCACCCGTGACAGTTACCTTAGCACTGAGCAGGGTGGCATGGGACAAGGCAGGATGATGATTGGGACTCACTGGCTTCCAGCTTGGCCAAGAAATGTTGAACTGTAGGTTCAGTGAGACTGTTTCTTATGGAAGTAGAACAGAGTGATAGAGGAGACTTTGCGCATATGCACGCGTCTACACATGCTACCCCTCTTTCCTCTGCACATATCCATGTCTACACATGCATACCCTCCTCTGCACTTATACACATGTCTAGACATGCATACCCCTCCCTCCTCTGCAATATATGTGTCTACACATGCATCCCCTTCCCTCCTCTTGCACATATATCTATGTTTACACATGCATACACTTCTCTGCACATATATAGTGTCTACACATGCATACCACCTCCCCAAAAGCCATAAAAGATGCATATCTCTGGAAATTCTATTCCTTGTTGTTAGAAATTAGAGTAGAAATGAAGTAACTGTATAGGCTTGTTGTAATTATTGTGACAATGAGGTGATCACTCACAACCTGGTAACATAGAAGATCTTGAACTTTGAGAATACTATGGAAGCTGTGCACGATTTACCAGAAAACATCACACACCCAGATTAGCATGTGATTTCAGGGTAGTTTCTAGTCCTTTCCCAGTCCTGCTTCCTAAACCACCTATGGAACCATAGTTTATTCCCAGGATTAATTCTGACAGGAGAAAAAGGGGAGACAAGGATTGGCTGGGACCCAGGGCATTTGCTCTGAATGGGTCTGGAGCCTTTAGATGTTGTCGTTTAAGTGTATGGTGTCCAGATGGGGTGTCCAGCTGGAGGCGCCCTATGGAAATCAGTGGCTTGGGAGTGGTGTCAGTTGGAAGAATCTGAGTGGCTAAGATTCAGACAGGTACTGCTACTACTGAGCCTTCTAGGCATCGTGGATCACAAACTCAGGGGCTCTGTTTGGTTTGTTCTTCACTCTGCCATGCAAGGTACCATGCCATGCAAGTTGCATAGACTGTCAACACATATTTGCATAATATCTTGTGCCTTGTTTCTAGTAAAAGCCTGAAGCAAGACAGCTGGCAAAAACCTGGGAGTTCTTTGCAAGCGTCTGGTACAAAGCAACTGAGGTGGCTGTTGGAGGGTGGTGTAGGTAGGTATCTTTGGTGATAGTTGGGAAAAGTTGAATGTTTCTGTAATAGCCATGAAGGGGTCAGTCAGAGCTGGAAATTGCATATCCTGATTTCATTGCTAAGTAGCTAAGAACTGAGAAACAAAATACATGATGTGACCTATGTTTTATCGTGAAATCCAGATAGTCGGTAGGAACAGAACTTAGCAGCAGTGGTTGCAAATCTATGTGAACCCTTAGGCCTGAGTCTTACACGGCAATGGGGGAGCTGACTGATTTCACTGGGGTTCCTCCAGCTTGCACTAGGACTGAAACTTGTTTCCTAGCATAGGGAAGGGTGGATGAGGCTTTGTGGGGTAAGTAGCTGAGCTATTTTTAATTTTGACTTTTCTTCTGTGCTCTTTCAGTCCCATCATTATTATCAGACACAGCATCTGCTGCGTTTCCTCCTCCCTTTTGGGGTCCACTCCTTCCTCTCCATGTGCTGAGTCACTTCTGTGGTATAGTGTGTCAGCCATGGCTTGACTTCCTTCTGAGATGTAAATAGAACCATTGGCTATTAATGTAGTTAATCCTGACTCACTGTTGAGAGTTGACTTCTTCCTCTCTATGCCATTTACATATCTATACACGCTTGTTTATTTTACACACAAAATATGAGTGGCAGGAAAATGTTCCCTTTTTTAAACCCTGATTTTACCCGCAGTAGGACTAGGTTTTTTTCTTTTCTCATTTCCTACTGATTGTTGGGAGTAAGAGAATCAGGCAGTGAAATGCCTGAGACCAACATCCTGCAAATTCAGAGAAAGGTTTCTGTGTGTGTGTGTGTGTGTGTGTGTGTGTGTGTGTGTGTGTGTGTGTGTACAAGTGTGTGTCACAAAGAGACAGTGGCACAGGTGTTATCTTCTATCTAGATTTTATGTTTTCAAAAACAGGGACAAGAATTAACCTTACCACTCTCTCCACCCTTCCTCATCTCTAGGAGGCTCATCCTTCCTTTACTGTGGAGTTTAGGACTGGGAGCTGGTCCTCTATTTCTCATCTCTTTCCTACTTTCCCCCACTCTGGAATCCTCCTGCCCATGCACATTTCCTGCAGGAGCAGGGCTGAACTCTGCACCCATACATAGATTTGGGACAGGGCTGAAGTCTGGGGAATCACTGTCATTTTGAGATTGGGTGTTAGGAAGACTATGGTTACTACACATGTAGGTCACAGCCATCATATGAGTGACATTTTGATTTCTGATCTGCTATGTGTGTGTGTTTCCCCCCTATTTCAGTGATAGCAAGGCCTTCACATTTCTTCTTTCTCTCTCTGCATGCTTTCTCATACTCTGGACCTCTTTCTTTAAGTCTCCTCACTACGTGGTTGCTTCTCTGCTATGTGGCTGACCTCCATGCTGGTTTATCTCAAATGGCTTGGCTTTTTCTCTTATCTATTTTACTCCTGAAAGCAGCTGCCAAGATTTACAGCTTGTCCCTGGGACTTTTATTTAAACTCTAAATAAAATCATCCTCAAGCTTCCATTTGAATTTGTTCTTAAATTCTTTTATTAAAGAGACAAAGAACCTGAAGAAGGGTCTCTCTGCTCCTCACTAACATATGGTAACTCTAGTGAGAGTCCCTAAAATTAGCAGTAACTTTATACATTTGAATTTTTGTTTTTAGATATTTCGCAATTCACGTTTGATTACCTTGCTTTTTTTTTTCTTTTTTCTGCAAAGACAGAACAGTCATCTTCACCTGGTTTTGAAGAGTACAGTGGATAGTAAGTTGAGATTGCCATTCCTGGGTGCTTCCACTGGTTTCATAAAAGTCTCTCTGTCTTGTTACTTTTTCTTTATATAAGAATGATAGTACTTTGCAAAAACTGAGGACAGGGATTGAATTATACAAGAAAATATTATCTGAGAAATAGTTCGGTACCTGACCCACCACAGGTATTTGATAAACATTTAATTAATGCCTGCAGGGTGCTGGGGGCTGTACATAGGTGAACCTCCTTTATATTACAGTGAATTTAGTATCCCAGCATTTTCCTCTCCAAGATAGAACATTTCAAAGGCTGAGAGGCAGAAACTAGTCTGCTCCCCATGACCTCTTTCTTTTTTTTTTTCTTACTTGCATCTTTCCCCTAAATTTCACTGCAGTGATGTTGATCCTGTAAGGTCTCGTTCTTGATATGTCAGTGTGATGAGATTTCCTTTTAACACTGTTGATAGTGCTCTGAGAAAGCAGAGGGCCAGGAGTCAGCTACCAGCTGGGTCCCTTGGTGGCACTCCCACTGTCCTGTGAAACCAACTGACCCCATTCAAAAGGGAGCAGTTGAGTGGGAGCTTGGAAGCTGGGTCACACTGTCAGATTAGAGTTTGTGAGACAAAAGGAGAATGGCAGAAATGCTCCAAGACTATCTCAAAATTTTCTCTTCTGCCTATGCTCTTGATAAAAGCATTCAATAACTTCCCTTAATTCCTTCAGGACTTGCATGGATTTGCCAAATTCTCTGTGTCTAAGGAGTGGACATGAACCGTGGATGTAGCGGACAGAGGATAGACATTGGAGTTGATGGTCTGACTTCAGAGGAACTCCATCGTAGATAATTTTGTTGTTGTTTTCTTGGCCATAAACTCTGGAAGAAAGCAATATGCCACCTAAACTCATTTACCGTGATTCTCATTTTCTGATAGTCTAAAATCCTTCCCAGAATCCAATGGGGTTAATGATGTGCTACCAGGATTAAGGTTCATGAACAATTCATCTTCTCTCTGCTCCCACTGTCTCCCTCCCTTCTCCCTTTATTTTCTATTGCATTACTTATGGTACACGTGGGAGGTGGTCCCTCCCTAGGTGACATTAGGAGGTTGTGTCTCCACTAATTCAGATGTGCTGCTCTGGGGTCTGGCATGCTGAAATAGTGTGCAGAGCTCAGGCCTTATGAATGGAAGGCTCTGGTTCTGCTCCATTATTAACTCTGGAAGGAACCAACTCCCCTGAGAGATAGAGGAGGAAAGACAGAAAAAGGAGTGTATAGACTCTGGAGCAAAGATGACCCATGACTCTAAGTCCCCCTTACTGAACAGTCATATCATCGTACCTGTTGGAGTTCATGGCTGTCTTCAGAAATATGAGGGCCCTTGACTCAGTGATATCCTATTTCCAGTTCCAGAATTAGAGAAGGCATGCCCTACTTTCCAAAGGTAGAATTAATTTCCACATTTCTAAAACTGAAAATCTTCCTATTTACCAAATGTCAAAAGTTCTTTTATATACCACTCTTATAATGTAAGCCAATTTTATCTGCTTATTAAGCTTGAAGCTTCATTGTTCTCCAATATTTGGCTATTAACAGTTTAAATTAGATATTACCTATTTAATTGTGAATTATCACAAGGCAAGCAAAGTCATCCAGGGATTTGAGTCTGATCATTTATTAAGGTGTGCTTGAGTTCCTGGAAATGTACCTGTGATCTGCCTGCAGACAGATTCTCACATCTCCTAACACTGCTCTTCATTGATGGACATTTGGATTTCTCTTCCTGTAGTTTGCAGTTTAGCATTGTGCCCACATGCTAATTGAAGATAATTTTAAAAAAAAATAAATTTTATTTAAATTAAAAACAATCTTATTTTACATACCAATCCCAGTTCCCTCTCCCTCCCATCCTCCCATGACCCCTGCCAACCCCCATACAACTCCCGAATCCATTCCCTAGGGAGGGTGAGGCCTCCCATGAGGGAGCATCAAAGTCTGACATATCATTTGGGGCAGGACCTAGGTTCTCCCTGTGAAAGATACTTTTCTTAATAATGCTAAAAATAGCAGTCTGAGGGCTAGGACTACTGTAGCTCAGTTGGTAGAGTGCTTGTCTAGCATGCCCAAAGCTGGGTTCAGCCCCCAGCACTGAATTAACTAGGTGCAGTGGCACATGCTTGTAATTTTAGTACTCTGGAGCTGGAGACAAGAGGATCAGAAGTTCGAGGTTATCCTTAACTATGTATTGAATTGAAGATTAGCCTGGGCTGCATAAGACACTGTTTCAAATAATCTTGCATACATACAAACAAACAAGCAAGCAAATGATAAGATCTCAACATGACTGTAGTGAGTAGCATCTTAGATATACATTAATTTACAAGACACACATTTTCCGGCTGGTGAGATGGTTCAGTGGTTAGAAGCTTTTGCCTTGAAAGTCTGATGACTTTTGAATGTGATCATTAAACTTGAACCTGATTTTTGAGCTCTTGAGTCTCATCTCTGTAACCCACGGTGAAGGAGAAAACTGGCTCTCAAAGTTGTCTCTCTGACGTCTACACATACATCATGGCATGCCCCACCCCAGTAATAATAATAATACATAAATTTTAAAAAGTAATAGTATTTGTTTAGAAAAGATTAGTTTTCTGCCATCATATAAATTTATTATGTTCGATAACCTCTATTATTCTTCAGAGGACTTTTATTTTCATGTGTATGAGTTTTGTTTGCATGTATGTATTTCTACCACTTGCATGGCTGGTGTTTCTGGTGGCCAGAAGAGGGTTCTAGTTCTCCTGGAACTGAAATTATAGACAGTTGTGAGCTGACATGTGAGTGCTGGCCTTTTAACCTGGGTCCTCTGCGACAGTATCAAGTGCTCACTCATAATGGCTGGGCCAGCTCCACAGCACTGAATCTGTATTCTTAAATGTGTGTTTCATGAATGCATTATAGCCTAACAATCATTCTTTTAGTATACAGAGCTATGTTAAGGATTTTCATTGAGAAAAGTTGTAATTTGGGCCTAACGTGGGATTGAGCAGTCCTGGACATGTTTGGAGAATCTAGGTGGGTATATGATATGTTAATGTAGGCAAACTCACTCATACAGAAAAGGCTGTGTGTTGACGTCTTCACTGACCACAGATGTATCAGCATGTTCTATGGGAAGCAGCATTGAGACAGAGCTGGGAGTAGACTCAGTTTACTGGGAATGCTACCTGTGAAAAGTAGGCACATAGGGCAGAGAAAGCCCATAGAGCAGACAGAGTCTCACCCAACATTCTAAGGAGCCCTGAAACAATTTGTTTTTCGAGAACAAAGGAGAGGAAGAATGTTGAACTCATTTATAAATTGTAATTATTTTCACACAGTAGGGAAAGGGACATCTTATTTACTTCAACCAACAGATTTTAGGTTATAAAGAACTCAGGAATTATGAGGGCAGGTAGGAAGCATAAGAGCTTGCTGCCTGAGGAACACAAGAAACAGCGTTACTGTTTGCCTCCGCTTTTTTACTGACTTCTCTTGATGGCGGCTGAGGCACGTTGGGCCACAGCCTGAACACAATGAGATGATTGCTGGTGGGAACTTGGAAGAATGTGTAACAGTAGTCAGGCAACAGCATGGAAGTGTCTCATATGGAGGGAAGGGAGGAAACTTGGGATGACGCTATTAGTGCCATCCCACAGGTTCTCAAATGCTAGTGATGCCAACAGTCCTTCTCACAAGGTATGTGATGTGTGGATAACTTCATCCCATGGATCTGCCAACCCTAATTGTTTTTATTTTTCCAGTTTTACTTCCCTTCTGGCTAAAAACCCCAACTTAAAGTGTGGAATATTCTTTACACTGTGTGGATATATTTCACATGAGTGACTTAATAAAAAAGCCAAATGGCCAGTAGCGAGGCAGAATTTTAGTACAGAGAGAATGCTGAGGGGAAGAAGGGTAGAGTCAGGAGGAGATGCCATGAGATGCAGAGGATGGGAAGTACATAGATGAGGTAAATGAGTCTTAGGGCACAACTTGGGGAGAAAAGGGTTTATTTAGCGTACATATCATAGTCCATTGAGGGAAGCCAAGGTAGGAGCTCAAGCTAGGTGAGAACCTGGAGGCAGGTGCTGATGCTGAGGCCATGGAGGAGTGCTGCTTACTAGCTTGCTCCTGAGGGTTTGCTTAGCTTGCTTTCTTATCGAACCCAGGACCACCAGCTCAGAGATCCCCCCAAGGGCCTGGGCCCTCCCCCATCAATCACTGACCAAGAAAATGTCTATCGTAGTTTGAATGTAATTACCCCCATAAGCTCATAGGCAATGGCAGTGTTGGGAGATGTGGATTTGTTGGAAGAAGCGTGTTACTATGGAGGGAGCTTTAAGGACTCATATATGATCAAGCCACACCCAGTGTTTCAGACCACTTCCGGTTGCCTTTGAGATCAAGATGTAGTTCTTTCTCCACTCTCAGCTCTTTCTCCAGCACCATGTCTGATTGCATGCTGCCATGTCCTGCATCGTGATAGTGGAGTGAACCTCTGAAAGCGACCTTTTCCTTTGTAAGGGTTGCCTTGGTCATGGTGTCTCTTCACAGCAATAGAAACCCAAACTAAGATAATTCCCTAAAGGTTTACCTACAGTCTGATCTTATGAAACCATTTTCTCAGTTGAGGCGCCTTCTTCTCCGAAGACTCCACCCTGTGTCAAGTTGACATAAAACCAGCTATCACAGAGTTTGTGGCATGTGTTGTATATTTAAAGTTCTTCGTTTTTCTGAAAAGACAGCTTACCTCCACCCCAAGAAATGCAATCTTAGATTAAGTGCAGTGGTTTATGTATATAACTCCAGCACTTGGAAGGTACAGGCAGGAAGATCTTAACTTTGAGGAGAGTTCAGGGCACTGTCTATAAATTAATTAAGTAATTAAAACTTTTAAAGGAAGAAAAACAGGCCGGGGAGATAACTTGATCATTAAAGTACTTATCATGCAAACTCCATGACACAAGTTTGAACCATAGTCCCCATTGTGAAAAAGCCATGCATGGTTAGAGGCACTTACACCCCCATTGCTGAGAAAGCAGAGGCGATGGGTTTCTGAGGATCACCGTACTCAGCTTCAGTTACTTAATGAGAGGCCCTGTCTCAAACCAAACCAAACAAAAACAACCAATTAGGTGGCAAAGGAAAGGCATGATATTCCAGGTTGGTCTCTGGCCTCTGTGTATACTATCCATCATATATGTGTGCATTCTCCTACAGAAACATGCAACACACATGTGCTCATGCACAAACACAAAGATATAATGCAGTCATACACACCTCCTGTTCCCTTTTTTCTGAGTTTGTTGGCGCTGCTATTAGAAAATATTCCAGACCTGATATCAGCAATAGAAATTTATTTCTCATAGCTGAGTGATACAAGCTCAAGGCTCTAGATTTTAGTGTTTTGTCAGGGCCCATGTCCTGCTTCTCAGACAGGTGGGTTTCTTGAGCCATCCACTCCGAAATGAGGAAATGAGTTTGCTTTGGTCAGTTTGTAAGACCATTAATCCATGAGTGGAGTTCCTGTCCCAACAATGTTCACAGGGCCTACCTTCTGATATCATCACATTGAGACTTATGATCTCAACATGTGCATTTTGGTGATAGCATTTGGACTGTAGAACTTTTCAGAACAATTTTGAAAGCCACATGTGAAATGTGCGTAATGCCACGATAGACACTGAGGGATTCTGCACTAAAGAAGTCTGCTCCAGTAAATAATATTTCATATCCTCACATTTTGTTTTAAAATTTTTTCTTACATTTTTTATTTATTTTGAGTGTATGTATGAGCATACTCTCTCTCTCTCTGTCTGTCTCTCTCTCTCTTTCTCTCTCTTACACACACACACACACACACACACACACACACACACACACACACACACACACACGCACGTGACAAAACATGCAAATAGGAGCCAGAGATTGACTTGTAGGATTCAGTTCACTCCTTGGTGCTTCAAGGATTTAACTCAGGCCCTCACTCTTGTCAGCAGGCCCCTTTGCCTTCTGAGTCATCTAGCCAACTCATTTCACACTTTAAAAAGCTACAGAATTGCTGAGAGGTGGTGGCACAGAACTTTAATTACAGCACTTGGGCGGCAGAGGCAGGTGGATCTCTGAGTTTGAGGCCAATTTGGTCTGCAGAGCCAGTTCCAGGACAGCCAGGGATATACAGAGAGACTCTGTCTAGAAACACTAAAACCCAAACCAAAACAAACAAACAAAACTACAGAATTTCTTTTCTCTGCTACAACCTAACAAGTCATCAGTGTTATCCTGTAGTAAACTTTGTTTTTATTTTTGTGTGTAGAAGAACTCTTGAACTATTTGCCTTTCATGTGTTTGTTTTTCATCTCTCTGCAGCTTAAGTATAAACTTTCAAGCAGGGATTGTGTCCTGAACTTCATGCATCCACCAGAAAATCCAAATTATTGCTATGCCATGGTTGGAGTCCAGTATGTGTGTTTTGGATGTCCTAAGTTAAGTGTATGTGCAGCACATGTCACAATAACCACACTAACATTTACTACATGTGAAAATTACATGTTAAGAATGACAACGATACTAAGGTCTGTCTTGTCTCTGAAATGAAGGAGCCTGAGGCCTTTGAGGTAGCTTTTAAATAAAGACAGCGGGCTCACACATTGGAGTAAGAGTTCCCAGAAAAGACTGAGAGTGTTGCATTCAGTTTATCCAAGATGAGTTTCCATCTGGACCAAGCACACAGCTGGCTCAGTTGCTCAGGGAACAGTGTATTGCCTGGGCTGGAGGTTCTTCCGGTTACACAAATAGGACTGTGCTTTTCTAGCAGCGAGAGCTCAAGTCAATCTCTTAATCCCTTTTATCTAGAAAATGGAATTTTAAAAGTCCTGACCCTCTGGGGCTTTTGTGAACACTAAATAAGATATTTAAGGAATTCGACACGGTGCCTGTTCCATATGGTAGTCAGAAATCAATACGTGTAATCTATTATTTTTGCTAGGGTGGATTAGGAGAAACACAGAAAGGTCTATACCCTTTCTGTTAACAGTGCGGTGGAAATCTTTTCACCTTGATGCTTACAGATGCATCTTCTCGCTCAGTGCCTGTGTACTTGATCTGTGCTGTGTCTTACAAGGAGCAGTGATCCCTCAGCTTTGTGCATGCTGTAATGCTTGCCTTTACTTGGTGGCAAAACCTCCTCCTGCACTTTTTTAATTTGCTGAGCCAGCACAGTACTTGCTGGTAATCAAATGACCAGTAGATTCCTATTAAACATCACATTAAAATAGTATTTTTAAATTAAAATTGTATTAAATATTAAAAGAAGCAAATAGTTTCCAAGGGGTGATTATGAATGTAGAGGCCCTTGGCCATTTCAGGGATGACAGGTTATTCTAACTGGCTAGATACCCAAATGGTTGCATTCTAAACTGAATGTCTAAAAGACTTGTACTTTTAAAACTTTTATTATTCTAAACATTAACTCTTTCAGCATAAACTCATACATCTCTTTTGAAACAGGATCTTCTGCAGCCTAGGGTGGCTCTGAGCCTATTACATGGCTAGATATAACTAGACTTGAACTACTGAACCTCCAGCTTCTAACCTCCAGAGATGCTAGAATGACAGCCATGTACTGTCATTGCCCAAAAGAAAACACTTATTTGTTTTGAGGAGATCTCACCATCTCACGATGTTGTCCAGCTGTCCTAACCTTGAACTCATGATCTCTACCCCCTTTATTGAAAGTAGAGTCTTTCCATACAATATATTCTGATTATGGTTTCCCCTCCTCCCAGTTCTTCCCCATTTCCCTTCCCGTCTGGCTCCACACCATTTCTGTCAGTCGTTAGAAAACAGGCACATAAGGGATAATAATAAACCAAATAAATTGGATAAAACCAAAACAAATCAGAATAGGACAAAACAAGCAAACAGGAAAAAGATCCACAGCTCAGGAAATGTATAATTTAAATTTATTTTAAAAATTTTAATTTAAAAGTATAGATACTCAGACTCACACACATAGGCCTACTGTAAAAAAAAAAACAAAAACAAAACTGGAACCTATAATATATAAAAAGTATCTGTAAGATGAAAAAGAGTGCCCTGAATTAACATTGAGAGCCACAGAATCTCCAAAGATGCTGCTGAGTTTATTTTGTCCTGGCCACATAGTGCTTGGCATGTAGCTTTCCCTTACAAGTAGTGTATTTCCTCAGTGAGACTCTCTTGGAGAAAACTAATGTTTCATTAGCAAGTGGCTATGAGTTGGAGATAGTTTCTAGGTTAGAGATGGGGGCACAGGTCTATTTTTCCTTTCAGCATTAGGACCCCAAATGGGCAGACCTGGCAGGTCTTATGCATGCTTCCACAGTCTCTGTGAATTCATATGTGTGCCGCTCTGTTGTGTCCTATGGTATCCTTCATCCCCTCTGGCTTTTATGCTCTTTCCTCTTCCCCCCTGCAGCATTTCCCGAGCCCCGAGAGAGGGATTGGATGAAGACATCATGTTCTCTCAGAACTCATAAGGTCTATTTTGGTTGAAGGATGGCCCTTCAGGGCAGTATTCTTCCTGGAGAAGAAAAATACAGCAAAGAAGAGATAACCTGATAGACCTCCCAGACCCTGAATATTTTAGGAACATAAGATATCACCAAGCCCCATGCTTAAATGAGGCAGGTACTAATATTTCAACAAAGCTGTGGAAGGCCATTGTGCAACTCATCTATGTGATGGCTATGCTTCTGGCAGCGAGATGAAATGCTATTGAAGCTGCTGATCAATCTCTTGTGTTTTTATAGTTCAAACCTCCATGTCGTGCACAGTTTACTCACAGTTTTGACATAGTTATACTGTTACATCCATAGTTAAAACATGAATCACCAGTCAAAAGGAAGTCACTTGGAATGAGGCTGCTAAGACATTGGGATACCACCCACATCTCTTCCTTTATATTCCATCTCTTTGGATATGTATCTTGAAAAGACACAAAATGACTTGCTTCAATGTTAAAAAGACATAGTTCATTCCATAGGTGTTAGTCTGGGTTTCTGCCCTTCCTGTTCATTTCAATACCCACTGGAAACCCCACTATTCTAAGTCAGCAGGTGAAATGTGCAGGCTGTTCCACAGCTGATGAATAGAAGCCCTGTGATGGCTAGCATTTTGTAAATTGATTTCTCTCTCCTCTCTCCGTCCCGCCCCCCAGAACTTCATGTTAAGTAAGTAGCTGTTACCCATTCCATCATTAGGATGCAATGGTATACTGGCTCACTGAAGGCTTATGAGTCATCAATAGAGGAAGCAATGGTATACTGGCTCATTGGAGACTTATGAATCATCAATAAAACTATCAGAACATAATGAAAAAGAAGAGAGATTAGTTTTATAGTTATCTTGAAAAACACTTCAAAATCACATAGTTTCCAGGAGTGTATGTTCTTTTATCCACTAATAGCTTTTTTTCCTATAAGAATTTTAATCTTAAACTTGGCTTCTGTATGTTAAATATTTCAAGTATGTTACTTAAAAAAATCTCATAAAAGGATAAATTGTAATCAAGAACATGAGGACTTTCAGTTTTGGACCTACCATAAGACGGGATTGTGAATAAGTCCTGCAGCAGGAAGGCTTCCTTTGGTCTCTAGGCTCTCAGGGAGAAAGGGAATTTTCCAGCAATCCAATTCATTAGGAAGAAAACATAAACCAAATTCTGCGATTTAATACTACTGTTATGAGCAGTGCACAGGGCTACTGTGACTGTAAATCAAATGCCAGAGAGAAGGAGACTAATCCATATCAACCATCAATATTGAATCAACAATCTAAGATCCCTGGATTAAGCTAGGGTCTTGGAAAAGGCTCAGGTGGGTTAGTACTACTAAGACCTAAATTATACATACCTTGATGGTATGTTTACAATCCAAGATCTCTGGATTAAGCTAGGGTCTTGGAAAAGGCTAGGGTGGGTCAGTAGTACAGGACCTAAATTAAATATACCATCATGTCTCTGTCTTCTACCCTTCAATCAAATTTCTCTCAGGGATGCATAACTTCTTACTCTATGCATTCTATGGAAAAGGGATTAAGATTCTGTCTTCCTATGCCTAGTGCTAGATAACAAACCCACATTTCTGTTGGTTATGCTCCAGTCTTCCTCCAAGGTCCCTTCTAGCTAAGATATTTCTTTTTCCTACTAGGTTTCCCAGTTTCTTCCTATCCCCTTCCTTCCTTCTTTCCTTCCTTCTTTTCTTCCTTCCTTCCTTCCCTCCCTCTTTCAACCCTCAGACAAGATTTCTTAGTTATGGCTACATTACTGTGAAGAGACACCACGACCAAGGCAGTTTATCACAGAAAGTATTTAATTAGAGGCTTGCTTATAGTTTCAGCTAGTTACTTCATGATCGTCATGATGGGAATTAGAGCAACACACAGGCAGATATGGCATTGAAGCAGTAGCTAAGAGTTAGGGTTAGGGTTATGTTAGCAGAAAGAGGAAAACCGGGCTTTGAGATTTCAAAGCCCACCCCCAGAGGTATACCTCCTCCAACAAGATCACACCTGTAACCTCCTAATCCTTCCTAAACGGCTCACCACTAGAAGCCAAAGATTCAGATATTGAACCTATGGGGGCCATTCTCATTCAACCACCATACAATATTTCACTCTGTAGGCCAGGTTAATCTTAGACTCACAAAGATCTGCCTGGCTTTGCATCCCAAGGGCTGGGATTAAAGGTGTGTCTCATTACATCTGGCCCTCTCAAGTTCCTTTCCCATTCCATCAAGTACTGATGATCTACCTCAGGCTCAGGACTTTGGATTTGTAATGAAAAACTCCTTTACTGTACCAAGAAATTATTAAAGTTCAGATAGACACTTTGACCTCCCTTTCTAAAAAATGTGGTAGAATCAATAAAACCCAAAAGGTGGTGTTTTGAAAATGATAATAAAATTGGTAAACTTCTTATGAGATTTAGCAAGAAAAAAATGTAGAATGCAGCACTATCTATAAGAAACAAAATATTTGGAAAATGCTAATTTTGCTACAGAGAAAAAAATAGGAAGAACCCGTATAAGCTTACTATGTTTGACTAGTACAGTTTTCATAATAAAATTATAAAATGGATATTAACAAATAAAAAATTACAGATCAGATTCACTTATGACCATGATAGTACAAGTTATAACAACATTGTAATCAAAGTACATATATATATATATATATATATATATATATATACATATCAAGATACTGATTTAGTTTCATTTGTTCCAGAAGCCTTAGTTTTAAATGATAAAACCTATAGTCCACATTGATAGCATGTGAAAATGATCTGATCAACTCAATAGATTAAGAAAAGTATTTGATAACATATAGTGTCATTAGATTAACTGTCATTACCTTGACACTACTTTATAGTAGATCCTATCCAGTACAATAAGTCAAATGGAAACAAGAATTTAAGTAGAAAGAAAAGTTATTCATATATAACATAACATAATCATGCACTTAAATCTGTGCCATTAACAGATTTTTAAAGTTCATGAATTATTTCACCAAGTTTTTGCAGGTATTACAAGTATTATATTTCTGTATACATTAACATTGAATTAGAACAATAAAGTAATATTTATAATCAAAAGAACAATAACAAACTGACCAAAGATGTTTGTAACTATTCAGAAAACGATTTCTAAAAAACAACAAAATGGAAAGACCCAAATGACAAGCAGACACTATATTCACACACCGAACAAGTTAATTTTTCTAAATGTCAGTTCTCCTAATATGCTCTACTAGGTTGAGCATAATTTTCATGAAGTAGCCTGACTATATGTATAAACTGACAAGATCACTAGAAAGTTGATATAGTAACATAACAAGTCAAGGACCAAGAGCAATCAGCTTTATCAGCAAAAGAAAACTTACTCTCTCTGTTATTAATCTTTTTATAATGTTATAATTTTTACAATAATTATAGTATTATCACAAGAATGGATCAGGAGACACAAATAACAGAATAACACCCACAAACAACAAACTCTACATATGAATCTACTTAATTTATGGTAAAGAAGGAAATAGAGAGCAGTGAGAACACAGATCTTTCAATAAATGTTTCTGGGTCAGACAGATAATTATAAAGACAAAAACTGACAATGGACCACTACATGATATTACCTAATGTAAACCCCAGGTCATAGAATATTATACTGCTTTGAAAACAATATACAATAGTGTCTATAAATATGAACATACTTAAACAGAGAAGAAAATACTTATACAAGGGAGTCCTTTAAAATCGGCAACACCCATTCCTTAAAAGAACAGAGTGGGAACTTACAACATATCATCCCAAATCTCTCTGAATTCAAGGCCAGCCAGGGCTACATAGTGAGACCCTTTCTTAAAATAAACAAACAAACATAAGTAAATAAATAAAATAAAAGAATGGGGATATGGCCGGGCGTTGGTGGCGCACGCCTTTAATCCCAGCACTCGGGAGGCAGAGGCAGGTGGATCTCTGTGAGTTCAAGGCCAGCCTGGTCTCCAGAGTGAGTGCCAGGATAGGCTCCAAAGCTACACAGAGAAACCCTGTCTCAAAAAATAAAACAAAACAAAAAAAGAATGGGAATATGTTATGAATGTCATGAAAGGCAAAAAACAAAAATTGAAATAAATATAAGATGAAGAGAATGGAATAGAAAAGATGAAAACAGAAAATGAGGAAAAAACTCAAACATACAAGAGAAATGTGTAACCATTTTAGTTTCTGAAAATTTAAGAAAGTCAAAGAATTTTAGCTTCACTGATAAATAATGAACAATATGTGTTTTAATAATAAAGTTGATGTAACTATTGGAATATGTAAAATAACAGTAATCAATAATTATTTTTACCAATATATTGAAAATATAGACACAATGAATGAATTGTTGGAAGTTGATTTACCAAAATTAACTCAGGAAGAAATAGAAAGCTGGAGTAGTCTCAAAATCACTGTCTTCACAAAGAAAAGATTAGATATTGAGAGTTTTAGAAGGAACCTCTACCAAGAACTTAAGAAGCAGGACAGTAAAACCATTCTAAATGTTTTCTTGAAGCTAGAAAAATAGAAAATAATTCAAACTCATGTTATCAGGGTAGTCTGGTCCTGAAACTAAAACCATAAGTAGATATTACATGGTAGATAAGATGCTGATGTGAATTGTTTGATATTATTTCCAAGAAGAGATGAGTTTCTTTTCCTCTACAATTTTCATTGCATATTTATTTATTTATTTATTTATTTATCATTAAAGTGTGGTGGTAGTGGTGATATGACAGTTCTGGAACTGGCTTTTAAAAGGAAGGGTAGGCATGCATTGGTTTCTTAGATGCTGGAGTTAGTATGTGAGAAATAAGACTTCTCTATTGTGCGCTTCATGTGGCAAAGCCCTAGGACTGTATGGAGATGAGGGGCCCAAATGAGCCTAGCATTCCAGTCTTCCCACCAAGACATATTTGTTTGAATTTGTCTTGGACTTCAGCCCAGTCCATTCACTAGCTGAATGCTGCTCCTTGATCTCAGTTAATACCACACAGAACTGAAAACTTTCCCAGGGAAATGCTACTCAAAAGTCCAACTCACAAACCTGGGAAGCATGGCAAAAACGATTGCTGCTTGCAGCCTCTGTGTTTCAAAGTACTTGGTTATCCAGCAGTTTAAAGCCGAAACAGTTTGTGCGGAGGAGAGAACTTACTCTCAAATGCCAGGTGTGAACATAGATGCCAAATAGATGGAGTGACACTTGCCAAAGCTGAAGCCAGTGAAACACACACACACACACACACACACACACACACACACACACACACACACACACACACAGCTGAATGCACACATGCATGCATAAATACCACAGAAGCTACATTCTAGCAGTCATGAATTTTTCTACCCTTCAGAATAAGATTTCCTAGAAATCTTATTTTTGTATGCTTTTGTAAAGTAACAAATGCCCTGCCATTACTATACAAATGATGAATGGCTTATTTATGGTGGAACTGCTGCTGATTTACCTCTCCTACATTTATTTTTCCTTGGTTATCTATGTTATAGGTGTTGTGTTTTATACATTTTGAAGAGAACTCTATTCTGTATTATTGATCAATATGCTTATCCTTTCATAACAACACAATTGTAATCTACTGCATTAAAGGATTCAAGATGGAGCTGAGAAGATGGCTCAGAAGGTAAAGAACCTACTTTACAATCATGAAGACTGGGGATTAGATCCCGGCACCCATGTAAATATTGGACAGAAATTTCAGCCTGACTGTAATACCAGCATTCTCCCAGAAGGAGACTTGACAAAGGGAGCTAGCTAAGTCAGTGAGCTCTGCATTCGAGTGAGAAACCCTGCCTAATTACATGAAGTAGGATGGTTTCTCAGCCTTTTAGCTAGGATCAAGTGCACTAACCATTCTTATCAGCTTACTATTTGATACATCCTCCATCCAAGGACAGTATACTAAACCAACAAGGGTGCACATACAGCAAATGGGCACGTGAAAATAATTCTACATGAAAATAAATTCAATATCATTATCTACCATGGAAATATAATTCCTGACTGCCATACATGTGATCACATGCCTAGCTGAACAGCTAAACAAAAAATAGCACCAAATGCTGGTCAGACAAAGAAACTGGGTCATTCATACATCCCTGATGGGAATACAAATTGGCATAGACACTCCAGAACACTGCTTGGCACTACTTACAAAACCAAACATGTGATTGGCACACACCTATGGATTGTTCTCTTGGGCTATTATATATTAGATAAGTAAAAACATATGTTTGAAGGGAAAATTGCAAGAAATATACATGTATCGTGGAAAGTGATGGTGGAAGACATCAAAAGTCATCCTCTGACCTTCACACACTTGTGAAGCCGAAACATGTATGCCTACGTTACACACACTACATACACGTACATAAAATGGAAGTTGAAAATTTTTATTTTATTCCAGTAAATGTAAACAGAGCCTTTTACAAAAGTCAATGTTCAGTCACCACAAACTCTTCTGAAAGGGTACTATGAGACGGCTTAGTGGGTAAAGGCACTTGCTACCAAGTGTGACAACATGGGTTTTATCAGGGAACTCACAATTCTCCCTGGAAACTGAGAACTGAATCCTGCAAGCTGTCCTCTGACTGTAACATGTGTTATATGAATGCAGGCCTACATACTGTGTGTGTGTATGTGTGTTACGCACACACAGGTGGTTATGTGTGCTCACATACAGAGACTAAATATATTTTTGGAAATAAAATCTTAAAAAGCTACCTAGAATAAGGGAACAGAAGGGCATTTCTTTTTGATCCAGTGAGGGATTGCTACTCAGCATGAGGAGCAAGTCTCATGTTTCCTGTTTACTGCACTGTCGCTCACATTGCATTTAAAACTAGGAAGACTGCTTATCATTAGCACTTCCACTTAACATTCTGCTTCAAGTCTCATGGTAACTTACAAGAAAGAAGTAAAAAGCACCAGGTGCTATTTATAATATCAACAAGATAGGCAGAGGTTTCCAGTAACAAATTAACAAAAATAGACCAACCTATGCAAACATTTAAAATTTTTAATCAAATGGTTTTTGGAGATCTGTATAAATAGAAGACATAGCAATTCACAGATAGAGTCGGTATCATAAAGGTTTTTGTTTTCCTCAAGTTCATCTTTCAAATTAATAGAATTTGAACAGTGGCTTCAGTGGAACTTAGCAAGCTGAATAACAATTTATGGGAACTGGCAAAATACCAAAAATAGACAAGACATTCCTAAGAATGAAAAAAAAATAAGGAGAAAACTCTAGTGGGAAGACTTGAGATCTAAAGCTAGGACAGTTAATATATTTAATACTTGTTAGAAATAGACATGGAGAACATAGAAGTATAGTAGACAGACTCTCAAAATATATAAAATGTGATAATTACTGTATTCATCATAATCAGGAATGCTAAGTGTAATAGATATGTCTGTGGCAGTTCTATTACGGATAAGTCATTTATCACTTAAAAATCAGAAGGGATGGTTCATCCTGAGATAACTGATTCTAAAGGGCAGAAGGTCCATGAGAAGTAGATGCTTAGTTGCTCTTCTGCTGAGTGCATGGTTGCATCATGCCTCCATGAAGTATTCTCCGTGCTGTTCTCTCCATTGCCAGATGAGTTCCTAATCACTAAAACATCCATTTTGGATATTGAGATGCTCGGTGCTTCATTGTGTCTGGCCTCATTTAAAACAGCAGTTCTTCAGTCTTTGCCACAGGTTCTTGGCGATGAATGTAAATTACTAATTCAGTTTTGCCATATTTCCTGAAGATAGAGTTGACAACAGTGTTTGTTACTGTCCGGTATGTTATTTGAGATGAAGTACTGAATACAAAGAAATGGACTGTGGTTGTAGTCAGGGAAAGGATTGAGAGAAAAGAGGTAAAGTTATGGTATCTTCTCTGTGCTCCACATACTGTCCTGATTACATTTACATGTATGGAGTCATGGAATTACCATGTTGGAATGAACTTTAGGCCAATTATCAAACCTGTTTATTTCATAGACGTGGCAAAGTTCCCAGGATGTCAGGTGGCTCACCAGGTTCTGGTGTGGCAAAAGGCATAAAATACTAGATAGCCAGATTCCTAGCCCACTGCAATTTCTCTGAATGGTATCTTATTCTGACATTTCAGAAATTGAAAAGAGAATTTAGTATCTCAGACCTAAGTACATTATCAGCCACAATCTATCATCAAACTGTCCCAGTGCTTAAAAAAAAGAGCTGTTTGTGCTAGTGCAGTTTTATCCATGCAGTCACAGCTGTGGTGAGTTCATGTGTGCAATAGGCCTGCCATGTCTACCAATCATCACGGATGGCAGGGGCTCATGAAGTCCCACCCCGAGTTGAAAAGCTATTGTCAATTGGTGGCTTCTTGGGGAAAGGATAGGCAAAGTTGCAGCTCTACCCTCCAGTAGATGGATCTTCACTCATGAATACACAGGTAGCATTAAGTACACTCAGTGGGTTTAAAAGAAATTCGAACACATGAAGCTGGGAGAGAAAAGTGTTGTGAAGGCACAGAGGAGGAATATAAGGAGAGGGAACGGGGTATGGACTTGATCAAAGCACATATATGCATGTATGAAATGCTTAACGGTGTTAGGTTTGCTTATGAGGTCATTGCAAAGCATGACCTTCATAGCACACATACTCGTGGTCTATGTGATTTAGGATGAAACCATGAACCATGACTGAGGCTATGTGTAATTCATAATTGCGAATAGCATGGAATTATTCTAATCTATGGTAGAAAGAGAAAAATCTCTATGAATCCTGGGCTAGACAAGTACCATTATTTTTTCTAGAAATTCATTTATGTAAATTTATGAAATGAAATATTCTTAAATACTTTGATTAAACAACTGTCTATAATTACATCATTTCAAAGCCTGTCTCTAAAATTTGGTTTAAACCTAAGTTATGCTCAATTAGTTAGAATAATTAATATTTGCTTTTATAGTCTCACATAAGGCTGAATAATACACCTAATCTGATTTAATGTTCCACAGCCTGAAGTGGTTTTGAACAAGCTTTGCCTCAGTTACTATCAGAATTCTTTTATTCATAAAATCCAGGTTTCAATTTGACTGTGAGAATCACACAGAAATAAAGTGTTTTTCCTGCCTTATAATGATATCTCAATTTGTATCTGTGTTATTATATCATTCAGTTAACCAAAAATTTCAATTGGATAGCATGCATAATCCCAAAATTTAGATGCTGGAATGATGGGCATTTGCCAGTGATGGCTGATTATTTGTTAGTGATCTGAGATCAGCTAAATTGATTTATTTCACAGAAAACCAAACCAAACCATCATCGCAACATCAGAATGTGTTGTAAACTGCTCAGCCAGAACATATTAAATTTAGATTTGCATCCTAAGTGCAAGTATGAATGGATTTAAGAAGCATGGATTTTTGTTTTTGTTTTTATTCTCTGGAAGCATAAGGGGGAAGAGCATTTGTGCATAGAGATGAATATACTTAAAATATCCTGGTTTCTGCTTCACACATCACTGGAGAAACACTGTCCTGTCTTCTCTAACTTCTTCCAGAGAAGGCTTTTGGTTGATCCATCTGAGAGTCTGAAATTCTCAGATTTTTGTAAAACCATTTAAAAAAAATCCCTAACTACATAAGCAGGTTGCTAGTGAGGTAGGTATTTATTACGGTGCTTAACAGTGATGCTGTTTGGACATGGTGAAGATGATATAGATGGTCCATGCTACTGTGTGTGCTTATGTCGGTGTGTAGGTCAATGTGTGTTTTATCCTGTGTTCTCATTTATAAATGCTCCACTAGCTGACAGCTGACTGATACACCTTGACAGCAAGGCCTGTGCTTTTGCTGGTACCAAGGAAGATAACCAGCCAAAATGGACACATTGCCATGGTTGCAGTGACCTGAGCAGGAGCAGAAGGGGATCTAGACCAGGGTAGCTCTTGTTCTCTGTGGAGTATTATAGACAGAACCTGGGAGAAAAACAGTATCTTTCTTCTGACTTCAGGAACTGGGATTAAGAGGCATGTTCCTTGCTATCCATGTGAGGGGACAGGGACACAGTATCATGAAGTAAAAATACAGAAGAGAAAGGGGGATGAAGAGGAAGAGAAGGAGGAGGGGGGGAGGAGGAAGAGGATGAGAGGTGGGGAAGGAGCAGGGAGAGGAGGGAAGAGAAACAGAGAATGGGCTGGTAGCTTTGAATCCTATTCCTGGTTCTGTCCCCACAGTGGCCTTGTTCTTCCTGTAATTTTTCAGTTTTGGGGTATAACCCTGGTTCAGAAATTGCACTTTTCACTCAAATGGAGTTTTTTTTTCTTGTGCTCTCCCTTTGCTTTTCTTATTTCTTAAAATAGAAAGCATATACTATTCAATTGGGATTTTAATTATAGATACATTTTCATATGCAACATTTAGAACAATAAATTCTCCTTTCAACACTGTATCCCATAAACTTTGATGTGGAATGTTTATATTTTCATTCAGCTATTTTATGAGTACTGCTCCCATTTTTCACTTTGTTTATGAATTGTTAGCAATTATGATATATAACTTCCACATTCCTAGTGATTTCTACATGTTTTCTGTAGCTGACATCTAATTGAATTCCATGGCTGTTAGAGAACGTTGCTGTCTGATTTCTGTTATTTTTTATTGAGCCTTGTGCCCTGACATCTGGCCTTAGCTTTGTGCATGGTCTACATGGAGCTGAGTTGAACACACATTCTACAGTCTAGGGGAAATGTTCTCAAAATGTCAATTAGCCCTCATGATTGATGACATGGGCCAGTTCTACTGTCTCTTTACCTGCTTTCTGTCTACTTGTCCCATCGGTTATGGAAGCAGAGATGTTGAAGTTGTGCACAAATGGATTTATATCCGGGTAATACGATCATCGGTTTCTTCTCTAAGAAAAAGAGACAAAAATGAAAAAAAATAAGACTGCTAAAAGTGGGCGAGTGGTGAGAGACATCCATCTATGGAATTTGCATATCTTATCTGGATAATAAATGAATAACACCACACTGGAGTGTTTTATCTGTGTTTGTTTAGTTGCTGCAGGGGTCAACAGAGAGAAAATATCCATGAAGAGCCTCTCCATTCTACTGTTTGCAGCATGTGAAGTCTTCCTGGGGGTAAGCAAAGTCTGGAGGTGGGGGGGGTCCTGTGGATGGCTATCCTCTCTAGACACCAAGACTTATGGCCAAGACCATCACCCCATACTTTGCAGAAAACTCCTGATATGCCTTTTAAGCCCTCAGCTACGTTAGGGTAGCAGCAAAATGCTTTTATAGAATTTACAACATTAATATTCTTTTCAAAGTTTCCCTCCTTAAGATCACTTTCATAAACAAGATCTTTAAGCAGAAAATTCATGGTAGGATTAGCTCTTATAGTCTCACACTACTGTAGCCAGTAGGCATGGTGTAGCTTGTTTATTAGAGGAAAGAGTCTCTGGAAGTCCAGGAACAGGCCATGGCTTCCAGGCTTCCCTTGGGTATAGTTGTAATGACAAGAGCAGCATGTTGAAAAATTGAACGGCCCTGGGATGCATAGTTTTGTCTTAAATTCATGTGTGTGCTCTTAAGTTTTCCCTGTGATAAAAATAAAATGCTGTAAGAGTTTCTTCTGAAAGCTGTTATACCTCTGAAGTGTGTTACAATAACATCAGTTTCTGGCAATGGAACTGACATATTTCTGTCCAAATTACATACACACAGATGTTATTTTAAAAGCAACAATCCAGCAATTATCCACGATGTGATCGTATTCCCAGCTATCGAGTAGTAATGCTTGGGAGAAAATGTTGCATTTTAATGGATGACACCAATATGCAGTTTTGTACAATAAAAGTGCAGGCAAGGACAAAGGCAATACATCATTGACAATATTTAACAGCAATGTGTAAGTACAGCAATATTCACCTGCGCACTTTGTGTGGAGCTGGCTGTGTGCTGTCTATTTGGATTCATTTACCTGACTACCTGAAGAATATTTTCTGTGTTTTTTTCTTAAATGTCATCAGAACAAGCTTGTGATTAACTTTTTGTATATAGTCTTATATTTTCTTCCGTGGGGCTCTGTTTTATTTAAGCAATGTGTCTTTCATTTATACATTTTTAAACTAATGGATTGTAATAGTTGTTAACGAATGAAAACAAACCCATTGTTTGTTTAAATATGTAATTGGAGAGAATAGATAATCTTTTTTAATCACAAGATAAGATGCGCTCTAATGATCGAACTGAAGATTGAAGCAAACAACAAATGAAACATAATTATCTTTGACTGGGTGATATAATTCCCTTGTGCACTGATGTGAAATTTAGGAAGGTCATACTTCATTCTATACACCTGCATGGTTCATATGCACATCCATGTCAGCAAATTCCCAGAAGCTGTCTCACGCCATGATGGACTAAAGGAACATGCCACTTGCCAATATCAGGTAGCCCACACTGCCTGAGCCTCCATGTATTTATCTCTCGTGAACCTCACTGACCTAAGACCTTAGTATTGGCAGGGAGTTCAACAGTTTTTTATTTTAATAAACTTTATCTATTATTTGTATGTGTGTGTGCCATGGAGTGCGTGTGGAGGCCAGAGGACAACTTTGTGGACTGGCTCTAATTTACTTTGGTCTACCTTTCTGTGGGTTTCTAGAATCAAGCTCAGGTCTTCAGACTTGCACAGGAAGTAATTTACTTGCTGAACCATCTCACTGGCCTGAGTTCAAGGGTTTCCCCACACTATCCCACCAATTCAATGAATGCTACAGTTTCTCCTGCTGAACTTGAGATGACAGCATTGCATTTCCTTGAGTGTGAGAGCAGTCTCAGACTGTGCTGTTGTGTACCGAGAGTTTTCCGGATGTTCGTGTATTGATGCTTGACTTCAGCCAGGGGCAGACAGTGGAGATGTTAAGAGGTATGCTGTGTTGGTGGTCTTCCAGCCACTGGGATTATCCCCAAAGGCATGTAGACAGTGGAACTCTGCCCCTTCTTTCTTTTCATGCCATGACCATGAAACGAGTTCTGTTCCACCCCACGGACCTCACTAAAATGTGCTCCTTCACCATGAGCTCAAAATCAGTGGAGTCCATCAGTGGTATGGAAACTCTTAAAACCATGAGCCAAAATAACCCTTTTCATTTTATAATCTACAGTGTTTTCTTACAACCATGGAAAGTAGCACACTCTTCAACAGCTGTCACCAGCTCTAGGATTTCTTCTTTCTCCTGCCACCTGAATAAATGTCTACATTCCTTTAGGGAAGATCTAGGTCAGTTTCTGCTGTAGTGTCTGGAGTGCTTTCTCACAGAACATTTGTCTCTTTTGGTAGGTGGGCTGTGAGTCTGAGAATGGCTCAGTTCTTCGGAGTGATTGTGACAATGCACTGGAGAAACTGACCTTATCCTCCTCATCATCCATTATTCTCGAAATTATAGAGATCAAAGTTTGGTTTCCTTACCACATCCATCCAATCTTACAGTATTTCCCATACATCTTTGACCCTGAGGCCATTTGAAGTCTGTCCTTGCTCTCACTTTGAGTCCCAGTATCAGAGCCCATGGTGTTATTGACTCCCTTTCCTCTTGACTTAATGTCAGAGAGGTTCACACTTATTCTTGCTCCTCCAAGGTTAAACAACAGGTTGTTTGGCCAAACGTGTGGCTACTGGAGGTCTTGCCTAATAACAGGATGTTTGGCTTAGGATGACAAGCAAGTATTTTTAACCTTGGAGGAAACTCCAGTCCTCATGTACAGATCTTAATGTGAATATATTTTAATTCCATATGGGTAAATACCTGAGTGAAATTCCTGGATCATATGGTAAGCTTATGTTTAAGTTTTAAAAATTATCATAGACGTTTGACTGTATAAGGTCCAGAGCTTGTGTCACTGTTTTGGGTGGTTATGGATTCCCTGGGAGGCGGGGCTTTGCTGGAGGAAGTGAGTCACCAAGTAGCCAGTCTTTAGGGTTACATTCTAAACTTAATGCCTGCCTGCTTTTGTTTTGTAAACTGGTCAGGTGTGAGTGAGCCACTGCCATGTCATAATGGGCTACGCTTTCATGCCACAAGCCCTGATCATTTCTTCCTTAAGGTACTCCTTGTTAAGTATTTGATCATGACAATGAGAAGAGCAACTGATACAATAGCCAACTGTGTTTCCAAAATGACTGCACCATTTCTTCATTCCCTAAAGAGTGAAGAAAAGTTTCAGTTTCTTTACACCTTTACAAATATCAACTTGGAGTGTGTGTGTGTGTGTGTGTGTGTGTGTGTGTGTGTGTGTGTGGTAGTGGGGGTTGAACCCTGAGTCTTCCATACGATAGGTGAGCACTTTACTGGTCTCTATAGTCCCCAGACCTTTTTTATTCTTTATTTAGATAAAGCGACTCAGTAAGTTTCCCATCTGGCCTTGAACCTTGAGATCCAACAGATCCAGCTTTCTGAGTAGTTGGGGTCACAAGCATTTTTTTTTTACCAGGCCAAGTCATTCTTTTCCATTATACTATTCTAGTGGATGTGGTTTTAATTTACACTCTGCTAATGACTAATGATGTCAAGCTTTAGCCATTTGACAGTTCTCAGAGAAATGTCTCCCCTCCCCCCCCAAGCTCCTGGAGTACAATCAAAGTGAGAGAGGAGCGAAAATATGAACAAAGGAGTCAAGACCATGATGGGGAAACCCACAGAATCAGCTGACCTGAGCTAGTGAGAGATCACTGACTCAGGTCTGACAGATGGGGAACCTGCATAAGACCTAACTAGACTCCCTTAATATAGGTGACAGTGGTGTGACTGGAACAATATATGAGGTCACTGGCGGTGGACCCAAGACCTACTAATGCACAAACTGACTTAGTGGAGCCTGTTCTATATGGAGAGATACCTTGCCAGTCTAGACTCAGGGGTGTGGAGGTGGAGAGGTGCCTTGGTTCTGCCTCAACAAGACGATGGGACAGACTTAGTAGACTTCCTAGGGGAGGCCTTACCCTTTCTGAGGAGCAGATGGGAGGTGGGGTGGGGAGTAGGGGGAGCAGGAGGAGAGGAGGAAGGGAGCACTGGGATTGGAATGTAAAAAGTAAATTAGTAAAAAAAATTTTACATTAAAAAAGAGAGAAATGTCTTTTTAAGCTTGTTTTGTTTTGATAGTTGGCTGAGTCTCTGTTATTGTAGGTTTTTTTGTTTGTTTGTTTTTAATGCTAGGGATTAGACTCAAGTCCCCTTACTCCTAGTAAAAGCTCTACCACTAACCTACTACATCCCACACATTCTGGGTGCCAGGATCTTATCAGATACAAAATACACAGTTCTGCTTCCTGCTCTGAGATGGGTTCTCTTTTCATTTTCTTGATGCATTTAGATACACAATTTGGCTTCCTAATTCTGATGACTTTCAAGTAATCATGTATTTTCTTTCTTTCTTTTTTTTGGGGGGCGGGGTTGAGACAGGGTTTCTCTATGTAGCCCTGGCTAACCTGAAACTCACTCTGTAGAACAGGCTGGCCTGGAACTCACAGAGATCCTCCTGCCTCTGCCTCCTGAGAGTTGGGATCAAAGGCATGCAACACCAAGCACAGCATACCTGTTTTCTTCTTTAATTTTTAATTTTGGCAAATAGGATCACTTTGTCTCGTTGTAGTCAGAAATGTGTCTTGTGTTATTTTTATTGAATAATTATAGTTCTAAATCTTCTATTATTAATCTTGATTCATTCTTAATTATTTATGTGTGATTAGAAAACTGACTTAATATTCTGAACGAGTTTGTATCAATTAATTTGTTACTAATCTGGTTTGTATTTGTGACGATAGTCGTTTTCTCCAACACAGTCTATTGAAAAGAAAAAGTCTTTTACCTTTCCAAGTGTGTTATCTTTGTAAAACCAAAAATGACCTTAAAGATGTTTCATTGGTTTTGTCTCATTCGACTCTGTGGCTTCTCTGAACATCAGTGCCACAGAGTTTTGTTTATACTGACTTTAGAATAAGGCTTGAAATCAGATAGCATGAGTCCTCCAACTTGGCTCTTTTTCAGTATTGATTTACTGTCTATTCTGGTAGCAGAATTTGACATCATCCGAGAAGAAATGTTAGGTCTGTGATAAGGCCATGTTAGGACAGGATATTTTTTATAAGTATGTTGACTACATTAGATATATAAGGTTCCTGTGGGCAGAAGAGAACTTTAAAACAATTACACATGATGAAAATTTGAGTTTTAGAAATGTACGTGTATGTACCTGTTTGTACCACTTAAATACAAAGTGTGGAGGAGGACAAATGAGGATTTCAGAGCCACTAGAATTGGAGTTACAGTGGTTTAAGCTGTCTGATAATGGGTGCTGGGAAGGAATCCTGGGTCATCTGGAAGAATAATATATGTTCTTAGCTACTGAGCCTTCTCTTCAGCCTCCAATTTCTGATTTTCTTTTTTTTAGCTTATGACTTTATATTTCTATTTTTTTTTCCTGTAAGGTTCAATACCACTGTAAGAGTTCACTGGTCTGCATAAATTGATATTTGACTGGTCTTTTTCCTAATCTTCTTGGGTATCTCTAGTGGCCAGATCTCTCTTTGAACACAGTGAAAGTGTGTGTGCCAAAGCTTGACCACGTTAGTGAGATCTTCATGTTTTCTCAATTGTGTGTTTGGCACCTTTTGTGCTCAGCTTAGCATCACTTCGTGTGATTTTTCTTAATTATCCCAATGTATCAGTAACATTTTAAAATACTACATCAGGTGTGTGATTTAGTTAAGATAATGTTTTAAGATTTTAACAGACTATTGTTCAGATTATTCAAGAGAAATTTGAAATATTTTTTTCCAACTGAACAATATTGGCAGCTTGAGCAGTCTGTGGAGAAATTTATTCACTTTGTCTTCCTCTGCATAACAATGGCTTCTTTACTGTCTGTTCATGTCTGCGATTCTAAAATAAACTTGGATTTGACAATCTTAACTTATTAGTCATTTTTCTCACTTTGTCCTCAGTCATTGCTTTAACCATGATTTGCCAATTAGGTTACACGTGTTTCACTCATTATTTCACACTGTCTAGCAGCCTTTGCATTTTGATCATCAGTACACAGAATTTTAGCTCCTAGAATGCTGCATGTCCTTCTATTTTACCTAAGAAAATGTGCTGTTTTTTGTAATGTCCTCTTTATGTGTCAAAGGACACCAGCATTTGGAAGCACAACCCATCATGAAATAGGTTCTCTCTTGGTTGCCAATTATCTTCTCTTCTATATTTTCAACAGTTTCCATCATACTTGTACAGTGATTTTTTTATTGTTGTTATAGCTGCATTTGAAATGCAGATAAGTAACCCAGTCACTAATGAATTCTTATCCTGATCCCTGCTAGTGCTCACAGTTTTGTGAAAATGTCTTCTTTTATGTCTAAAATATTTTAATCCTCTTAATCATGGTAAGTTCAATTCAGAAAGAGTTGGACTGATAATTTATAATAATATATATTCTTGGATTTGACTTCTAAAAGCGATGAGCTGATTCATTGCTAAAAAATGCTCAGTGATGAATGGGAATTTGATACCTATCTTAGTCACTGTTCTGTTTTTGTGAAGAGACATGCTGACCATGGAAACTCTTTTAACAGAAATCATTTAATTAGGGCTTACCTATAGTTTCAGAGGTGAATTTGTTATCGTCATGGTGGGGAGAATTGCAGCATGCAGGCAGATATGGTGCTGGAGAAGGAGCTGTGGATTATATCCTGAGCATAGGCAGCAGGCAGTCACAGGGGCACTAGACCTGGCATGAGCTTTTGTAACCTCAAAGCCCACCTGTCCCCAGTGACATACTTCCTCTATCAAGGCCATTCTTCCTCCAACAAGGCCATACCTCCTAATCATTCTAAGCCTCAAACATTTCTACTCCTTGGTATCAAGCATTCAAAGATATGTGTCTATGGGGGCCATTTTTATCAAAACCACCACAATACCTAAGAATTGACACCACACACCTTTAAAGCTATATTGTCTTTACATCTTCAGCACAGTTTCAGTTATTGAAGGCTTGACCCATTTATGGACCTGCCTTAGTAACCACACTCTAAGAGTAAATTAGTATGTCACTACCTACTTAGGACCTCATTACAAGTAATATCATATATTCCTTTTTTATAAATAATAATATACTGGAAGAGTTCTGCTATTTAGCCTCCTGGTAGTTATCATGAATAACTATTAAAATGCTGAAATTATGTAGGCAGGAAAATGATGAAATGTTAACCTATAGTGATCTTGTGCAATGCAGGGCTACCTGTGGTGTGCTTGGGAAGCATTGCTCTATCATTGTCTGGTCATCTAAGCTAGTGGTTCTCAACCTGTGGGGTGCTGCCCCTTTGGGGGTCATGTATCAGATATCCTTTGTATCAGATATTTATGTTACAGTTCATAACAGTAGCAAAACTACAGTCATGAAGTATCAATGAAATAATTTCATGGCTGGGGGGTCACCACAACATGAAGAAATGTACTAAAGAGTCATAGCATTAGGGAGGTTGAGAACCACAGAGAATGCAACCTCTGCTTATCTCTTCATCTGAGTTGAGCCATCAGAGACACAGCCACCATATAGAGTAGCTGTCAGTGCCCTTGAACCCTGCTCTGAGTCTTTCTTATTGACTAACAGCTAGGGAGATAAATGGATGAAAAAGGCAAACAAATACTTAAGTAGTAAAAACCTCTTCCCCAAACAAACCTCTGATTGAAGAACAACCATGGTGTTAAAAAGGTTACCTGGAAAATGCTGGTTTGAAATCCAGGTTTTTGAGTTGGAAGTTTTCACATTATCTGTTCTATTATACACACAGCTTTCTCCTGTAAATTTCGATACTTGCATTCATCTGGAGGGACTCTTACAATGTTTTATGGCATCAGATGTGGCATGCCTACCAGAGATTGATGTATCGTAGGTAAATGAAATGCTACAAATACTTTGAATTCATGATTTTCTTACTCTGGATGTGCTAAGAATTTTCTCTCTATACTTTAAGTAGTAATGTAGAAATGCTATACTATTTAAAAACTATTCTCCAAGTTGTCTAAAAAATAATATTTTCTTTAAAAATTCCAAAGGCACCAACAAATCTAAGAAGGAGGATAAAGGATGGAAAGTTTTAAGCATTTTCAAAATATAGTTCTCACACAGAGTCAGTATGACCTAATAATAATATGCTGTAAATGTAGGGTGTTTTGAGATCTCCAGATGAAAGGCACTGTGGAAATAAGGCATCATTACCATTGATTTTACTATGCCTGCCAAACAAAATTTTTGAAATTACAGAATCAAGCCACACAGCTCAGCCTCTCCATCAGGTTACTCCTTAGAACATGGGCAAAAAATTCTAGCTTATTAGCAAGCCTCAATAACATATACAAATTTGTGATACTACTAACAAAATGACTGCTATTTCCTTTAACCAGCAAAGTAAAATTTAATTTATCAAGAGGAAAAGGTGAACACTGTTTGCTCAATTAATAGTTATACGAAACACTTGTCAACATAGAATAAGGACAAAATGATATCTCATCTGAAATACTACTGCCATTTTTGTTATCTGCCTTCCCAAGGAAAAGATTGTGTCCAACTCATTTTTGCCTGGAATTAAGGAATGGATTTATGTATCATGTAGTTCAGTTGATGATTTTCTTTCTTTTTTTTTTCTGAGAGACAAGTTACCTGGTGTGACAGGCACTCTATTCATTTTCTTACCATTTGGTGTGTTTTTACTAACCACACATACTATTGGTCAGATTCATATCAAAGCAGCTTCAGCTGAAAATGCCAACAACATAGCATGCTTGGGGCAACCCCTGATGCCATAAAAGACCATCCATTGTCTTTTGATGTGGCTACCCAGTGAGCCAAGAACACTTCTTTGATTTGGGTCATGCACACATTTGGCTGGGCTGTTTAAAAAATACCTTAAAAAGGAAGCAAACATACTAAACATTCGTTTCCTTTTAGTGTGTTTAAGAAATCATTTTGAACTATTTTGAAATGTTTCTTAGAACAAAAGCAATATATGTTTGCTGTTCACAACTAGACAACAGAGAAAATAGGTGCATTTTCATATTCTGTGTTTAACAATCTTTTGCTAAAATTCTAGTCTGTCCAAAACACTTATTTTCCTTTATACAAACATTATATAATGCTTTTAAAAATACTACAATCCTTTATTTTCATTATCCTCACTTTTCATAGTATTATACCACTTTTGACAGAAGAAACAAGAAAAAACATGAAAATGTATGAACGCACAAAATTCCAGTAACAAGGTATAGTGACTATTGACATATCCTTCCAGAACTTTCTCAGTTTGTAAATCACTGTCAAAAATAACAAAGCTCATTTGTTAGCAAGAAATGCATCGGCCCCTCCTAAAGTATATGTTAATCCATCTTTGACTACACATGCTCCGAAAAATATTTTTGTATTGTTTACTCTGTTGTCAGAAATAAAAGTATGATATTGTCAGTGACAGTAGAACACAAAAGGATCTTTATTACCAAGTGATATCCTTGAATAGAAAAGAAGTGCAAGGGTCATGGGAAGGACAGGAAGTGTCCACCAATGAAAATACAGAATGGTCACTCATCTTGGTTATTATTGTAGTTTGAGTTTTTTGAAGCAGGATCTCACTGTGTAGCTCAGACTGAGCTTGAACTGGCAACCTTCCTACCTCACCTTCCTGGCATTACAGTCATACATCACCATGTCTTGCTGTTTACTTATTCATTTTAGTAAAGATGAACAGGGGGATGAGTCCAGACTCAGGAACTGGGCCTACTATATGCTGGGAGTTTAAAGAAACTCCATTCTGGCTAATTGTCTTATCTCAGCCACAGAGAAGTAGCTTCAGTGACAGAAAGAGAGCATGTAGAGCACGGTGTTCTCAGTTCCTAGTAGTAAGACCTCCAGTAACAAGCAAAGAATCAATACAACCCAAACTGGCTTCACAGGTTGAGATATGGAATAGCTGTCTAGAAAAAGGTGGCAGGGCTAGACTAGTGAAGTTAGAATTTCTGGCTAGCATTTACTTTAGTTGAGAGCAGAGATGATACCATTAGAAACCTGTTGACTCTGGACTGTGTCCACATTTCCTTGTCCAGGGCATAGTCAGCAAATAGGTGTCTTCCACTCCCCATGCAGTAAGCATGCAGGAGAACAGGACAGTCAAATACTTGTCATACATCCAGCCACATCGGGGAAACCACCAGTAGACAGAATAAACAGTACAGGAAGCAATGAACCACAGCCCCAAACTCAAAGCGGAATGGCCTCTGTGGTTAAATGAAAACCACAAATACACCAGGTCAGCAGACTTTAAGCCAAGGAGTTCCATAGCCAGGATGCCCTGAACTCCGAAGAGCATGGATAATGGATTGCTGGCTCAGTCTTATTGTTCGGTGTACTGTGGACTTAACCATAAATCTGTCTAGAATATTGTCATCAATAGGGCCAAGCCCTGGGAGTCTGTAAGCATTTATGTTAACAACAAGAGTCTTATTCATATTGTTGATGGTCATTACTTTCAGATCTTGTATTTTCAATTCACACACATATGTTAAAATTTTATTCATAAACCCCCAAGTTAATACTGAGGGTGATTTCATAGTCATTCACAGCGAGGTAGAAGAAAGTGAAAACTCAGTGTCAGCTCTTAGGCACAGCCCCCACTGAAGCTAACCAAAGTGATTTTTCTGCCTGTTCCCTTTCCGTGGTTATATTGTAAACAAGTGTCCTTTTTGTTAGCTCATTGGTTAAGCATTTTGGTTGTTCTTTTTTTTTTTTCTATGCATGAATGTTTCTTTGTAGAGCTGAAGAGCTGATCAGTGTTCATAAGCACAGGAAGGCCTGTGCCTTGTAGAGGAAATGCATGTCTTGAATAAGCTATGTTCGGGTATGAGTAATTGTGCTGTTGGCTACGAATCTAGTGTTAATTAACAGCACATGTTGGATAAGGTGTCTTTAAAGAGAGAGACAGCCTGAGTCAAGGTTAGGCATGAGTGGTTGTTGAAAATGTTATGACCTGGTGGACCTGATAGAACACAACTACTTTGAAAAATGGCTACCAACTGTATGTTAGGTTATATACATAAAATGTGTCAGAAATGAAGGACTCTTTGTCAGTTTTGTTTCAGCACATGGAGCTTACCCCATCACTTTTCTCCTGGTGCTCTGGCCTATTAGGTTTCCTATGCATCACGCCCCAGGTCCTATAAGCAGCATCACACCTTGCCCCACCCCCCAACACTAGGAATTTGTTACTGACTCCTGCACTGGAATCCCCATCGGGGGTTTGAGGATTACATCTCATTTCACTTCCTTTCTAAAAGAAATCTCAAGTGTCGAATCTCCCATATTCTTGCTGTGCATCTTGCCTCCTTGCCCACACCCCTTCCTCCATGTCTTACAAATTCTCCTGCTTCCTGTGATGACTTTGTGTTCGGTCAGTTGCCCAGGCTGAACAACAATCCTCAGCATGTCTCTTCCAGCATAGTTCTGTGGTGATATCTTTCTTGCACAAATAAAGCCTGTCTGGGGGTCAGAGACTTGAGCTTGCCACTAGCTAACCCTAGAGGTCTGGAGGTCTGTACAGACAGGCAGGAAGTGATGTATCTGGGAAGTAACAGTTTATAAGCAAGGACAAACAGGAAATCGCTCTCTTCTCTGTGCAGACATTGTGCAGACTTGATGTAGATCCCAATGGAGTAAGAGTCCCAGACCTTTTCTCCGGTAAGATAAGACCAGGTAGAAATACTTAGATTATTAGAAATGGGTTAATAATTTTGATAGAGCTAGCCAATAAGAAGCCATAGCCAGCAGCCAAAAGTTTCATAATTAATATAGCATCTGTGTGATCATTTAAAATGGTGGCAGAACCTAGCCAGGCCAAGAAAACTCATGTAACAAAATGTCACCCAACATGGGGCAAACATTAAAGGCAGGACAGGGGCCAATCTCCACGTAAGGGTCCCAATCTGGTCCTGAGAAAGCTTCCAGCTTCTTGCTGTGAGCTCGTTCAGACAAGTGGGCCATGCCTGACTTTCTGCTACTCCCCTCCATCTAGCGTTGGTGGTTTATACAATCAGTAAAACCTTTTTCTTTGAGTTTGGCAGTTTCTGCCTAGCTACATCACTTCCTGCCTGTCTGCACAGGCCTCCAGACCTCTATGATTAGCTAGTGGCAAGCTCCAGTCTCTGACCCCCAGACAGGCTTTATTTGTGCAAGAAAGATATCACCACATAGTTCTGGTTAAGGTGAGATAATAGGGACAATTCTGGAGGAGTTGAAGGTTGGAGAGATTGGCGCTTGCACACACCTCCAGCTTGCCATTCTAACACTGATCCAGGTGCTGGTATGAAGGGACTGTACATGTGATTTCACCCCCTAATCCGCTGAATTATGTTGATCAAGACAGTGACTACTCTCTAGGAAAAGCAGATACTTAAACTATCTGCTTTTCATTTTCACCCCATCTGCAATTTTTTTCAGACTTATTCAGTTGAAAGTCTTTTTTTTTTGTAGCATGTATTATTTTTAAAAATTTTTTAATTTAAATTAGAAACAAGATTGTTTTATATGTCAATCCCAGTTTCCTCTCTGTCCCCTCTTCCCCTGCCTCCCCCAACACCCTACCTATCCAATACCATTTCTGCTCCCCAGGGAGAGTGAGGCTTTCCACGAGGGGTCTTCAGAGTCTGTCATATCCTTTGGGATAGGGCCTAGGCCCTCCCCCATGTGTCTAGGCTGAGGGAATATCCCTCTTTGTGAAGTGGGATCCCAAAATTTATTCCTATGCTAGGGATAAGTACTGAAGTCCTTTTTTTTTTTTTTTTTTTTTTTTTTTTTTTTTTTTTTTGCTTAAATCCTCCTTGAGACTAGTTACTGGGTCTGTAATTGTTTTCACTTACCCTAGTCTTCATAGATTTCAGAACTTCCTGCCATCATTAGACATATTAAATAAGCAAACAGACCTCTTTAAACTTTATACACACCTGTTTCTGGCTTTGGCCCCCTGGCTGAATCTGGATAGCCTACTCCTATGTTGTTGACTATCTCTCCCTGAGGTTCTTTCTTCCTCTGCAATAGTCTACCCTTTGAGATAGCACAGGATAGGCATTCAATTCCTGGCATTGCCACTTCCTGGCTCTAAGAAAAGGGAAGTTACTTGAATACACCCAGTCTTAGTTACCACTTCTGTGAAATGGGTGTTGTAGAATATTATTTTAAAGTGTGTTACTTTTGTTTATGCTGTGGAACATGTGTTTAATGATGTAAAGGTATATTGCTTTTGTTTATGTTGCTTTTGTTTAACTCTGTGAAGCCGTGATTCTTTGCCAGTCTAAAACACCTGATGGTCTAATAAAGAGCTGAACAGCCAATAGTGAGGCAGAAGAAAGGATAGTCAGGGCTGGCTGGCAGGCAGAGGGTATAAATAGAAGGAGAAATCTGAGAAAAAGGAGGAGCAAGATAGAACAAGGAAAGGAGGACGTCAGGGGCCAGCCACCCAGCCACCCATTCAGCCACAGAGTAATAGTGAAAGTAAGATCTACAGAAATAGAGCAAGATAGAAGTCCAGAGGCAAAAGATAGATGGGATAATTTAAGCTAAGAAACGCTGGCTAGACACAAGCAAAGCTAAGGCCGGGCATTCATAAGTAAGAATAAGCCTCTGTGTGTATTTCTTAGCTAGCTGGTGGTACTCCTCCCCTCCCCCAAAAAGAAACCAAAAAGAATAATAAGAGTAGAAAACAACCAACAACAAATGGGCATCCTAATGACATATGCCTTGTGGAACTGTTGTGGAGATCAATGTGGCTAATGAGTGTTAAGCACTTAAAACAGCATTTAGTATGTTGAAATACATCTATAAATGTGACTTGGGTAATTATTGTTATTCAAAGGTACTGTTATTTCTTTCTTCCATGGTCCCAGCACTGTGGAGCATGCATAGGAAGCTGGTGACAGTTCTTTCTTGGCAGGGTTTTATAATGTGCTTGGGAAAGGAGGATGAGTGCAGATTTACTTTTTGAGCCAAATATAAAACCAGGAGAGGTGACTGACTAGCTGGTGTTAATAAGGACAATGGAGACAATGTGTGTGATGGACCACCCTCTGGGAGAGGAAATACTGGAGCTACCTGCCCTACATGTTCACCTTTCCAAAAAAATTGGATTCTTGGTCTGGATAGAGCCGGCGACCACAAGTCATGATGATGTGTCAACTGTTGTCAGAGTGTCACCAGGTCCTGTGAGTGGGTTTCTCACTCCCCTATTATACCTCCTCTCAGAGGTAAATGACATGAAGATCAATGCTGCTAGCACACTGGGGCCAGTTTCTCTTTTCCGTATGGCTGAAGCAAAGGCACACTCCTGTATGACAGAACACCTAGACTCTTTCTTATGTTCTTTGTAGGGTTCACCTCATAGTTTCTTACTATGTGCTGTTTAAAAGAAAGTTATTATATTATGAGGTTTGAGCTCAGAAGATAAAGGCACAGTCAGACCAGAGTTCCCTGTGCTAAGGTTGGACACTGGTTATAGAGATTCACAGAGTGGCTGTAACCAAATCTCTCCACCTGGGGGACACACACATATGACAAACACTAACAGAAATATTTAGTGTGTTCTCATTACTTGTAATGTTTGACCCTAGAGACAAATTCAAACAAGCTCATCTATGTTATATGTTTTTCACAAACTACAGACCCAGATAGCTTCCTTTCTCCACATTCAGATCCAAATCCTCTAGATCCTTACTTAAAAACAGAAAAAAAAAAAAAACAAGGCAAAAGAAACAAACCAATCAATCAAACAAACAAAAAAATTACCCCCATACACATGTCCCACCGGCAATCAGGACGAGGAAAACTAGAATATTTTCTGTGAGAACTGTACATTGCCTGTGTCTTCTCAGCAAAGTGAGGGTTCTGAGCCACTGTAATTCAATAAGTGCTAGACAGTAGAAGAAGGAGCAATCTTTTGACTAACGTAAAAGAGGATTTTAACTTGTGTGCTAAAGAATGATAACACAAAAAGGGGGAGCATTTTGGGTAAACATGTGACATTACAATCACATTCTTTGCCTTATGTAGGGCACATGAGCCAGTCAAAGATGGTGCTGAGGGGAAGTCAGATGGGCAAGTCCTGAGCTGTTTACAAAATAAGATGATTGGTTGCTTAGATCAAACCAGATGAGGTCACTGCATGAACAGCTCGTGTTCACTTGGTAAAGCATAGGGTGCATGTTAGGCTGACCTTTAAAACCTTTGGCTGTCTGTTTTCCCACTCTGTGGGTTTTTTCCTTTAAAAGATGCTTGCTGTGTGGTAATAAACGAGTTCCTGCTTGACTAGACTCCCTGCTGCACCTGATTGTCTTCTGGATTCTTGGAGGCTGGGGAATGGGTGAACAGTGCACTTACTCTTCCTCAGACCCAAACCTGGGGCACAAAGGATCTAAATCTCAGCCAAGGCCAAGCGGTCTCTAAGGGTAAGTGAGACCCTCAGTATGGGTAACTCTATTTCCAGTAAGAAGGGAGAGGGGGAAGGACAGGAGAGGTCAACCAAAGATGAGGTGGAGGAGGAATAGGCTGAAAGATGATTGAGTTCTTTGTATATTTTGGAGATCTGCTCTCTGTCAGATGTGAGGTTGGTGAAGATCTTTTCCCATTCTATGGGCGGCCATTTTGTCTTGCTGACTGTGTCCTTTGCTTAACAGAAGCTTCTCAGTTTCAGGAGGTCCATTTATTGTCCATCTCAGTGTCTGTGCTACTGGTGCTATGTTCAGGAAGTGGTCTCCTGTACCATTTCTTTCCAGGGTACCACCTACTTTCTCTTCTAAGAGGTTCAGTGTCACTGAATTTATGTTGAGGTCTTTGATCCATTTGGACACAAGTTTTGTGCATGGCAATAGATATGGATCTATCTGCAGTCTTTTACATGCCAGCATTCAGTTATGCCAGTACCATTTGTTGAAGATGCTTTCTTTTTTTCCATTATATAACTTTAGCTTCTTTGTCAAAAATCAGGTGTTCATAGGTGTGTGGGTCCATATTAGGGTCTTCAATTTGATTCCATTGGTCTACCTGTCTATTTTTGTGCCAATACCAAGCTATTTTCAGGACTATAGCTCTATGATAGAGCTTGAAGTCAGTGATGGTGATGCCTTCAGAAGTTTCTTTATTGTACAGGGTTCTTTTGGCTATCTTGGGTCTTTTGTTTTTCCATATAAAGTTGAGAACTGTTCTTTCAAGGTCTGTGAAGAATTGTGCAGGGATTTTGATGGGGATTGCATTGAATCTGTAGATTGCTTTTGGCAAGATTGCCATTTTTGCTCTGTTGATCCTACCTATCCAAGAGCATGGGAGATCTTTCCATTTTCTGGTATCTTCTTTAATTGCTCTCTTTAAAGACTGAAAGTTCATGCTATGCAGGTCTTTCACTTGTTTGGTTAGCTTTACCCCAAGGTATTTTATGTTGTATGAGGCAATTGTAAAGAATGATGTCACCAAAACACTAAATAATCCAATTAAAAAGTGGGGTACAGAACTAAATAGACAATTCTCAATAGAGGAATCTAAAATGGCTGAAAGACACATAAGAAAGTGTTCAACATCTTTAGCCATCAGGGAAATGCAAATCAAAACAACTCTGAGATACCGTCTCACTCCTGTTAGAATGGCTAAAATAAAAAAACACCAATGACAGTTTATGCTGGAGAGGATGTTGAGAAAGGGGAACACTCCTCCACTGCTGAACACTCTAGCCACTTTGGAAATCAGTATGGCAGTTCCTCAGGAAAATGGGAATCAGTCTACCACAAGATCCAACAGTTTCACTCAGGCATATACTTAAAGATGCACATTCATACAACAAGGACATCTGCTCAACCATGTTCATAGCAGCATTATTTGTAATAGCCAGAACCTGGAAGCAACCTAGATGCTCCTCAATTGAAGAATGAATGGAGAAAATGTGGTACATTTATACATTGGGGTACCACTCAGCAGAAAAAAAAACAATGGAATCTTGAAATTTGGAGGCAAATGGATAGAACTAGAAGAAACCATCCCGAGTGAGGTAACCCAGTCACAAAAAAGACAAACATGGTATGTACTCACCCATATATGGATTTTAGACATAGAGCAAAGGATTAGCAGCCTACAATCCACACTTCCAGAGAAGCTGGAGAAGGGAAAGGGACAAGATCTCCTGAGCTAATTGGGAGCATGGGGGGAGGGGAGAGGGAGTTAGGAGAAAGAGAAGGGGAGAAGAGGAGGGGAGGGCAGAGGAGGACATGAGAGAGCAAGAAGATCAAGTCAGGGGAAGACTAGAGAAGAGCAAGAAAAGAGATACCATAAAAGAGGGAATCATAGGTTTAAAGAGAAATCTGGCACTAGGGAAATGTCCAGAGATCTACAAGGTTGACCCCAACTAACAATCTAAGCAATAGTCGAGAGGCTACCTTAAATGCCCCTCTCTGATAATGAGATTGATGACTACCTTAAATGTCATCCTAGAGCCTTCATTCAATAGCTGATGGAAGCAGAAGCAGACACCACAGCTAAACACTGAGCTGAGCTCTGGAATCCAGTTGCAGAGAGGGAAGAATGATGAGCAAAGGGGTCAAGACCAGGCTGGAGAAACCCGCAGAAACAGCTGACCTGAACAAAGGGGAGCTCATGGACCCCAGACTGATAGCTAGGAAACCAGCATAGGACTGTTCCAGACCCCCTGAACGAGGATGTCAGTTTGAATGTCTGGCTAATCTATGGGGCCTCTGGTAGTGGATCAGTATTTATCACTAGTACGTGAATGGACTTTGGAAGCCCACTTCACATAGAAGGATGCTCTGTCAGCCTAGACCCACAGGGGAGGGTCTAGGCCCTTCTCCAAATGGTATGTCAGACTTTAAAGATCCCCCATGGAAGGCATCACCCTCCCTGGGGAGCAGAAAGGGGATGGGATAGGGGATGGGTGAAGGACTGGGGAGGAGAGGAGAGAGAGGAAACTGTGATTGGCATTTAAAACAAGCTTGTTTCTAATTTAAATACAAAAAGGAAAAAAAGATAATTGGTTGCCTAGATTGAACTAGATGAAGTCACTGCATGAACAGCTTGTGTTTGCTACGTAAAGCTTAGGTTTGTGATAGGCTGACTTTTAAAACCATTGCCTAGCTAGGACAATAAATGTGTTCCTGCTTGACTAGATTCCCTGCTATGCTTGGTTATCTCTGGGATTCTTGAAGGCTGGGGAATGGGTGAGCATGCACTTACTCTTCCTCAGACCCAGCTCAACCTTCTGTTTTGGTTGGGCTAAGACCCTGCAGCCTTAGTTTGTATATCTTCTGAAACCAAAGCTACAACAGTCATTTGCTTGCAAAGGGATCTCAGGGAACACAAGGGAGGGTGTGAATAGAAGTCAGGTGGGGTGATGGAGAAAGCCAGGGAAGAACTGTTAGCAAGCTGGGTACCACTGAGTTCGTATTTCGGTTCCACCTGGATTCTCTGAGAAAGTATGAAGCATACCCCAGGGATATTCTGGTGGTGGCCGGGGAGGCTGAGGCACAGCTCTCATAAATCACTGCCCCCCCCACTTTAATGTGGTCCAGGAAGAGAAAAGCCTAGATAAAGAGAGCTTTAACATGCAGAAAACTCTCTGGGTTCTTCTTTCTTTACTGACAGTAGTTTTTGTTCAATCTTCCCTGGTTCAGTGAACAGTTCCAAAGTTGATCCAATAGCAGGAGACAAAATGTAATACCGATTCTTCAACCACTTTATTTATTAGTATTTACATTGTGCCTGAGGAACATGTAGTGCTGGCAAGTCCCGAATGCTGTGCTGCGAATTAGCCCTTTTCTCTCCAAATCTATTTCTCCAGCCATAATTTGAAGTGATGTTGGCTTTTTGAAATTGTTGCTAAATTGATACAACCAGGCTGTCTTCAGAGCCCTCATTGTGTTACTGCCACACTTGAGTTCTACCTTTCCCCTGTGTTTTTCTCTCCCAAATTGTTAACCCTGCATGTGAGTGCATACATCTTTGGCTTGGGCTATTTCTCTTTCCACACCCTAAATAGATGTCCTAGTGCGCTGTTCAAGGTTATTCTAAATGGGGATTTTTCTCAGTTCTGACACTCAGGGTATTCTGTGCTATACTGGGTCCCCCAAAGGAAATGCTGAGGCCCTGACTCCTAGTTCTTCTGGATGTCATCAGACTTGGAAATTCACTATTTTCAGAGATGGTTATTAAGATGAATTTATATGGGTTATGGTAGGCCCTACCTCAGTTGCTAAGCATTCTATAAGAAACATGGCAGGGATGTTTGGGAAATAGCTCAAATGTAAAGTGCATGCTGTATAAGGACAAGGATTGACTTCAGTCTCCAGGGCCCATGTTAAAAATAAAATAAGTGGGCGTAGCAGCACATCCGAATTCCCGCACCAAGGAGGCTGTGACAGGCAGATTCCTGGGACTGGCCTGGTCTACTTCATGAGTTCCATACCAGTGAGAGATCTTTCTCAAACCAACAATTTTTTAAAAAGAAAGAAAAAATGTTGGATATACTTGAGTAATTATAACCAAGTTTGTCTTTTGTCATCTACCTGTACAAACACATGTACACACACATATAAGTACATGCACATCTACATATACATGAATTCACACATGTACACTCAAACATAGTACAACACAAAAAGAAAGAAAAAAACAGGAAAAGAGAATTTAGAGACAGACACATGGGAAAATAAAAGGATAACTGAAGTCAGAGGCAGAGAGTGATTTGTCCACAAGCCAAGACTGTCAAGGACTGCCAGCAATCAAAAGTAGCTGGAAATTTCCAGAAGGATATTTCCCTGAAGTCCCCAGAAGGAGTTTGGCCTTCACAACATCTTGATTTGGGCCTCCAGAGCTCCGTTGTTCCATACTGTGATACTTTGTTGCAATGTCTAAGAGAACTAAGACCTGAATGGTACAACAGCACAGGCCAAGTTAATCCCACTATCCACCAAGGTCAACTCATTTTTTCCTGTGTCTTGGTTCCCAAGGATACCACATCACCCACAATGTGGTATACCTGTGAGCTGAGAGTTGCTAATGCAGTCATAGTAAATGATGGTGGTCATGACCCAAAGAAAACAGCTACTGCTGAGCTTTGCAATGAAGCTGATGTCCTCAGAAACACATTGCTCATTTCCTAGTTGCTTGGTAATGTGGTGTTCTCTTAGGGTATGACTCGTCTTTACCAGAGATGGCAGGAGGATGATTTGTAGACCTTGAGAAATACATTCACTCTCCTATGTTCTCTCTTTAAGACCTTTGGTTTCTTTCTCCACTGTCGGAAAAGATCTAGCAATTGCACTTTATGTGGCACAGGACAGCTTTCTTGTTGTAGTCTGCAATCTGACTATACCTGTATTGGGTATCTCTTCTTGCATTGCATGGTGTGATGGCACATACAGTGCAAAGTGAATATCCGTATGGTCAAAATCAAGACTGCAATAAAGTCCTGGTGCAGTTAGGCAGTGATGATACACACCTTTTAATTCCAGCATTCAAGAGGCAGAGGCAGGCAGGCAGACCTCTTGAGTTGAAGGCCAGCCTGGTTTACAGAGTGTGTTCCAGAACAGCCACGGCTACACAAAGAAACCCCATCTCAAAAACAAAACAAAACAAAACAAAAGCTCTGGTATTGGGTACAGCTTTCTTATAGACTTCAGAAGACATCCCAGCAGATGTTATGCCCTTGCTCAGAGTGTTAATTATGTATTATAGGGGGATCCTCACATATTAAGCTCTTTGTTGTTCGAATATGTGTTTTGTATTTTGCTGTAAGATTTACTTTCAATTTTTTGAATTATGTATATGTGTATATATGTCTTGTACTGGCTAGTTTATGTCAACTTGACACAAGCTAGAGTTGTCAGAGAGGAGGGAACCTCGATTGAGAAAATGGCTCCATAAGATCTAGCTGTAGAGCATTTTCTTAATTAGTGATTCACGGAGGAAAGCCCAGATCCTTGTGGGTGGGGGTACCTCTGGACTAGTAGTTTTGGGTTTTATAAGAAAGCAGGCTGAACAAGCCATGTGGAGCAAGGAAGTAAGCAGCACCCCTCCATGACAGCTGCATCAGCCCCGTCTCCAGATTTCTGCCTTGCTTCACTTCCTGTCCTCTCTGCTTTTGAGAATGAACTGTGATATGAAACTGTGAATAAAGTGGACCCTTTCCTCCCAAGTTGCTTTTGGTTATGGTGCTTCATCACAGCGATAATAACCCAAAGACAAGTCTGTATATAGTAAGTGCATATGAGTCAGGCACTTGAGGAGTCTGTGAGAGACTGACAGATGCCCTGGAGCTGTAGTTAACAGGAGGTTATGAACTGCCTGACATGGGTCCTGGGAGCAGAACTCATGTTTTTTGCAAGAATAAAACACACTCTTAACCACTGAATAATCTCTCCAGCTCACCTTTTGTATTTCTTAGAACACTAAGCCTGTATTCTGCTCTCATAAGCCCTCGTCTGGCTTGCACAGTTTACTGGGGTAGCCTTTTCTCTCAAGGGTTAGTTCCCATCCCTTACTTAGCAGACCCCAAATCCCTCAGATGGTTTATGCCGAGGCTTGACCTTGTATCAAGGACTGGCAGCTAGGAGGTGGGTGGAGGTAGCTTCTGAGGAGGCAAGATGCTGTCTCTTAAAAAGTTGTCACTGTATCAACCATGTGCAAGATGGAGAGATTTATATATGGCAGAGAGGCATGGGGTGTGGCTGCTCTTGGCCACTAAGTCTGAGTATTGGGTGAAAGCCTGGAGATTTAGATAAACCACAAGACTCCTGGTCCTTTTCCGAGAGAATGTCTCTCACCTTTATTGTGGAGCAGCCTTATACACAAACTTACAAAAACCCTAGGTCAAAGGATTCACAACAGGATATTGATCCCAGTGGGGTGAGATCAGGAAAATAGGAGGTACCTGTGGTTATGCTGGAAAACAACTCTTAGAGACCCCATGGGGGCTGGGTTCCAACATCTCCCCCTTCTTTATATATAACAAAACAGTTATCAAGTAAGAACTATAAGATTTTAACCATTCTATCTTAGTGTGTTACTGTAACTATCTTCAACTCCATCAAAGACCATAGAAAGATAATATATAAACTCTAGAACTGACAGAGACACCTTGCTTCCTAGACAGTCACCCAAAGTTTCTTGGTAACTTTGGGGCATCCATCTTTAGCCTACAGGCCACAATGTGTCTGGCAGACTTCTCAGCAAAGCAGGAAATTCTAAACTGTCCACCTGCATTGGCAGTTTGTCTATTATCTTTTTTCTGTGTCCTGTAGAATATCTGGCAGACTCTTTCATGAAGCAGGGAATTCTAAACTGTCCTGCATTGGCAGTTTGTACTCCTCCATGAAGCAGGAACCCTTTAGGCATTTTCCTGTGGGTCCTGCATGTCCAGTTTATAAAGCAACAGTTAAATAGTTCAGGCAAGAGTAGCTTCTTGCCAAAATGGCTGGTCTTGCCATGTCAAAGGCAAACTCTATAATGAGTTTCTTGGATACCCATCTTCCTTTCAGATGTAATTGGTGTGCCAGGAGCAGTTGTGTCTCGCTGTCAAGAAAAACCCTAAACCATTTAAATGCCATATATTCCATAGGTCTTTGAATGGTATGAAGAATATCTATATATCTAGAAAACCTAACTAGTATCAACAAATGAAAATCCATTCCAATACAAAGTATCATTTCTACATCATATTCCTCCTTTTTCCTTTTAAAAGTGATTGACTGTGACCACTACCATTTCTAACCAACCAAATTTAAATGAAAACAAATATTCAGATCACCTGGGCCATTGCTTCAGGGGGTCCTACCCCATGAAACCATACCAGTCTGGAAAGAATCAACACCTCTTACCCTCCATGGAAACAAAAGCAGACATTCCCCCCCCAAGTAACGTGTACTTTAACAACTGTTGCTCCTTCCCCAGCAATTAACTATTTAAAGACAACACAATAGCATTCTTTTGTTACCAATCACACATTTACAATCACACTTCATACACACATGTGTGGCCACACCATACATACAGGACATACATACATCTTTTGAACAAAAGTCACAAAGGAGAGGAGGTGTCAGGGATGGCCATCCTTACCATAGCTTGGCATCTTTGGAGGGTCTTGAGGACTGCCGCATCTTTGTCCATTCCTGTATGGTCTTTTGTTGGGCCTGGGTCTTTTCTTTATCCACTTGGACATATTCTCCTTTCTCATCTGATGCAACAGATGATGTGGATGGCTTGTGGTGAGGGCTCTGGGAGACCGGCTGAAAGTCCAGGGCTATGTAATTCACATTGCCAGTACTTTTTTGGAGCTGGGCTGTTAGTGCCACTGGATACAGGGGATGAAGACATTGGGTTCTGCATAGGGACATAGTTCTCCTCACTGTCTCTGTAGTCTGTATTGGAGATGGAACCGCAGTACTGGGAGGAGCTGGAGTTAAAGGTGTGGTTGACCGTGGACAAAGACTTGGTGACAGGTGTCTTGAAAGGGAGCTCATTGATACTGGCTTTGCTTTTCAGCCAGGCTTGAGGTAGATATTGACCGGGGGTGGCTGGATCTCGCTTCCTCGCTTGGGAAAGTGATGGGGCATTGTGCTCCTGAGGATGTCAGAAACTGGCTTTGTGGGCACATAGTTGTCATCAGTACTGGCAGTGTCTGATTGACCCATGACAGTCTTTTCTAGAGATTTAGCAGAGAAGCAGGCAGTTCTTCACCTCTTGTTGGATACTTGTAGTCACTGACTGGAGGTCCCTGTTGAGAGCTGCCCCACAGAAGTATCTTGGGGTGCTGTGTTGGGGGAGCTATGGCTGACTCCACTAGGAGGTCTCCAAATTCCATACACAGGGTGTTGCTGGGTGCCTTGAAGGTGTACACATCCTCACTATCTGCCGCAGACCCTGCTCTGAGCAGGGGCTGACTGGAGCTGCTGAATTCAGCTGAAGAAGAGCAGAGATTCTGACTGACTGAAGAAAGGTTTCTCAGGGTGTCAGTCTTTAGTTTGACTGAAGCCACAGATCTGGAAGATGCTCTGGACCCACCTATTCCTGTCTGCCTCTGTCTCAGCCACCAGGTAGAAGGTGTGCTCATTGGTAATGATATCAAACATAAAACTCTTTCAGAGCTCTTGTTTGTTGAAGGTCAGGGCTACATCCAACTGCATACAGAAGTTTAGGTTGATGATCCCCAGGGGTTTCTTGGAGTGTTCATTCTTAGAATATTCTAGAACTTAGAGTATTCTTAGAGTATTCTGGGTCACCACATATCTTACTGCTCCATGGGATGAACCACCGTTTCTTCCAAGCATAGCACCCCAAGTTTTTCTCAGGAGGCAATTTCTCCAGCCAGCCTGTGCACACCACATCATTGCTGGCTGATTGGAGCCCACAGCAGACTCAAGTGGACAAAAGCACGGGCTGCTGGGTTAGCGGGCTGCTGGTGGGTAGCTCATGGAGGAGGGATTCCTCAGTGGCAGATTTCCCGCATTTCTTTAATAATTTTCTTAGCATTATTGCTTAATCCAAAGTTAAAATTAAATCTTACCAGTACCTTGTCTCTTTAAACTTTATCTGTGTGATTGACTGTGATCTCTATTCCAATCCAACTCTCTCAGGAGTTGAGGCACCCCTTTTCCAGTGCCTTTGCAGTCCAACTCTCTTAGGAGTTGAGGCACCCCTTCCAGTAACCCTCCAATCCAACTCTCTCAGGAGTTGAGGCACCCCTTTTCCAGTGCTTTTACAATCCAACTCTCTCAGGAGTTGAGGCATCCCCTTTTCCAGTGCCTTTACAATCCAATCCAACTCTCTTTGTAGTTGAGGTATCTATTTTCCAGTGCCTTTAAAATCCAACTCTCTTAGGAGTTGAGGTACCTATTTTCTAGTACCTTTTGCCAATCCAACTCTCTCAGGAGTTGAGGGTGCCTATTTTTCTAGTACCTTTTGCAATCCACCCTCACAACTCCTTACTTGCTTTCCAGCCTTCTGAGGGTGATCTCTCAGGGTCCTCTTTCTTTCCCGATCTCGGTGAGGCCTCCATTTGTTGCTGCTCTTGGCCACTAAGTCCGAGTATTGGGTGAAAGCCTGGAGATTTGGATGAACCACAAGGCTCCAGGTCCTTTTCCGAGAGAATGTCTCTCACCTTTATTGTGGAGCAGCCTTATACACAAACTTACAAAAACCCCAGGTCAAAGGGTTCACAACAGGGTATTGATCCCAGTGGGGTGAGGTCAGGAAAACAGGAGGTACCTGTGGTTATGCTGGAAAACAACTCTTAGAGACCTCATGGGGGCTGGGTTCCAACAATGGGGGGCATTTCACTGTCCACCAGGTCCAGCTATATTTGGGTTCCAAGAGTCTCAAGGTATCAACAATCCCCCCATGATGTATGATTTATTTCTTCATCAGAGGCTTGTACTAGAGTTGTGGAGTTTGCGGTTCAAGTTTCTCTGAAGGTCTGTGACAGTTATAATTAGTTTTTCAACCATTGAGCAGGAAGCGAGTCAGCTCAAACATTTTATTTAGTGTCTACATTCTAGGACCATGTCTGGTACCCATCATTTTACTTTGAGTTTCCAAGAAACAGTGGGAAATGGAGACTGTGTGTGGACTATTGGAGGAGCAGTAGTGGACAGCAACAAAAAAAATCACACAGTAACTAAATCATAACTGAAAAGTCACATAATCCTTTGGGGTTTTTAAAGCTGTGGTAGCCCTTTAGAGTCACTTCCAAATGGAAACAAGCATAACAAGTCTTCATGCTTCACTTTAACCAGTATTTGGTTACAAGATGCCCTAGCAGAGGTGTTGTAACCTTGGACAAGGAAGGTCTCTTTGACAGAATACAGTCTCAAGAGAGAGATGTAGCTATGAGATGCAGCAGCAGCCAACACTCCCAGATACTCATGCAATTGACTGATTTTTTTTTTCCTGATGGGGATCATCTGAACAGTGTATGGTTGTATCCAGTATGACACATACCCTGCTCCTACACTTTCAGTTTAAGGCAATACATTAGTATCTGTAGAATTCAGAACAGCCTGGCCCAGTATTTACTCAGTAAGTATCTGTTGACTAAATGATTGAAATGAATGAGTAATTAAAGAATATTTATAAATGTCACATTTTGTAAACTGACAATCACTTTCAAAGCATATCACAGGGAATATTAATAAATGAAAATATAAATAGGAAAACATCTCAAAATACTCTACTTTTGCAGGAGAGTACAAATCCACAAGAGATCACTTACTGATTTATTTACTAATTTATTTTAAAATGAAAACCACTTCTGAAGCATTAAATGGACCAATAAATGGCATGGGTAGGGGACTTCTTTTTGCCTTGATCTCCCAAGCTGAGATGGAGTTTTAATGAATAGACCTGGCTGTTCCATTATCAGAGATGTTGCTACTAGATCAATATTTGTGGTTGGATGGATGCAAAAGATAACTCTGGTTTGCACCCACCTCTCATTTTTGACTACCCACTTCAACAAGTGTCTGCTTTGGACTCTAAGGGGTAGATTTTCAAACATTTCACAATATAATAAACACAGTAAATATTCTCAAACATTTTCCTGTGATCATTTTCTACCTACCAATCACTGCCAAGCCTCTCATAGGGTGTGAGAAAAAAATATGTCTGACATACCATCTTATCTACTTTTCAAATATTTCTAATCACAAAATGTCATAAAAATCAACAGTGGTACTGTATTTACTTTTCCAAATTTTGACAGCCACAGTATGTAAGTTCAAGTCTGCAGTTAAAAGCAAATGACCAAAGCTATTGCAATATTAGGAAAAGTAGCTAGATATTTGTGGACTTGCTCTCATAACAAACAAACATAACTAGTGAAATGAATTTCCTTTTAAACCCAATAATTTCTAGAGAACTTGTGTCAATTGTTTTCAGCAAAGTAGTGGTTCTCAAGCTGTGAGTCACGACCCCTTTGGGTCAGCAGATATCCTATGTATCAGGTATTTACATTACAATTCATAACAGTTATGAAGTAGAACCAAAAATAACTTTATGACTGGGGTCACCACACATAAGGAACTGTATTAAAGTGTTGCAGCATTAGGAAGGTCGAGACCACTGCAGTAAAGGAAGAAACATTGATTTGAGGGTATTTACTTAAAATCATATAAGAATGGCAGGGCTGCTGTGGTACTAGTTCCCTGACATGAAGCTCCACATGTGTGAGTATAGCCAGAACCACACCCCTTTCCTAAACTCTTATCAATAGATACAACACTTCACAGAAAGAGACAGCCCCAGCATTTCTCAGACCCCATTACTGAGTTGCAGAATCTAAATTCCTTGTGAGCATGGCTGAAAAGTGGGGGTCCTATCCAGTCCCAAATTATTAGCAGGAAGCCCTATCCAGATATGGCAGTTAAAAAATACTGTCACCCTGATTTCTTTTACCTCACCTCAAGACTAGGGAAGATTCCATGGCAAGGAAGGTCAACAGAGAGTACCAAAGACTGTTGTTCCTGCTCTTCAGCCTAACAATTGGCTCAGGATTTTAAATGTTTGTCCCTGGTGGGAGAGGTAATTCCCAAGAACACAGAGCTTCAAAAATCTTCCCTATAGAACAGAGTTGCCTTGAAGCACATGTGGTAAAGTTCAAGTCAAAGGTCTCTACTTCACAATAATCAAGATTTTGATGCTTAGCTGTTAAGTGGAGTATGGTGGTACATCGAGGAGAGTAGCCTAGATGTGCCTGTTCGTGTGCCAGTGAGAACATGCAGAAGACAAGGAGGAACCCTCAAACTGTTAAGTGCATATTTATTTCTGTTTCTTACCTTATTTAAATGTGATTAAGAAGAGCTATACATAATAAGTGAGATGAGCATAGAAATGCAATGTGGTGATTAATGACATGAAGAAAGTGGATGACAGCAAAAGCTCCAGTAGAGAATGAAGGCATGCAAGACGGTAATGTAAGTTCAGGGCAACAAGTCAGAGACTAGAAATAACAAATAATATGGAGAATATGACAAATTTTATGAAGAATTCTCACTTTGCTCTTTTCTTAGCTGCCTTATTAGTTATGAAATTTTATTACAACCTTGTATTCTTAGGTATGAAACACACACACACACACACACACATCAAACAATGACACAAAATGGAGATGAGATAGTGAACATATTATATTGTATAGTACCACTTATTAATCTTGCTGGAATCAAATGTGCATTAATCTTAATAAGTCATGGTATTTTTAGTAATCCCTAGGATAACTAAGAAGAAAGTAGTGTTTAAAATGTGAAAAAAAGTTCATTGAGGCTGTAGCTCAATTGGTAGAATGCTTGCCTAGTATGCATGATGCCCTGAGTTTGATCTCCAGCAGAAATTAGGTATAGGGATACACTCCTATGATTCTAACACACATGCAGAAACAGGAGGATCAGAAGTTCAAGGCCATCCTCAGCTACATAGAGTTGGAGGCCAGCTTGGACTATATAAGACCATATGTCAAAAAACAAAGTTAAAAATAATTATATGTAAAGACATAGGCAGAAGAAAGCCAGGAAATGGTAAGGACTGCCCTCATAAGGACAGGAGAGATGGAGAAACATGGACAGGTCCTTCCCTGGAGCCTTCAACTGGAACATGGCCCTAACAAGTTCTTGATGTTGGCCTCAAGCTTGTAGACTACAAGAATAGACTTCTGTTGTGTAAGTCTTCCAGTTCACAGTTATTTGCTATGGCTGTCCCAAGAAACTAATAAAGACTTCCAGAACCATTCCTAAATGTTTTTGGAAATGACTGTTGGCATTGTTTTTTCCTGAAAAGTTAGAAAGTGAATAAAATTCTCAGTAAAAAAAAAGAAAAAAAACTTATGTGTTATTAAAAATTTAATTGTACCCCCTCCCCAGGTCATATGTTGGAGTTCTAAGCCCTAATATCCCCAAATGGCCTCTCTTGGGAATAGGGTCCTTACAGGTGTAATTAGTCAAATTGAGGTCATTATAGATTAGGGTGGGCCCTAATCTAATATGGCTGAAAATTAGTTTGTGAACACAAGGAGGGTGCATTATTAATGTATATCATGATAAATAAATGGCCCAGACGCAGATATTTGGGTTCAAGCTGAAGATGAGAGAAGCAAATTAGCCAACCACTAGCTCTCACCTCTAGCTCAGGCTAAAGGGGCTGATCCATGCAGGAGCTCTTCACCAAGTTTCAAACTGCTGCCTCTCCTCAGTGTGACTGGAGAATGACCTTGCTTCTGTCTTATTCCCTTCCCTAATGTTGGGATTAAACGTGTGAGCTATAATTCTCTTTTATACTGATTCACTCTCGTGCAGATCTGGATAGCCTTGGACTCAAAGAGATCCGTCTATCTCTTAATCCTGAGTCCTAAGATTAAAGGTGAGTACCACTACCTCCTATGTTCTGGCTGCTGGGATTATAGGTGTGTATCACTACTGCCTGATCTCTATAGCTTGAGGCTGACTTTGCTTTCAGTTAAGTTTTAATAAATCATAAATAATACATTACTACATGAATAACTACACAAGGAGTGTGCAATGTAAACACTTACACAACCTATGCTGTCATAAGCCAAGCAACCACCAAGAGCTAGGAAAGAGACTAGAACAGACCCTCCCTTCAGCTTTAGGCACCATTGTCCTTCCAGTATCATGATGTTGAACTTGACCCTCCAGAACTAGAATACAGGATATCTCTGTTCTCCAGGACACTTGGTTGGAGTGCTGTATTATGGCATCCCTGAGAAATGACCAAACTCACAGTAATACCTTCAAGTCAAAATAACTATTTTGTTATTCCCAGTTTCAATTTGTAAATATAGATATGGACACACACATACATCTTATACATAAATAAGTACATACAAATATATACAGATTTACATCTGAATATTAGATGAGTTTTCCTTTAAATTATTTAAAACTGGAATAAACCAAGAAGTTCTTTGTGTGGGCTTTCTACTCAAATGGAGACCATCTTAATGAATGGATGTGAGTCCCCTGTCACAATAAGAGGAAACAATTTTGCTTTGTTTACTATTTATTATTGATGAGGGTCCAAATTCTCTAAAGTTACATGTCAACTTAGGGAAGGTTGACATAGTTCAAATTGTTTCTTTTCTGGTGAAAGATTCAGTGATTTGTCCTTTGGAAAAGGTAACCATCAGTGATTAAGATTTTATTGTCCTTTAAATTGCAATCCTATTTCAGTTTCCTTTCTTTCTCTTTAAATTTCATATCCTTTGAAAAGGTTTAGCATTTTGGCTCATCTTCTCATTAATGAGTTCAAAACATTCTGACATCTATACACTATATATTTGTACTAGATTCATGTTTTAATACATAGAAAATTATTCTTTGACATGTCTTAGATCCATGAAATCAGAGTCTCGGGCTTTATGAAGAAGGGACTATTAAAATGAAATGAAGTTTGATGACTGAGATAGAGTAGCCCATTTAAATGTCTCAAATAATGCCAATTTAAAAATCGCAAACACTGAAAACTATTACCTAGTAATACTACCATCTTATAAATTGCTGCAGAGGGCTTTTTAATACTAAGAGAGTAGGATAAAATGTAGTGCAAACTATGTGGCATTATGAAAATTCACTCCATTTTACTTATTTTTCTCACTGAGTTACATTTTGGTATAAATTTTTGTGACAGAAATGATTTAGGAAGCATTGTCTACCAATGACTGGTTCTTTTTGTATTTGTGCAGCTTTCTTTATTCACCCACCGAAGATCTTCCCTGGGGTCTTTCCATGTCCTGCTGACCGTCTGCCGTGAGGCAAAGAGCATCGACCGATGGCACCATGAGCTTTTTCTGTATGAAAACATGGTTCTTGGCCGGGTAGTGGTGGCATACATCTTTAATCCCAGCACTTGGGAGGCAGAGGCAGGCAGATATCTGTGAGTTCGAGGCCAGCCTACTGAGCTAGTTCCAGGACAGCCCCTGAAGCTATTCAGAGAAACCCTGTCTTGAAAAAAAAAAAAAAAAGCAAAGAAAACATGGTTCTTGACATTGCAGAGGTTATATTCTACTTGGAAAAGATTGATACTAACTAATGGTCCAAATAACTTTCAGGTAAAATTGTTGCTATGTGAGCTGGAGAGATGGCTCAGTGGTTAAGAGCACACATTGCTCTTCCAAGGGTCCTGCCTGCACCCACATGGCAGCTCACAACTGCCTGGTGTCATTTCCTAGTGTGCAGATGTACATGTGGACAAAGTACTGGTATACGTAACATGAATAAATATTTTTTAAAAAATTGTTGGTATGTATTATAAGCAAGATGTTATTAGTGTGACCTGTGCAGTTCATATGCATCACTGTATAGTGAAAATGGTTGCTCGGGTGGAAGAGCATAGGAATCTGTTGTTATCAGAGGAAGGAAGCAACCTTCCTTTCCTTAAGGGTGACATATATGAGTGAAGGTAGCACAGAGTCAACAAGAGACCTTTGACTTTGTATTAATCTGGGTTTCTCAGAAGCTCTTGGTACAAGTAGATCTCTACTGCTTGCTTGCTGCCTCATCTATAGAATAAGATACTGGTCACCAAAAAGGCTCATCTAAGTATAAATAAGCAAATGAAAACTAGGTCATGTCAAGTTAGACTAAGAATACAGAAGTGCCTTGTTCAGCTGTATGGTTTAAATGAGAATGCCTCCCTAAAGGCTCATATATTTGGAAGTTTGGCTCTCATTTGATGGATTCTTTGGGAAGGACTAAGAGGTGTGGTCTTGTTGGAGGAGGTGTGTCACTTGGGGGTGGGCTTTGGGGATTCAAAAGCCCATGCCAGGACTCATCTAGCTCTCTTTCTGCCTCCTTCTTGTGAGTCAGATGTAAATGCTTCTCTAGAGCTTGAGTGCCATGTTCCCTGCAACGATGGTCATGACTCACCCTCTGAAACTGCTTTCTTTTATAAGGTGCTTTGTCTGTGGTGTGTTTTCATAACAATAAATCAGTAATTAAGATAAATGAAGAGTGATGTCATATGCAAGATTGGCCCTATTTAACTAAGCTCTTCCACAGACATGGGTCATAAGGCTGTGAAGTAGTCCTTCCTACAAAGAAAGAAGGACTTTATGATGTGCTAAGTTACCTCATCATAAAAATTTTGGAGTTAAATTTCAACTTCACTCAGTGTAGATGGTATGGGCTTTAGGATAGTTTGTCAATGCACAAGAAGAAAGCGCTAGTCAATTGAATGCTTCCTGCTATTCTCCCTAATTCTATCACTGGAGAATTGATGGGAAAGACACAAAATCCAAACTCAGAAAAGGTTTGGACCAAAGGATACTTACTTTAAGAAGAGACAATGGAGGGAACTATGTGAACAGATGTTTTGACTAAGGATCTGAGATTGTAAGATTGGTCTCCACCATAAAGCTATGATCTCCCAGAAAACCAAGTCTGCTGCCTATGAAACCACCAAGGCAGTGACCAGGGTTCCCTTTCTCAGAGAATTCTACTAGATATTTGTGTTTTAGGGTAATTTCATCAAAACATGTTTATTAGAGGAGTGGAACAATGAATATTCCCATTCTTCCTCCACCACCAATAATTGACTCATATTCCACTGTAAACATAAGCACTTGAAAATGACAGTCTTCTATAAGCATTTGAGGAAACACAGATAGATAATTAACCATGGAAAACCAATCAGGTGCACCAATGAGATGTTACCATGGGTGGATGTGCTTGACCCACCCCAATGAACCAAGCTCAATTCTGGGACCTACAACTGTGAAAAGAGAGAACAAACTTCCATAAGTTGTCCACACATGTCCACAAAAATAAATAAATTGACCAATTGGGTAAGGTATTCAGAGGATAAGGAACCCATTTTATATTCAAGGCAATAAGAGCTGAAGGAAAGTACAGTGGTGTTGACTTTACCCCACTCCCCATAAACCACCAGAGAAAACTTACCTGCCAACCAAGATTGAATTTATTAGGTGAGTGCTATAAAATACACCAAACAAAAAATGTCAACTTCATAAAATGTGGACAATTTCTCCTGATATAGAAATTATGGAGGAATATTTATAAAGTTTCAGAGTTACATCAATGGGAAGTTTCAAAGTGACTCCCCAGAAGTGGGCTACTTGGTGGGTTGTTGATGCTCTAACTTTGGCCGGTAGCAAGATGAAGAACTTAGGACTGATGAGCATAGGGAGATGAAAGGAATGTTTGAAGAGTTGTGACTTGTATTGATAAACAAACAGTTAAAATGGTATATGGTTTTATCTTCTTGATAGTAATTCCTAGACTAAACTAAAGGAGATGCTTTTCTTTGCTTCAGTATTGCTAGCTTTCTGTATCAACACAAAGATTTATAATTAGGTTAATTTTTTCTTAATTTTTCCCTAGTTCAAACCACAGGATTGATTATTAGCATGCAGCAGTAAGATCCATTGAGACCTGTGTCATTGTTTGTTGCATTGATTAAGATAGTCTGATGGTAGTCCATGGTAGTTTGAATAGGAAGGGCCCCCATAGACTCATTTGTCTGGATACTTGGTCCATAGGGATTAGAACTATTTGGAGGCATGTCCTTATTAGTGTAGGTGTGGCCTTGTTGGAGGAAGAATGTCACTGTGAGGATGGGCTTTGAGGTGTTATATGCTCAATATGCCTAGTGACACTTTCTGCTTCCTGAAGATCGAGATGTATAACTATCAGCTCCTTCTCCAACACCATGTCTATCGACATTCCACCATGTTTCCTGTCATGATAATAGTGGACTAAGCCTCTTCGTCTTAGGGTTTTTATTGCTATGAAGAGACACTGTGACCATGGTGACTCTTATAAAGGAAAACATTTAATTGAGGTGGTAGCTTATGGTTTCAGAGGTCCAGCTCATCATCATCATCATGGTGGCTGGGAGTATGATGGTATCCAGATAGACATGATGCTAGCTACATCTTGATCATAAGTCAGCAAGGAAATGGTGTACGATAATGGCAGTATCTTGAGCATCAGAGAACTAAGAGTCCAACTCCACAGTGACACACTTCCTCCAAAAATGTCATACCTACTCCAACAAAGCTATACCTCCCAATAATGCCACTCCCTTTGGGGTAATTTTCTTTCAATATGTCTTAGGGTTTCTATTGCTGTGAAGAGATACCATGACCACAGCAACTCTTCTAAAGAAAAATTTAACTGGGGTGGCTCACTTACAGTTTCAGAGGTTCAGTCCATTATCATCATGGCAGGGAACATAGCAGCATGCTCGCAGACATACTGATGGAGAAATAGATCTTTCAGGCAACCGGAAGACGACTGTGACACTGGGCAATGTCGTGAGCATAGGAGAATTCAAAGCCCACCCCCACAATGACACACTTCCTCCAACAAGGCCATATCTACTTCAACAAAGCTACACCTCCCAATAGTGCCACTCCTTTTGGGGGCCATTTTCTTTCAAACCACCACATTTTGAAACTGTAAGCCAGACCCACTTAAATGGTTTCCTTTATAAGAGTTAGTATGGTCATGGTGTCTCTTCACAGTAATACTTCAATCTTTACTAATCCCTGGCCTTCTTAGAAAGATCATGTCAGGATTATGTTATGGAGCAGCAACTGTTCAATAGACATTAGGTCCTGAAGAGACCACCCTTGGGTATTTCGGCACAGATTATTGCTATGAGATAGAATATTCTATGAGCTAGAGTCAAGGATGAACAAATTAAATGAGGGGAACCGATGCCCAATTTGTAAAAGGCCATATAACCAACTGGGCATGACCTATGCTATACAGATCATTTTTATATTTACCTCTCTGATAATTACAGCAATATTATAGATCCAATAAGTGCTATGATGGCATAACATTCTTTCCCCAATTCAGTTCATGCTCCCCTTCAAAAACCCTCTCATTTAACTACCACCTGCCTAAATTTATTAACTTCTTGGATGAGTATTTGCATGGCTTTAGCAATATGGCCCTTCTCTGGTTCCTTCTGTACCATCATCTATAGAATTCTACTGACTTCTCAATCTCACATAAAGTGTGAAATGTAGAAGAAAGCAGTTTCAAATATTCTTCCCTCAATTGGTTACTTTTAAATTAAATTGAAATTTAAAGCTTCTCCTTTATGAATCAAATTATCTAAATTTCTTCTTTTCCTCTGGAGGGAAATTTGAAGGTCAAAATGGTTACAGGATATTAAGAACTATTCTGAAAAGCAGACATCAATTAATGGCATCACAGATCTCTGTATGATTCTAAGATTATAGATCACAATTAATAATCATCAATACTTTGAATACCCAGAGGTAGATGTCATGTCTTACAGAATCAGTCTGGCACAAATTCCATTGCCTAGTGCCAGGCTGTTTTTATCCGGCATCCACATGTAACTATTTCCACTGAAGCCTGCAACAATTAGGATTACATTCAAATTATGAAAAACTATTAACAGCAATTTGTAAGTTGAACAAAGATGAAGGTTTATCTTAGCTCAGGTACCTTTATTATAAGTCTGTCAAAGGGAAAGAAGTCTAAATATATCCCATCTGTTCCTGTTCATCCCTGGACTCTCTTTCTGTTAAATCTTGACTGCAATGGTGAGGTTGCCATGCATTTTTCCTATCTAGAAAGAAATGCTTTTTTCCCCCTAGGTTTTGCACAGTATAGACATTAGGCTTCTACTTCATCTGTCATGAGTTTTGGCAGCCATGTACATTGCCTACTGATTGAGTTCCGTTAATGAAGAAACCAGCTTATTAATGAAGAAACCAGCTTATTTATAAGAAGATCATGGTACCAAATAAAGGTGGGCAGCACCAAAGAGAAAACAGGCAAAGCCTCTAAGTCTGTTTGACTGACAGCTTTGGCTGAACCTCAGTGCAATTACATTCAGAGTTAGAATTAGTGTGTAGAACTGTATAAGCAAGCCCCAGATTATTAAGGGTAGATGTTTTGCAGGTACTATGGTCAAGAAGCAATATGTGCTGGTCAACAATAAGGATGTTCAAATAAAAAAAAGTAGAAAGAAAACAGCTAAGGCAATCAAGAATAGAATAATGTAGACTAAAGCAGAGAAACCTTGTTTGTGGTCTTCAATAGAAGCTATCTGCTATTCGAAGTTACCTTCCAGATCTGAAGGACTTTGTTAGCTATTGTGTAACACCTTTTCCTAGAGACACAACACACATACCACACACACACCCCTACACACCCAGATAGGGAACCCTATCCAAAGTAAGGATACCACAAAGTTCAACTTGGTAAATCAATGAATTTTATTGGGGTTACTTTCAGGAATATGTGTGAGGGGTTTCTTACAGGGGTAGAAATGATCCAAAGATAGCTGCATCATCAATCCAAGCATGGTTGACAGTTCAGAAAAAGTTGGAACATGGAGCATACAACACAGCCTGCAGGTCCTTTACATGAAGCCCCTGGCTGTGACAATGTTTCAGTGATTCAGAAATGAGTTATGCCTCATCAATTGGAACCTTTAAAAACCTAGAACACAGGGTTGGAATGTTATTTACTAATTGGGTCTGATAAAATCCTTTCCTTCATGGTGCAAAGGATTTTCCTTTTCTGTGATATCTCTTTGTTCTATAGAGTGTTAACCTAACATGGGAAAATAGAATTCTTGCTTGACATAAAAAATACATTCATAAAGATGTCTGCATAATAGTCATGGTAGTAAGAATGTACTCTGAATATGTCTTAAATAAATAAAATATTTTTAACAAAATGAAAATACAATAAAGTAAAACTTCTATGATGCAGTTAAAGTAGTCCTTGGAGAACAAGTTCTATCAACCAAATGCTAATACTGGAAAACAAAGAGCTCTGGAATCGATAATCCCAGATGTTACTTTAATAAACCAGAGAAAAAGTCCAGATCATGCCATAAACAGGCAGAGGGAAGGAAATGATAAAGATCAGAACAGAAATAAAAGAAATTGAAACATTAAAATAACAGGGGCAAATAAACCCAAATAATAGCTTCTTGAAAGGCTTAATCAATTGATATATCTCTAGGAAACTACTGGAAAGCAAAAGAGAGAAGAGACAAAAATGTTAGTAAAGACAGAAGAGACATCACTCGACTCTGAGATACTAAGAACATAAAAGAGAGTACTGTGAATAACTCTCTGCACATGTATTTCGTAAATTAGACTTATTTCTTGAAAGATATAAACAATAAGAAACAGAGAACCCAAAGGTCTCATATGAATATAAAGTTTAAATTCAAACTTTAAAACACTATAAAGAAGAAAACTCACAGATGATTGGTGAACCATGCCAAACATTTTTTTGGGGAGAAATAAACCCATAGTTTTAATGATAACTTTCATAAAATAGGAGCAAGGCGATTTACCAATTCATCAAATACGCAGTGTTTACCAATATCTAAACCAGATGAAGACTGTCATAGATGAAAACTGCAGACAAGCTTACAATTCAGAGGTTTACTCCTTTAGCATCATGTTGGGAAGCATGGCAGCACTCAGGCAGACATGGTGCTGGAGAGGTGGCTGACAGCTCTACATCTGGATCAGCAGGCAGCAGGAAGAGAAGCCCACCCCCAGTGACACATGTGCTCCTAGGCCACACCTGCTCCAACAAGGCCACACTTCCTAATAGTGCCACTCCCTATGAATCCATGGGGACCATTTTCATTCAAACCACCATACCCGTCTTGGCAAAGAGATGGAAGAACTGAAAGTCTCTTGTACCCTTGCTGGTGGCAAAAATCTGAAAGTATCCTGTAAAGATAAACATATATTTGTCATACGATGCAGGAATATGACTCCCATTTGCTGTAGGAAAATAAAAAAAAACTTATGCTCACATGAAATACCTGGACCAAATGTTTAAAACAGAAAAGCATGTTTTTTGTTTTGTTTTGTTTTTTATATTGTATTATCTCCTGTTCCTCAGTTGGATCAATGGAGAACAACAGACGAATCTTTGATACATGTGACAGCATGGATAAATATAAAGTATCTTAGATTAACTTTAAGTTAATCTAAGTCGAAAGGTTCAGTGTAAGTGACATTCTGAAAAAGGTGCAACTGTAGAAACAGGGAGCAGTGGTTTTCAAGGCTTAGATGTGAGGGGTAGTTTGATCTCCTTCTGCTCCTAAAATCCACCCTCCTTCTCCCAGTCAGTCTCATCCCTAGCTTCTTAGTGAGAAATTTCCTGCAGACTCCCTTCCTAACTGACCCCACCCCCCAAAGAGCACAAAGATACACTCTTCCAATCTTCCCTCCCCCAAACCCTTCCCATTATCCCAGCCTCCAACACCACCCTAGCAGAGCAAGGAAATGCTCCCCAACTGTAGCATACATGCCCAAGTTAATCCACAGGCCATGTCTGCAAGAAAACCAAGTAGGCTGCCCTCAGAACTTCTGTTTCTGTTCCCCCAATTTCAATCCCCCAGTCTCATCTCCTGCTCTTGGCAGCCCACCCTGCCCTCATAACCTGATTTCACCACTTCCATCCCCCATGGATCCCATAGATCTTCTACCTTCTAACCTTCACCCCAACTTGTTACTTTGTTCAAACTCCAACCCCAGCAAACACCCACTGATAACCCAAGAGTCTCTCCTCCCAAGATAATAAGTAGGCTGAAAGCAGACCCATACCTCTCTGACCACTCCTGAGATCCAATTTCTCCAGTTTCATCCTCAGCTAAGTAGCTGGAAAACTGCTGTGGTCTCTTTTCCCTCTCTGACTCCATTCAGAAGGGATCACAAAATCTCTTCCTCCAGCCTTCCTTTTCCCAAATTATCCCACTATCCCAGCCTAAACACCAACAGGCATTCCCCTTGAACACATCAGCTAAGCAGACCAGGAAAACAGGCAACACACACAGCCATCATACTCTCTGCAAATCCAGGGAGAAAACAGAAACCAAGGAACAAAACACACATCCCACAAACACAAATCCAGAAATCAGCACCTTATACCTATAATTATCCCCAAATACAGATGTCTAGACAACTGTATTTGTCTAGAATACATGTGTTTAGCATAAAAACACAATTGATAGTAGCCTAGGCAATATGTCTCCACTATCAGGCCTTGAATATTGCAACATAGTTGAAGCACAAGAAAAAGACCTTAAAAACCAAATATATAAAGATAATAGAGGTCCTAAAAGAGTAAATTAATAAATTCAATAAATAAATCAGAGAAAATTACAAACATTTGAAGCAAAACCCAAAAATCTTTTCAAGACCTCAAAATAAAAATAGAATTAATAAAGAAAACACAAATGGAGGGAATTTTAGAAATGAAAAATTTAGAAACTTTAACTGAAACTATAGAGGAAAGCTTAAGAGATGGAAGAAAGAACCTCAGGTGTTGAAGATAAATAGAAGAAATGGATATATCCTTCAAAGAAAATGTGAAGTCTAAAAATCTCCTATTACAAAACATCTAGAAAATCTGGGACAGTATGAAAAGATCAAATATAAGAATAATAGGAATAAAGGAAGGAAAAGAATCTGAGCTCAAAGGCTGACAGAATATTTTTTAACAAAATCATAAAAGATACTTTTCTTAACCCAAAGAAGTAGATGACTATAAAGGTCCAAGAAGCATACAGAACACCAAATAGATTGGCCAGAAAAGCATGTCCCCTCACCACACAATAATCAAAACATTAAGTACACAGAACAAAGAAAGAATAATAAAAACTGAAAGAAAAAGAGAAAGTGGCATATAAAGGCAGACCTATTAGAATTATATATAACTTATCAATAGAGTCTCTAAAGGCCAGAAAGGCCTGAACAGATGTGCTGCAGACTCTAAGAGACCACAGATGCCAGCCCAGACTACTATACCCAGTAAAGCTTTCAATCACCATAGATGGGATAAATAAGATATTCCATGATAAAGTCAAATGTAAACAAATCTATCTACAAATCCATCCCTATGAAGGTGATAAAAGAAAAACTCCAACTGAAGGAGGCTAACTACACCCATGAAAACAAAGGAAATAATCTCATGCCAGCAGAAAGAAGAAAGAAATGAAAAAGGGACATGCACACACCACTACCACCACCACCACCAACAACAAAAAAACTGAAATCAACAATTATTGGTCATTGACATCTTGCAATACTGAACAAATGAATGAAAAATGGGACAAGACAGAAATAAAGACTTCCTAGAATCCATTTAAAATGAATACACAGCTTACCCAAACTTATGGGACAATGAAAGTGGTGCTAAGAGGAAAGTTCATAGCACTAAGTGCCTACTTTTTAAAAAAATGGAGAGATCTCACACTAGCAACTTAACAGCACACCTGAAAGTTCTAGAACAAAAAGAGGTAATCACACCCATTAGGAATAGATGGCAGGAAATAATCAGACTGAGGGCTAAAATCAATAACATATAAACAAGGAGAACAATTCAAAGAATCAATGAAACAAGTATTTGGTTCTTTGAGAAGTCAATAAGATAGACATACCCTTATCCAAACTAACTAAAAGGCACAGGGATATTATCCAAATTAACAGACTTAGAAATGAAAAGCGGGCATAATAACAGACACTGAAGAAATCCAGAGAATCATAAGGACATAACTTTAAAAACCTGTATTCTATTAAATTGAAAAATCTAAAAGAAATTGGCAATTTTCTTGATAGGTATCACTTATCAAAGTTATATCAATAACAGACAAACAATTTAAATAGAACTATAACACCTAAGGAAATAGAAGCAATCATTAAAAGACTCCAAACAACAACAACAAAAAAACATCCCAGGACTAGACATTTATAGTGCAGAATTCTAGCAGACTTTCAAAGAAGAGTTAGTGACAATACTCCTCAAATTACTTCCCAAAATAGAAAGGAAAATTGATGGGGAATGTCATTTTGCACATGTTTGTCTTATTGGTTGATAAAGTACTATTGACCAATAGGAAAGCAAGATAGGTGGGACTAGGAGTTGAGCAGGATTCTGGGAAATGTAGTAAAGAAGTCTGTGATCCAGGCAGGAATTGACATAGCAGACAGACTCACAATATAAGCAGGAAATCGTACTCTTGTTCTTCCTCCTCCTCCTGCTCTCTTCTCTGGTATGGAGCCACCATGTGAGCCCAGGAAGACAGGAAGCCTTCCATAGGCATCCTCCATAAGATAAATCTTGTGATTATGGTTGATAATTGAGACTGAGCTAGCAGATGAGAAATCCTAGTCTTTGCCAAGCAGCATTTGTACCTAATTATTTGGGGCCCTAACACAGTGGGTGGAACTCTGGAGTAACTCGGGTGGCTGACATAAAGGTGGCGACAGGGCTTGGGTGGCCGGAGTAAAGACTTATTGTTACAGGAAATACCATTGCTCAATTCATTTTATGAGATCAGAGTTAGCTTGATACCACATACAGATTCAAGAAAGAAAGAATTGCAGACCAATTTTCATCATGAATAGAGATGCAAAAATACTCAATAAAAAAATACTTTCAAACGAAATCTAATTACATAACACAAAACAAAGAACGAAAAACTCCCACCAAACCAGGACACTTAGCTTGTACTATAATAATCAAAACATTGTGCAAAAATGCTCTTTACATATTTTGAAAGCCAGAAAGATGACAGAGAATGCTTTGTGATCTAAATATAAGTAACCTAAGATATCAAAATTTCATATATTTTCCAGGTGTATTTTAAGACTATCCCTCATATCTAGATTTTCTTCTGATCTGGAATCTAAGTGATTAGCCAGTTTTTAAGTTAAATATCATTTAGTTACTTTTTTTTTTTTTTTTTTTTGCTGGTGAAAATACACCAAAATTCCAAACCAGTCCGTACCTCCCCCCCCACATAAGCCATAGTTCACTTTTTCTCTCCTTTTGATATTTTTGACTGTTCATCTAGAGTCATTATGCTAGAGTGTACACTATACTAGTAAAGAACTGTTTTTATGGTAATTGAATCCCAAAGTTTCCCAAAGGCAGGTACAGGTAGGAAAGAAGAGAAGAAAGAAGAGGAGAGGAGAAGAGAAAGAGACAGATAGACACAGACACAGAGAGACAGAGACAGAGACAGAGACAGAGAGAAAGATCTAGAAACCACAAAATTGTGACTGCGAAAAGCAATCACTCATTCATGTTAAGAAGGCAGGCTTGGTCAGTTTGGACCACCATACTATAACATGCACTTAAGGGTGGGAAGATGACTCAGTGGGTAAAACTGCTTGCCAGGCAAGTCCGATTGACTTGAGTTCAATCCTCCAAGTTTGATTTCCAGAATCTATGTCAAAGGTGGGATGTTATGGCAGACATCTGAATCCCAGAACTCTCCCTGTGAGAAGGGAGGTGGAGTCAGGAGAATTACCTGGGAGTCTGTAGGCCAGCTAGCCTGGGGCACATAATACAGTATAAGAAACAAGAAACAAAACAAGGTGGCACAGTCCAACTCATCCCAAATTGTCCCCTGACTTCTGCAGAGTGTGCACATGCACGTGAGCATCACACACACACACACACACACACACACACACACACACACACACACACACACGCTCTTCATAATCTTGAATAATATTCTTGATTATCTTCAATAATCAAGGAATACTGAACAACTAACATCTAGTTCTCCCAGCTGGGAGTTGAGAAGTTGGAGACCCCTGCGTGGAAGATATGAGGTCTGGCAAAGGCTGCTTCTCATTGGCAGGTGGATGTTTTCTCTATCTCTCAGTGGGGCAAGGGCAAGAAAGAATGCTGCTAAAGCCCCCACTTCCTAGTACCATCACACAGGAGTCAAGATTTCAACACATGAATGTGGGGCCAGGGAACAAGCAAATGTCCAGTCCAGAGCAGGAGTCAGGAGTAGCCTCAGAAAGGGGAATTTTTTGTATAGAAGTGGTTCCACATATGCTGGATTACAAGACAGAGTGGGAGAGGGGGAAGGTGTGTGTGTGTGTGTGTGTGTGTGTGTGTGTGTGTGTGTGTGTGAGAGAGAGAGAGAGAGAGAGAGAGACAGAGACAATTTATCAGCCCCCTGGCAATTCTATCATATATATATACATACATATACATACATACATGCATAATATATTATTATATATATATATATATATATATATCCAAAAATGTTTCGTTTAATCCCTGAGGTACAAAAGCAAGGGCAGACAGATTCTTTTGCACCAACTGATCTCTCCTTTCGACTTACTTATGATTCATTTTCTTTGAATGCACCCCTGAAATGACTCATATCATTCTTGTCTACATTTCTCCAAGTGGCCACTGGGTACTGAGTATCTCCGGGGGAATTATGCCATTTAGAGACAGATGAAATGAAATACAAGATGAAGAGAGCAGGGATTCTGATAGAGGGCAAAAATAATGAGAAGACCTTTTTAGCAATACAGGAATGACTGAGAATGGTTCCTGGGCAAACCTCGAGTCCCTAGAAACTGAGCAAGGCATGTTTATCATTAATAGGATCCAGTGAGCTCTCCACCTTGGGACACTAATCAGATGAAGTGGTTCTCAAGGACACACAGACAAGACTGAGGAAAATCCTAACAAGGTACTGAGTGGTGGCAAGGCAAACTTTACCCAGAGGACCTGATCAAAATGGCTGGACTAGTCAGCTCTTAGCTCTGACTGACAGACACATCTTCCTTGTCTGTCCTGTTTCTAGAACTTTTATCTTATATGCCCAGTAGAAAGTGGTGAGAGAATACAGAAATTAGATGGAAGCAGGCTTCCAACATGGGTGAGAATTTCTGGTCAGGCAAAGCCTATAGGCAACTGCAGGGATGCTGGGACCTGATGAAGGGCAGAGGATCATTTCCATCCCTCTCTCCCTCCCTCCATTCTTTCCTTCTCTTTTTAAGCACAAGGCAGAATGAATGACAGACTCTGTGTTACATGACTATAGAAATTATGGAAGGAATAATTTTATTTGGGACAAGAATTGCTGGTGTTTCTTATTTGTGAACTCAAATGAAGATAACTCTTGTTACTGATTAATTTTAGCCTATTTATCTATGGCATAATTTAAGGGTTACTTGCAAGGGAAGATTATGAGGCAGAAGGATACCATGTAAAAATCCCCTGAAAGTGGTAATAAACGTGGTGATATAATGTCAATATGAGTTTGTCCCAATTTTCAAGGGTTTTCAGTTGAAGAGAAAAGATGAATAATCACCTAAAATGTAGAAAGCATCCTTCTCCTAGACACTGTAAGAGACTGTAATTCCAATGTTTAGGATTACATTTATTGCTATTTATAATAAATACTCTTTAAAAACCACAGATGGAAATGTTTCTTAATTCTTATTTTATAAGAGATTTCTATCAGGAACATGGTGGGATTTTTATCAGGTGTCCTTTCTATATCTCTTGATATAATCATGTGATTTTCTACTTGAATAAATGTCTCAATATTGGATTTTTCTTTAATCCTGATATGAAACACACTTCTTTCATAGATCTTTATTAGAGTCTTCTAACATTTAATTTAGGACGTTGACAATGAAACACGGATAGCATTCATAGGTGCTATCCATTTTTCATTAGGCCAAATAAACTATAGCTAGGGACCCACTCAGAGAGCAAATAGTATTTCCTTGTCTCAGAAATGTTTGTTGGAGATGCTCTTTAATCATCTAGTCCTATTGCCATTTTGGATAAAAATGTTTCTAGTTTTTTCTCACAAGCTTGATCCATTCAATAACCTTACATAGGTGTACTGAATGCTTCTATTGGAGCTGTGTGGTGTGGCCCTGGGGGTGGGGTTGGGGCAGCCACTACAGTGAGAAGAATACCCATAGCTTCTTCTACTTCCTGTTGTGTCACTATAAGAATCTCCTAGATTTCCCGCATTCCCCTGAATCATGTCAGTAAATTTTGTTTTTCTAGTTCTCAATATGTCTAATTTGCCTCTTAAGCCTATCAGCACAGTTGCTTTGCCACTTAAATTTTAAAAGATTTATCGATGTGTGTGTTTCCTTATACTTATAATAGTTTATGATTTACATTTTCCCTTTTTATTTCATGGCTCTGAAGAGGCAATGTAGAAAGAAATATCTAAAAGGATGAATTGTTATAATAGTAGCTAATTTCTGTCAGAAATGTGTGTGTGTGTGTGTGTGTGTGTGTGTGTGTGTGTGTGTGTGTGTATTTGCACTTTAAATTTATTCTGTGCTTTCCTAAAATAAAAACCCCAAGTAACCATATGAGGTATAGCTAAAGTGAAATGGAAATTTTTAAATAGCTGGTGTATTGGAGTCTGCATCTTTGTATCTTATAATTATTTCCTTTTTTTCTAAGGAATATTTCTATTCTTTAAATAATATCCACAATATATAAAGAATTCAGAAAGGAGAGTTGAGAAAACAAATGATCCAATTAAAAAATGGGCTATGGATTTGAATGAATTTCCAAAAGAAGAAATAAAAATGGATAAGAAATACTCCAAAAAGTGTTCATCATCCTTAGAAATTTTGGAGATGCAAATTAAAACAACTTTGAGATTTTATCTCACTCCAGTCAGAATGGTTAAAATCATGAGAGCATCTAACAGCAAATACTAGAGAGGCTGTAGGGAAAGGGATTGCAAACTGGAGCACTCTAGAAATCAATGTGAAGAATTCTCAAGAACCTAAAAATAAATTTACCATATGACACATCTATACTACTCCTTGACATATACCCAAAAGACTCAACACTCTGCTCTCCAGATACTTGCTCAGCCATGTTCATTGCTGCACTACTCACAATAGCAAGAAAATGAAAGCAACCCAAATGTCCTTTAACTGATGATGGAAAATGTGGTACATATATACTATGGAATACTATTCAGCTATAAAGAAAAGTGAAATCATGAAATTTGCAGGTACATGAATGGAAGTAGAAAATATGCCCCATGGCCCAGAAAGACAAATGTTGCTTGTTTTCTCTTTCCCATGATTCCTAGACCCAGATCTTTAGACATGAGAATATAACCTGGAGTAACTACAAAGACCAGGGAAGTAAAAAGGAACCATGGTGAGGGGCAAAGAGTTCTGGAGAGGGGAACACAAGTCATAGGTTCTGTGAAGGGGGAAATGAAAGGGGGTGGGGATTCACTGGGGATAGTGAGCATGGCAATACAGAAGAAAGGGGAAGGGTTTAGTAATACTAAGGGCATTTGAAAAAGCCATAGGGCATCATATTATTTTATGTTTATATAAAAATAATAAAAATAACAGTGTCTATAAGTGTATGGATATAAAAATATGTATAGTTTAAATGGATCTTAACTACTAGGGTGGCAATTCTCTCCCCCAAAGCCATAAACTGTTGAGCAAAAACACCCTACCCAGGCATGAGAAACCATCTTACAAGCTGTTGGTCAAAGGAGTCAAAGACACTCCCAAAACAACACAGGCTGTTAACACTGCCTTTGGTGGCCTCCCAGAATTTGAAGGTAAAGGTAAAAAACATGTGTAGTGTTAGACACAGGTGTGGGATGAATTGGGCTGGAACGGACCTGAAAGTCCTCCCCAAGAACTAGCTCGTAAAGTTCTGGAAAGTGCTATGTAAGCTTCTAAGGAAGAAAAGCAATCCATTGTCCTACCCATATTGATGCTTAAGAAACATAACAATGACCAGCATGGAAAGACAGACCCAGTATAGCCTGTCAGTAACCTGCAGATGTCTAATTGGACTGAAGGCCTGCTCAATAGTAGGGAAATCATGCCTGCTTTGTAAATCTAACTGACTACCCATGGCTGGTGAGGCATGGTAGGAGGCTGGTGAGGCTGGTGAGGAGAATCTAGAGGAGAACATACTACTTCCACTTCCCTAAACCAGTGTTATATCTACCAGCATTCTAAATCCTTATCCTTGTACCCACAGGTACGTGCAGCTCTCACTCCTCCCTAAGTAAGTTTCTTTGGTGATGATTACAGAAGCAACACTGGTCAAAATGCAAAAAACATACACACAAGGAACATTGTACAGACGAAGCAGATTGTACTTAGGAATGTGTGTGTGTGTTTATGTATGTATATGTATATGTGTGGTATAATTGTTGTAACATGTATATGTATATACATATGTTGCAACCTTTAACTAAAAAGTGGTTGTGAATTTGAAAGAGAAAAGAGGAGTATATGGCAAAGTTTGGAGATGTCTTAGAGTTTCTATTGTTGTGAAGAGACACCATGATCTTGGCAACTCTTTTTGTTTTGTTTTGTTTTTGTTTTTCAAGACAGGGCTTCTCTGTAGCTTTGGAGCTTGTCCTGAAACTCACTCTGTAGACCAGGCTGGGCTCAAACTCACAGAGATCCACCTACCTACCTCTGCCTCTTGAGTGCTGAGATTAAAGGCATTAAAGGTGCCACAACCTCCTGGTGACCATGTCTCTTATAAAGGAAAACATTTAATTGGCTTATAGTTTCAGAGGTTTAGTCCATATCATCATGGTGGGAAGCATGGTGGCACATAGGCAAACATGGTGTTGGAGAAGGAGCAGAGAGTTCTACAACTGAATCTGCAGGCAGCAGGAAGGGAGTGAGCCATTGGGTCCGGCTTGAGCTTTGGAAACTTCAAAGCCATCCCCAGTGACACATTCCCTTCAATTAGGCAACACCTACTCTAACAAGGCCACATGTCCAAATCCTTTCAAATAATGCCATTCTCTATGAGCCTGTCGGAGTTATTTTCATTCAAACTACCACAGGAGTGAAGAAAACTAAGGGGGAGAAAATGTAATTATAAGCAGAGAAGGACTGGCTGTGGGTTGCCCAGACTCAGTTGATACATCTACACACAGGTGCTCTACCTAAGCTTGGGAAGCCCTGTGGAAGAGGAGGCAGAAATAAGAGCCAGAGGACCAGGATGTGTTCTTCAAGATTGTGTCTTCTCTGTATAACAGCAAAGCTGAACCCATGAAATCTCAACAATATGGCTGCCCAAACAAGCTCAGCAAAATGACAACATTAAATGACATGACAGCATAGATGGGAGAAATCTCACAAGGCTCTACACATAGATGAAGAGCTACAGGCAAATAATGGCTGCGGAGAGACAGGAAGTCAGTCTTGCCCAGGGATAAGCTTCATGAGTGACTATCCAAACCCAAGTGGTATCCATAAACACATATCTATGAGCAACACTAAATGGATTCAGCAGGTTGAATTTATATATTTTTATAATGTATACTTGTAAGAGAAAAGGATTATGATAGACATAATGTTGGAAAGTAGGAGGAGGGCATAGAGGGAGAGGGAGAGGAACAATGGGAGGAATGAATGATATGATAATAGAGACTTGAAAATGATCAAAGTGTACAGTAGACATGTGAAATGTCATAATGAAACCCATTAGTCCATACAATTAATAAATGCTAAAAGTTAGAAAAACATAGCAAAAATCAAAAAAAAAGGAAAATTTCCATCAGTCCATAAGGCATTATTTCCTACTAATGTCATTATAGGAGCTGTTTCTTTGTGACTTCATTTAATCCAAATCACCTCCAAATATCATTAATAAATAAAATCTGTATATTAAATTCCCAGCACATAAGCTTTGGGGGGAGGCATACCAAAACTACAGTAGTCTGTGTCTAGACAGATTTAGACACCCATCAGTTTAACTGTGTGTTAAACTGGAAATTGCTCACTGCATAAATATTTCAATTTGTCCAAACTTAAGCTAGACCAAATTGGAAAAAGTGGGTCATCCAGGTTTAATGCACACTGGCCACTGCTAATATTATGATAAAGATGAAAATTCTATGGTTTGTGACAAACTATACCAAGGATAAATACACAAAGGAACCATGGAGGCCAACAACTATCAGGTTATCCTACATTCAAGAGTGGGAGTCTTGTCTATTGGATCATAAATTCCACACAAGCAGAAGGAATTCAGGACAAAAATACCACAAGACTTTTAAAGAATGTCCCAGATAATGATTCTGTGGTGCTTGTTGTATGTTTCTCATCAGGTCCTGCCTAGTCTGCAGGAGGCATCCAAGATGGAGGGCATGTTGCCAAAAGCCTCTTGCTTGGGCAGTAATATCCTCACGTAGAGCTTGTATTAGTTACTTTTCTCTTTGTTGATACAAAAATGCCCGACAAAAGCAACCTAAGGAAGGAAGTTCACAGTTCCGGGTTCCAGTCCATCATTATGAGGAAGCCAAGATGGCTTCCTGGTCATGAATTGAGATGGTTGGTCATATTGCATCTGCATTTAAGAAGCTGAGAGCAATGAAAGATGGATTGCAACTTGATTTCTCCTTTCCCTTCAGCTCAGGACTGGAGGCTATGGAATGATACCTTTTGCATTCAAGGTGGCTCTTCCAGCCACCTCAATTAACTAAATCTAGAAATTCCCTCAAAGTCATTCCTAGAGTTTTGTTTTCATAGTGATTTTATATCCTAATCACAGGGTGAGTAGCTTGTGTTTGAGTCTGGGCTCTGCCACCTGCTGGCTGTGTGACAGGAATAGGTTCTTATATCCCACTTGCTTTTCTGCTCTGTAATTTGGAGATAGCAATAGTAGCTGTATAACAAGGTTAATACAAGAATTAAAGGACCAAAAATAGAATCCACAAAATACTAGTTGTTCATTAACTAAGATATGATGGCCTCTGGAACCATGTGGGAGAGAGAGTGAGATAGCTACTGTGTTCTGTTATTGAACAGACTGTTCAGGGTTATGCTTCATTCTACAAGGAAAGAACTGCCTTTGGTGCTAAAATAAGAATCCTATTTGATATGGTGAAGACATGACGCAGCCGCTGCTCTCAAATGGCTCTTAATGTGAGGCCATCTTGTGTGCGATTAGAAACTTGATTAAGGGATTTTAGGTCTTTGCACTCTTCTTAGAAGCTGTCCTTTAAGATTTGGAAACCCAGAGCAATTCATGGTACTTTTCTTTTTCTTTCTGTTTTTTTTTTTTTTTTTTTTTTTTTTTTTTTTTTTTTTTTTTTTTGGCAAGGGTATCAGCTACAGATGTAACAGCAGCTTCAGGAGAGAAAATTAGAATGAAGCGAGCATCTCTTCAGCCTTTCATCACAGTGACAGGAGAGAACAAAATGTTAGCATCATGAACAGAATGATGACTCATGATAGTATGACCCCCAAAGTATAGTCATGATAAAAACAAATACTTGACGTAAGAAATCACACACTAGCTTCTGTATGACATAAGATCATGTCCTTCTTCCTGTCTTTGATTAAACTGCCTGTCATCCCACATTTGTGCTAACTCTACTCCATCCTGGGGCTTGCCAGCATTTTAAAAAATTATTTATTACCTTTTTTTCTTCCCATCTGAGAATAAAATGTTCTTTAACTGCGGAAGAAACCACACCCCCCCCCCGAAAAAACCCAAAACCAACAAACCTGTTCAAGTGAGTCACCACCTAAGAAGTGCCCGTGGGCAGCTCATAATAAAATAAAAGCATTACTACTGCTAAAGCATCAGATTTTTTTTTAAAAGCAGGATACACTTTGTATTCTGTGGTAATTACCATGTGTTCTTAAAACAGCGGTTGAAAAAAAGAAAAAACTTGTACAGCTTACTGCTGACTCACCTGAACTTAGTGCTTCTAGATAATGCTGGATTCCATTTTTTCTGAAAGAGAACATCCCAAATTAAGGGGACCTAGTCATAATATATATATATATATATATATATATATATATATATGTGTGTGTGTGAGTGTGTGTGTATGTATATATATACATATATATATATACACATATATATAGCTTATGTCACCCCAGTCATCGTCATTTAGTTACAATGGTCTCACCTTTAGTTTTTATTAGTCCTCCCATGCAATGATGAACTTAGCTTGGGATGATGTATACACAGGTAGCTCCCATCTCAGGGAAAATCGAAGGGTCAAGCTCAAAGCATTTGCTTAGGGAATCCTCTGGGCTCAGTTAAGACACCCCAAAAAGCTCCAAAGGGATATATTACAAAGGAGACCATTGCGTTTGTTTCTGGCATTTCTGGCTAACAGCAAGTGGAAGTGTCAGTTGCTAAGGGATAAAGGGAACTTAGCCACACTGAAGAACTTCTGCACCAGGATGATACATATTTCCATCCATGAACATTCCAGAAGCTTAGAAATGAGAAGAGGAGGTGTGTGATTAATGAACCCTTGCTCAGTAATCACGGGTATTCTCAACATACTCTCTAGTTTCAGATATTAAAGACAGTGTTCCCAAAGCAGAAAGATTATGACCAGGAACAATGCTCTTAGGTATGTAAGCCTTTCAACTTTCATTTAAAGAGAAGGCTCAGTTGGATGAGGTTACTGGCTTCAGATTGGGTCAATATTGGATCTTTATTAGATTTATCGATAAGTCATATTTTAATAGGTATAAATCTTGTAATTTCATTTATAGCTCAAATGCATAGCTATATTGGTTCAGCCAATAGAGGAGTTAGCAACCTATGGCCCCAGGACACAGGTAGCCTCCACTTGTTTTTGTAAATTATTATTGGGACATACCATTCATGGAATAGGAATCACAAAATAATTACCATTTGATCCTTTACCCAAACCACTTTCTGATCTCTGGATTAGTTCATGTTTTCATAACCTTTCTCAAAAGTTTCCCAAGCTTCTTTCTGGTGGCACATATGATCTGTCCTGAGGGGAGAAGCCAGAAGTGTAGCTAGAGCTGGCTAAGGATCTCCTCCGTGATTTTACGCTCTGCTCTGCCTGTTTACCCAGGCAAGCAAGGTTTCTTCTTCCTTCGTGTCTTTCTAGACTCTAGAGATAAAGCTAATTTTTTGTAGCAATTATTTTAAGTGCTTGTGTTTTCTGTTTGTTGCTGAGGAACTTGAGGAAGTAAGACTCATGCTGAAGTTTTTATTACCAAGACCTAATCTGATTAGATCTTGTAAGCAATGGAATTAAATTGGACAAAATTTTTCAGTGTCCCCAAAGCAGAAAGACCATGTGAAGTGTGCAAAGAAACAAGGGTGGGAAGACATCTTCCCTCACAGCACCTTAAATTAGAATAACAATAATCAATAACAAGTTAATTAATGATTATTTAACACAGCCCGAGAAAGAACAGGAATTGAAAGCCTGTGGTGTGACTTCATCAGACAGCACAGTCAATAACAATGAAATTCGTTTTTAACAGGGTTTAAGTTTTTGGTCAGATAGACCGAGTGGATATAACACCAGCAATGGGGAGTCTGAACCAGGAGACCAAGTTCAAGAGTAGTCTGGATAACTTAGCAAATTATTGCTTCAAAATAAAAATAAAAGAAGGAATAGGGAAGAAACCCAGTGGGTAGAGCCCTGAGTTCAATTTCCAGTAGCTTGTCTCTTCAGAATTTATTTTTAATTATGCTTTGAAGTTTTCTTTGAAAATTGTGTGATGTAGATGAAAGTTTCTATTCTGCATGGTCCTACAGCTGTTTAGTCCCAAATAAACATACAGAGACTTATGTTAATAATAAACTGTTTGGCTGATGGCTCAGGCTTCTTATTAGCTAGCTCTCTCTTAATTATTAACCCATTTCTATTAATCTATGTATCTCCACGTGGTCTTGGCTTACTGGAGAATGCCTGGGCATCCTACCTTCTGGGTAGCTACATGGCATCTCCTTGACTCAGCCAACTACCCTTCTCTATCCCTATTTGGATTTCCCACCTGGCTAAATCTTGCCTGTGCATTGGCTGAAACATCTTTATTCATCAACCAATAGAAGAAACAAATATTCACAGCATATAGAAGGACACCCCCCATCAGTGTAACAATACAAACTGCTGTTGGATGACATTATTTAGGGTTTGGAATTTTGTAGCTCATTGAGAAATCCTTCTGATTGCATTCAGTGGCCCTGTGTTACAGTTTATATATCCCTCAGAGAAGGACAGACAGTTGAATTGTGTGTTAGGTGTTTTTCATTGTGACAAAATGCCTAAGACAAGCAGGTTAAAGGGAAGAAAGGTTTGATTTTGGCTTACTGTGTCAGCAATTCCAGACTATGGCTTTTTGGCTTTGTTTCTCTGGGCCTATGATGAAGATTGAACATTATGGTCAAGGGTGGAGCAAAACTGAACACTTCCTGGTAGCTGGGAAGAGGAAAGGGGCCGGAGTTCCCACGCATTCATCAAGGCACATGCTCAATGAAATACATCTCTAGCTAGGTCCTTTTAGAGTTTCCAGCAGTGCCTGGTTTTACAATAGTGGGGATTAAGTCTTCAACATATGAGCTTTGGGGACATTAAGATCCCCAGTGTGAAAGTTGTATTTACTGGAGCTGTTGAATGAATGCCTCATTTCTCCAGGGTAAGCATTAAGTCCTACTGCAAGGTAATGTTTAGTATATAGGACACTGCAAAACTATTTTCTAGAATGACTGTACTGCCTACATATCAAGGAATACAGGGGACATATCTCAACACATATAAGGGCAATGTACGGCAAGCCCACAGCCCAAATCAAGCAAATGAAGAAAAACTCAAAGCATTTCCATTCAGACAGGACAAGGACGTCTACTTTCCCACTCCTGTTCAACATAGTATTTGAAGTCTTAGCTAGACTAATAAGAGAAGTGGCGGAGATCAAAGGGATACAACTAGAAAGGGAAGCAATCAAAGTTTCTTTATTTACAGATGTTAATTCTATATGTAAAAGACCCTAATGTCTCCACCAGAAAATTGTCCCCTTGCTGACTAGATAATTCCCCATGGAATATCCACTCTATCTTTGTAAAGGAATTACCCATCAATTGTGTTTGTTTATCTTTCTCTTGTATTTTCTATTTTATTCAGTTCTCTTTCTAGATCTCTTCATGAGTAGCATACTGCTTTGATTCTTATAGCTTTATAAATTATTAAATCACCTTCAGCTTTTCTGCTCTTTCAAAATTGTCTGGACTATTACATTTCCTTTGTTTTTCCCTGAACACTGAAATTTTCATTTCCTTTCATTCCTGCTTCTGTGAGTGTACGTGTGAGTGTAGGTATACCTGATCCACTGCACATGTATGCAGGGATCAGAAGACAGCACACTCAGGAGTTGATTCTTTCTCTGTCTCCTTGCTGAAGCAGGAAAGCACTTGGTTCTGCGTTGCTCTGTGTACTCCAGTCTCGCTGAAAGAAATTGTCCCCCTGATTCTGTTTCCTCCTCCCATCTTCCACTGGGAGTACTGAGATTCTAGATTTGAGCCACCACGTCTGGCTTTTTGCAGATTCTGAGGCTGGAGCTCAGGTTATGATTGCATGGCAAGTGCTTCTGATCAATCTTGTAGGCCCCCTGTGAAATTCAGAATCAGTTTGTGCTGTATGTATGTATGTACAAAACCCTGCGGGATTTTGGTTGGAAATACATTTGAATTGACATTTTTATTATGCTGAATCTTCTAATCTAGGAACACAGTGTCTCTGAGTATTTTGAGCTGACTTCTTTCAGCAGATATTTTGTTATATTTGTGTCTGAGCATTCACTCCTCAGGAGTTATTTTTCTTTTAAAAAAACGTTTCAGTTTCCAACTGTTCATGGTGAGCATGTAGGAATGATTGATTTTGTTGTGTTAATGACATTTCTCAAGACATTACAAAATGCACCTATTAGTTCTGGGTGCTTTTTGTAGATCACTTTGTATTTTCTACCCGGACAGTTTTGCCTCTTGCTGATTAGGACAACTGAATTCCTACTCTGCTGGTCTATTGTGCAGAGCAGGAGTGATGGAAACCTGTTTTTCTGTTGTGCTGGACCTAAAGCATTGTCTTTTATGAATAAGTATGAAGTCAGCTAGAGTCCTTGGATTTTGTTGTGTGGCAGATGATTTTTAACATGTTGAGAGAGTTTTCATCTATTCCCACTATGGTGGAAGGTTTTCCTTCTTTCTTAAATCATGAAGTGATGTCTATTAAATATTTTTCCTACATCTACTGAGATATCATATAGTGTCTGGGCTTAGATAGTTATCACAGTAGACATACTCATTTTTCACAGTGGCCTTTGGCCATTATTTATATATTACTGTATACTATTTGTTAATGTTTTGGTTTGATTTAGTTTGATTTTTGAGACAGGGCCCTATACAAGACAGGATGGCTATAAACTTACTTTGCAGCCCAGGCTGGATTTAAATTCATGATTCTTTGGCTTCAGTCTCCCAAGTGCTAGAATTACTGAATGTACCACCACATCTAACTTTATTGGTTGATAATTTATATAGGATTTTTTGTTTATGTTTACAAGCCAGTGAATGTGTTGGTTTGAGTGAAAATGGCCCCCATAGGCCCATAGCTAGGGGCGTTATTGGAGATGTGGCCTTTTTGGAGTAGGTATGGTCTTGTGTCATAGTGGGTGGGTTATGAGGTTTCAAAAGCTCAAGCCAGGCCCAGTGGCTCACTTGCTCTTCCTGCTGCTTGCCAATCCAGATGTAGAACTCAAAACTACCTTTCCAGAACTATGTCTGCTTGTGTGACACCATGTTTCCCTCCATGACAATAATGCACTAAACTTCTGAATTGTAAGCCACCCCCAATTAAATGTTTTCTTATATGAGTTGCCATGGTCACAGCATCTTTTCGTTGCAACAAAACCCTAACAAATACGGCAAATTAAAAGAATTTCTTGTCATCTTTGTCTAGCACTGGTCCAATCAGCATGTTGGTTCATGAATAGATTTGGGGAGGACTTCCATCTCTTCTACTTTTCGGAAGAGGCTTTAACAGTGATGGTGTTTTTTTTTCTTCAATTATGCCAGAAAATTCTCTGAGCCACATCTTTTTAAATAATTCATTTGTTAAGAAAGTGGTGACCCTACCTAGAGTATCAGGTTTATCTTCAGTGAGTACTGGTGGCTGGTGCTGCCTGGGCTACTTGGTGAGCTTTATGCTATTGAGTTAATGTGTAATTACTTGTCCATGGTATTTGTTAAGGTAGGGTCTAAGTGATACACTCCTTCAGTCCCGATTGATAATTTGTGTCTTTCCCCCCCTCCCCGATCTTTTCCTATTTGGATTTGCCTGAGATTTTTGTCAATATTATTAATCATTTTAATGATGAGTAAAAACAATATTTTTCCTCTCTAGTGTTTTTCTCTTTCTAATATTTTTTCTTATTTCCAACATCTTATCTTAATTATTTCTTTCTTATGTTTTCAATCCAGTTTCTTTCTTTCTTTTTTTTCTTTCTTTTGGTATCTTTATAGATACATAGAATGGGTACAATGTTTTCTTTTTAAAGGACTTATTTTAAAATTGTGTGAGGGTTTGTACATGTGGGCTCAGGTGCCCAGGGAGGCCTCAAAGAAGGTATTGGATACCCTGGAATTGGAGTTACAAATGGTTGTGAGCTGCCTGAGGTGGGTACTGGGACACATACTTAGGTTTTCTATAAGGAGAGCACACACTCTTAGCTCCGAGACACCTTTCCAGCCCCCAGGTCCTCTACTTCTATTGCATCAAGTGTTTTACATATTTGAATTATACCTACCTTTATTTTTTGTTGTTTTTTCGAGACAGGGTTTCTCTGTGTAGCTTTGGAGCCTATTCTGGCACTCGCTCTGTAGACCAGGCTGGCCTCGAACTCACAGAGATCTGCCTGCCTCTGTCTCCCAAGTACTAGTATTAAACGCATGTGCCACCAACACCCGGCTGAATTATACCTACTTAGTTGATAGTATTGATCAGTTCTCTGTTACTTCTGATTGCTCTATGGAACAAGGGGAGAAGTTGAGACTGCCTTGTGTAATTATGCATTTGTTTATTTGTTTACTCCTTTTTTTTCTCCAGCTTTTGCTTCTGTGGTTATGAGGCTCTGTTGTTGGTCCACTCTCATTTAGGATTGTTTCTCCTTCTTGATGCATTGATGCTTTTATTATTATGTGGCAGTCCTGCTTTACACTGTGTTTTCTTTTGATAAGTGTTTGAATGATGCACCCTTTTCTATCCCTTTACTTTTAACTCACCTCCAGTTTCCATCTAAAATCCTTTCTGCCAGTCTTTGTCTTTCCATTCATGTGCATTGACTATGTGGATTGAACGACTGGTGCATCTGGATTTAGGCCTGCATGTTACCGTTTGCTATTGTTCTTTTACTCTCTCATTGTATATTTTCTTTACCACCATCTGTTGTGTTATATGAGCTTCTAGAGTTTTATCTTGTCTATTGTATGTCTCACTATATCTTTAATTATAGCTTATGTATCACTCGCTCAAGCATTTGGAAGTATTTAATTATTTAGACACAATATTTTACCACTTTCCCTAGATTAAAGTAAGGTTGCTACTCTCTAGGTGCTTTTTTATTTTATAAGTTTTTCTTCATTTGTCCAAGATAAATGTTCACTGGAAAATTATCAGACAATGCAATTATTTTGTTTTCATCTAGCAAATGTATATTTTGTTATATTCATTCATTGTGTGTCTGTGTGTGTGTGCGAGTGCACCATCCATTGTGGGTGTACGGAGTTTAGCAGATTATTTGGGGGATTCAATTTTTTCCTTACACCAAGTGGGTTCTGGGTACTGAACTCAGAGTCCCTAGTTCAGAGCCATTATTTCTACTTTCTGAGTCATCTCATAGATTCCTAAAGAGCTCAAGAGAAGTCATATTTACTCATATCTGTACCACTTTTGTAGCTTTTCTCTTATTCCTGATAGTCTGATCGTATTTTGATTTAAACTCCCTCTAGGAGGGTTTGGAGGGTGGGAAGGGAAGGGATAAATGTATTATAATCTCAAAAATTAAAATATAAATAAAATACCTAAAAATTTCCCTGCAACAATTTTTAGAGCAATATTTTGGTGATACATTTTCTTGGTTTCCTTTATTTCAGAAAGCATTTATTTCATCACTGTTTTGGGTTTTTTTTTTTTGTTTGTTTGTTTGTTTGTTTCAAGACAGGGTTTCTCTGTGCAGGCTCAGTTGTCCTGGGACTCACTCTGTAAACCAGGCTGGCCTCTAATTCAGAGAACCGCCTGCTTCTGTTGCCTGAGTGCTGGAATTAAAGATTAGTGCCACCACTCCACCTTATCAGTATTTTTGAAGGACAAACGTTCACTTGAAAATGTTGCAACTGGCCTTTGAATCAACAGGAGAAACTCCTAGACAGATGAAATGCTACCCTTCCTTTTTAAATTCCCGTTCTTGCTCACTGGTGTTTAAAGTTTTTTCCTATGTGTTTTATTTTCAAAAGCTTGATTATAACTTTCCTTGGCATAAGCATTTTTGTGTTTATGTGTTGTCGGGGACTATTTGATTTCTGTAGTCTATAAATATATGATATTCACTAACACTGGACATTTTTAGGCATCCTTTCTTCAGATGGTATTTATGAATCATTCTTTTTCTCTTCCCTAAAAAGATCTAATTACACAAATATTAAATATTTTGATAATTTCCCTAAGGTGCTCTTTTCTGTCATCTCCATTCTGTTATTAAGCTTATCCAGTGGTTTTCTGCCAAGTCTTATTTATATTTGTCTCGGATTTTATATTTTTAACAAAGTATTTTTATTAGTAGTCGGAATAATATAAGCCTCTAGTCATGTCTGAGGGAAATTATAAATTAGTTTTAAGTAAACTATGTGTGGGTATAGTCTGTGAAAGTGTCCACACGTTTCCCAAAATGCTTTTCATTAGGTTCCCTTGAACCACCGTCTCCTTCCCTAATGCCCAATGTTATTTAATTGCATCGGATGACATGAAATATGAAGCTGTGTCAGTATCAATATCACACCAGCCAAGACAATGCGGCTCCCTGTGCCTTTCATTCATGGGAAACATGCTCTTGTAAATCAGCCACCATGTTGTGGAGACACATATAGACACAGATTAAAAATGTCTGAGTGAGCTGGCACTCCCAGCTAACACTCTTGGTCTCCAGCAGTAATCATCACACACACATAAGTTTCCAAACTTGAAGCTGCCCAGCCAAAGCTAGGTAGAATATGTACAACCTGTCCCCACTGAGCCCTACTCAAGTTGTTTTAAGTTATTTTCTGTGGTGCCATGAATAAGCCCAGTGCCTTGTGTGCATACCAGGCTAGAGCTCTGACACCAAGTGATAACTTTTGCTCCTTTAAAATACTGTTTTGAGACAGAGTCTCATTACTTGCCTTACCTTCCCCCACTCCACAGACTAGGGAGGCCTTCAACTGCAATCCTCTTGCCTGAGCCTCCTGAATAGCTGAAATGAAAGACAGACCTGCACTACCAAGCCCGGCTAAGCTGTTGAGTTTAGGTAAAGTATATGTTGCTGTCATGTGACTGATTTGGAATCTCAAGGAAAATGCCAATGAAAGTCTGGCGTCTTAAAGAGACTGTTTGACAAGACACTCAATGGCCCTTGAGAGGCCATCAGTGAGGACATAAGCTGAAGACAATGTGGGTGGAAGTTGGAAGAAAGGGGACGCTTGTTATGTAGAGAGGGGACACGATGCACCTGGAAGTAATATGAAGAAGAGGAAATCTGACTGACAAACTGTCTGACAAGCTCCCCAGGGATTCAGGCTTACTGTCAATATTGCCACTTCCATTTCTGTAGCAATTATAGTCCATGTATTTGGCCAGACAATGCAGTCAAATGCAAGGAAAGATATGTAGAGGAAAGGAATATAACCACGGGTCAGAAAGTTGCTGTTTTGTACAGAGGTTAAAGGAGCAGTCAGTCAGGTTTGAACTAGATTTGAGGCCCATTTCACAGGAGGGAAGTCATGCTTGGTACTGTAAACCCAGGCAAGGTTCCTTGGATCAGAAGGCCTTAGGTCTCGGGGAGATACTGCTATTTACCAGTTCTCTTGCTAAATAGACATGTGGCCAAACTGCCTTCAAATAGGTATATTTATACCCACAGATCAGTGGAGCTCTCAGTCTTGGCCAGAGAAGCTTCTCTCTGTAGGGGTCACAGTTAGCTCATAACTGGTCAAAGTGTAGAGAATAAAGACTCTTGAGTGGTCAGCCTCACAGGGACATCCACCTAGTTCACCTAGGCTCAGGGAGTGGTGCAGAAGAAAAGAATGTAAGGATGAGAATTGAAGAGGAGTGCTGTCCTCTGGACATAGCATGGTCATCGAACTCATGGAGTCACAGCACCTGTGTATTGCTACCTACACAAGATGGCAATTAGTCACTATTCCAACAGGTGGCACTAATTAAACTCAGTGGGTTCCAAAGAGGAGGGAGGACATCAAAGTGGGAAGGAGATGGGTTGAGGTACCTAGGAAGGGGGTAGTGGGGTAGATATGATCAAGGTACATGGTTTACATGTACCAAATTGACAAATAACATAAAATATTCTATTTCTTAAAAGTTGCTGTTTTGGAAATAAAGTTTTTTCTCAAATATGTTCTATTAAGCATATAAAAATTGGTTCCAGGCAAAGACTGAAGCCAGAGCACCGAGGAAAGTATAAACCCAAGGGTGTAATGTGCAACCTTTGTTTCTGGCTCAGAATGACTTAAGGTGGTCCAGCATCAGGTACAGAGGTTTCTGGAAGTTTCTCCAAAATGACTTAAGTTCAATAGAGGGAAAATATTTTCTCACTTCAGCCTAAAAAGAAATAAAAAAGTACATGAAGTTCCACACAATGTATTTTGAATAGCTTGATTTAGCCATTCCAGAAAGAATACATAGGTCAAAAACATCATGTTGTTATATGGTAACAATATACATTAACTTGCTAATTATAAATATATATGCACATTTTTTTGAGAAAGGGTTTCTTTGTGTAGCGTTGGCTGTCCTGGAACTAGCTATGTGGACATGGATGGCCTTGAATTTACAGAGATCTGCCTTCCTCTGCCTTCCAAGTGCTGGGATTAAAGGCGTGCATCACCATGCCCAGAAAACCACATTTTTAAGAGTAGGAAAGGGCTGATGGTTTTGAGATTGGTAGGTATAGCTTATGTGAAATCAAACGAGTCCCAATAAAATCCTTAAGAAGCCCATGGAGTTAAGAGAATTATACTTGTAGCAGTCTGGACCAAGCTTCTCAGTGACATTGGAATTTCCATCACTACTGCATGTCTCTGACCTGGAGAAGGATGTTTCATCTTCTACGGAACAGAATCAGTAGCAGGTTCTTCAGCCTCAAATAATTAATTGATTTGAAGTGTCCATTTATCTAATCATTTTTGTTCCTTCTTCCATCAATTTGCCAAACATGGTCTGTTATCTCTACCTCATTTAATATAGCATAATGTCACATCCAAACATGATGGAGTTATTGTAACAACATGGGGGGGGGCGCGAGGCTCTAGGACATTAAGATCCTAGGGAGGACAATCACATCAATAAACCCTCCCTCAGCCAGGGTCATACAATGTTTCTTAACCTTAGGCCTATTCTAACTCTTGTCGGTAGATAGTGGCTCAATCTTGCAAATCTTGTAACCTTGCAAACCTTCAAATTTACTGCAAGAATTATTCCTCTATGCATGGACTGTGTAGCCTTCTTTCATGATGGATATGAAAACAGCAAAGAAGTGCAGATCTTGAGGAATTCAAGCATGTTTGATGAGTATTTCCTTTAGCCGCAGTGTCTCCTATTAATAGACAGCTCTTTTGTCTCCTCCTGCTTCTCTAGCAGAAGGTAGAGATGATTTTCACAACACACTGTTTAAAGGAAGTTTGATATTCCAAGTTCTTAGTCTTATCTACACACGTCTCATTCTGGTGGTGTTTTGAGACAGGGTCTCACTCTATAAGCCAGGCTGTCCTGGAACTTAATTATGTAGTCCATGCTTGCCTCAGTGATGTTCTGCCTAAAGGACATGAGACACCAAACTCAGCTTACATAATTCATCCCTTTAAAAGACATTTGTCCCTATACCAGTGGTTCTCAACCTTCCTAATGCAGCAACACTTGAATAGAGATCCTCTTGTTGAGGTGACCCACATCTATAAAATTATTTTTGTTGCTACTTCATAACTGTAATTTTGCTATCTGATATGCAGGATATCTGATATTTGAACCCTGTAAAACAGTCATTCCACCCCAAATGGGTCATGACCCACAGGTTGAGAAACACTGTCCTATACCATTGCAACACTAGAACTATGTTGATGTTTGTCTTGTACTTTTATCACCCACAGTACACTGACTCCCAGTCATTGTGATGTCACATCATGTGTAGTGTTTGTCCCTCTTCTCACACTTGAACAGTCAACAGTTGCTATATAACTAAGGGTATTCTAGTTTGAAAGCCCCACAGTGAGGTATGTGTTGCTAGAACCTGTCCCCACACTATTTTTTTGTTTTTGTAATTTTTTTATTAGTTCAAATTAGGAACAAGCTTGCTTCACATGTCAATCCCTCCCCCACCCCCTCCTCTCTCCCCAATCCTCTCCCCCAACCTCCCACCTGCCCCCACCCAGTCCACCCTCCATTCCCCAGGTTGGGTAAGGCCCTCGATGGGGGCTCCCCATAGTCCACCACATCATCCTGGGCCAGGCCTAGGTACTCCCCCATGTGTCCAGGCTGAGAAGTGGGATGGGCTCTCAAAGTCCCTTCTTACACCAGGGAAAAATACTACTACCAGGGGCCCCGTAGAGTGCAGAGGCCTCCTCATTGACATCCATGTTCAGGGGTCTGGATCAGTCCCGTGCTGGCCTCCCAGACAGCAGTCTGGGGTCCATGTGCTCCCCCTTGTTCAGGCCAGCTGTTTCTGTGGGTTTCACCAGACTGGTACCAACCCCTTTGATCTTCATTCCTCCCTCTCTGCAACTAGGTTCCAGAGTTCAGTTCAGTGTATATCTGTGGGTGTCTGCCTCTGCTTCCATCAGCCACTGGATGAGGGCTCTAGGATGGCGTAAAAAGTAGTAATCAGTCTCATTATAGGGGAAGGGCATTTAGGTTATCCTCTCCACCATTGCCTAGATTGTCAGTTTGTGTCATTTTTGTAGGTCTCTGGAAATCTCCCTAGTGCCAGATCTCTCCTTATGGCTCCTTCTGATATGCCCCACACTCACTCTTAAACTGGCTTTCAGGAAAGCAGAGGTCGACAAGATGCCTTGGCACAGGGCGTTCCCTCAAGAAATTATCTCAGAAAAAGAGTGAGCAACTGGTGAGAATGACATACAAAGGAGCAAAATCAGTAAACATTCTGTGATGTACTGATTTTTCTAGGAACAAATGGGATTGGGGTCTATTTGGGAAAGTCTGAAAACATTTTCCAGTGCTCCCCAGAATTGTTGCACTAAAGAGCTGATCCACTACTTACATGTGAACCCTTACCGTACCTTGCTTGAGTGTTGTCCTGTGACTATTAGCCGGTTTGTGCTTTTAAGCAGGCCCCATGCATCCATTGAATGACCTTCGAAAACTCTGATATGGAAGAGCAGAGTTCTGTCATCTCTAGGAGAGACACTGCTACCACATGTGAAATTGCTTATTTTGTCTGAGCTGAATTCAGATGGACTCAATAGCATGAGGTTTTGGGTGATGCAGCATCTACCACTCCTACACTTAAATGAAAGATGAGTTAAATTTTATTTAATGGATATAATTTATTTTCAGTCAAACTGACAGGCACTCTGGAACTCTATGAATCCCACTTTAAGAACCTGGGGTCTACAAGCTCAGTATTTCTGTATTCTCTTTCTAGGCATACAAGAAGTCTTATTTCCATCCAAGTGGTTCATGCTACTGTGTAATGATTTGTAGAAAGAAATAAAATGGACCACTTCCCACTCTAGCTCTTAAAGTTATCTCACTCTGCACATGAGCCAAGACAGAATTCAGCAAGGAGATGCTGAAATAGAATAATGGAAGACACCTGAATCCTTGAGTCATCCCTTGTGCAAATGAAATGCAAAAGTTATCAAAATCGAAATAGACTCACCCTGTCGACTCTAACAAAATTTAAAAAGTAAATAAACCCCAAAGGTTGTGAAGGAAGGGTTCTTATGCTAACCTGTTGGCTAAGCACTACTGCAAAGACTTAGAGCCGGAATTACTCCATAATGTAGACTTAGAGCCGGAATTACTCCATAATGTTAGAGCCTGAATTACTCCATAATATAGCCACAAAAAGCCACCGAAGTACTTCACATAAAAAGCACTTGTGCAGCTGGGCGGTGGCGGCGCATGACTTTAGTCTCAGCACTTGGGAGGCAGAGGCAGGCGTATGTCTGTGAGTTCAAGACCAGCCTGGTCTACAAGAGCTAGTTCCAGGACAGCCTCCAAAGCCACAGAGAAACCCTGTTTGAAAAACCAAAAAAAAAAAAAAAAAAAAGCATTTGTACAAGAACATCTGTTGAACTTGTCTGTTCAGTCCAGGACCAAGGCCACCTGTACTCTTCACTGTGACCAAGGGTTATTATTTCACAATAGCTGCTGTAAACATCCCCAACTGTGTCTTGGAAAACTCTCTAATCATTCAATCTCCTTGAGTGTGCCATAGTTTGCTATATCCAGTCTGTCCCAAACATATGTCATTGATTTTTTTGAGAACAGCTCTCAGTTTCTGTTTTAGGCTAGAATAAAGAAGCCTATGCTGGTCACCCAACTCTTACCAGGCAGTGTTACCTGAGTAAGCTTTCTCTCTCTCTCTCTCCCTCCCTCCCTCCCTCCTCTCTCTCTCTCTCTCTCTCTCTCTCTCTCTCTCTCTCTCTCTCTCTCTCTCTGTGTGTGCATGTGTCTTCTCTCTTCTCTCTCTGTGTGTGTGTCCATGGATTTTCCAGTTGTTTTGTTTTAGTGAGTGTTAATGTACTGGGCTAAAAAAAGTAGGTGTGTAAAGTAAATCCAATTCAGACTCTGAAGAAAAAAAAAAGGCTTGCTACCATCTTGTGTGAGAATGGACAGAATCAGGTACGTGGTTTACTGTCAGCCTTTTAGGGACAAAGCAAGCAGTCAGTTGATGCAGCAGCCATTAGTTCTAGATAACCAAGTTCCTTGTCCCTGTTCAGGAGCCCTGTCCATGGCTCTTGTGCTTGCTGCCCCCCCCCACCAAATTTCACAAAGCACTGATACACAGGAGAGAAGAAACCAGAGGGAAATGCTGTCTGCTTTCTCTTTTATCACTAGTGACCAAGAAAATATCTGGGCTATAAAATAAATATGAACTGATGAAAGACAAGCAGATAATAGCTTAGATTTTAGAGGAATAAAAAGAGGTTGCCAAATGTTTAATATGCCTTGTCATTAAAACAAAAACAAAAACAAAACGTAAGGATACTATCTCTTCAGTGGCAGAGCCAGGTAGTGTGACAAAGAAGTAAGAATACTCCCTCTTGTGGTTCTTGGGAAAAATAATCCCTGTTATGAGAACATATGGAGAAAACAGAAATAATGAGTTAAGATAGCATCAACCGATAATTGCAGTGTGTGAGTTTCTCTCTCACCTGGTTTGGTGAGCCTAAGTAACCATTTTCAGTTGTGCTGACACAGACCCTCAGGGGAATGTGAGCTTGCATGGTGACTTCTGGCAGGAACCAGGATTGTCACATGAGCAAAGGTTCAAGCTGTAAAAGGTTGTATTTTTACCTGGATTTTTTTTCTTTTAATTCTGCCTGAAGGGTAAAAGGAAGAAGCATTTGTCACCTAATCTGTTCTCTTCAGTGCACCTGGCCTTCCAGTGTAGCCTCCTCTTGCTCTTGGAGATGCTTTGACCTGAGAGAAATGTGTTTGGTGTTGGTCAACACACTGTGTCCTCTGAAACACACCCTTAGCCATTCCTCCCCCCCCAGTTATGATGTACTTATGCATATGATTTCCCCTGCCAATTTGGGACATCATTTTGCAGCTTTGTCTTTCTCAAAGGGTGGGAAGCTGCAAGAGCTCGAAATAGGAATCCACTCATCTCCTAGGAGGGAAACTAGGATGACACTACAATCAGAGGACACTACTTAACCAGATCTGTGGTGGTGGCCCTGCGTGAGGCTGATGTCTTTTCTCATAACTGATGTCCCTTGCCTTTTGGCTCCCTGTGTTTCACCATTAGAAATGTGATCTGCCCTCATTCCTGGAACATCAGTGTGGAATCACTGTATCTCCAAATCTGGCTTCAGTTAGAATGTACATGTCATTCTTGTTTGGCTAGAAAAGCCCTGGTGTGTGCTGCCCTCTCAGTGGCCTGTTCGGTTTAAGATCTGTTGCTCTCACATTGTGTCCATGGAGAGTTAAATAATTTTAATTTCACCAGCCATAAAATACAGAATTATGAACACTGGAGGCATTTTACTGAAAATATTCAACTGCTTTATTGAGAACATTATATTCTTAAAAGAGAACACCTGTGACATGTTATGGGAAGCAAGGGACTGATTGAAGTGCCTGAAGATGCCCTGAAAACAATTGCCTTATTTTGATGGAATGGTTCATGTTCAAGTAATCAATATAAATGTTGAAGAAATGTTTGCTTAGTCATGTTTTGTTTTAAGAAAACACTTTACTTTTGAAACAGTTCAACAGTGGTTACTTTGTTTAATTCAAACAATTCCACCTCTGGTTAATAAAGCCATATGCTTATGACTCCCAATGTTAAGTATGCCTTGCAATAGTCTCTGTGACTTATAGTAATTGGTACACAGCATGGTTACCCTTATTGAATCTCTACATCTCCATCTATTTTAACGGAGCCTTCGCCATCATCATCACTTCATTTCAAGAGCCCTGGGAAGTCCTATATCAAAATCTCCATAGCATTAGGCTCACCAAATCCACCACAGCGATAGGCTCCAAGAAACATTACAGGGAGGAGCTGGCAATACAGGTCTTGAGCCCTATGAACTAATCCGTAGAGGGACAGCTTGAAGAAGCAAGGGTCCTTTACTCCAGCTTCCTGACTTTTGGCTTTTAGGCAAATAGCGAAGGTGTTAGCCCAGAAAAATAATTTCTGACCACCATATATTTCTATTAGCCATCCACTATTTGCTGCTTTTGTGGGGAAGAGCAGTTTGGCTCTCGGTACACATATCTAGAAGCTCACAGCTGCCTCTGAAGGCCATTTCTCGTCTCTGTGGGCAGTCCCCACCACATGCACATGCACACACATGCTGAATCAGAAGGTGGGAAAAACGCAATGCTCACCACTTCTGTTCCTACTCAAGTTAAAAAGCAAGTGACTTTTTGCTCCTTTGTTCTGTTAAGAGTCTTGTGTTTCCTGATCTTACTGGATTTCCTGGCTTCCCTGACACCACAAAAAGGGTTCTAAACTACTTTGGACTGTGATATTGTAAATTATAGCCCATTGTGACTCCATAGTCTGCCGGGCCAGGACTAATAGAGAATAAAAGCAATAGAGTTTTTAAAATTCATTTTTATGTATTTTTCTCATCAACATACATTCATTACACATGGTACCAAGTTTTTTTTTCAAACATGTCTATATTGTACTTACCCCCTGCATCAGTTAGTCTCGTCCATTTTACCTCTCGCCTTCCTGTCAGTCCCCTGCTCCCCTAGATAATTTTGAAAAGCAATGGGATTTTAATATAGCCTACAAAAACACCCCATTCCATCTTCCTGTTTGGCCAAGAGAAGGAATAGCCATGGACCTGGAACTAATGCCTCCTTGCTGTAGTTTCCGTGGTAGTGGCATCTACTATTTGTAAAGGCAATTTTGTGCATTACTGCTTATCTAGTTTTTAGTTACTCTTAAACAGCCATTATCACTCCAATCTTCCCTCTCCTTCCAAAACCATTTCTTTACTTTAGCAATCAAGAACTTTTAGGCAACAGGGGTGGTTGCTTTAGTTCTCTTGTCCTCAGTAAGACTGAAATCAGTCTTTAGGCAATACTGTAGTAGGTATGGCTCTTAAAGCTGATTCAACCAACGGGCAGTTGGACAGACAATTAGATCATGGGATAATTAGTTGATAGACAGAGGATCTCAGTTCCTCCTGACTCTTACCTATAAGGTGCTGCCATGTCTTTGCCATAGGGATCTTAACATTATAGCATCTTGTTTCTTTGAGTATATTTATGAGGGTTGAGGGCTCTGTGATACAGCACTTTGAGCATGTGTGAGGCCATGAACTTCATCTCTATCACCATATAAAAAACAAACTAAAATAGCAGATGAGCTGAGAAATCAACAGAGTTAACTAGCAAGGTGAAGGTGGCATTTTTTTTTATTTAACCAGAGAAAATGAGAAGGGAGTAGGAATTACAGAAGGACTATTGGGTAGGAGCTGTCTTAAAGGCTGCCAATGCCGGAGTCCCAAGATAGGAACTTGTATTATAGACGGTGACTCAAAATTCCAATTTAATATGATTTACTTGTGCTGTTACATTAACTTATTATTTTCTATTCACTTCACACCTTGTAAGTTATCACAATGAGATTTGTCAACCCACATATGGGACACAGCCCAGGAGAGATCTTAAGTTGGAAGATCCAGATAGCTACACTATCTCATGCAAACTGTGAGATAGTAGAAATGTTATTCTTTTTTAATTTAAAGATTTTTAGATTTATTTACTTCATGTGTTGAACATTTTGCCTGAATGTATGTATTTTACCACATGCATGCCTGTTGCCCTGGGGAGCCAGAAGAGAATATCAAGTCCTCTGGAACAGGATATGAGCTGCCACATGGGTCCTGGGAATTGAACCTAGGTCTTCTGTAATATCAGGGATTGTTCTTAACCACTGATCCAATTTTCTAGCTTCCCCCAATATGTTGCTCTATGCCACCTACCTTCAATAACTCATTGCGTAGCAATAGACAAACAATAGTAAGTCCATCTTGTTTCCAACTTTATATTCATTTCGGGTCCCAACTCATTAGGATGAAGACTGGCCCTAACATGAGAATTAAGTGATCTGAGTTCCCTAATAGGTATACAAATCAAACATTTAAAGTTCATATTTAAAAAGTAGCAAACACAAAGTTCTTAGGGGTAATCACCAGCATAAAAAATAGAGAATTTGGGAAATTATTCAAACATTTTATGGTGAAATATTTATATTTGTGATTATAGATGTGGACACAATATCTTTTTAATACCCAGGAATTCTAAAAGCTTTAATTTGATTTCAGGCTCAGGAATGCTAGAAAGCAATACTGTAGTGAATTTAAGATTGTTCCATGTTTATTGGGAGAAGATGACCATGAAAGACAGAAGTGGAGAGCAAGAAAGGGCAGGCAGAACCTCTGAGCTAGCCCTTGACAGGAAGGAATGAAGTCAGATAAGACAGAGGGAACCTTAATCTGTGGTGCACATCTGACAGGTCTTGGCCAATCCAACACAAGAGCCTGCAGCTTCCATCTGAGAAGTCTTCTTTAGGCAGAACTAGCCGGCACCTACCTACAACATGCTTGGCCACTGAAGTCATTCAAGAACATAGCTTTAGCTAAAATACTAAGGCAGTTGCATGGGGTGTCAACAGTCTAAATTTTTTTTAAACTGGGAGATGTGAACTGTGCATTTCCATAGCTACCCCACAAGATCCCATGTTTATGGTTCTCTTTTGTCAAGTTTGACCTGATCTCTTGTTCATCCCTGCAAACTTACTGTGTTAGTTAATTTATGTTGCAAGTGATGAAAGCAAAACCAAAAAACACCAGCAAAAGAAACTTACAAAAGAGTTTATTTTAACTCACAGTTCCAGGAGGACCTGCATCCAACATGGTGGGGAATGCATGGCCGGTGGCAGCCGGGTCAGGAGCCTGAGAAATCACATCTTCAGTCACACACTCGATGCAGGGAACAAACTGGGAGAGGGGTGAGACTCTCAGAAATGGATCCCAATGATGCACTTCCACCAGCAAGGCTGAACCTCCTAGATCCACTAACTGTGGCTCAGGCATTCAAATATGTGGGACTGTGGAGGAGATATCCCATTTAAAGCTCCACACTTACCTTGGTTTTGTTTGCCTGGTGGTTGGTTTCCATGGCTTTTCTGCTTCTCCATGATTTAATTTTGCTTATGGCATTGATTTGTCATTTAAAGGCCCATGGTAACACATTCATTTCCTTAGATTTATTAGTGTTGCAGCTCTAAATTCTTAGGAGAAAAAAAATTCCATGATTATATTAGTCATGTTTCTATTGCTCTGGCAAACACCATCACCAAGATAACTTAGAAAAGAAAGCATTTAGTGAGGTTTACAGTTCCAGAGTGTTAGAGTCCATGATGACAGAACAATGATAGCCAGCAGGATGTAGTGGGGGATGGCTTAAAAAGCCTAAAGCTCACCTTTCAAACCACAGACAGAAAACAAAGAACACAATGAATGTCAAGAGACTTTTGAAATCCCCAAGCCTGCCCCTGTGACATATCTCCTCCAACAAGGACACATCCCTAATCCTTCCCAAACAGTTTCATCAGTAGGGAACCAAAATTTCAAACATATGAGCCTATGGGGACTTTCAAACCATCACAGTGATGTAAGCATTTTTCAGCTATCCTTGAAGGGGAAAGAGATACCTTTTTCATAACTATTAACAGAGAGATGGGTAATTTACTAACCTCTGCAGATCAACACAGCAAGTTATTTTATATACCAACTCCAATGCAGGTTTATTTTGGTCAGCATGCTTGGATGGCTCTCCTTCCCTTCCTTCTGTCCCTCGTGTCTCTGGTAGATTCACCAGAGATCTCCATCACACAGATGGATGGATAGTATCAGGAACTGCCCTGGCTTGTGTTTTCTTTTGCTCATTTTACCCGAGTGGAAACTAGTCACAAATCCTGTATCACACAAAAAAGAAAAAGGGCCCAGAAGCATACTTTACCTCTGCAATCAGAAAGAGAGAAAAAGTATTGCTAAGTATTTAGCCAGTTTTTTATCAACTACTCTTTTGGTCATTAAACTTCACTTTCATGGGCACACCACATAATCACAGCTTCCTCAGGAGGGAATCCCAAGATTCCACCTAGTCTGTTACTGTTAAGTTTAAACTCTAGGATGTCTAAATGTGGACCATTCTCTACTTTAGTCCTGGATGTGTTTCCTCATGGACTAGTAGACAGTGAGCCAAAAGAGATGGGTTGTTAGTTTATTAGCTTTCACCCCACAAACTCAAACCAATGCTGTTTTTGTTTTTTTGGAGGAAGACACTGGAAAATCATTAGGCTGTGACATTTATAGACTCCCACTGAAGCCACACTGTGCTCATGTGAAACAAGTCATTAGGTGCAGCCGATTTCTATGATCCTGTGTATCTTCTTTGTCCATTGCTTTTGGTAACACCTGCTAGCTGATTCTTACAAGTTTATTGTTCTCCATGGGTTCCTCTGATCTGGGTACTAGGAATAAGCCCTTCCTAGGTATGGGCATCTTTCAGAATATTACCTGCTCGTGAAAATTGGAAACCCCAGCTTAATGTCAAAACTCAATTGCTTCAGACTCTTGGGACTTGCTAAAATATTTCTCTTAAAAACTCTTGGGACTTGTTAACATACTTTTCTTAAAACTTAGTATCTTTCTATTTAACTCATTTTCTATCATTTCCATGTGCCTACTAAAATCCAAAGACTTTTCAGTTCTTCTTCTTTTTTTTTTTCCTTTGTCTCTTTTCAACCCCACATTGCATTAACTCAGCTTAGTGGTATCAACCCTGGAGCTGTCAGGCTAGAGCAGGAAAACCACACCCTAGATATGACTTTCTACTCAAAGTCTGAGTCATTCAGATCGTCAGGACTCTAGGCTTCATCTTTATTGAGACCCAATCTTCTCATAACTTAGATGACAGAAGCAGTTGACTTTTCCACCCAGCAAGCCCGGGCCTTTCTCACTTTCAGGTTCCCTTTCCTTTTCGTTTTCTAAACTTTTGGACAGCCACTTCTTAATCTCAGTAACAGGGAATAAGCATGGCTAATCCTCTTTCCTAACTCTTCCTTTAAGTGTTCATGCTAAGCAGGAATAGTACAAGATTTCTGCTTTGTAGCCAATGACAGCTTTCCTAGGTACTACAACAGTGTAGATGAGACTTGGCCTATCAAAGCTGTATTCTCTCTCTCTCTCTCTCTCTCTCTCTCTCTCTCTCTCTCTCTCTCTTTCTCTCTCTCTCTCTCTCTCTCTCTCTCTCTCTCTCTCTCTCTCTCTCTCTGTTTTTCACGACAGGGTTTCTCTGTATAACAGCCCCAGCTGTTCTGGAACTCCATTTGTAGATCAAGCTGGCCTCAAACTCAAAGAGATCCACCTGCCTCTGCCTTCTTCTGAGTGCTGGGATGAAAGGCGTGCACCACCACGGCCTGGCAGCTCCACCACAAAGCAGCATTCTTACTCTCACTTCTCAACCACTAAATTACTGGAATATCTAGTTAGTCTCTGCCACATTAACCTAGAAAAAAAAGATGAATGAATGAAATCCATGGAAGGTATATCTAGTACAAAAATAAGAGAGGTGTGATTTCTATGTTCCTTCTAAAGAAACTGAAGTTCAGAGAACCCAGGAACATTGTCTGTGGTCAGGCTGGCAAGATGGCTCAGTGGGCCAAGGTAGTTGCTACCAAGCCTTATATGCCCTGAGTTAGATCCCTCTCTCAGACCCATTCTATGGAAGGCAGGAATACACTCTCCTTCGACATCTCCATGTGCATACCCTGGCATGGGTGCCTAGATACATATACACATATAAATGAATTAATTTTTAAAAGAGAAAATGGCCGATGGTCAAAAGGGGTTATAACTAAGCACCCAAGTGTGAGTCCGCTTGACCTCATGTTCCCACAGCCACAATTGCCTCACCATGTTTGTAACAGTTTCCAGAGATCACACTTGCAGCTCATTTGTGTATGAGCTTAAAAGACGCTAACATTTCCGTGATGGGATGTTATCTCTTACTTTAGCCAAATCATAATACTTGCATGCACTTTAAGAAGCCATGACTGAGCAAATATGTGAGAAGGATTTATTTGCTTGTCTGCCCATGATTTATATTTGAGTTTCTTCTTACGAAAGTTCAGTTTATTACATCAGTTATTTACAGAAAGGAATAGTCTTTCTTTTCCCTCGTAGGCCCATGGTTTTCCTCCCTCCCTTCTTTGATTCCTTCATTCTTTCACTCAGAACCCCAACCCCATGTTAGGCTAGAAACAGAACCATACAAGATATTATATCATCTTTACTTTGTTGAACATAGATGCACAGCCTAGTTCTTAGAATCCTTCAGGGATGGAGTAATATAAGCCTGGAAGATTTATATATGTAAAATTTTCTTCCATGTAAGTAAATGGAGAGTCATAAGAGAAAATAAAAAAACCTGAAATTAAATTCCTCATTGCTTTTGTTGGTTTAGTTTATTAGCTGTTCATCAGATGATTGGCTTGACTGGAGGTCTTAGTTAAGATTTCTATTGTGGCAATGAAACACCATGATGGGGGGGGGAGTTGGGGAGGAAAGGATTTATTTAGCTTACACTTCCATATCATTGTTTATCATCAAAGGAAGTCAGGAAAAGAACTCAAGCAAGGTAGGAACCTGGAGGTAGGAGCTGATGTAGACGCCATGCTACTTACTGGCTTGCTCTCCACGGTTTGCTCATCCTGCTTTCTTTTTTTTAATTTTTTCGACATTTTTTATTTAAATTAGAGACAAGATTGTTTTACATGTCAATCCCAGTTCCCTCTCCCTCCTCTCCTCCCCTGCCCCCCCAACTAATGCCCTACCTATCTCATACCCTTTCTGCTCCCCAGGGAGGGTAAGGTCTTCCATAGGGGGTTTTCAGAGTCTGTCCTATCCTTTGGGATAGGGCCTAGGCCCTCCTCTGTGTTTCTATGTGGAATGGACTCCCAAAGTCCATTCCTATGTTAGGGATAAGTACTGGTTTACTACAAGAGGTCCCATAGATTTCTGAGGTCTCCTCACTGACACCCACGTTCATGGGGCCTGGATCAGTCCCATGCTGGTTTCGAAGCTACCAGTCTGGGGACCAAGACTCCCCCCCCTTGTTCATGTCAGTTGTTTCTGTGGGTTTCTCCAGCCTAGTCTTGACCCCTTTGCTCATCACTCCTTCTTCTCTGCAACTAGATTCCAGTTGAGTTCAGTGGTTATGTGTGAGTGTCTGCTTCTACTTCCATGAACTGCTGGATGAAGGTTATAGGATGGCATATAAGTTAGTCATCAATCTCATTATCAGGGGAGGCCATTTAAGGTAGCCTCTCCACGGTTGCTTAGATGATTAGTTGGTGTCATCCTGGTAGATCTCTTTAAACTTTTTATGGCTCCCTCTATTATGGTATCTCTTATCTTGCTCTCCTCTATTTTTACCCCAAATCAATCTTCCTGCTCCCTTATGTCCTCCCCACCCCTTTTCTTCTCCCCTTCTAATTCTCCTAGCTCCCTCTCCACTCCCCCCATGCTCCCAATTTGCTCAGGAGATCTTTTCCCTTTCTCCTTCTCCAGGGGACTATGTGTGTCTCTCTTAGGGTCCTCCTTGTTTCCTAGTTTCTCTTTTGGTGTAGATTGTAGGCTGGCAATCCCCTGCTCTATGTCTAACATCCATATATGAGTGAGTACATACCATTTTTGTCTTTTTGCTACTAGGTTACCTCACTCAGGATGGTTTCTTCTAGTTCCATCCATTTTGCCTGTGAATTTCAAGATTCCATTGTTTTTTTTTTTCTGCTGAGTAGTATTCCATTGTGTAAATGTACCACATTTTTTCCATCCATTCCTCAATTGAGGGTCATCTAGGGTGCTTCCAGTTTCTGGCTATTACAAATAGTGCTGCTATGAACATCGTTGAACAGATGTCCTTGTTGTATGAATGTGCTTCTTTTGGGTATATGCCTAAGAGTGGAATTGCTGAATCTTGTGGTAGACTGATTGCCATTTTCCTGAGGAATCGACATACTGATTTCCAAAGTGGCTGTACAAGTTGGCACTCCCACCAGCAGTGGAGGAGTGTTCCCCTTTCTCCACATCCTCTCCAGCAAGCTGTCATTGGTGTTTTTGATTTTAGCTATTCTGACAGGAGTAAGATGGTATCTCAGAGTTGTTTTGATTTGCATTTCCCTGATCAGCCTGCTCTCTTATAGAACCCAGGACCACCATCCCAGGGATGGCATGACCCATCATGCACTGCACTCTCCCATATCAATCACTAAGAAAATACCCTACACCTGGATTTTATTGGGGGCAATTTCTCAATTGAGGTTCCCTCATTTCAGATAAATCCAGCTTATGTAAAGTTGACAGAAGATATTCAGCACACAGAAAAACTATTTTAAATTATAATACATTAAATAAATCACTTGGTTGTTTTCCACTTTAAAAAAATCAGAAGCCAAAAACAAAAGATACCTTTTAAAAATATTTATTTTTATTTTATGTACATTGGTGTTGCCTGCATGTGTGTCAGTGTGAGGGTGTCAGACTCCCTGCAACTGGAGTTACAGAAAGCTATGAGCTGCCATGTGGATGCTGGGAATTGAACCCAGGTCTCCTGGAATAGCAAACAGTGCCATTAACCACTGAGCATCTCTCCAGCTCCAGGACATAACTTTTTAACAGACAGACAACACGTGGGTCTTAGACTAAAGGAAAAACCTAACATGTTTTTCTCTGCTTGGATATTAGATATAAGATCTTTATTGGAGTTACTTATAAGGATAATTTCACATGACATTTGGGACCAATCAAAATTTCAGAAATTAAAGATTGGTTGGAGGAGTTGAGCTTTTGTCCTTACATTTATGTTGATCCTTTTCACAGTTCAGTCTCAGAACACAACTGGACTATCTAGCATTTATAGCCAACTGCACAACCATGTTAGCCAGATTTCCCATCACTGACAATTGACTTCGAGAAATCACTTAGAGAAGGAAGGATTGATTTTGAATTGTGGTTTCAGCTATCATGGTTGGGAGAGCATGGAGGAGCAAAGCAGATGGCCTCATGGTAGGCAGTAAGGAAGGAGAGAAAGGGTGGGGTGGGGTGGGGATGAGGACCTAGTTACTGCAGGCTCTTGCCTCTTGTGACATTTAGACTACGAGCTATAGCATGAAACCTGTGTCTGGAGCTGGTGTTCTTCCTGCTTTGCTTATCCCTTTTGGAAATTACCTAGAAGTGCTTTATCAGTCTCTCAGATGTTTGCCAATCCAATCAAATTGACATTGTGGATTGACAACCACACTTCCCATAATACACATTTTCCTTCTGTTTTGATTCTCCTACTTTCCATTGTACACATAAATACGTGAATGCTGATGCTTTACTAGACTGGGGACCTGCAGAGAATTTTGTAGACTGAATACTGAATATTTTTCAACTTGTCATTTTTTTTTGGGAGGGGGATGGTGGAGGAGAAATGGGTTGGATTGAGTGGTAATTTGTTCTTACCCTTTCCAAGCACAAAAAACAGTGGTGTGTCCTTTGAGGAAATGCATAAACCAGGAACACATAAATCCCCATTTGTTTCAAACTACAGATCACATAGTTAGTCACAAGCAGGAAGCAGATTGTCTTGGAGAGCAGAATTTAAAAGTAGACAGTGTTCAGATGGACACAAGCCTGCAGTTCCCAAACCAAGGGTATGTAAATGTGGTAAGGGAGCAGGCTCAATAATAAACTAGAATTCAGCCAAGCCTGAGCATGCCTTGCGCACTAGTAAGGCTACTTCCCCAAAGATCATTTTTTTTCCTGTAAAACTGAGGCGATTGCTAAACAGTTCGACCCCATGACAGGCTCAAAACCTTATTTATAAATACATGGACATGTTACTAAAAACTGCTCATAGTTTGTACTTTCAGTTGACTAGTGTTCAGGGTACCATTAGACTGGGCTTAAGTCCTTCAGAGGAAAGGGTCTGTATGTACACACACACACACACACACACACACACACACACACACACACACCTGATTTTCCAAAATGCCGTAAGTGTAAATATACAAACAAAGCTTTAACTGTAGTGGGAAAAAGGGAGGTTGACCATACTTCAATAGTGACTATGGGGAAGTGTCTAAAATGCCCCCATCCCAAGATTTTGGGGTCTTAATTCTCTAATGAAAACTAATCTAGATTCTTTTTTTGAAGGGATTTTGCAGATGCTATTAAAGTTTCAGGTTAAGTGGCCATAAAATACAGTGGTTATTTGGGTAATGGTAACCCAATCAGATGAACCCCTTGAAGGGGGTGTGTGTCTGTAAACGGGAACAGAAGAGGAAATTAGAGACTCAAAGCTTAGGGGGATTTGGTGCACTGTTCTTGGATGGGAGAGGAAGAGGCCTTGTGCCAAAGACTGCAGGTGGCCTAAAGAGCTGAGAGTGGTCCCTGGCTGACAGCCAGAGAGGAAATATGGACCTCAGTTCATACTTGGCAACAATATGAATAAGGAGATTCTTTCCTAGAAGCTCATATAAAAGCTCGGCCTAGTGGCACCTTGATTTCAGCTTTGGGAGATCCTATGCAGAGAGCTCCTTTGACTTAAAAGTGACCTACAGAAGTGAGAGATGACTAATTCCTGAGGCATTCCATGTGCAGTACTTTGCTGGGCATTGGTAGAAATCTAATGTAATATAATATGACGTAGGTTTGTATACTGTAGGCCTCAGGTCCCCAGTGTGATGGGAGGCTTAGAGACCCCAAAATTCTGGGATATGTAGTGCATGTCCAGTGTTGAAGAGTAAAAGACAGTCAGAACAGGCTTGGGAAAAACAGAGAGACATAGGTTATTACAGTTCATATGAGTCACTAGAATCCACAGACTGATGAAATCCACAAAAACCAATCGTTCCGTTTTGAGAAAGTCCAAATCAGTCTAATCATCTAGCATACATTTTATCAACCAAAAGGAATACAGCACTTTTGCTGACCTCCCCTTTCCATTTCTAAATATACTCCTGACTTCTTCGTGGGTCCTGACCCCCCTTTTTTTTTACGAGAGTGATTTAGTAAGTATATTCTTGATGATCTAGACAGCAGAAAACAAATCTTTTATTAAATCCTTGTTATTGAGACAAAATAGGAACTTGTTATCAAGAGACAGGTCATCTCTTTCAGTAGAATCATGTGTCTTTATCATACACTTCATATTAAAAAATAATGAACAAACATTTTATATTGGGCTTTTGATTAGAGAAACTTGCTAAAGTCTGGAAGAGTGTGGAATTACCAACTTCAAAGCCAGGATGCAGATTAGAACAGAGATGACCCCATGACAACTGCACTATAATTTTATTTCTGGATTGGGTTTTGTACTATAGTTTTACTGAAGTGCTGGTGGAAAACAGTTCTGCACAGATTCCTGGTGTTTCTGCACAACTTCTTCACAGACACATTTACAGCTTCCTCCTGAAGTATCTTTTCAAGTGTGTTTACATGGTAAACCAATTCAGAAGATAAAAGCCGGGTCTGGGTACAAGAAAAAAAAGGGAGATTTGTTTGCTGTCCAGCATAGTAAAGATGAGATCTTATTTTCAGACCCAAACATAGGCAGGTTTGAGAGCATTTTCCTAAAAACGTTTGGAGATTCTTGAGCTCAGGGTGTCTCAGCTGTGAGGCAAACCCTGTGTGCAAAAGGTGATCTGTGTGTTCTGGTTTGTCTAAGGTTTTATTATTCCAGCACAGAAAGTGCTGAAGACCAGGAAAAACCCCGGGGTCTTAGGGAAGCAGGGAAGGCAGTCACTAGAGTGAGCTGTGTCTTCTTCAATTGCTCTGTGTCCCTCCTTTGGAGTTGGGAAACACAGGAATCGTACAAGGCTGTCAGTGATGCTGAAACATCAAGGACTTTACTGAGAAATTTCATGCTTTTTGCTAGCATCCTTAAAATTATGGCACATACTAACTTATCGGGAAGCAAATGAAGAAAGATCTAGGATGTTTTAGAGTTTTTTTTTTTTTTTTCAAATGATTGTAGGAGTGTAGCTGGTAGAACACGTTTATTTTAGATTAAGTGGAGACTGGGCATGAAACTTCCTCACAATTTCCCAAAAGCCGCTTCTGAAATAGCCACAAAGACCTGATCATTTAATGAGAGCTAAGAACCTGTGTTTTTAAGGCTTCCTGCGGCATTTTGCCCTCTTACTCATGCAGTATATAGAAGTATGTTGCCTGATTTCCAAACATTTAAGAATTTTCTAATCACCTTTAAGTTCATGTCTTTACTAATCAGAAAACATTCCATGACTTCAGTTCTTTGGAACTGGTAAAGATTTGCCTTGGTATGTTAGGTGAATGTCCACATGCATTTGGCAAAACTAGTCTATGAGGTTGTTGGCTGCAGTGTCTGCCTGCCAGTGAGAGAGGGTGGTGGGCTGTCTTTTAAGTATTTTATATTCTTACTGATGATTTGGTTATTTTTTATTGTCATTATTTGATTATTTTGTCAGCTGCGGTTACATTTTTAAGTATGGCTGCGGATTTGCCACCTTTGCCTTTATATAGTAAACAGAAAGGAATGTTCTAGCCTCCTGAATACTTGATTCTTTTATCATTTGTCTTTCCTTAAAAATCTTCTTTGGTATTAATAAAGCAAACACTAGTTTTCTTGATATTGGCATGGCATGTGTTTTTCTATCCCTTTTACCTTTAAGTGTTCTGTGTCCTTCTCTTTAAAGAAAAGCTCACATACTTGGGTATTGGTGTATTTTTTCTTTTTAACATTCAACATGATAGTCTTGTGATTGAAATTCTTGGCTTCTTTACATCTCATCTAACTGCTAATATTGTTGGATTTAAATCTATGCTATCTGTTTTCTCAGTTTCCTATCTGTTCTTGGTCTTTTATTGATTCTTTCTTTGATTGTTTTAACTGGGTATTGTTTATTCCATATTCCCCTTATCAATCTTTTATTTATTGCGATGGCTAATTTCTACTGTCACCCCCACTGGATTTAAAATTTCCCAGGGGACACACTCATGGATGTGTATGAAGGATTTTAGAAAGAGGATTCATTGAAAACGGAAAACTACCCTGGATACACTGGGCACTTCCCCATGTGCCGAGAGTCCAAAGAGAATAAAAGGGAGGAAAGGAGAGAGCTTGATAAGTGCTGGCCTTCTCCATTCTTTGCTTTCTTGTTTACCTAGATGTGAAGGAGCAGCCTTATACTTCTGCCATCACAGCCAAGAGCCACACCCTCCTTTATGCTTTCTCCACCATGACTGACTACAACCAAGCCACGATCTGAAACTCACATTTCTTAGTTTGCTTCTTGGTAGATATTTGCACACAGTGATGAGAAAAGTAAATGATAGTTATACCTTTAAAATTATTATTTTTGTACCAGTGAGATGGCTCAATGTTAAAGGCACTTGCTTCCAAGCCTAGTGACTTGAGTTTACTCCTTGGACCCCACATGATGGAAGGCGAGTACAGACTCTTGAAAGTTGTCCTTTGACTTCCACATACCATAGCCCTAAGTAACTAGATAAATAAATATTAAAAATGTTTTAATGATTTTCATTTAATTACAGTGTATATGTTCTTATCTCATTGAACTCATGTTTATATTAAGAAATGCTAGTTAGTAATATGAGGCCTCAAAGTTTGACTCCAGTTATCTGACTGCCCTTATTTGTGCTGTTTTCATCTTAGATTTTACCAGCATGAGCCATTACTACGAGTGGAGAGGCATCTGAATGTGGCTTTGAATCCTCCTTTCAATTCCCTCCCTGTCTGAGATTTTGAGGCTCAATTCCAAGTTGTCTTGGCAGTTCTGAACTCAGACCAGATTTTCCTTATTCCAAAAAGACCATCACTTTCAGTGCAGCTATATCCGCGCCCCCCCCATCACAGTTTGAAAAATGCCCTCAGCAAAGCCACAGCATGAAGGTGGTGTGCACCATATGTGCTTCCTTCTCACAGAGCTGAGATGGTCCTGCCTGTACTGGTTTCTTGCCAATGATTTCAATTGGCTGATTTATATACTTTATCCAGCTTTTATAGTTTTTCCTTTTTTTTTTTTTCCAGCAGAAGGGTTATTTCAATACCAGCTATGTTCTCATGCATGGCTGAGGTTGGAAGTGACTTTGACATTTTTTAAAACAGAAATTTCCTGCCATTTCCTAATTGGTACATCCATAACGGAGCAAACCTAAACTCAAGATTATTTTCAAAATCACAGTTGGAGAATAAAATTATTTTCTTACATTCTCTGGTGTTTTCTAGCAACTATATTTTTAAGCATGATTATGAACTTACAGATTTAATTAAACTGTGTTTCAATGTATTTTAGATATTATTTTTAATGTTGTTCCTGTTATTAACTACTGATTTCCTTTTTAAGTTAGCATATCGGAGTATTTTACAAGTCTAGGTGTGTTTGGTACCCCTTTCTGTTGAAAGCCTTGAATATCTATCCTCCACACACCCAGCATCAGACGTGGGTTTAAGAGACCCAAGGTAGAGTATGAGAGGAGGAGCAAAGGGAAGTTATATTTTCAGGGCAGCATTACATCCCAAGGAAAGCAAAGAGCTTAGAGAAGAGCTGAGGGTAAGGGCAGATGGAACTTCATGGTTTCTGCAGGTCAGAGAAATGTTCATGCATAGGGGCAAGTGTGGGTAAAATTAATACAGGTAACAGAGAAAAGTAGACCAGGAATGAAAGCCTGGGTCTATGGTTAAATAAGAATTAGAGGAGCCTGCTGTTTTGAACTAAGCTGTTGCAATGGGCACAGACAAATCAGATCACATAAAGTCATTTGTTCTAAATGTCTGTTTCACCAAGCTCTAGCTAAGTTGATGTCTGGCCTTCCAGTCAATCATGAAGCAGCTGGTGGGGAAGGACCATTTCCTAAACAAGCCAGTTCTAATGAGTTCAACAAGTTCACGCCATGCCTGGATATATATGAATTCTGGAGTAACTTGTTAACTAGTTGGTTGGTTGTTCTCTCTAGCTCTGTTGCCCTGCCTCCACCTTTGAAATTACAAATGTCAGTTTCATTATTAGTTTCTGCTTCCCCAGGCTTCTTGTCTATAAAACTTACCTCTTCTGTTCAGCCTACCAGACACTCTTTCTATTTTATACACATGGCACATCCCCAACTCTAAAGCTGGAACCAAAGACAATTAAGATCTTAAACTTGGTGGTAATTTTTTTGAGCAGTTTTTGTACATATACCCTATTGCTTGATGTAGTCATATATACATTGGGTATGACACTTGTCAGACCATTTTGGAAACGAAAGTACAGAAATGACTGAGAATGTGAACACTTTCCCATTCCCTGAGAGAAGTCTAGACATAACACATATTTCATATAGCATGAACAGATTCTGTTTTACAGGTACCTATTCTGTTTTTCAGTGTAGGCTTCTATAATCTCTTCTTTTCTAATTAAGTTTCTAGTCAGTGAATAGGGGTTACCTTATCCCTGCACTCTTTCTATCATTTGTTTTCCTTTTAAAAATGATTTATTTACTAACTGAAACTTACACACACACACACACACACACACACACACACACACACACACACACGTGTGTATGCATACTTATTTGTGTAGGAGTATGTGCTCATGAGAGCAGCTGTCCATGGAGAACAAAAGAGGCTATTGGAGTCCCCTGGAACTGGGATTACAGGCCACCATGAGCTGCCTTGGGTGCTTGAAGCCAAACTCTTTCCTCTGCAAGAATAGCACTTGCTCTCTGAACTGCTGAGACATTTCTTCAGCCCCAATCATTTTGTTCTCAATGACATCCAATTTTGTCATTTTTTGCTTTGTTTTGTTTTACTTGTTTGAGTCAGGGCCTCTTGTTATAGTGCAGGCTTACAACCCTCTCGCTCCTGTCTGCCAAGTACTGGCTTTCCAGGCCAGGTGCCAGCATGCTTGACTGTGATTTTGGGCTGTGACAGTGGCACATTATATCTTAGCCAGAATAGTATCTGTATGATTTTTTTTGTCTTAAACATTTCAGCATATCAAGGATCAAACAATTCCACTGTCACCAGCAATTGTGTTGACTCATGCATAGTAATTTTAAAGCATATTTGTTAAGCACACTTTCATTTTGAGCAAAGTTTTCTTGGAAAATATTTCTTTACAAAGTTTCGAAAATGAAACTCCCTAGACCCCCAAATTGTCTCAGCAATATATTTCCCTTACTTTAAGTATTGGGATGAATTGTAGAGAAAGAATAAGCAGGATGTTTTCTATATCATAAATCTCTACTTGTTATTTTAATTATATGCTTAAATATACTTATTTAATTAACATTTATAAGAAGTCTAGCAAATAAGCTGTTGGTTAATATTTTCTAAAGAAGAGTTGGTAGATTTTTAGAGGAATTCTATTAACTATTTTACATTCACATTACGCTTACATAGAATTATTTAATATACATTTATTAGAGAATAAGCTAGTAGTTATTTTTTTCTATGAGGGAGTTGGAGGTCTTTTTAAAGAAATTCCAGGGATGAACAGTATTACTATCTGCAATGTGATCTTTCTAGACAAGAGTTATGTGTATGATAAAGTTTTGAGGTCGTTGGAGGAGCATAGTAATGGTACTATTCACAATAACTATGTGTATGCGTGACAGATGGCTTTGAGTCATCTGTGCTACCAGTTAATGTCTCTAACTTGAATAATGTTATTAAGTCTAGAGGCAGAGACACACAAGCTATAGAAACTGGGAAGAACTTCTTTGGGGACAGATACAGGGCTATCAGAGAGCATTACATCCTTCTCCCCAGCAGTCTTGGTATTCTGTGTGCTCCTCTTAATCTCAGGGTTCACCACAGTGGACTCATTCCAAGCAGAGGGAATGAGTAATGCAGGAGTGTAAGGGGAGAAGGCTAGAGGACAAACTGAAACAATGCCCTGATTAACTGGCCATGATAAGGAGCCTGCCCTTTGTTTTGTACCAAAACCAGGGAAAACAGCTAGCGACATCATAGAAAACCTACAGAAATTTAGTTAGTGCAATCTACCCAGAAGATTTTTAGTATGGGGGATTAAGGGAAAGGACCAAGAGCTGCCAAGGTTTCTGACTTTAGTAAGTGAATGAATAACAGAGTGGAGTTGGGGGCCCAGTGGGTAATAAGCTTTGGGGGAGGGTGAATGTGGTGAATACAGTATCTCTGTGTCCCTTTATGTTTAACCAGAGTTCTGTGTGAATGCAAGCATTTGTGTTAACCTTAGGTATCTTGATGGTTAACCTCCTTACTGTTCACAGAGAGTGAAATGCATCCCCATGTTTTTATTAGGAAACATCTGTCTTGTCTTGCTGCCCTTTCACTACTGTTTACTTGTTCTGCAGGCTTCCGTGTCCCTTGAATAATGTCATGCTCTTGGTGGATAGTTTTATAATGAAAACACACACATAGGGCTGTTTGTCATAGAGATAATAGCAGTCTCTGCTAGAGAGCATCCTCACATAGAAGTGGGCCTGGATGAAAATGAGAAGAGTGTGTCTTGTCAGCTGCAACTCCAAATGGGATTTCTGTACGTGCTAATTGATTTAAAGTGTAAGGGACAACCAAACTGCCCATCCTTGAAGAACACAGACAGCATTGGAGCAGACATGACATGCAGGACAGTATTGAGAAGAGCCAACACCATAGGGGATTGCTAACATGTAATTTTGATTGGCACAAGATTCTGTTAGATTAGCTGTTATCAATCATCTTGACATTTATTTCATGTACAGTTTTCAAATCAAAATGTTTTATCTCTGTAAGTGCAAATGCTGACATCTTAGTTTGCTTTCTGTTGGTGTGTTATAAAGACTATGACCAAAGCAGTTTCGGGAGGGAAAGGTTTATATGGCTTACACTTCCACATCACAGTCTATCCTGAAGAAAAGTCAGGACAGGAACACAAAGCAGGAACCTGGAGGCAGGAACTGAAGCTGAACACAGAGGAATGAGGTACTCTGCTACTGCCTCTCCAGGTTCACACTCAGCTATGTTTTTATACCTCCCAGGGCCAATGCCCAGAGGTCGTACTGCCCAGTTGACTGGGTCCTCCCATATTAACCATTAATCAAGAAAATGCCCCCAGAGACTTGCCTGTAGGGTAGTTTGATGGAGCCATTTCCTAAGTTGAGGTTCCATCTTTCCCAGATGACCCTAGTTTGTACCAAGTTGACAGAAAACTAACCAACACAGTTGATAAGGTTAGGTAGAGACTTGATTTTTACATTTTGTTAAGTTTCCTGTTATTATAGGAAGTAGAACAGTTATGGAGAATCTTGGAGCATCTTCATAGCATCTTGTGTTTGTGTCTTTCTGTGTCAATATATACCTAATGGCCACACTCCATACCTACAGAAATTACCTCCTCTCTGTATGTCCATATTCCCATATTTCTTTTCTTTCTGTCATTTCAAACACTACAGTAAGGATTTTATAGGACATTCATTTATGAATGCCTAATGTCAATCATGAATTAACAACCCCCTGCCCCAACAGCCTTCTATGTCAATTATGAGTGGGTTTTTTTATTGTCTCCAAAAAAAAAAAAAACACAAAAAATCTTGAAAAAGGTCCAAATATTTTATGTTGTCATTTAAAGGTCTCCACAGTCTGGCTGGAAATTTCATTCTCAGCTCCCTTTCTCCAAAGCCATCATGCTTTTTTGTTCACAACATCATGGAGGCTGATTATCAGGTGTTAAAGCTGTGGTAAGGCTCTAAGGTGAATAAATGAGTGAGTACTCTCTGCATCATTCATTCCTTTCTCCTTTACAAAAGAAGCATTCAGTCTGAATCACTGTAATATCCTATTAATGCCTCTTTCACAATGCTTATTTTCTTCTTAAAACTATTCTTGGTAGTAAGAAGTTCTGGGTGGGCTTCTTATAATATTTACTTTTAAACCATTTTAATGTATTAGTTTGCGAACATTATGACTAAAAGAATAACCGATGTGAAGGAAAAGTTTCTTTTAGCTTAGTTTCAAATGTTTTAATTAATGAACATTTGACCCTATCTCTCCAGACCTGTAGTAGTATGGTTTGCCATGGGAAAAGGATGTGGTGGATGAAGGCTTCACCTCATCACAGCCAGAAGCCAAGGCAGACACAGGAAGAGGCTCCAGTTAAAACATCTCATTCTATAATGGCCAGCTTTATGCCAACTTGAAACAGTTACATAGCCATCTGAGAGGAAGAAACTTCAATTGAGAAAATTCTCCCATGCCGTGCTATAGGCAGGCCTGCAGAGCATTTTCTTACTCAGCAATTGATGGGTGGGAGCAGTTCATTGTGGGCAGGGCCCCACCTGGGCTACTAGCACTGGTTCTATAAGAAAGCAGGCTGAGCAATCCAGGAGGGGCAAGCCAATAAGTAGCAAGCTTCCACGGTCACTGCCCTAGGTCCTGCCTCCAGGTTCTCACCAGTTTGAGTTCCTGCCTTGGCTTCCATCAATAGACTGAGACTCAGGATATGTTAGCCAAATAAACACCTCTTCGTGGTGTTTCATCATAGCAATTGTCACCCTGACCAGGACAGCTTCAAAGGCATATATATATCCCCAGCGTCCTAATTTGCCTCCACTAGGTCCTATCTCTTAAAGGTTTAGCATCTTCAAACAACACCTTGGGTTGGAGACTCAAGCCTCAATACATGAGTATGGATTGGTGGTTGGCATTCAATATCCAAACTGTAGTACCTGGATTCTAGACTCGCAGTGTATACTTAGTGACTAACTGTTCCTTGAATTCATTAACTAAATAAAACAGTAAAAAGACCTTGAAAGTGTGCTGTGGTCTGAATAGTTGTTCCTTAAGAGCTCATGTTAAAACTTTAATTACCATTGGAATATTGAGAGGAGAGACCATCAAAAGGTAATTAGGCTTCCAGGCCCCTACACTCAAGGATGGAGTGGATACCAAATTCAGATTCCTCTTGTGCTCTCTAATCCTCATCTTCTTCAATGCCTTGATGTAACAAGGAGGCTCTCACCGGGTTTTGGCACTGTGACCTTGGACTTTGCTGTCTCCAGGCTGGGAGAAATGGTTTTCTGTTTGTTATAATTTGCTCAGTCCCAGGCACTATGCTATAAAAACACTAAAGCAGAACAAGATAAAGAGATCAGTGGGAGGAGCTCAAGATCTATAGAATAAGTTCTCTCCAAACACACATGGCTCTCTCAAAATGTAGGAAAAATACATTTACAGCCGATTTTGGTATCACCATCCCAGTGATTAACAACGTTGACAGTTGAAACCGTGCCAAACTATCTTCTTTAATTATCCCTGGATATTTTTTAATTATCCCTGGATATTCAAAACAATTTTGCAAGGGCCATATCTGTTTTGAAAAATGATCATGTTTGGGATTGGAGAGATGGTTCAGTGGTTAAGGGCACTGACTGCTCTTTCAGAGGATCCAGATCCTGTTCCCAGCACCTACATTGCAGCCCACAGCTATCTGGACTCCAGATCCAGGGGATCTGACCACCTCTTGAAGTTTCCCTGGGCACCAAGCATATACATGGCACATAGACATAGAAGCAGGCAAAAACCCCATACACAATATTTTTTTATTGAGCATGATAAAACTGAGTTTTTCGTGTATCAAGAAACTGGACTGGGATTGAAAAACCTGCTGTGATCGGCCCCAAAGCTCTACCTATGAGGCTATCTGTCTAGATTCTTTAATTAAGAAATATTTTTTAACTCCACATCTTGTGTGACATTAAATGTCAATGCAATCTTCAGAATGGACTGGGACACCACCAAGAAGTCTTTTTTTCCCTTCCTAGGGATGTGAGGGTCTCATTGCTGTTAAAGCAAAACAGTACCCATGGCAAAACTTTTGTCTCAGAATTAAAGTTGACCCTGATCAATACTGTCCGCAAAAACTGAACTTTTAAGGAGGGAAAGTGTGTTAGAATCCTGAATCTAACCGTGAGAGTGAGACTGAGAGCTCTTAAGGGTGATGCTTGGTTTCAGCATAAAGGCAAGTATACTCTGAGGAATAAGAGGTGCTGGCATTACCTGCTTCATGCTTCCTCATTAACCCAATTTCCCCTGCCTACTCTATCTCCAGTCATCCCTGGGATGTGCTAATTGTAATGTCTCTGGGATCAATGAGAGGTAAACCACACAGGTCCAAAACAAATTAACTGTAAGATCACCAATTATATTTCATAACATCCCCAGACTTTGTCATCCTCTTTCTCTTTTTTTAAGGAACTATGGTAAATCTAACAAACTTTTAATTCTATAATTATGAAGTTGTGTTCACTACTGTTTAGATGAAATGTTGCCTCTCATTCTGTCTCCCCAATTAAGAGGAAAGTTCGAGGCCCATGTTTTAGATCTTTCTTGCCTGTCTCCTTTTGTGCCTGTACTCAGTCTGTTAAGATTTGCTGCTCCTCCATTTCAGTTCTTTTTCAGTATCTCATGGTAGTAAGATGAATGGACATTGCTCATGGTTTGGTAGTAATTTTTATTTTCCAATTCATTACTATTTCAGTATAAATTAGTGACTTGTGGAAGGTAGACTGATATTTTCATTTCTGCTTTTCATATGAGGAGTTAGGTCTTCTTTTTAAATGTAAGAAAAACAGCATTTCATACTTTTACCATCATAGCTGTGAAAGAAAGTACTGCATGAAGTTGGGAGCTAGCCTGTAGGTAGGACATCAGGAATACAAGTCCTGACTATGACACTCATTGGCTGCATGGTATTGAGAAAAAGTGATTTATCTAAACCTCAATTTCTAGCATAGGTGTGGACTTTGGGAGCCCATTCCATATAGAGGAATACTCCCTGAGCCAAGACAAATGGGGGTGGGCCTAGGCCCTATCCCAAAGGATACGAAAGACTCTGATGACATCCTGTGGAAGGCCTCACCATCCAGGGGGAGCAGAAAAGATATGTGACAGATAAGGTTTTAGTTGGGGGAGATAGGGGAGGACCGGTGGGAACTGGGATTGTCATGTAAAACAATCCTGTTTCTAATTCAAATAAAAAAAAGTTGAAAAAAAAAAAGAGCTAAGAGTGGTGATATTTACACCTCTCTCAATGGGATGTTAGGAATTATTTAATTTCCAGATGGTCATTACTATAGTTACTTATTATTATCATCATATTTATTCATTTACTCAACAAATATAATTGAGTGTCCACTATGTTCTAGACATTTTCAGTAAGGCAGACATACATGGAGTATACATATCTAAATATCCATGTTCAGTCAAATACCTGAATGAACCAAGAGAACCCGAGAGCACTCAAAAGTTAATCAAGACTTTGATGAGGAGCTAATTGGGAGACTATGGGAAGGAAGGAGGCGGAAGATAGCATGGGCACTCTCCAGAAAGCAAACAGGGAAGTGTTTCAAGATGGTCGTGGTGCCCAGCTGATCAAAAGCCTCTGACAGTGAGCGTCAATGCGAGCCTGCAAATGAGACTTGGATCTTGGCACAGTGGGCATTAATGATGCCTTTGCAAAGAGCATTTCTTGTGAAGGGTGAGAGGACAGTAAGCAACTGTTTAGAACATAAAGTTTCAGGATAAATTTCACCTGATCTAAAAAACAAACATCCATCTCTTGGTAATGGGGCTAGCTGGCACCCACACCACTGCAATATACCTATTCACCTTCACATCTCCATACTAGAATACACAGAGACCTGTGCTTTAAACTAGACTGCTCATTGCTGGCTGTCATCAGTACTTACAGCCCAACATTCATTATTGTAGCCTACTGATGTAATAACTAACATTTTTCAATAATTGAAAATCGATGCTATGATAGGTTGGTCAATGTTTTAAGAGACTCTCCGGGCTGGCGAGATGGCTCAAAGGTTAAGAGCACTGACTGCTCTTCCAGAGGTCCTGAGTTCAATTCCCAGCAACCACATGGTGACTCACAACCATCTGTAATGAGATCTGGTGCAGATATATATGGAAGCAGAATGTTGTATACTAAATAAATAAAATCTTTAAAAAAAAAAGACTCCCCATCTTAAAGGAGTCAGATGTCACCATTTCAGACTCACTTTAACATGATACAGTTATTTTCTCATGCAGAGCAAGACATGGACACCTTACCTTTTGACACTGGCTTAATTTGTTTCTTGAAAGTAACCAGGACCTGAGGAATGCATCAGCAGATCATTTGCTGATGTGATATTTTTGTTCTCAAATATTAAAACATGTGATCAGTTCTGGAATTTCATTCCTTGTTTAGGGAGAAGGACGAGAGAGCAGAAGTGATGGTTATGTGAGTTTTGCTTTGAAGTTTCTTGTCGGGGTTGGAGGCTGGGTTGTCTTTGAAAGAGAATCATTCTCATGTTTGGCACAAGGACACGAGGAGAGCACACACTATAGAACTTGTAAGTGATACCTCAGCCTGGATATCTTTATCAGACTGACAAGTGATTTTTTAAAAGGAAAGAATCTAAAAGTGATTTATTTTTATTTTTGTGCACATGCAGCTACCAGAAGACAACTTGTGGGAATTAGTTCTCTCCTACCATGGATGGAATTCAGGTTACCAGTCTTGGCAATAGGTCCTTTACCCACTGATACATCCTTTAGCCTCTTTAACACTTTTAAAATAAAAGATTTTAAAAATTACTTTGAATAAAAATGATTTACAAAACACAGTAAAGTCCATAATGACAATATATAGAACATCTGATATTTGTAGTGTTTTCTTTCCTCAAATTCTTTCTTCTTTGTAAGCATGACAAAGTCTGTTATCTTAATTTTAGGAAAATAATTCAATGAAGATTTATAAAATAATCAGAATTTTTCAATATTTAAGTGATTGTGTTTTGTAAGTAAATGAAATAGGATATTGTTTTTCAATAAAATGTTTATGCACAAACATATAAATTGGCTTTACTGGTTACAAACACATATCCATTTCATTTGAAAAGAGAAGCATGCAGCCAGGTTGTGGTTGTGCATGCCTTTAATCTCAGCACTTGGGAGGCAGAGGCAGGTGGATCTCTGTGAGTTCAAGGCCAGCCTAGTCTACAGAGCGAGTTCCAGGATAGCAGGATGCCACAGAGAAACCCTGTCTCAAAAAACAAACAGAAAAAATAGAAGCATGCTATCTGCTGATTATTTTGATTTATAAAGACATAGTTTTCACAATGAGTACTTCTACGATTTTCTTGTGGAAATGTCCTCATATGAGAATAGTTTTATAATGTTTTTAGTTGTATTTATCTGCTTTTCATTCAGGTTGAGTTACCTGTCACAGGTGGATGGACCATGCGCTATTTAGGTCATCACTTCATAATTTGAGGCAGACAATGTTCAGTATTCAATTTGTGTAACATTTACACAGAACCTGTGTTTGGAGAGCCCACAAGCACTTGCCTGCCACCAAATATATTTGCCATGTGCCCACAGGGTGAGAGCTGCGAAGCTATTTCCTTCAAGTCAAAGCTATTCACCAAACAGAAATTACAGCCATCACATTTAAAGGCATATGAGTATAGAGCAAGGGAACAGGGCCTCCAGTTCACATATCTTGCCATCCTTCATGTAGACAGCCCTGCAGGATAGTCATTTTTAAAATATAGGTAGCTCTATAGAGGATATGGGGACAGATCATTTGCCTCTTGCTGCTTACATTTGCTGAGGCTCTTATGAAGATTTTCCCTGGGCACATGAATCAGTTTAATAATGATTGCTGCCAGTTGGTGGCTAGACATCAGCATGCCAGCCTACTCAACAGCGTTGCCATCTGCTATTTGGACTCACAGTGTGTTGCTGCCATGCACCACCTCATTAAGAACGGGACCCTTGTGAGCCATAGACAGTAGCTTATTCAAGTGATCTGAAGCAAACGCCTCCCCAAGCCAAATTTGTAGAGGCTGCACACATCTCTTCCTCCTTGGAAATTGCTCTGTGCTGAGCATGCAGTCTGATGGCTCATTGTCACTGATTATCTAGGTGTCAGTTTTCCAAGCTATCCTCTCAAGGTACCATTGAAATACAAATATGGTTATGCAAAAATATTTATTTATTCCAGGCTTTTTTTTTTTTTTTTTGGAAATAGAGTCACATCTTGAAATGATACCAGCCACCGTATTACTGAACACCAACATTTCAACAGCTCAATTGTGATAACTCCCCCTTTTTAGCTTTTTCAAATTTGCCGTTTTCTTTTAGTTTTATGAGACTTCTGGTATGTGGCTTTTATTTCTTGGAAACAGATTGTCAAAGGCTTTCACAGTACTTTCCCCCTTTCTCTACAAAATATGTCCAAAGGCAGCTGTGAATACAAAATATTTGTATTTGTCTGACAAAAATGAGTGTGCTTTCTCAGTTCTCACATCTGTACTTAGCAGCAGCCAGATGTGTTTCTTAAACTTGGTGCCGGTTAGATCTTCTATATTTTTTTCCTGGGCAAATAGAACTTGAAGGTGTGTTTGTTGGGGGCGGGGTGGAGGTCAGAGCCTCTGTGTTCTCTAGGATGCAGCTCTTGAGATTCTCAAATACAGTTGACATTGTGGCTGTTTATTAAGAAGTGTGCTTTGGACCAGCGTCTGTAGAGAAGAGAAAGAGCAAGCTGGGCTGCTACATAGGCTCAACAACAGCTCTTGCCAGAACCACAGAGAACTCTGGAGATGAGCCATGGAACAACTTTGCATCCCAGCAATGATCAGTCACTGACGTGTGTCATCCTGTGAAGGAGTGTGACATTAGATGAAGTGCTTCCGCGCTGCTGAGGCAAGTCCAGAGGAGACCTGATGGCAGAAGAGACCTGACAGCTGCAGGCTGCTTGTTAACAGTTCACGAAGCAAATGGGAGCAAGTCCTTCTCTGAAGGGAGACCAGGGCCACACGTAGATACACTTCCCACACACCAAGCCATCTCCTTTGGAAAGTACCCCGAATATCTGCAAAAGAACGACTCTGACAGTCAAACTTACTAAAGAAGCCTTTCAATTTTGTTTCTCTCCAACATCAGTTCATTTGCTATGAACTAGTGGTACACAGTACACAGTTCTATAATATCGCCAATAACAGGGCCTTGTAGAACACGCAAAACAAACAACCAAAACCAAAACAAAACACAATTGCATGCAGATGGTTTGTTTGCTCTAGGGTCACTTGTCCTTCAATAGTAGGCTATTAGTCCTGCCTGAAACTCTGGTGTCCTTATTAATTAATGTACTCAGCTCTATGGAAACCTGGTTTTAATTTTTCCAAATTTAAACACAATTCTTCCATTCTGTTCTATGGTATACATATGAAAACACACACACATACATACATAAATACATACATACACACACACACACCCCTCAAACCCTTTATTTTTGAGATAAATACGGGCATTCCATTTTAAAATAAGTTAATGCAACATTTTCTCTCAGTTTGTTGGAGTTAGTGTAACAAAACACCCACTATAAATTGAATAGGTTATAAATAACAGAAACATCTAATAATTCTGGAGGCTAAAAAATTCAAAATCAAGGTGCTGGCAGAGTCTGTGGTGAGAACACACTTAATTGCTCCTGGCAGCTGTCTGTTGTCACCTGGCAGAAGGGTGAATGAGCTCCCTTGAGCTCCTTTTGTAAGGGAATACATTTTGTTCACTTCCTGAAGACCCAACCTCCAAATACCACCACCTTTGGAAGAAGGATTTCAACATATGAATTTGGTGGGGGCATACTAAGCACACAGCACTCCCTCTCCACTCAGGGTTGCAGCCATGTTATAGAGGGCTAGCTGATATTATAGCATTTGATTCTTGATTGGTGTCTATTTGTGTTTGGCTTCAAGTAAGATGAATACTGTCGTTTCTGGTAATTATTGGCATGCACCCCATGTTGATATCTGATGAAATCTAAAGCATCTTTCAGAGTTCACACTGAATTTCTAAAGAGTCCTTCAGGTCTGTGGGCTGCTAGAACTATTGTTCTAATGCTCTCAGTTGCACCAAAGAAATGTTTGTGGTCCCCTGACACCATAGTGACTGTATGACAGTGTGGGATCCCTATACTTAGGCACGTGCAAATTCAATAATATTGTACCTAGACTAACTTATGCCACATCATGTCTCAGGGTAACAGGACAGGGCAGAGAGCACTAGCATTTCACTTTTAGAATATATATATATATATATATATATATTCTTTCTAGGTTCTTTTTAGACTATGATTTGAAATGTGGAATTCTTCAGAAACTTTCATCAGCAATAAACTCCACTGCTTTCTCTTGGAGATTACTCACCGATGAGATTTTTCTTTTCAATCCCCTTCTTGAGTGAGTTTTTTAGGACATAGGGTGTGACATGGAGGACTAGGTATTCATCCAGTCTTAAATGTGAAACCGTGACTTTGATTCTTGGGAAAACAGAAGCCACCAAGTCTTCATTTGCATGTATCTTTGGGTGGGTCTCCGACGGCTTCATTCCTCCTATACACTAAACTTATATTCTGGTTTAAGGGCAGAAGTATGTCTGAGTGTGGCATGTGTCCTGAGGTGAGGAACAAAGCATTTGCCTTCAGAGGGAAATTTACCCAGTGTTTCATTTCTGTATTTATTTCATTAGTCTAGTAGTCATCATTGTACAAAACAGTGAAGTACCCCAAATTCTGTAGCCTGCTTGGGTTTTGATAGTCCTGAAGGTATTTTTCATAACTATTTTAGCTATCACGAATCAACTCAATTTCTAAATACACTTCAGGCAGCTTATCAATTTCATCAAAATAAAAGGATCTCCTGGGAGCTTCATGGGGATGACACAGACAATATATATTGAGTACATTCAAAGTATTGATCTTTAAGACATCTAGTCTTCCATGCCTCAACACTTTATACCCCCACTCATTTAAGTGTTTAATGTCTGAGTAATGCTTTTCAGTTGCTAGTGTAGAAAACTGTAAATCTCACAACTGGTTTATTCTTAGCTATTTGAAACTTGTTATTCATAGCACATTTAAAATATTTAATTTGTTCAGTTGAGCCAATGTAAAGATATACAATTTCTGGCATTTTGACATTAAGTTCAGTCATTCTCATAGCCTGTAGAACAGTCCGGGTTTTCTACATGCACAATCACTTGTGGCATGCCGGATCTGCGTGACAAGGGACAATACACAATTGTGGGAAAGATCCATGTTCTATTACTAAGCAGTATGCTAACTGTAGGTTTTCTTAATAGATTGCTATCAACTTCCCTTCTGTTCCTAGTTTTCAGTTTGTATTGTTAATGTGTGTTGATTTGTTTGCTTTGTAGCTACTGACATATGGTTTGTCTTGTTCTGTTACATGATGAATTGCATTAATTAACTTTCAAATGTTAAACCATTTCATGATGAACTGGTCTCTTTATACATTGCAACTTTCATTTGATAATATTTTGTTTAGTATCTGAGCATCGACATTTGAGAGACTTACTGGCTCCCAAACAGAAAATTAGGTAGCTAACTTCCATTACTTTCTCTCTGGAGGCATCCTGGAGGTTGTTCCTAGGGGGGAAAAAGATGAATGGGGGTGAATCTCCTTGTTTACACAGTGACAACAGACTTCATGTAAACAACGGGAATTCCTAGGAGGTGGTTTATGACTTGCTTCCACAGGCTGTCCATTTTAGGATTATGATAGTCTGCAACTATGAAATTATGAAGGGCAGTGCCTATGCAAATGTTGTATGAATATTACAATTATCCAAGTATATAAAGATACACAGCCTAACAGACTCTATGTCATGAAAGGTGATGAGATTCTTTTCTTTACGGTGTAGTGAAATGACTCATCCAAAACAAGAATGAAGGCCCTTGAAATCCAGAAACTGCCCATGGTTTCTGTCTACCTCGCTTGTGCATAACTGATTGTAAATTTAAAATTAACAGATTAACAAATTTATAATGAATACCTCTTATTTCTATGAGTTTTTCAGGTTGATTCAGGAATCTTATCTTTGAGGATGGGTCTATAATTTCCCTTTTTCTGATGATTTTTTGTCAGGTTTGGGTTCCAAAGTTCTGTTTATCATCTACAAGTGGGAAGTATTTTGTTTCCTCTATCAAGTCAAAAACACTCATCTTTTCCTATTCAGTTGACGAATCCTCAAGCTTGGCAGTATTTTCCTGTTAAGTATTTAGGGGAGTTTAGCAATGAAATTGCTTTGGCCCAAACAGTGCTTTGTGGAAAGCTGGGCAAACACTCAATCTGTATATGGAGAGCCAAAGGCTAAGTCTCGAAAGGTAAATAAATGGTGGAGTGTGCACCCTCACCCATGGAATGTCTGTCTTCTTTCCTGACTGCTAAAAGATGACTAGTTAAATTCCACACAAAGTCAGTGGAGCTATCCTGGATCTGACAAGGCAGGAAAAATACTATCTACTGAAGAAGCTGTGGGACACATATGCAAGAGCCAGGTGAATAAATTTGATCAATGCTTTTCTGAGGTGATAGAACATAAAGGCAGGCATAGAAGGATTCATTTATTTAGGACTATTTCAGTTACAAAGTGTTTATCATCTGGTGTGGTCTGTCTACCCAAACTCAATTGTGTGAAAACACTTAATTGCCAGGGTGAACATATTAACAGTTGGTACCTTTTAGAGATTAAGTGATGAAGGTGAATTGGATTCATGACTTCTAAGACGGGCTGCAGGGGAGCTCTCCAGACCTCAGCCTTCTACTCTACCATGTGGAAATAGAGTACAATACCTCTGGAGGATTAAGTTAGAAAAAAGTACACACAAGGCTCTCAGTAGACACCAAACTTGCTGACATTTTCATTTTCATTTTGTATTTCCATCCCCAAGGCCAGTGGGAAACAAATTTGTGTTCTTTGTAAATTAGTCAGCCTCAGATATTTTGTTAGAGATGCACAAATGGACTAAGATATTACCCTAGGAGGAACACCTGGGAATGAAATAAATTCCTCCATAGAGTGTCTCTTAAAGGCCTGAAAAGCGAAAGGGTCATTTCTGAGCAAAGTCGTGATGTCCACATTGCTCTGGTAAATAGGGAAGACATAAACAGACCTAGGGAACTGGTCATGCTGGGATGGATATACTGTGAGGATAGAAAACCTATATGGTTTGCTCCAAGGCAAGGACCAGAGAACACACAATTCACCAAGGCCAACAGGAACACTCCTATGAGAGAGAGGGTACCAGTATTACTGAGATAAGTGATGGTGCTTTTATTTAGATAGGGCTGAAGATGAGGCGGTCATGGTATTGGGCTTGTTAATATCACTCAGGGTAATGGACCCTGAAGTAATAAAGGGCCCTGCAGGACTGGTGCTTAGCTACCAAAAGCCAAGAGGCCATAATTACTGTAACAACTGGTAAAATTGAAGGGGTAGTTAAGTGGGCTTGACTCACAGGGTGTTAGGGAGATGATTAATTGAAGGTAACGCCCCTACAGGCAAAACAGATGAGCAAGTAGGAAGGATGTGGCTTACCTTCTATAAGTAATTAAGGCAAAATGGAAAAGCAAGATGTTAATGCTACTGTCCCTGATGAACCTTTACAATCTCTCGCTCCAGTTTCCAGACATGAAGAAAATTGTAAGGCTTACAGAGATTGGAAAAGTGGCCCCACTTTCACAAATAAAAACCCTGTTATACAATGACATATGCATATTGTTATGACTTTCGAGTTCTTCCCCAAATGGACTTCTGGCCACTTATTAGGGTGACTATTCACTGGGAAAGGAGAATATTCGCCTACTTCTAGAATTACTTAGCACGGGCTCCAAGTTGATTTTGGCACTTAAGCCGTCTTTCTAGCAGTCAGGTCAAGTCATCCCTAAGTAGTGGATGTACAGTACAAGGGGTGAAAATACACCGCTTGGACCTTTTGCTTGAGAGTTTAGTGGTCCTTGCTGCTGCTCTGAAGTCAGTGTTATTTTCCTGCCAAGGCACATTTCTCAGAGGCTCATTCCATGAGAACAGTAGCTGAATAAAGCAGGTATACTAACGTAGGCTTATTCTTGTGAAGTAGGGGATGTCTCCACTGGGAAACTTTGGCTTATCAGCCAACCTTAAACTTGATTAGAATCGCACTGTAGCACAATCATCTTGGTATATTCTGTCTTTCCCTGTCAGGGTTTCCCATAGAAACAGAACCAATAGGGTCCATCCATCTATCCATCCACCCAGGTATTTATTATAAAGAATTGCTTATACCAGCATAGAGGCAAAGTCCCATGATCTGCTACCTGAAGGCCTGTGACCCAAGAGCACTGATTGTGTTAGCCCCAGCCCAAGGTCTGCAGATGAGGCCTCACTTTAGTAGTCAGGTGGAGAAAGACCTCAATCTCCCACCTGTGTTTTTTGTCTTTATTCATGTCTTCTATAGACTAGATGCCCAGCCATACTGAGGACTCAAGTTTATCAGCTCAAATGTTAATCTCTTCCAGAAACACCTTACAGACACACCCAGAAATGATGCTGCAGGCCTAGTCCAGTTGGCAGATATACCCAGTCACACATGGGTAAAGTAAAGTGGGTTATCTGATCTAAATACTCCACCTTCACTGGCTTCCTCTCCTTTTCAACTCTCACAGACATTTCCCCATGTGAGACTCTTGTAAATATAATCACGTCTTTGTAAGTGCTTGTTGGGAGGGCTGGACTAACAAACTTGTACTTTGTTCTGGGAGGATTTATATTGGATCAGAGGGATACTATTCAAGCTTGTTCTCAAGTTCCTTTTTGGGTGGGGAACTTTAATCTGGCCAGTTGAGCCCCACTGGTGTAATACATAAACTTCAGGGATCCTGTTCTCAGCGAGGACTGTCAGCTATGGCTGGCTGCAGATGAAATGGTCCCAGCCTTGAGAAGTGGGAAGCCGAGCACTGAACAAAAGGTACACAATGATCTCTTTGCAGATTTTGGAAACTTGCTGTGTGCTATCTTCCCACGTCAATGGTCCTTTGTCATGAAAATCCATGCCACCCATTCCAACTTGAGTCTTTCTCTCAACTCAGCAAATTTGTTTGCTCAAACACCCAGAAAGCTATCATACAGAAAAGTCACAGGCTGAAGAGATGGCTCAGAGGTAAAGGCTCTGGCAGAGGATGGGGTTTCGGTTCACAGCATCCACACCGGGTACTTCATAACCACCTGTTAACTCCAGTTCCAGTGGACCTAACACCCTCATTTGGCCTCTGCGAGTACTGCATCCCATACCCACCCTCTGGTTTTTTAGAACACTGATTAAGAATCTTTTCACAATATTTCTGTATAAATGCTTAGATGTATTTAGAGCTATATATTTCCATTGAGCTTTTTTTTTTTTTTTTTTTTTTAATAAGGTTGGGTCTCATGTAGCCCAGACCAGCTTCTCTTGAATTCTATATGTACCCAAAGATGGCCTTGAGCTCCAGTCTCCACTTCCCAAGTACTGGGATTACAAACATGCATTACTACATCCAGGTCCTATAAACATTCAATTTCACATCAACTCATAGTATTTTAAAATCAGAATTAATTTCAAAGTATATTCTAATTTCTAATGTAATTTACTGACTAATTAGTCATTGGGTTTTTTTTTTTTTTGCAAACATTTGGAATTAAACTGCAAGCATTTGGAATCCTTTGGTATCTTTATAAACTTAATTTTCAGTTTTATTCATATTAAATATGGCTTCAGTCTTTTGAAACTTGATTTGTGGTGATCCAGTTAAGTGTGTAACTATTCTGGAACACACCTTACAAAGACACGCATTCGTAAGTGTTTGGGTGTACTATTTTACATTATGACTTGCTCACAGCCATATACCATATACTCAGTCGAACTCAACACATGCTGAGTTGAATGACTCGCTGGCTTTCTTATTAACATCCGTTACACAGCAGTTAAGATGTTGGTGAATCACTATTTCTTCGGGAGGAACAGACAAATCATGCAGTCCCCCATATTCCCATAAATGTTAATGCCAACCCTTCATGTGATGGTCATTATCCCAATGCTTTTCTTCTTGTGTTTCTACCAGTTTCTCTCTAAAACATGTTTGTCATGTTTTCTGTCACTAGCATCACGAGAAGACTATCTAAGGAAAAGTCTGTGATAATAATTTATTAAGTTCTCAGAGCCACAAGAAAGTTTTCTTTCTTCAGCCCTTCTCACCTCCAAACAATTCAATTCTCACCTCCCGAAACTGCATGAGAGAAAACGGCGACTGACACTGCTCACTATCGCACAAACATTTCAAGTAGAATACTTGATTTTCCTTCTTTTCTTTTTTTTTTAAGTTTATTTTTTTAAGGCAGGGTTTCTCTGTGTGGCCTTGACTGTCCTGGGACTCATTCTGTAGACCAGGGTAGCCTCAAACTCAGAAATCTGCCTGCCTCTGCCTCCTGAGTGCTGGGATTAAAAGCATTCATCACCACCACCTGGCAAGAATAATGTCTTGGTTTTCTCTTATAAACAAACAGGACTCGAGGTTAAAACTGCTATAAAGAAACAACTCCTAATATATTTGATCTTCCTTTGGTCGATCCTGTCTACATAAGTACGATTATAGAAAGAAGTGGGAATAGATTTATTCAGGCCTAAAAATGTATTATGCAGACTCTGACAGGCCTCTGGCACACTGCTCAGGACTTTTCAACTTTGGGTTCAGGTCACAGTTCTGGAAAGTTAGACCCTACTCTTTGTTAACAGTGCTTCAAGCACTATTCCAAGCATCCAGCCTCCTACCTGAGGCTTCACCAATGCTGTGGTATAAAGAGAAGGATGGCAGAGTTGGCATCTCAAGCAAGCAGTCCTCCACACAGAGATGGCTGCTGGCAGAGAAATGCTTCTGTCTCTTGTCTATCAGAAAGACATCTGTGAGACAAAACGTGAGATGCTTCTGTCTTACACAGCAATAACAGTGAGCTCTTGGCAATGCTGCCCTGATTTCCTTTGCCATGTGCTCAGATTCAACCTTCCTGTCTGTTTTTCTTGTTCCCTGGGATCACAGTCCCAAGTAGAATGTATCTATATTTTGTTTCAGGCACTACATTCAAGAATAACCTAGACTAAAGCAGTAGGTAAGCAGGCTATTGATATTACATAATATGGGAACATACTTTGCTTGACTTTGTGCAAACTATAAAGTAACATTCACTCAGTTGGCAGCATTGTTGGTGGCTTCCATCTTTTTCCTTTTTGAAAGCTCACAGTCCATTGTGAGCCTGACCGCCTAAAGAAAACCAAAAAGGTGGTACAGGTTAGCTTGTGACTGCGCAGGCAATTTTCTTTGGGATGATGGCTCTGAGCACTTTCCCTGAGGAAGGTGGTCCTTGGCAATTTGGATGGATACTCGGGTGTAATGTGGATGAGTCTTCATCCTAATTAATCAGGAAAAGCTTGCAGTTGCTCTGGAAACAGCATACCGAGTTCTCGAGAGTCCTTAGGAAAAAGCTACGTCTTTTACTGCTATAATGTTTTTCTCTTAAGAAAATCGAACATAACTTTCAAAATGTCTGCTTTACTGGAATACTTAGAGGGTTTTCTTCGTTCATGAAAAAAATATCACAGAGGGCCCAGAGAGCTACTAGAAATAAATTAAGACTGCCCGTATGCTAGCCTGAGGTAAAGGTGCTAACAATTCTTTTTGTTGTTGTTGCTTAAACTCATTTGAGGTTCTAAAGACATCACAGAGAACAACACTGTTTACAACCGCTCCCTTTTAAAAATTCTAAACACTGAACTGAACTGGAATCCAGTTGCAGAGAAGGAGGAGTGATGAGCAAAGGGTTCAAGACCAGGCTGGTGAAACACACAGAAACAGCTGACCTGAACAAGGGGGAGCTCTTGGCCCCCAGACTGATCACTGGGAAACCAGCATGGAAATGATCCAGACCCCATGAATGTCAGTGTGGAGGCCTCGGAAACCTATGGGGCCTCTTGTAGTAGATCAGTACTTATCCCTAGCATAGGAATGGACTTTGGGAGCCCATTTCACATAGAGGGATACTCCCTCAGCCTAGACACACAGGGGAGGGCCTAGGCCCTATCTCAAAGGATATGACAGACTCTGAAGACCCCTCCATGGAAGGCCTCACTCTCCCTGGGGAGCAGAATTGGTATGGGATAGGTAGGGTGTTAGTGGGGGACAGGGGAGGAGGGGAGGGAGAGGGAACTGGGATTGACATGTAAAACAATCTTGTTTCTAATTTAAATAAAAAATGGAGAAAAAAGGATGAGAAAAAAGTAAAAATTCTAGTGGGACAGATGATGAGAGAACAAATAAATTAGTAACTAAAACATACTATATTTGAAATAAGAACTATAGACAAAAATAAACTATGGATGGCAAATATGGGTAAAATTATGTTCCTTCTACAAAATTCTTCTATTTAAATCCTTACAATCAGGACACCATAACTTGTATATCTGGAGATTTTATTTTTAATGATGTTCATGTATCTGTCTGTGGTAGGTATATGGAGGTGCCCATGGAGGCCAGAAAAGTGTTAAACCCTCCCTCCCCCCACACACCAAGTTACAGTTAAACAAAGCTGTGAGCTCCTGGTGTGGGCATCGGGAACAACACTTTGGTCCTGAGTAAGAACTGCAAGAGCTCTTTACTCCCGAGCCATCTCTCCAGGCCTTGGAGGTGAGACTTAAGGAAATGATTAAAATGAGAACTTCAGGGTGGACCCTACTCTAATTCACATCCTTGCCAAGAGGAAGTCTGGACTCTGAGCCTGGGGTTGCTCAACCACACAGGGACAAAGGAGAAACCAAACTTACCAACACCTTCACCTTGAACTTTTAGCCTCCATGACCAAGAAGTTTCACTTAAGCAGGCCATTTACTCTGTGTATTAGCTGTGGCAGGCCCAGAAAACTAATGCACACAGAGAGAGAATATGTAAGATTTGTTTTGTTTATTTTTTTTTAACCTCAGGCCTCACAGAAAAAATAAGATTTCAACAAAGACCTGAAGAAGAAAAAAGTCAGCCAGAGGATATTTGGGGGAGGAGCATTCAGGAGAGGGAGCCCTGAGCTGGATGGACGCCAGTGTGGTTTGAGACTTAAGAATTAAATGATGAGGGTAGAAAAAGCATGAGCAGGCGGCGAAGGCAGACTGTGTGAGCGAGGATCTCAATTTATGCTGTGCATTGAGAAAATGTTTTCAAGACCTGGGAAGACATTTTGACACTGTCCAGATCGGTGTGACGGTGTGTGCCTGGTGGGTCTACTGGGCCTGGTGGGTACATAAGGCTGACACTAAAGTATAGCCACACAGAGGGCAATTCTACTTCACAAGGTAACTTTCCATTTAACTGAGTTATTTCTGGATAGATATAAAATATTTAGCTCTTTAAGTAGATATAAAACTGTTATTTATGAGAATAGTTAATTCCATTGATGGAAAACTTGGTTTCTGGATCAAGGCTCTGTTGTAAACAGGTAAACATTCTGGATAAAATGTATTTAGTAAAATTTAGAAATTGGCAATTATCTTCTCAAACAGCTTTCTGCTCTTTACTCTTTATTCCTTTCTGGAAATTTCATGTGTGTTGGGTTGCCTAATACTATTGTATAAGTCACTGAAACTCCAGTTACTAGACAACCAATACCACCACCACCACCACCACCACAACAACAACAACAACATTTTCCTCTATATCCTTTAAATTCAGGCAAATTTTACTGACTCTTCAAGTTTGGTAAAGTATGTCTCGTGTGTCAACTCTACTGATAGTTTCCAGTGATTTCAGTTATTTGTTCAGGTAGGGTTTACATTTGGTTGTGGAACACATCTGGAATTCATGCGTGAAGTCAAGTGTAAATGACACTAAATAGAAATAACTAGATTCCTTTACTAAAGAGAATACATAAGTGACTAATAATTGCATGATAGACACTTTTTGTCATTGGTCAGCAAAGATTTGTAAATTAACACCATACAACCACCGAATGTTGGTGAAGGTGTGGAGTATTGAGTTCTCATCATACAATGCTACTGGGACTGTAAACTTGAAAAGCTTGTACTGTAAATATAAGGGAGCCACAGCATTGGCCATGTCCAAGCTACTCAACATGCAGGCCTATCTATCAAGAAGCATGTATTTACATAAAGACATACAAGACTAATATTTATTCATGTAAGTATTATTTGTAAGAACACCAAACCTAGAAATAAATGTACAGTATCACTAAGGGAGACCAGACACAGAATATTTCCTTACTACATGATTCAACTTGTAGAAAATGATCACATAAATCAAGTCTATAGGCAGAATATTGATTATTGGGGCTGAAGGGGATGGGGTGAAATTGATCTAAAATTTGGTAATGGTTGCATAAAGTGAATATAGTAAAGAAAAAGTCAAATACTTTAATCAGATGAATTGTATGACCTGAACTATATCTTCTAAGAACCATTATTAATGAAGGATTTTGTGTATATTAAGAAAACTGGAGGTCACACAACATTAAGAGTAAAGTAATATTTCAAAATGACTCCTTACAAGGAACAACATGCATGAACTCAAATATAGTCTGGAATGAAAGGACCAGGGAATTACAGACTATTTGATGAATAACTTATGACAGGAAAAACAATGTCTAGAATACTTAAGGCTAAGGCAACGTCTGTATTTAGGGAGAGGGTGCTATCTTTGAACTGACTGGGATGCTGGACACTTGTAACAGTTGATATTAGCTAGATGGTTGCCAGAGTATGTTTGTTTATGTACTGAACGGTATTTGTAATCGGTATGCTATTTTCTACTCTGTATTTCAACAAACGTTAAATAGCTTAAAAAAGCTAGCTGTTCAGTAAGTGGTCTTACCAAGTAAGCACTGAAAAAAAAAAAGAACTAAAAGAATACATAAATATTTTCAAGTTGTTTTAAGTGTGTTGGGATAAAGTAGAAGAATTTCAACATTCTTCTATACACTTTTCATTATTTTTCAAATGATCACACTGGGCATATTATCACAACAAAGGAGCAATTATCAAAATATAATAGTTTATCCTATATTATTTTTACACTAAGCTAATTTAGCCAATATGTAGGATTTTTGCTCCTCACGAGAAGCGACTACTATTTCAGAATAAAAGGCTGGCCGGTGTGTGTGGCTACTGTTCTCAGTGTTCCTGGTGGTCTTATCAGGCAGAACCTCACCAGACAATCAGCCCTGGGAGGAGGAGCAAACAGTTGCGTGGTTCCCGGGGCGTGGAGCAGAGCTTGGGCAAGCAAAGCCTGAGCATCCTTACAGAACCTGGGCTCTTTCTGCAAGCATCAGGGAAGCGGCGCAAGACGAGGCTCCCACAAAGTAAAGAATTAGCCTGCCATTGCAATCTGCAAGCGTGTAAGACCCCGGGCCGTGGTGGGTGTTTCCTCCTCTTCTACAAGGTTGAGAAAGACGAGTATGTGACAGATTTGCCTCTTCACCGGGGACCCCTCGCCCCCCAGAACTGGTGACTCTTTAACCAGCGACTCTCCAGGCGGATCTTAAGGCATGTAAAGCTTTTACCTGGGCAGGCGATGGCGAGCGAGGAACCGGCGAGGGGCGAGGTGTGGCCGAATGCATCCCGAGGTGAATGATGCCCAGGACGTTCGGGATGCTCTGACTCCGGGGGCGGAGTCCACTCGGTGTCAGGATGCAGCCCGGGTGGGACAGGAGGATACTTGCATCACTTTAGCCGTTCGAGCAGTCGGAGCCGCTTCTGACTCGAGCGAGGCTCCTTGCCGATCCCGGGCAGCCCATGCGCAGCGCTCTTCCCTTTCGTCGGTTGCCGGGACCTTCACCTTTCTGACCGGTCCGCTCCGCGCTTTGCAACTTTGGTAGTAGCGCGCGGCGTGGGCGCGGCGGGCTGCTTTGCGCATGCGGGGTGCCGATCCAGACCCCGCCCACCGCTCAGACTCCTCCCACCCCTTAGCCCGGCTGCTTGCTGAGCTGTGGGTAAGAACCGGTCTCTCCTGGTGCTTGAGGGCGGAAGGACACATACAGGATTTTGAATTAGTCGTGAACACTGTCTGCCTTCACCGAGAAATACCGCCCACGCGGGACCTATGCAAACGGCAAGGTCCGGTGCTTCAACCTAGTTTCTCAGAATAAGCGATTTTTCTCCGCCAGCGTTTCTCAACCACCCGCGGTGGTGGCGATTTGGATTGGGTGATCTTGGAGTGTGTCGATAAGCTGCAGAGAGTTAGTATTTTGCAGCATCCCTGGTTTCAATCACTAGATTCCGGCTTCAACCCCCATCCCCGCCGATTCTGACAATCAAAATGTCCCCGAAATCTCCTAAGTATGTGTATGTACTTGGGATCTAGCAAAACTGCCCATATTGACTACTATTCCCACTGGCTCAAAACGCAAGGGGACGGGAAATGTTACAAAGTTAGCAACTTCAATCTGATAGAGTTAATATGCTTTAGTTTCCTCAGTTGTTCCAAAAACATTTTTTTTTACTTTATTGTTTGTTGACATAATTTAAATCAAGGATTAAGTCGATCAGATACCGCGTTTAGATGTCAATTATCTTCGGCTTCCTTCGATTTAGGGCAGTTTCCCATCCTCTATTATGTGCTGTTTTCTCGGTATTGACTAAGGCAGGAGTTCTTCCAGAATACCCTTCACTCTATTTTGATTGTTTATGCATATTGATAAGTCTGGGGGTAATTCTACCTAGATGATGATACATCCAAGTTTTCTGTTTTCAAGTGGCTGTCTACCTGTTCTAACAATAGTTAATCTTATAAAGTCCTTTTCCTCCTCACATCCAGGGACGTGGGATGTTACCTATGTAAATTTCTACGTTATACTTGGGTCTTTATCTGTGTTTTCGCTTGTCCACACTGATAAGATATTGTCATTTTCTACATTTACCCTGTTTTAATTATAGTCTGTACAATCTATTGCAATGTCTAAAAGGGTTAGGCCAGCTTCATTGCTGCTTCTTATATTCTTGGTTTTTTTTTTCATATAAACTATAGAATATAGCTCCATTAAAATACTTTTTAAAGAAATTGACCATAATTTGATGTGTTTTCTTATCAGAGAACACGATTTGTTTTTCATTTTGAGACCCAGTTTTGTGACATTCAAGACTTTCTACTGTTTTCCATAGAGGATGATTACATGTCTGTCCAAATTTATTCCTATGATGGTTCCTTTTATGTTTGTATTGTACAGTAGGATCACCCCTGCGATTGCTTGTTGCCCCAAACAATGAACATAATGATTTTCACATGTAATTTTATATCTTGCTATTATATTTAATTTGTTATTGATTCAGGAGTTTTTCATTGAAAGCATCTCTATTCTTTTACATAATTGTAGCCATTATTCACAGAGGCTCAAATTGTCCACCCTTGATACTTCTAGTTACCTGACACAACTTTAAGTGCTTCATAGAGTCCTTTTTTCTGCAATGTTAGAGCTCTTGTCTCATTTCCAGTGTGGTTTTGTACTGTACAGCTCCAGACCTGAAACCAACACTTCCCTGGGAAGTCCTTACAGCTTCCAGGGCAAATGGCATCTGGAGAATGCAATCTGTGCACCTCAAGGATGTTCATGGCTTGGCATTGCTGCTTACTCTTCAATAAAAGATTTAGAAACATGAATTCTTTAGAGAAGAAAAAAGCATAAATTTGTGGTAATATTCAACTTCTGACAAAAGGCTGTAGGATAATTATATACTTGATATTATGTTGTTCCTTCTTTCTCATGCTGTAGATGATAAATTCCTGAATTTCATGATTATTTGTCTTTGGCTACAACATCAGAACTACTAATAAAATGCTAAATGTAGTTCATCTACCAGGATTTGTTTTACATTTTTTAAATGTAAAAATAAATTTTAAAAATAAAATTAAATACAAGCTATGGAAAAAACCCACTATCTCCTTTAATTGTATTCTTTTGAGTGTACTATCTAACTTAATTAAGTTTCTAGTTTTTATTAGTATAGCTATCTACATCTCTCCTTTTTATTCTAAATATTCTTTAGACTCTATTGTTGTGTTTTTATTTTTTCTAGAAAATCTCAATATCAGCTGACACTTCCTTTTGTCTAAATTTCATTTAATAAGAAAAGTGAAACTGTCAATGTCAGAAGTTTTTTCTATGACAGATGTTTTTTTTTTAATCACAGTTTGATGCTGTGATTTCTGGTTTATGACACTGTCAATAGAGAGTGTTATTTGTGTTATATTTCTTCATGTACTTTTTCAAAATATGCCTATTTTGCTTATAAATATGTCATAGACAATTTTAATAAATATATTTGTTAAATTTGGGCTGGATTAAGAGATTATGCACCAAACTATTATTATCTATGTATTTCAATTTTTCTTTAAATTAATTGTAATTACTTCTGTGTGAACATACTTGCTGGGTTATTGGCTATATAATTTTTCATAAATATTTTATTTTACCACAAAATACAAATTGTGGGAAAATGAGATGTGCTTTGTTCAGATGGTTTTGAGTCTGAATCTCTCACTTTTTGATTAAAAAAATCAGTTTCTTTTTATAAGCATTTTTTTGCTATACTTTTGCCTGTTCTTCCATTCATCCTTTTTGTTTTCTGAATTCATTTCTGGATTTTTTTTTAGTTTTTTTAATTTTTATTTTATTTTATTAGTTCAAATTAGGAACAAGCTTGCTTCAGATGGCAATCCCTTCTCCCTCTCCTTCCCCCAACATCCCACCTGCCCCTAGCCATCCCCTCTCCACTCCCCAGGCAGGGTAAGGTCCTCAAAAGGGGCTCCCCAAAGTCTACCACATCATCCTTGGTCAGGCCTAGGCCCTTCCCCATGTGTCCAGGTCAAGAGAGCATCCCTTCATATGGGATGGGCTCTCAAAATCCCTTCTTATTTTTTTTAAGACCTTACATATTTAATACAGTCTGTTACCCCTGTGCAAATGGAAAAAAAATAAGTTCAACATTTCTAGAACAATATGGCTGTCTCTACAATTTTGTTTAAATGACTGCAGAGCCTGGAAAAGCTGTTGCTGCTATTGATGCATAACATATTGCCATTATTGGTCTTTTTGTATGAATATATATATATATATATATATATATATATATATATATATATAATTTGAAGTTTTGGAAACTTTAGCTGTGCCGTCAACTCTGGAAAAAAATATCCCAATTTACCGCGTTTAGTTGGCATTGTTCAAAGATGTTTTTCAGTTTTACTGTTGTCTTTTATGTGTGGCAGAAAAGGGGTCTTTTTGGGACCAGTCCATGTTTTCCCCTTTTCTAAAGAAGGGAGCCTGTGATAGACAACTGAAAGGGAATGCATCAGTGAAATGTATAACATTTGTGTGTGTAAGCTGATTTGATGGTGGTTAGTGTTGTTGAGAAAGATAGACAAAGGTCAGTTAGGAAAGCTGAGGAGGGAGTGGATCATTCCTTGTGCATCAGTGGTTGGGAAAGTCACCTAGAATGTGATTTTTGCACAAACACTTGAGGTAAGTGAGGGATGGAGTCGTTTGGATAAATGGGGAGAGAATGTTCCAGACAGAGAACAGTGTGGGCAGAGGCCCTGCAGTTGCAAGCACCCACGCTTGGATTCCTAAGCACCTTTTGCCCTTCCCAGACCATTCCATTGCAAATGATCCTTGAATATAATGGTCTTCAAGTCTCTGATGTTTCAGTGTGAACTTTGTATTCTACCTCCAACACATCAGATAGAGATCTCAGTGATAGCTTTGGGCTGTTTATCTGAAGCTTTGTGGCTAAGGGGGACAATTTTTTTTTTGTTGCAACATACATACCAGTGAAAAGTACCTTGACTAACAAAGGTTCAAAAGGCACAAAAACATCCACCCTCTACACTCAGAACTGGACAGGCTCTTTTGAGTTCTCTGGAAGCCGACTATTTGGCTTAAGACAGTTGTATCTTAAAACAAAACATCAATCTAAAACAATACAAAACAGAAAACTGTATGGCAAGGAAAGTAGTATGGAAGAGAAATATATGTAGGGAAAGTAGGGATGAGTTAAATCTGTAGACAGAAAGACAATTAGGGATGGTAACAGAGAAGGGACAAACTTTTTATCTTTAGGGGAATTCTGTCTTCTCTACATATTTTATTTGGGAACGTCTTAACTTTCTCTTTCTCTTTTCCATTTTCTTCTTTACCTTTCATTTTCTTAAGCCCAGATGTCACAGTGACGTCTGCCTAAGTCACAATTCATATAGAAAACTGAACAGTGCATTGTAAAATAGGACACAAAACAAAAGACTTCATCTGAGCTGAGATCATCGCTCTTACAGAGACTAGCGCAACCCTTCCACTGGCTTCCTCACAGCCTGGGACGGTTTCTACATTCTTGGTGTGCTATTGCCCCCTGCTGTTCAAGTGGCAGCATCGACTCCAGTAAGGAAGGCTTCAGGAAAGGTGTTTATAGCATGCTCTCAGAAAAGTTAATGAAGATTTGAACAGAACAATTTCAGAGGTTAAGTACAAAATAAATTTCAAAGAATCTTTCCCTACTCCCTGAGAGGTGGAGAAGAAACGATTCGAGTCTTTGTTTTGTTTGGGGCTGCTTTTTTCTTTTCTTTCTTTTTTCTCCCTTGATGAATTCAGTTCCCTTTTCAAGTTTGTGAGGGAAGCAAAGTCCAAGGCTATTGAGGTAGCTTAAAGACAGTGGGAGTGTGGGGCTGGGGGGTGGGGGGTGGGGGAGATGGATTAAAAAGTAAAATGGAGGCAAGAAGTGCAAAAGGAGTGGTTATGTGGGTGGTGGCCACACAGCAAGGACTAGGTAGTCAGACCTCAACAGCCTTTCTGCCTTCCCCAGGGAGCCCAAGCAGAAACTCCCTCCATGGAGGAGCCACGGTGAGCCCTGTTTGCTGCTTCTTTCTGGGTTTGGTCACAGATGTGTCTCAAAGCCAGTATGATACGGACTGAGACCTCTTCAGCAGGACCTGGGAACACAATGCAAGGAGCTTATTTCAGGAGTGGTTCTTAGACATCCAGGCGAGTTGGGGCCTGTCTCCCGGAAGTCAGCCACGTACAAATGTGTGGACCTGAGTGAGCATAGGAGCTGTGTGTTATGGGTTCCAGGGTTCAGAGCTCTGACTTCTGAGGGCTTCAGCAAACCAGTGCCCTGTGGGATCATTCAGCAGGTGCGAGCATTGTCCTCAATGGCTCAAGGCTCTGAAGCCTTACTTCAGCATTTGAGCGTTCTCAGTCTTTCTCTTTGAGCCACAGGGATACAGCCAACTCTCCAGCCTTCTACAGGTTTTCTTGCGTGGCCAATACTTGTACCTTTGTATTTCTGCGTTGTCACATTCATGTAGGGCACCTAACGAAGGCACAGTGGGGACCTGAAAGTTTGTTTCCTTTCCACAGACCTGATGACCATGAGGTTTATTTTCAAAAGAGAGATTATATTTGTAGCACAATAAATAAAAGGCCCAGAGATAGATAGATATTGGGGTTCTAACTTCAAGCTGAAGATCAGAGAAGCAAAGCAGCCAAGCCAGTAGATCTTAACCTCTACCCAGCTGAAATGGTAATCTTGTCTCCATGAATCCTCAGAGGCAAAAGCTCTCAGTTCCTGTCTCCTCCTGCCTTTTATTCCTTTCTCCACCCAGCCATATCACTCCTGTCTCCACCTCCCTAGTGCTGGGATTAAAGGCCTGTGAGCCCAAGTGCTGAGATCACCTTTGTGTGAGCTGTTACTTTTAGGACTGGATCAATGTTGTGTAGTCAGTGTGGCCTTGAACTAACAGAGATCTGTTTACCTCTTAATCCTGAGCCCTGAGAGTAAAGGTGTGTATCACCACTGACTGACCTCTATAGCTTGTTGCTGGCTTTGCTTTCTGTACCCTCAGGCAAGCTTTAGTAAATCATAAATATATCACCACATATATTTATGATTTTAGAATAAATATCCAGCTTGCCATTTCTTTATTGTACAAAGTTCAGAGTTTATTGGCACTTTGCTTCTGTCTTTTTGGCTGTCTACAACCCAAGTTGCTACCAATTAACTGTCTTACTTAATTTGTCATTGCATATCAATATCCAAAACAAAACTGTAAGCAGTAAGTGACCACAAATGTGTGTCCCATAAGTTACAGTGAAGCAATCTTCTAAGTGCCTCACAGGATGTACTGTTGAGTTAAAGATTTTTGGTTTTTTTTTTTTTTCCTTCTGAAATTCAGGGACACACATAGAAAGCTGATCTTGCTTTGGAAGATCCATAGATAGATATTGTTGCAGTGGACAATAGTTCATAGGATCAAACAAAACAAAGCTGTGATACCAAGAGGTGGAAACTCTATCATTAAATAACCTGCATGTACAGACATGTATGCACAATGGTCATACAGGCAAAATAAATTAATGTGAAATATTATTTAATTTTAGTGTATATGCTCAAATGTATAGGAGCCCAACTGGATGGTTGTGAGTCACCATGTAGGTACTGGGATTTGAACCTATTGCTCCTCTGCAAGAGCAATAGACACTCTTAACCACAGAACATCTCTCCAGCTCCCTAAAATAATTTTTAAATCATCTTTATTATGCTTGATTTTAAATAGCATCCCCTCTCAATTCAAATTGCCCCAGGATTCTAGGTGTTTAAAAGTATTTTGTCTTCATAAAACCTCTTTTTATAATTGATGCTGTGTTTTGCTTATAAACCAGATTTAATCTGTAAGCTGGAAGGTTCATTTATTCATGATGTCCCATCTATTCTATATTAACTGTGAGTCCTTATGACTGTAGGGTTGGGTTCAAGGCTAATTTTCAAGCTGACGTATATTGTCTGATTTGCATTTTGCCCCGATTCCAGGAAATCCCACTTGCAGAACAGATCAGGTCTCTGCCATTGGGCCTCTCATACTTTGCTGAGCTCTCTTTTGCTCAACTTTCCTCTTGACATTAATGTTGCCTGCTGGAATGGAGACAGAGCACTGTCTAGGCTTGCTTGTCTGTGTCCTTAGCAGCTGACACTAAGCCTCTTTGGTGTCAAGGTATAAGAGGCTGGTCTGTGTGAAAAGGGCTTCATGTGCACAAGCATTGCTCTTCCCAAGGACGCTGGGATTTTCTTTGTCTGTTAGGGACATATTCCACATTAGCCTATCTCCTGTCACAAAATAAAACATTCTCTTTAAAGAACAACTTGGGCTGGAGCGATGACTGGTTAAGAATACTGGCTGCTTTTCCAGAGGACCTGTTTGCAATTCCCAGCACCCACATGACAGCTCACAACTGTCTGTAATTCCAGCTCCAGTTGATCTCACACCTTCATACAGATATACATTCTGTTCAAACACCAATGCACTCAAAAAATTGCTTTCATATTAAAAAAAAAAAAGAAACAGCAAGCAAACAAGCAACAACAAAACTCTGCTGAGCCCGGTGTAAAATGAAGCACACTTTTAATACTAGTATTCTGGAGACCAAAGCACACTAGTTTCTGAGGCATAGGCCAGTCTGGTCTTTATAGGGAGAGCCAGAGCTACACAAGTCTCTCTCAAAACCAAAACAAAAAAATCCTGCTTTTCCTAGCTGAGCAACTATTATCAGTTGATAGCAGCTCGGGGGAAGGGAAGAGAACTTTCTTCAGGAGTGGGGCCATTGCTAATTTCCCTATGCTCCAGTGTATATGAGTAGCACTAATTGGACTCAGTGGTTTATTTTTAAAAAAAATAAAAAGACATGAAGTGGGGAAGGATGTTTGTTGGGGAAAGTAGTCTAGGAGGAGTAAGGAGTGAGTAATGAGAGAAGGATATGATAAAAATACATATTTATGAAATTCTTGAATTAATTAAAAATTCTGTTGAGCTGGGAGGTAGCTCAGTGGTTGAGTGCATGCCTTAAACACACAAGGCCTTGGGTTTCATTCCCAGCACTACAAAAAGATAAATTGAAAAAGTAGTGTCTCCTATTGTTTTGTAATATCTTTCTTCCAGCATTTGACTGAACGGTGATCCAAGCAGCTCAATGCAAGAATGACACGGAATTAATGTCATTTTTGTGATAATTAGATCCCTAGATTCCAAATGGCTGGGATATCCATTTTTGAGAACACCCGTTTTATACTAATTTTAAGAATATCTTACAACTCACCAGGTAGGAGAACCAGACTTTGGGAAGCTGAGGGTGGGTTCTCTGGGAAATTCTTCACAACCGCAAAGCAATAGTCAATGTCTGTAACTTCAATGGGATTTTGTCCATATACATGCACTTTACAAGTGATTCAAGGATAAAACAGTGTTCAAAGTAGACAACAGCTTTTGTAGGCAGAAGGTTCTTCAGTTGATGGGGATCACTGACCATTCTCATTTAGAGTATAGAAGCAAATATGGATTCTCTGAACAAAAATTTTAGCTTTCTATCTCACACGGTGGCTAGATTGTACACTGCAAAGAGAAATACATCTAAAATGTCTACATATCTTAGACATCATAAATTTGACTATTTACTTGGATAATTTCATGAGTACTGAATTTTCTTGCTTTAATAGAACACATTGGTGTATTTTTACGGAAGATGGAAGAAGAATGTGTTGAGGAAGAGGTACTTTGCTTTTGTATCTGGACAAAGTGCCTGTATGAACCAGCAGTGGCCTGAACCTGGGAAAGCCACCTACCTCCTTTGCCTTTGTACCACTACAACACGAGCCAATGCAGCTCACTCAAATAGAATCTATTCAGCTCACAGTTTGGGAGCTTGGAAAATCCAAGACCAGGTGGTTTGACCTCTGTGATATGGTAGTTAGCAGCACATGATGGCAGAGGCTGTTTTTCCTATCTGGGAGGGAAGAGAGAAGGCAGGAGGGAGTGGGGAGACATGGAGGTAGGAGGGACTGTATAGAGCCACCTGGTCTTGGTCTTTCAATCTCCCAAACTGTGAGCTGAATAAACCTTTTATGAGTGAGTGGCATTGGGCTTGTGTTGCAGTGATGCAAAAACATCTTCAAGTAAAGAAATAAATTAATACTTAAGTTGTTGTACTACCAGGTATTTTATTTTCTGAGACAAAATATTGCTTCATCACCCAGACTGGCCTAAAACTCAGGATCCCCCTGCTTTAGCCTCCCACATGCTGGTCTGTGCTATACTTTAGTATCTATTGATCTAGATTTCTCTTTGTCAGTATACATAATGAAGTATAATTAATATCCTTAGCTTTACTAGAAAAGTCTTTATTACATATGCAGGTATGGAGTATTTTTTTTCTGGTTCTTCTATTGTTTCAAGTGAAATACCGTGGTATATTGTTGTTATCCCTCAGGCCTCCTCACTGCCTTTCTCACTCCCTGCATGCTGGCCAGGTCACTCTTACCTCAGAGGGTTTGGTCCCCCAAGGTGTTTAGGGCTCCAAGGGTAGAGTTGTGTTACTGCATCATCACTCTGCCTTCTAGATACTGTCCTTCAGATCTGTGCCACAATTAGGGTCATTCCCATCTGATCAGTCCATAGCATATGATATCAGCCTTACTATTATCAAACAATGTATTTGTCTTGCACTGGGTACCATCTATAGAAGTGTCTTTTTAAGAGCAGATGGTTTGGCTAATATCTTAAGATTCTTCTCATGTACTGTTTACAACAGTCAAATGGGAGCAATAAGGAGGGCTAGCTCTAGGTAATTGAACTTTGCCAGAACCCTAGGTTATTAGATTATCATCTGGAAGTCACTCTAGATTCAGTTAATTACAGTCACTGTAATTTCTACAATTTCTAAAAGCTAAGAGGCAAGGGACTACAGAAGGACATGGATTGTTTTGTATGACCTGTTTATAGAAATAATCTCTCTTAATATTTTCTCCCCCTTGATGATCAAAAGAATGAGGCAGGAAGTCATTCTACTTATAATGTGAAGCACTTAGTAAAAACAAAACAAAACAACAAAAGACTTAATGTCTCCTTATATTTTGTTTTTGTTTTGTTTACTTGGCATTTAGAGTACATTACACTGTACTGCTCATTGCCAGCACCTGGACCCAGTAGCGCTGACTAACACCACTCTAGAGCATGACAGTTATAACACAGTCAAAATTTCTATGTGTGTACACTGCTTTGTTTTGCTCCTTATAGTGGAAGGAGAGGATAAAAGATGGAAACTGGGAAACAATTTTACCCTAAAATGTAAGTGTGGGAAAGCAGGAAGAGGGACATGGAATTAGACGAATGTGTATTACCTTCTTAGGGATTCTACAACAAACCACCTCAGCATTTGTGGCTAACTCTGGAATTGAAATACATATCTTAAAAATGCTAAGAAATAGCAATAAATTCTTTCTCATTTTATGTGATAGAGATCAATAGGAAAGACCCCTGACATTTTTCTCTGGCCTCCTCTGTTTGTGCCCACACACGAGGGCGCGTGCACACTCATATACATACAACACATACATACATACACACCTACACACACACACACACACACACACACACATACACCTACACACACCCACACCCCCCACATATGCACACACCTACACACACCCATACCCCCCACATATACACACACCTACACACACACATACCTACACACACACCCACACACAACACCCACACCCACACCCACACCCCCCCACACACACCTACACACACACACCTACACACACACCTAGACACAACACCCCCCCACACACGCCTACACACACACACACCTACACACACACACACCACTACCACCACCACCACCACCACCACTACCACCACCAATAACAACAACTAAAGAAAACAAGGCCATGAATTTGAGAGAGAGCAAAGGGGTCCAGGGGAGGGGCTGAAAGGAGGAAAAAGAAGGAGAAAATGGTATAATAATATTACAATTTCAAAAATTAAAAATTATTATAAAAATACAATGGGTGACTTTAAAATTCTCTTGTCTGCTTTATAATGTAGTGCATGGTAAGTGAACACTTCCTGGCCTATAATTTGTTTCTACAAGATGTCAGACAATTTTATGACCTCCCAGGGTACTGATAATCTGTGCTACACAATTTAGCGCCTAATTATAGTTGGTTTCATATTGTTCATTATTATGTCATTATGAAACTCTGTCCCCTCAGATAGATAGATTATGTGATCTTAAATGGCAGAGACCATGTCTTCACATTCCTTACCTAGTGCTGAACGGACTGATAGAGAGGCTGATAGTTCTATTAAGCAATCCCATCCCCCACCCCCACCCCCACCTGTTATGGCACTAGACTCACAGACACAGTGGCAATGTTCGTATTTCCCCAAAGGTTTATCATCATGGGGGAAAACAAGGCAAGGAATCATGACAGGAGAAGAGATTTCCTTTCACTTTCCTTTAATGTTAGACAGCGACAGATGGAGGAGAAGGCAAGACCCACTGTGCTACCATTATATTCTTGATGTAGATGATGGCTGGCATTTTCCTCTTCATTTCTTCAGTTGGGCAAACCATCTGATGGTGTCTGACCCCTGGGGCTTCACTTGGCTGTGCAGCTAGGCTAAATGGGTTGGCACACATTACCTTTCTCTCCTTGTGAATGAGCATGTTTCTCAGGGAATCAGATTTGAATTTTCTTATACTGTGGCAAAATACACATTTTAGCCACTCTTTGGCATAGAGCTTAATTGTTAAGTATATTCATATTGTTTTACAAATATCACTACCATCTGTCTAGGACTACTACCATCTCAGTCTGAAGCCCCGTATTCATTTGAACAGTTCCTTAACACCCCACCCCCTAAGGTACCCTCTGGCTCTGTGAACTGTCTAGTACAGGGATCTGATATACATTAACCCTACAGTTTTTCTTTCTAGTCTAGAGTATCTTACTTGACATGATGATCATAGTTTATCCAAATGGTGGCAAATGCCAGAACCCTATTGCCCTTTAAGGTATTATATATAGTCTATCTGTCCCCAATATAAGCTATTATTTAACTCTTCATCTCTAGGTAAACTTTGGTAGGTTGTTGTCACCTTTGGCAATTATGCTTGATACATAGCTGAACATTGATATAGACAGATCTATGATATAATAAACAACCATATTTCCTATTCACTGTGATCAAAGTACCCACAAAGAGCACACAAATTTGGGAGGGGATAGTGGTGGTGAGACACAGGGGAGGGACTGTAGGGAAGGGAAAGGGTATGTGTGGATTTGATAGCTCACTTTGTTTTTCAAAGCATAACTTTTAAAAATTTAATAAAATACCTGGGTATCAGGTTTGGTGGTGTATGCTGATAATCCCAGCACTTGGGAAGCTGAACAAACAAAAAAGATCAAGACTGTGATTCCTGTTTGTGTTACATAGTAAGACCCTGTCTTAAAAAAAAAAAAAAGTCCTCATAATATCCAAGGAATCTCTGGAATCTCATAACCTGCATTCAGGCTTGAGCACTCATCAGGAAAATGTGGTCTGACAACATTTTTTAGATTAAGACCATGAGCACTGGGATTTAGTAAATATGTCCTGTTTATCCTCAAAATGCTTCCTGTAGCTAATTTCTGCTCTGCCAGGACTCCAAAGTATGCCTCGCTGCTGAGCAGTGGGATGATGGAACTCACATTCCAACTTTTGACTTTGAGTCCCCTTTCTGATTTCTGTTACAAAACACAGGGCTGTGACCACTCTATGTTACTGAACAGAAACTCTGGTGGCTCTCAGACACGTGTACAGCAAATCCAGACCTGTTTGTCTGGTTCGAGGTCTTCCGTAATGGCTCTAGTTTACCTTCTAGACACAGCCATTCCTGATTACATCAACTCTGTCCATAATGATTCTTTAGTTATTCTCTGAACAAATCAGTTTTCTTGACTTTTCTCATTGCTGTTTACTCCATCTTACTCTAACTTTATCATGTTGCTTCAACAACATCTCAGCTAAATCTTTTTTTCTCTTTTTTAAACAATCTTGTTTTACATATCAATCCCAGTTCACTTTTCCTCCTGTCCCCCCATTTCGCCTACCAACCCCCCATTCCATGCTTTTTTCTGCTCCCCAGGGAAGGTGAGGTCTTCTATGGGGAATCATCAAAATTTGTCACATCATTTGGAGTAGGGCCTAGGCTGTCCCCTGTGTGTCTAGACTGAGGGAGTGTCCCTCTATGTGGAGTGGGAAGCATAGAGAAGAGCAAGGAAAGAGATACCTTAATAGAGGGAGTCAAATCTTTTTTTAAGCAATGTGTTTGCAAATGGTAGATTGCTCTGTTGAGTATCTGTGTACTTACTGTAGGGCTAATCATGTTAAGAGCATGTTTGCAATGACTGATAGTTTTTGAGCGCTTTAGCTAAAGGGCTTTACATGTGTTATTTCATTTCCTCTTTATGGCAGACTCACATAATATGTTATTATTATTATGCATTACCCGAATGCTAGACTTCTGACTTTGATGTGCTAACTTATCCTAAATCCCACAACTGTTAAGTAACAGATATAAGTCTGAATTTCAAGTTTTCTGATGAAAAAGCATCATGGAATGTGTGTACTTATTGTCTTGTTTAGATTATTCCATGAATGAAGAGTGATTGAACTGCTCACAGGTTTCTCTTGGGAATTGTCTATGAAGAGTCCAAAAAGTCACAAAAAAGTGCCCACTGAACACTTTTTCTTTTAGCCTGTGGTACAGTTTCCAGTTGCTTATTCCATGCTGTTTCTTCAAGATGCAGAAAACATAACTGCTTATGCATGATCGAGTGCAATTCTGAGCTGTTCTTTCAATGATAGAGACAATTGAACTGCACTTACATGTAATGTTTGGCTCCCTAGCAACACTGTTAGCTTGAAGTCTTCAAACTCAATAATATTTTGCACCTGTGCTCAGTGTATATGTTAACTTTCTGTTGCTATGACAAAAATACCTGAGTTGAAAAAAAATCAACACAACAGAAGGCTGGTTTATTTTGGCTATTGATCTTTGATGTTTCAGTCCATTGTTAGCTGATGCCATTGACCATGGGCTTGACTGTGCATCACAGCCAGGAGTTTGGAGTAGGGCAAAGCAGCGCTCATGGCAGCAAGAAATCAATGGCAATGAGAAGTCAAGAGGAAAAGATGCAAATTTCTCAAGGGCCTACCCACATGCTTTCTTCCTTCTATTAGTCCTACCTTCTTCAAGTTCCACTCCCTCCCAATACCACCACAGGCTTGTTGCTTGTGACTCTCTTAGGGACCTTTAAGCCCCAAATTATATAGCACTCATTAAATGCTTACTAGGTGAGTTAGTTGTATCCATGGCTGTTATTCACCCTGAGGGTTTTGAAATGTATTTCTGTGAAAGTTGGATAATATGTAAGTTCAATGAAGTTAAACAGAGTATGTTCTCAATGAGGGAAAAATGACAATATTAGTGAAAATTATAGTTAATTATTCTACATCTTAACTTTCGTGATACAGTGGTATTTGTGATTTTAACAATAGCTTTGGGTGTAAGGAGCTGGAATTTATATACAAAGGTGGCAAATAGATATTTGGGGGCAAGGAGCTGGAATTTATATACAAAAGTGGCAAATAGATATTGGGGGGCAAGGAGCTGGAATTTATATGCAATGGTGACAAGTCCTATGTATGAAGAGTTTGAACAGATTTTCTTTTTTTGACACTTTTTAAGCAGATGCAGTTTAAGATTTTATACACATCTTTATAATTAATAATTTATTTGCCTTAATATGATTTGAAAATGACATTGTGATTAATCATTGAGTTGAACAAATACCTCGATAGTTTAAAAATCAATTCCATAGAAAGTAGCTATTGAAAATTTGGTCACTGGGGAAGATACATTCTATATGAAAGATAGAAGCTGAGTTTTTTGTATTTAATTATTTGTGATCTTATAACTATACCTTAAAAAATGCAGAACAAGTTGAGAGCGCGACCTAGTGTTGACAGCCCTGAAACGATTTCCCAAGAGTTTTGATGGAAAACTCAGCAACGTTTCTCAAATATTTTGTGTAGATTGATGCAAAAGTACCTGGTACAATGCTTTGTTTGTATGAACATATGATACATACTTTTTTTTCCTTTCCACATCAGTAGGATTCGATATTCTAAAGCAACAGTTGTCAGTTATTTCTACTTCATGACATAATGCTGCAACACATTTCCTTGGACTTGCTATAGTTTGTGCTTAGGTTTTTGTACAATAGCTATGACTCTGCTTTCCCCCATTCTGGAAGAACATACACATGTAAACAAGAGCATTTTGTCAGGCAGCAATAACAATGATAATACCAATAACAATATTTATATAATACAATTAAAGTGAATAGTGGCTCTCCCAGTAGAAGCTAGGTGATGTGCCACTAGAGAGTCACTAGAGACACACAACATGCATTTCACAGAACCATCTCAACAAAGCACAAGTACGAATGACACACTAGCGTTCATTATGAGCTTGCCCATCTTCCTATCAGATCCAGGTGTGGGGAGACTCACAGGTGGTTCAGAGTTTGTAATAAAGATGCCAAAAATCCATACTGAAGAAAAGAAATGGAATTTTATTCAATGCTAAATACTGAAATCACGAGATTGTTAGGTAAAAGTGGGAAACTGGAGAAAATTATACTGAGTGAAGTAACCCAGGCACAGAAAGACAAACACTAAATACTCTCTCTCATTCGTAGCTCCTAGCATTGAATGCTAGATTTGTGTGTTTACCTTGCAGTGTCTGCAGAATTCAGGAAAGTAAGGAAGGGCTACTGCTCTGATACATAAGGGAGGAGAGATAAGAAGAAACAGGCTGTAAAATTGGAGAGGGAACACCACTGGACAGGAACACCAGACAGAACTTAATAAAGAAACAAAGGAACTAATGAAGTTATGGGCTTAACAGACATCTATAGAACATTCCATCCAAAAACAAAACAATATACCTTCTTCTCAGCGCCACATGGGACCTTCTCTAAATCCACCACATACTTGGCAACATAGCAAACCTCAACAGGTACAAAAAAATTAAAATAACCCTCTATATCTTATCAGACCACCATGCTTTAAACTTAGAATTCAACAACAACACAAATTGCAGAAAACCTACAAATTCATGGAAATTAAGTAACACCCAATTGCACAATTCCTGGGTTGAGGAAGAAATAAAAAAAGAAATTGAAGATTTCCTAGGATTCAATGAGAATGTGGACACAACATACCCAAACTTATGGGACACTTTGAAAGCAGGGCTAAGAGGAAAGTTCATAGCGCTAAGTGCTCACATGAAGAAAGAGGAGAATAATCACACTAGAGAAATAACAGTACAACTGAAAGCTCTAGAACACATAGAAGCCAATACTCCCCAGAGGAGTAGACATCAGGAAATAATCAAATTGAGGGCTGAAATCAATAAAGTGGAAACTAGGAGAACAATACAAAGAATCAATGAAACAGAGTTGGTTCTTTGAGAAGATCAACAAGATAGACAAACCTTTATCCAAACTTACCAAATGACAGAGAGTGAACGTGCAAATTAATAAATACAGGAATGAAAAGGGGGACATAACAACAAACACAGAGGAAATCCAGAGAATCATCAGGTCATACTTCGAAAACCTGTATTCCTCAAAGTTTGAAAATCTAATGGAAATAGACAATTTTCTGGACAGGTTTCACTTACCAAATTAAATCAAGACCAGATAAGCCACTTAAATAGGCCTATAACCCCTAATGAAATAGAAGCAGTCATCGAAAGTCTCCCAAACAACAACAACAACAACAAAAAACAAAAACAAAAAAACAAAAAAAGCCCAGGACCAGATGACTTCAAGTGCAGAATTCAAGGAACAGCTAAACCCATTCTCCTCAAAGTATTCCACACAATAGAAGCAAAGGGGTCATTGCCAAACTCTTTTTATGAGGCTTCAATAATCTTGATACCCAAGTCACACAACTAAGAAAGAGATCTACAGACCAATATCCCTCATGAACATTGATGCAAAAAATTCAATAAAATACTGGCAAATGGAATCCAAGAACACATCAAAGAAATCATCCACCATGATCAAGTAGGCTTTACCCAGGGATGCAAGGATGGTTCAACATACGAAAATCCATCAATGTAACCCACTATATAAACAGACTGAGGAAAAAAAAAAAACATGATCATCTCACTAGATGCCAAAAAAGCCTTTGAAGAAAATCCAATACCCCTTCATGATAAAGGTCTTGGAGAGATCAGGGATAACAGGAACATACTTTAACATAATAAAAGCAATATACAGCAAAGCCGACAGCCAACATCAAATTAAATGGCGAGAAACTCAATGCAATTCCTCTAAAATCGGGGACAAGACAAGGCTGTCCACTATCTCCATACCTCTTCAATATTGTCCTCGAAGTTCTAGCTAGAGCAATAAGACAAAAAAAGGAGATCAAGAGATCAAGAAGATACAAATCGGAAAGGAAGAAGTCAAACTTTCACTATTTGCAGATGATATGTTTACATAAGTGACCTGAAAAATCTCTACCAGGGAACTCCTACAGCTGATCAACACCTTCAGCAAAGTGGCAGGATACAAGATTAACTCAAAAAAAAATGTAGCCGTACTATATACAGATGATACATTCATGGAGAAAGAAATCAGAGAACCATCACTCTTTTCAGTTGCTACAAACAACATAAAATACCTTGGGGTAACACTAACCAAAAAAGTGAAAGACCTGTACCATAAGAATTTCGAGTCTATAAGAAAGAAATTAAAGAAGATACTAGAAAATGGAAGGATTTCCCATGTTCTTGGATGGGTAGGATCAACATAGTAAAAATGGCAATCTTGCCAAAAGCAATCTACAGATTCAATGCAATCTCCATCAAAATCCCAACAAAATTCTTCACAGACCTTGAAAGAACAATTCTCAACTTTATATGGAAAAACAAAAGAACCAGGATAGCCAAAACAACCCTGTACAATAAAGGGACTTCTGGAGGCATCACTATCCCTGACTTCAAGCTCTTTTACAGAGCTATAGTCCTGAAAACAGCTTGGTACTGGCACAGAAATAGACAGGTAGACCAATGGAATAGAGTTGAAAACCCTGATATTAACCCACACAACTATGAACACCAAATTTATATGATGGAACAAAGAGAACATCTTCAATAAATGTTGTGGGCAAAACTGGTTGCGGACATATAGACTCAAGCCTATCGCCATGCACAAAACTTAAGTCAAAATGGATCAAAGACCTCAACATAAATCCAGCCACACTGAACCTACCAGAAGACAAAGTGGGAAATACCCTTGAATTAATTGGTACAGGAGACCGCTTCCTGAACATTACACCAGTAGCACAGACACTGAGATCAACAATTAATAAATGGGACCTCCTGAACTGAGAAGCTTCTGTAAGGCAAAGGGCACAGTCAGCAAGACAAAAATGACAGCCCACAGACTGGGAAAAGATATTCACCAAACCCACATCTGACAGAGGGCTGATCTAGAAAATATACAAAGAACTCAAGAAGCTAGTCTCCAAAACACCAAACAATCCAATTAAAAAGTAGGGTATGGAACTAAATAGACAGTTCTCAATAGAGGAATCTCAAATGGCTGAAAGACACATAAGAAAGTGTTCAACATCCTTAGCCATCAGGGAAATGCAAATCAAAACAACTCTGAGATTCCATCTTACTCTTGTTAGAATGGCTAAAATCAAAAATACCAATGACAGTTTATGCTGGAGAGGATGTGGAGAAAGGGGAACACTTCTCCACTGCTGATGGGAGTGCCAACTTGTACAGTCACTTTGGAAATCAGTATGGTGACTCCTCAGGAAAATAGGTATCAGTCTACCACAAGATCCAGCAATTCCACTCTTAGGCATACAACCAAAAGAAGCACATTCATGCAACAAGGACATCTGTTCAGCAATGTTCATAGCAGCACTATTTGTAATAGCCAGAAACTGGAAGCAGCCTAGATGCCCCTCAACCGAAGAATGGATAGAGAAAATATGGTACATTTACACAATGAAGTACTACTCAGTGGGGGAAAAAAAAAAAAACAATGGAGTCTTGAAATTTTTAGACAAATGGATGGAACTAGAAGAAACCATTCTGAATGAGATAACCCAATCACAAAAAGACAAACATGGTATGTACTCCCTCATATGTGGATTTTAGACAGAGAGTAAAGGATTACCAGCCTACAATCCACACTGCCAGAGAATGTAGTAAAGAAGGAGGACCCTAAGAGAGACATACATGGTCCCCTGGAGAAGGGGAAAGGGTCAAGATCCCCTGAGCAAATTGGGAGCACAGCAAGAGGGAGGAGGGAGCTAGGAGAATGAGAAGGGTTAAAGCGGAGGGATGCAGAGGACATGAGGGAGCAGAAAGTTTGAGTCAGGCAAAGAGTAGAAGATAACAAGAATGGAGATACCATAATTGAGAGAGACGTTTTAGGTTTACAGAGAAATCAGGCACTAGGGAAATGTCTGGAGAGCTACAAAGATGACACCAGCTAACAATCTAAGCAACAGAGGAGAGGCTACTTTAAATTCTCTCCCCTGATAATGAGATTGATGTCTAACTTATATGCCATCCTATAGCCTTCATCTAGCAGCTGGTGGAAGTAGAAGCAGACACCCACAACTAATCACCTAATTGAACTGGAACCCAGATTCAGAGAAGAACAAGTGAAGAGCAAAGCTGCCCAGGCCAGGCTGGTGAAACCCACAGAAACAGCTGACCTGCACAACGGGGAGCACTTGGTCCCCAGACTGATAGCTGGGATATCAGAAAGGGACTGATCCAGACTCCAGGAATGTGGGTTTCAGTGAGGAGACCTCTGAAATCTACAGGACCTCCTGTAGAAAAGTTCAGTACTCATCCCTAACATAGGTGTGTACTTTGGGAGCCAAATCCACATACAGGGATACTCCCTGAGCCAAGACACACTGGGGTGGGCCTAGGCCCTATCCCAAAGGATATGATAGACTCTGATGACCCCTTATGGAAGTCCACACCCTCCAGGAGGAGCAGAAAGGCTATGTGATAGGTAGGGTTCTAGTTGGGGGGGGGGTGGTAGGGAAGGAGGGTAGGTAGTGGGAACTGTGATTGACATGTAAAACAATCTTGTTTCTAATTCAGATAAAAACAGAAATATAAAAAATGGAGAGGGAAGACTAAGCATGGAGAGTTTAAGTAGGAGTAGTGATAGGGGCTGTGGAGGCTAACATGGTTCATATTAAATTAAAATAAATTTTAAAATAAAATTTTACATATATTTAAAGCATGTGTTTGTGCACATGCCTGTGTGCCATGTAGTAGCCAGAAGATAACTTCTTGATGTTTGTTCTCTCCTACCTTGTAGGCTTTGAGGGTTGCCAGGCTTGGCAGCAAGCACCTTTTTACCCTCCAAGCCATCTGCCTAGCTCTAAAAATTCAAAATCCACAAATGTATAAAAAAAGATAATATTTATAACACTCTGCACCACAAACACTACCGTGAGAAGTAATAACTGAGAACACAAAGCAGCTATACAGAAAGAATGAACCAGAATATAGTTACAGGCATGTTCAACCTCTCCCACGATCAGCAGACATCCCAGGATGAGGTCTAGGGCTAACTCATTTGTAGGTGAGAGTGTTGCGGTTCAATGTCAAACATCTGGACATATTGCTCACATCTGGGAAAGATGCAAATGTAAGATTGAGGGAAACGGGCTGGATTGATATGTGTAACAGTTCAATGACAAATCAGAGCAGTGTTATCCTGTGTTCTAGAAAGGGAATAATGTACCCCTACCCAGCCTCACAGGTCTCAGCTAGGAGAGAGGAAGTCAGTTTGAATTTCATAGGCCAAACTTCAATATTTCCATTTTCATTTTCCCGTAGGCCTAAAAACATTGGCCATCCAAAACCCAGATATTAACGCTTCAACGCCTATTTGATTCCAGTACGTACAAGCTGCTGTGCGTCCACCGTGCAAGGCGTGCTGTGGGTAGGACTGAGGAAGAAGAAGCCGGGTGGGAAGCGAGGAATGGATACGCAAACCAGCAAATAGCTGGCATAGTTTCTGTCCTCTAAAAGTTAAGAGTTTTGCTGAGGAGGCACAATTTTACCAAAAAATAAATAAATAAATGAAAGGCAATTTAATAGAGACAGTTTAAACATCAGTTTTGGAAACTTTTTTTTTTCCTTCCAGAATTTAAAAAGAAAGTAGGACCAGAGCCAAAGCAGCCAGTTCTAATGTGACGTCCTTAAACTTTAGAAGTTTCCTTGGCGCAGCAGAAACATTCCAGGAAGTGAAGCAGTTATAAATAGTTTCAGATGGTTGTGGAAATGTACTGGGAAACTGGCAGAAAATGAATCAGTCGGGCTTTCCACGAGACCCACCTAAGGAACATATCACAGCAAGGTCCGGAGCAGACATCTGGAGATGATATGCTGCCATCCAGACAAACAGTAGGGCTGGTGGTGACAGGGTCACAGGCATGAGAAAGAGAGACACGCTTAGTGAGATTCTGAAGTGCTCTCAGGCTGGACCACTCTAAAGAAGGACAGCGTGTTTTTCTAAGAGAAGAAGAAAGACTCTGGAAGATGCCATTTCTTGCAAGACAAGGCAAGGCATTCTCACAAACACTGATGTTTCTGTCTAGAGTTAGGGCTTCTATGTAGGAAAGCTGGTATAGTGAGCACCATTGCATTTTTGGTTTTTTGTTTTTGAATAAACAAAGATATCTCTGGGGAAACTTCTAGTATTTTATACAGTGTCATCTCCAATTATTGCCACTGTGGGATTTGATGAGATTCATGGAAGAACTGTGATGTCCAGTTGAACCGGAAGTCCCCATAAAGTGTGTAGATTTCAGTGTAATGCACTTGACTTCCTTTGTATCTTTAATCTTTAATTTTATGTGCATGTGTGTTTTGCCTGTATGTCTGTATACTTAGTCACTGCATATGCAGTGCATAAAGAGTACAGAAGAAGGCGTCTATCCCTTGGAACTGGAGGTCCTTAGCTGCTAAATGTGTGCTGGGAATCGACCCCCTGTGTTCTGCAGGAGCAGTCAATGCTCACAGCCAGAGAGCATTTTCTCCAGCACACCTCCCCCATCTGCCCTATGTCTGTCCTTTGTAGCTCTGAAGGTGGGATAACAGATGAGAATAGCTGTGTTCCCTTTTACACATTGGATGGATGCTTGTGAAATCACTTTCCTATTTGATGAACGAGATGGGGAAACTACAGAACTCCAAGAGGGAGTGTGGAAAGGGCAAAGAGAAGAGCTCTGCCAAAATGGAGCTCCTCTTAAGATAGTGGTGCTGTTTATCACGTTGTATATTTTCCCTTGGGCTCTGGATTCTTACAGACCCGGGAGCTAAGATACACTTTCCCTGGGAAATGCTGGCACATCATAAATAAGGATGAAACAAAAGTAAAACTTCCTTTTGAAGTTTCTTTTGAGCATTGACAAAAAAAATATTAGGCCATGGGTACACTGGGCAACTTATCAGTACTGATTTCTAGTCTAAGTCTAGGTCAAAGAAATCATCTCCCAGAGAGGGAAACTAAACTTCTGCCATTTTCTTTTTCAAGGTCAAAGGGCCAAAGAGTTTGCCCCTCTGAGAACTTGTGATTTCCTTCCTGCTTCTCTTCATCAACCCTGCATTCCACTGCTTTGCTGTTGGCGACCCTTCCTCCACCCATGATAGGTGATTTTCGATTTAGGACTCACCATCTGGTGACTGTTTTGGTTCTTGAACTTGTGTGGCAGCTTTTAAATTCCCATCCTTTTGAGCAGCCCCAGTCAGGCTGACAGGAGCCTGTGGGAGGGGCTTAGAGGAAGCTGCTCTGTCCTCCAGGGAGCAGTAACCTTTGGCAGTCTAACAAACAGAACTTTTAAAGTCCAGGGACTCCACAAGCTCACTCTGTACATGTGAAAGCAACTGCAGTTTTCCCAAGGTTTACCGAGTTTTTTTTTTTTTTTTTTCTTCTTGTTCTCAGGAGTCAGGTTTCTGTCTGTAGAGAGGCACATTCTTCAAGGATTAACTGTGATCTCATATCTCATAGCTGAAGTGGAGGCAAAATAAAATCTGGAGACAGCTGGGAAGTGATAAGGGGTGGCAGGGGGACATTTGGGGATATGAAAGTGCCAAGGTCTAGCTTTTGCTGCCTGTGTACCCTACAGCCTAAATTGGAAAGGCAAGTTACTATTACTTTTTCCCCTCTTACCATATTCTCACTATGTCCACGTAGGTGATTTTCAGTGTGGCTTCATTTCCTAGGGGCCTTAAGGGTTCCAGATGGCTTCTTAGAGGGTGGGCATCTTCAACTCAGGCTTTCACTGTTCATCCTCCAGGAATGACAGTGACCTAGGGCTAGGGCTGTGTCTGAGATTGTCACACTGAGTACCCAATTGGTGATATTTGACCCTACAAGGAGGTCAATTCGATCAACCTAATACTAAGAAGAAAACAAGGATAACACTGGGCCATGGACCCATGTGGGAAACTAGAAAACGAGTCCTTATTTCTCTATTTCCTTGTATTGTTCTTCCCAGTGTGGCTTTTTCTTCCTCTTTGCTGTGTATCATAAAATGAGAAGAAGGGAGTCCTGTTTGTAAGGAATGAGTCACGAAGGACGTGGGAATAATTGATTCTTTTGGTAAATTAAAATTTAGACAATGCTTTTCTTGACACGTATTTTTCAAGAATAAAGTGTCACAGTCAAGACACTCTTTATACTGAGAAAAGGCAAGAAAATAGTGTCATAGCATAAAAGCAAGCAACAGTCAGAGGTCAATTGGAAACTTGGAGGCACAATCCCTATGGCACAGGGAAGTTTCACTTTGAGACTCACCAAGCCTGGTGAGGTTGTTAGTTCTAAATAATAATAAAAAAACTTTAAGATACACAGAAAAATAGCTGGACAACCATATAAGAGGGGTCTTAGATATTAGCCAGGGGCTTAGACAATGGGGGAGTCAGAGAGATGATAATCAGCTGGGGGTACACTTCTGCCCCCCTGGGGGCAGCTTCGGCATCAGCAACCCTTCCTCCGGCCCTCAGAACTGCTCTCCACACACAGAGTCACTCTGCTGGACTCTTCAGGGATTTGCTTATGTTCTTTTTCTATAATGAGACCGATGACTATCTTAAATGCCACCACAGAGCCTTTATCCAGTAGCTGATGGAAGCAGAAGCAGAGATTCACAGCTAAGCACTGAGCCAAACTCCTGGAAACCAGTAATAGATAGGGAGGAGTGATGAGCAAAGGGGTCAAGACCATTGTGGGGAAACCCACAGAAACAGCTGAGCTGAGCAAGTGGGAGTTCACTGACTCCAAACTGACAGCTGGGGAACCAACATAAGATGGAACCAGGCTCCCTGGAGTGTCAGTTGGGAGGCCTGGGCAGTCTATGGGGCCACTGGCAATGGAACCAGTATTTATCCCTAGTGCATGAATAGGCTTTTGGAGCCCATTCCCTATGGAGGGATACTCTCTCAACCTAGATACAGGGTGGAAGACCTTGGTCCTGCCCCAAATGATGTGACAGACTTTGATGATCTCCTGTGTGAGGCCTCACTCTCTCTGAGGAGTGGATGGGGGCTGGGGTGGGATGGGGAGATGGTGGGGAAATGGGAGGAGAGGAGGGAGAGGGAACTGCGATTGGTATGTAAAATAAGATTGTTTTAATTTAAATAAAAAATTAATAAAAAAAGAACAGCAAAAAACCAAAACAACAACAACAAAACAAAAACAAAACAGGAATTCATAACTAGGAAAGAGCTTCAAGTGGCTGAATCTTAGTCACTTGTCTTTGTCTTAACCTCTGAAGATGTACTCAAGGTGGGCAAGTGGGTTGGCACGACATTGGAAAGTGACATTTTCACTTCCGGCTTAATTTTATCCACCTGTTTACTTTCACAATGACAAGATGATCCCTTCCTTCAAGTGCATTGGAGATACCTCCCTCTCTCCCTTATACTTCAGTAATGCTATGGGTCTTAAGGTATTATTCTATTTATACTTTCTGGGTCTAATTTCTCCCACCTGACTAAATTTAACTGAGACAGGGGATATGTTGTGTTTCTAGTGTCTTTACCTATATGCCAACCATGTATCATATATTATATATTTTAGAATACATAAGCTCACTAAATTATACTCAGTGAAACTAGCAAAGGGAAAAGTCAGCATGATGCTAATGAAGAAAATAAGAGCACAGTGTCTCTGGAACATGTCATATCTTGTCAATTTTCTCATTTCGTCTATACAACAATCCCCCTGGTTCTGTTCTTAACTGAGACTCAAGTTAAACCCATGTCCTAGTTCATGTATGGGAAAGGGCAGGGTGGAGATTCCAGTCAGGGCAACAGAGGCCAAGCTGATCCTCAGAGCTGCACTGCCCTCTGGAGGAGGATCAGTAGGAGAGAGAGCAGGAAGGAATCCTATCTCAGAGAGATGGCAAACTAGCTGCTTTGTGGTTAAGAACCACCACTACTATATATACACATATATACATATGCCATATGGCAATAATAAACACATATATTTAAAATATACACTGAAAGGGAGAGTTGTATGTTGACTCATAAAAATCAAATGTTCTTTTAGATTTAGCAACTTTCTGCAGGGGCTGATATTTCATATTAGGCATTTCTACTCATACTATCCTTGGTGATGTGTACGCTTTTCAATGTAAACAAGTGGAGCAAACATGGATAAATCCACAGAAGTACGTTCAAAGAAGAATCATTGTCTCGCGTTAATATGTTTACATGTTTATTTTTTCCTATTTGGCTAACAAAAGAAAGAACATGAATTTTCTAGTTTACCCTCACCCTTAATAATTTTGAATATCCTTATTTTCTCACCAAAGATTATTATTAAGATTTTGACTCTGAAAAAAAATTCTTGCTTAAATCAGAGTAAGAGTCATGCAAAGCAATAGCCGTCTACATATTTTTTGTTGGCATAAATGTATATGTCTTTGTTTTTCTGAACATGAATGACTTGTTTGTGCGTGTGGATGTGTGTGTGCACATGTGCAGCTTGCATGTAGGACTCACAGGATGCCTGCATCTTCTACCTGGCAGGTTCCAGGAACTGAACTCAGGTTATCAGTCTTAGAGGGGCATACCTTCATGAACGCCACCATCTTGGGGCCCGGAGAGAGAGAGAAAGAGGGAGAGAGAAAGAGAGGGGGAAGAAAAGGGGGGGGGGCTTTTGTCTGTAACCCAGGCTGGCTCTGAGCTGGTGGGAATCTTTTTGCTGAGATTACAAGTGTTAACTATTGTTTCTTGCACATATATGCATTTATGTGTTTATTAAAAGCTTTTTTATGTGTATGGGTATTGTGCCTTCGTGTATGTCTATGCACTTGTGCACCTAGTCCCTATAGAGACCAGATGACGTCATGTGATCTTCTGCAACTGGAGTTAGAGACAGTCGTGAGCCACTATGTGGGTACTGGGAATCGAACCGAGGTCCTCTGGAAGAAGTACCCCAGTGCTCTTACTGCTGAGCCATCTCTCCAGTGTTCACAAATTTATACATTTTAAAAGGTGAATTATATCAGAAGCAGAATTACACCTTCTGATAAAAACACAGTTCAGAGAAATATTTCTACAAAATGGAAAAATGTCTGGCTCTCACATATTCTAACCCTAAAGATACTGCCTCCTTTGGCCACAGGGGTGGCCAAAGCAGCCTGGATACTTGAGAGGACCGAGTGGAGTGAATTTAGAGCCAGTTTGAATTCAAAAGCAGTTGCTTTGCGTTTGTATAATAGTTTGCTGCAGTGAAGATGTACTCCACATCACTTTATTCCCTATGCTTTAAGAGTGTCACAGATAACTGTAGAGCTCATACCTGTAGCTGTATATTTTAAATATATGTGTTTATTATTGCCATATGTCATATGTATATATGTGCATATATATATATATATATATATATATATGCACGTGTGTTTATAAAGTTCTACACTAAGGCTTTGTTCAATCTTCATTTCAAGAATTCAAACAAGCAGTAAATGGAAACCTAAGGGGGTGGTTTTCCCTTTAGTGAGCTGGGGGAAAAGATTTTATAAATTTTGAAGATTGAACCTATTTGTAGTAGGGGGACCAGGGATGAGGAGACAAAGTGGAAGTCCAAGAGAGACAGGAGGCTGCCTCTGAGGCTTTAGTTTGTTGAAGAAAGGATGGCAGTGAGAAAGATTGGGTGGACTGTGGGACAGATGAGGGGTGGAAATAAGAACGAGGGAGTCAGAGATGAGAAATACAGAGCAAACACCTCACCTTAAAATTGAGCCATTTCTCAGAGACAGTTGTGTGCATTTTACCTGGAGTTAGGTAAAAATGGAAGGTTTTTCATCTTGGGCATTTAAGATATTAAAGGCTTTGGAGATGTGTCCAGGAGACCAAATTTTTTGGAGAAGTGCATGAATGAGCAAATTGCCTTGGATGAGGATGCTGATGCCTGTAAGGGACAATTGTTTGCCAGCAGCACAATATATAATGCCCACTCTTCTAGGCCACTAACTAAGAGGAGTGGGTAGTGGATGTCAAATGGGGAAAGAGATTTTCATTATGAGCCGGGAAAGGCAACTTCTCTTGACTCTTTTAAAATTAATATCACACCTCAAAGGTGTGGGGATGACAAGAGAAATGTCACACTGAATACTGGAAATCTAGAGCCTTAAAACAATGTGCCATCATGAAAATGGGTTTTGAACACAGCTGGAATCGGCTTTCACAGCCAACACCATTGTCACTTCACCTGGGGCCCAACAAAACTTCTCAACTTTGCTGAGCCTCTATTTTTTTCTGATACTAAATAAGAACTGTGATAACTTACCATACACTGAGATGTTGTAAGGATAGACTATACTATCTCTTATAATGTTGACCAGTAGTTGCCATTACAAAGGTGCCGTCTTGCTCTGTTATTTTCTGCAGTTTCAGTTAACTGGATAAATTATAGTTTTAAAAAAAATCAAGGGGCTGGAGAGATGGCTCAGAGGTTAAGAGCACGGACTGCTCTTCCAAAGGTCCTGAGTTCAATTCCCAGCAACCACATGGTGGCTCACAACCATCCGTTATGAGATCTGGTGCCCTCTTCTGGTGTGCAGATAAAGCAGAATGTTGTATACATAATAAATAAAATAAAATCTTTAAAAAATATAAAAAAATAAAAAAATCAATACAAGATTCCAGAAAGAAACTATGCTTAAGTTTTAAATAGTGTACCTGTAAGAGTAACATGTTTAATAAAATCTTGTGCCATCTCATTCTATCTACCCAAGACAGGACTCATCCTTTAAGCCGGTGTGTCTACACTGCATAAATTATCATCCCCACTATTCACTGTGCCCTCAGTTATCAAACCAGATAGTGTGGAAACTCAGAGCTCATACACAGGGTTTTGTATTTATTCAAGGGTTTAGGCACCTACTGTGGGTCTTGGTGCTAATCTGTCAATAAGGGGTGAGTGTGTGAAATCTACCCTTTATTATTGTTGTTGTTATTGTTATTTTGGCTCCTGGTCTCATCATCCACCAGGAGAATGGATAGACATAGCTTTAAATAAATGGCAGAGAAACCGAGGTTAAACACTTCCTGGAAATCATGTTGGAACAGTGGCCCTGAGTTACAGTTTATTGAGATACTCATACCAGGAAAAAAATTCTCCAAGGTAAAATAAAGTGTTTGAACATATGTGAAGTGTTTTAACACAGTGAAGTATGTGGGTGTAGTTGTGAAATTAGACCTAGTGTCCATATTGGAAGTATATTGTTCTAGAAGAAGCAGCTTTGTCCTAGGGTAGATATGTGGTGTGTCTGGGCTTCAGTGTTTTTATTAGAGCACTAGATTTCTCCAGCCTACTGAGTTGTTGTGAAGGTGATAGGAGATAAGTGGAGTTTTTTGGCAGCTGTGAAAGAGGTCCATATGGAGGTCATTATGTTTATGAGTATTTCTGAGCAAAATTTCCAGCAGTTGCTGTTTGCATTATCCCAGTAAGATGCAGAGAAAATGATGAACTATTGTCCACAGGAAGAGAAAAGAAATAAAAGTCTTCCCAATATAATTGAAACTTTTGTGAATCCTAAAAGCAGTAGAAAAACTTTGTAGCTTTTGTCCAGTTAGTGTCTAGTGCTAACATTTGTTTTCTTAGTAAATAATGCCATAACACCATGAAATGTGATTTTTTTTTTCCTAAGAGAATCATGGCTTTTTAAGAAGGGGGAACCAAACCAAACCCCAGATGTTCTTCTTCAAGTTGTTTATTGGAAGAACACAAGAAGATAGGTATCTTTCCTGCATTTAAAAAATTAATTTTGTCTTAGCTATATAGCCTTGTATCCACAGTCCTCTTGCCTCTGTACCTTTAATTCTGAGATTACAAGTGTCTATCTCCATGTCCACCTACCTGCTTTTATTCCCATTCAGACATTGAAGGCCTTTCTCTTCACCTGTCTGCCCACTTTTGATTCACTCTGCTTCTCCCTCTGCCTGTCTGCAGTCTGGTTGAAACAGGAGATTCTGCCCATGGAACTTAGCTTTTTTAAATTTCATTTAGCCTCTAAGTGATTGGTTATGTTTAAGTTTGTTTTTGAAATCTAATTAACTTATACTTTGGTAATAATTGGGGAAAGTGAGCCAGTGGCAAGAATTCAGCCCCCAGAAAATATGGTCAAGCCTACTGAGATCAGATGGGGAAGACTGAGGGCAAGGGCAACAGCGACTTTGTTGATGTGGCTGTTGAATCCTGATGAGGCATGTCCTCAGTAACTCAGGATGCCCCGGCAGTTCAGCTGCTTGTTGCCACTGTTCTGTATGAAGGCTGGAGGGCTTGAAGGTGTGGTGGGAATTGAACCTGGCACAGCCGTTTTGGAAACCAGTTCCTCAGAGAGCTAAAAATAGAACTAATGTGTGACCCAGCTATACTAACTACAATTTGGTGTATAACCCAAAGTACTCTAAGTCAACAATACCACAAGGACAGTTACACCTCCATGCTTATAGCTTTATGATTTACAACATCTAGGAAGCAGAACCAGCCTAGGTGTGCATGGATAGGCGAATGGATAAACAGATGTATTGCACACACACAATGGGATTTTATTCAGAAATAATGGAAAATGGATGTTAAGAGAAATAAGCCTGACTCAGAAAGATAACTGTGCTGGGTTTTCTCTATTATGTTGGATCTAGATTTAAATTTATTTCAGCAGGTGTGTGTGTGTGTGTGTGTGTGTGTGTGTGTGTGTGAGAGAGAGAGAGAGAGAGAGAGAGAGAGAGAGAGAGAGAGAGAGAGAAGAGAGAGAGATATGAAAGTATAACAGGGACACTGAGAGGTGAATGAATAGATCTTATGGGGTGGAGGATGGGAAAAGGGAGGTAACAGAACACATGTGACATGACGTGGTTCAGGTGATGGTGGGGTGTGGGTGTTGGGTGTTGGGAGAGACACTGGGAAAGGGGACTGAAGAAGAACAAAGTCATAATATATTCCATTACTTTGTATGCTAACGTAAATGGCTAATTTTCAAAATTCAAAAGAACCGTGGGGTTTGCAATGAGAGACGGTAGCAATGTCTCCTGTTGCAAAGCTTCGTTTCACAGGAGCAGGGCTGCATATGGAGCCCACACAGTGCAGCATTAAGGATGGACCACTTTTAGTTTAGTGACTTGTGGAAGAATCTAAAATGGAAGTCAACCAATCCATCAAGATCCCAGGAAAGATGTCCATTAGCTACCAAAGTTTAGAATGTGTGGAATAGGAAGAAATACAGACCAAATTATTGACTATAAGAAACCGAGTGCTCCGGGCTAAACAGGACATCTTTACCTTCTCTCCACTCCAGGGCTCAGGGAGTCTTGGAGGAAGAGGCAGAAAGTAAGAGCCAGAGGGTGGAGGGGGAGCTCTGAGCAGTGCTGTCTCCTGAACATAATAGGGCACTGTGCCGGGCTGTGGTGGCACAAGCCTTTAATCCCAGCACTCGGGAGGCAGAGGCAGGCGGATCTCTGTGAGTTCGAGACCAGCCTGGACTACAAGAGCTAGTTCCAGGGCAGCCTCGAAAGTAACAGAGAAACCCTGTCTCGAAAAACCAGAAAAAAAAAAAAAAGAAAGATAATAGGGCACTGCATGGAATCACAGCAGCTGTGGTTACCTGTTCAAGACCTGCACAAGGTCAAGCCAGGCAAACTTTCTGAATAGATGGGGTAGAAAGGACTTCCCAGTCCCTACCTTTTGCTGAGGAGGTGTTGGCTGGTGTTGCACATACGAACAGCACTAACTGGATTTAGTGGATATTAAACAAAAACAAAAAGAAAGAAAAAACTGGGAAAGGAGTTAGTTAGGGGACACGCAGGGGAGTTAGGGGGAACATATTTCCTTGTGTACATGTGTGAGAATCTCAGGAATAAAGACAAATTATTAACAAAATAAAGCTGCTTAATTGAAAATGTGTTTGAGAAAGTGGTACAATTCTGTAGCTCAGGAGATGAGTCATTGTTGGGAGCTGCAAAGTACCGTGCCCAAAAGATGGTGCTGGTTTCCGACTTCCGCCAGCCCAACGGCAAGTGCTCTCTGTGGTAAACAACTCCTAATTTGGTAAAGGTTATGTATCCTCTTAATTCTGCTTGGAGACAACCTATCCTGGCGCGCCACGTTGGGTTAGGTGATTGGTAGATGTAGACTATATCAGGCCCCGTCTTCCTCTACCCGGGGCCGCCATTCACTGTAAATCAAGTTTCCCGAATAAACTGTGTGAAGAAGATTACTCGGTGTTGCATCGTTCTTGCTGGTCAAAGGTGGACATGACAAGTCATGGGGGCCCGTCTGTTCTAAAACTTCATAGAAGTCAGGTAGGTACACTTGACTGCCCTTGCTCTCCAGAGAAATCCTCAAAAGTTTTAGTCCCATTTTGGAGTGTATTTCTGAATTTTCTTGGGCCGTAGCACTCTTATTGATTGTGCTTTGGTTGCCCAATGCAAACAGTCATACAGGAAACAAATTTACACACTCACCCATTTGTGGGGGAGGTCTTGAAGCACTGGCTATAAAATTAAGTTCACTTTCTGTGTTTGCTACACTTTATTCTCAGGTCTGAGTATCTGCAGGAAGCTTTGTTCCTCCTCAAAATGTCTTCACAGGGTTTTAAAATTAATTCCTTCTCCTTTTAGAGACTGAATGGATGGAGCAGTGACCTTATTGTTGGCAAGGGACAATGATCTTGGATTTCTTGCGCTGTGAAGAGAAACTTTTCTTAATGAAGCTAGCATGATGGCTTTTTGGAATCTTAAATCCTTCTTGGAAAAAAAATTATTGTGTCCTGAATTGTTTCTGGATGTTTGTACAAGAAATAAGGCTATTGACAGTGTCATTTATAGATAACAGTTTTTATTAGATAGCTACTTTACCTCAAGTTGTTTAGAAGGAATGATTGTTTTTTTCTTTTCCCACTTTAAAAACACTTTTAAGCATTCTCAGTTTCTTCACTTCATTTTCTTTTTACCAAGTTTTAAGTTTTAATTTTTTGGCACCAGAGCAATCGTTTGTTATTATTTGTTGTTATTATTTTGTAAACTAATGTAACAAACTAAAGTATCAATATCCTGACCCATGCTCTCAATGAATCCTTTCTGGGCACTTTTTTTCTCTTTGGCCAATAATAGGACTTTTCAATTATATGCTTTAGAAATACCAATTCCAAATACTCTTCATAGTGATGAGCCATGTGAGGCAAATGTCATATCACTTTCTTTAGAGACCTGAAAACTCAGAGGCTCTAATGATGACTGCGTCTTTCCTACCTGACTTGTGGGGAAACTACACAGTGTCTTCTGTGATGGTAGGACACAAACCTCAGGCTTCAGGGAGCCTGACTGCAGGATTGGTCAATAAGAAGTGGCCCAGCTTCTTCAGTAGCTTTGTAACTCTCCAGGCCCATGCTGTGTTCACACAGCTACATTTCATGCTAACATGATGCTTATACCCTCATTGGCATGTGATAGTCCTAAGGGGCTTTTACAAATGTCATCTCTGACAGCTACTGAAGAGGCTCTTCAGCTGTCACCATAAACCTTGCTGGGCTAAACATATGTTTAAAAACATGTGTAGGGACCATCAGGTTTAGAGGCTCCACTGAAACTTGGTATTGTTCCTGGCTCAGCTTTCCACTGGACTTGCCAACAATCTAAATGTGTGGGCTTGCAGCGTCTGCAGGCACAATGGCTTCGATTTAGGGTTTCTCAGTCCCCAGAGGACACCATCCATTCTGCCAGGAGTCTTCCTATTTTAACCATTTGGATTGTATCTACATTCAGAGGAAAAGATGGGCTGGCTCTCTCTCTCTCTCTCTCTCTCTCTCTCTCTCTCAACTCTCTCTCTCTCAATTACATACTGTAAATCCATGGATGGCAGCTTTATTATCTGTTTATGAGATGGCTACCATGGGGGAATCTGTGTTGAGATGCCCTTTGGGGTCACCCTCTACTGCCCTGTGTTAGTTCTTTCTAAAAGGGCACATGGGGCAACCTTAATTTTCCTTTTTAAGCCAAAGGATCTGATGAAGGCGGCAGGGGTGGTGGGGGTGGTGGGGCTTGTTAAAATGAGTTCACCAGACCCAAGACAAATGATAAATAGGTGTTTATTAGGGAAGAACTTACACAGATAAGAGTAAATAACCGTGGAGGCATTCTTGCTCCAGAAGATGCAGTCTCTGCCCTTCTTATGCTTTCCAGAACCCAAGAGCATGTGATCCAGCCCCTCCTCTACCTTATAATGGGTCATCCATGCCCAAAGGGTGTGGCCACTACTACAAGTTTACTACTAGCAAGGCAAGATGCCACTACTATGTGTATTATGTAGTGGTGTTAGTATGAATTGATTGTGGACAGATAGTTTATGGTGTTTACCTCTGACAGGTTTTCATAAGGGATCTACCATATTTTTATGTGATGTTCAATCTCCTGTGGCTTTGTCTTTAAAAATAGAGTGTGGGTTTGTCAGGAAGAAGGTAGCACAGTGAGTGTGACAAATAATTTGGTTGGTCTCATGAAGTCTCATTAAGGGTTCTGTAATGGAGTTAATTCTGAGGTTTTTGAGTTTGTAGCACTGACAGAAACGGTGGAGGAGGGGTTTGGAAGGCAACCACAAGGTCATTCTCCTAGCACCCACCTTTAAGTTGTCATTATTCATTTTCTTGTTGAATCTGACAAAAACCCAACTACCTAGTTATTTTGCTCCTCGTGTTTTGTGTGGAGGCTAGAAGTAGACAGTGTTGGGCAAGTTCAAAGATGAGCTTCAAGTTCAGAGCAGTCTTCTTCAGTACTCACACCTGGGATGGATAAGCGTGAGCTGCCTTACTGCTCTCTATGGTTTGAGTAAGGGTCTCTCACTGAGCCAGGAGCTGGATGATTTGTATGAACCAAATGGCCACTGAGCCCCAGGGAAGCCCCTACCAGACATGGCTGTGTTTCAGATGGATTCTGGAGACATAAACTTAGGTCTTCATACTTGGACAGCCAGTACCTTACTGACTGACCCATTTCCTCAGCACCCTGCTTTCTTCCTGTTTCAGACACAGAGAATCTGAGGCTGAGCTGATTAAGTATAGTATCCTAGGATTTATATTTCTTAAGAATGTGAGCAGTTTTACATCCAGCCAAGTGTGATTCTACAGTCAGTGTTCTCTCACTGGAATGTAGATGGCTCCCAAGATTAGTTCACACCTGCTTTTGGAAGTTTAAATGTAAATATGCTCATTTTGGAGGCAATTTACTTACTTTGTTACCTGCTGATGAAGATGCTGGCCCAAACTGTTAACAACATTATGAGAAATAAATTGCCAAGGCTTATTTAGAATAGATCCTCTCTCTATTTATGCCAAATAAGAGCTGTCCTCTAGTGTCACACACCTTTGGAAACTATAAACAGTAGAAGACTTACTGCTCCTTGTGTTTACAAAGGGTTGCCTTCTAAGCAGATTCATAAACCCACTTAGAAGGATTTTCAACCTGTTGAGTGTTTAAGATGGGCTATCATTTTGTAGACGGTTACAGGCAAGAAAAGGCCTTCCAGACGGTGCCTAGATATGTGACAGGCAAGACATGTCACAATGTGCTTGACAAGGCAAGGGGCGGTACGACAAAGACTGTGCATGGCAATGTGTGTTGAAGACTTCTAAAAGAGTTCTAGGTTAGAATGGAGAGTGAGGGTCTGGGTTATAAAAGGAGATAGAATGCAGTGTAGCTAAGACCATGGGCTTCAGAGATAATATCATGGTAAATCTCATTCTTGGCACTTAGTAGCTCTTTGACTTAAAACAATTGTCTAAATTCTCTTAGTCTCTGAGTCCTTGTTATCCGGATGGGTAAACTAATTCCAGCCCTTTTCCTATAGATTCATTGATAACAGACAATAAACTTTGCTTTTACTGTAGTAGCACCATTGTCAGGCCTGTGACAAAGCTTTATGGCTCTGAGGGCAATGGCTGGGCTAGGAGTTGGTGTGGTGAAAGAACTCAAGACTTTGATTCTAGTAAATAAACAGCTCAGAAGGTGCCTGCTATTCAACAAGGAATGAGCTAAGCATCTCCAGTGCTTCATTAAATAGGGATGAAGTAGTCCTAGGAGTAAGGCTGGAAGCCAGGCTGCAACTTGCTGGTGTGTATATTGATAATTAGAAGACAAAGTGGTCACTTGACCAAGCTAGAAGAATTGAGAATCGTATTTCTGAAAAGGTGTAGCTTTTCTTTATAACTTTGGCCCAGTGTTCTAGAACTTCACCTTTTCTGTGACTTATAAATTTCAGTGCATTTAGTGATATCTTTTGAGTGACAAAAGTAGTGAAGATTAACACACAGATAACTATTTGGTATAGATTCAATTTTGTGAGCAAAATGTCAAACTTGAGCCAGTCAGAACCCCCTTCATCAAAGGTCTTTCAGAGTTTCATTTTTAAAACTTCTGCAAGTTCCAGAGTGCCTGCTTCAAAACTCAGGAAGAACACTAATTTTTATAATTCCAGGGCTGAAATCATGAAGATCTTGGTTCAAGGAAGTTTGTTTTATAGCAGTCTTGCTTGCAGTAACAGTGCACTAATAGCCTCTGGAGGTGAAATGGGCTGTTATTTGTCTTAAAAAAAGAAAGCAATCAACTTCATTTACATTAGAGACAATTTCAAAGTTCAGCTATCATGACATTTTGTGAACAGCACCTGTCTCTACATAAATTCAGCCCCACGTGCAAGGCAAAATCTTTTAGTTTAAATTTATAACCTGCATGTTCTCCTAAGTTGAGGCATTTTTAAATGTCACAAAGTTGTCATAAGCAATATATTTATTGGAGCCACTTTTCACAAAACGGTGCTCTCCTTTATTACTTTTAATGAATAATTTATGTATTTTCGAAGTGCTCAGTGTTAATGTCTATGAAAATTAAAAATGATATTTGTTTGAAAGCTCCATTTTCCCCCAAGAATAAACTGGAGCTTCTTAATCAGTTGTCTAATCTACAGAAGCACTGTAGGTACAAATCAAGTTACAAATTAAGTTAGACACGGATTGATTTTGACAATTGTGTCCAAATGAAATAGCCTGAACCCAATAAAACTCTCTCTATTGATTTTCAGCAATGACATTTGGGATAGCCTTGCGGTACTAATGTGATGGTCATGGCCTGGTATTTGTACTCAGCTATGGTAGTAGGGTAAGCTTAAATTGCTAGGATAGGATAAATAGCATTCTTCAGTTGTTCTGGATGACAGCCTATCTAATGTAATTGCATTTGTCTGCCAGTTTCTGTGTGTTAGAGCAAAGAAAGATTTTGATCCATGAATAATTCTGATGGAGAAGTTCAATTCATTTCCTTGTGTAATATACTACAAATTATAAATTCTCATTACAATGGTTCAATCACTCGAGAAAGGAATGCATTTTAAATCAGGTTCCATGCCAAATACCTCATTTATGGATTCATGCTGCTTAAAATTGGACAAATTGATTATTTTACTGAGTATTGAAAATATTAGTTGGAAGCATTAAAAACATCTTTATTAGCTCTGGGATTCATATATATATGTGCATATATATGTGTATATATATTTGTGTAGTAAGTAAAGCTTCCAATATTCCCGTGTTTAAAAAGGGAGAATTCCCACAGTTCATTGTGGTGAATTATTAGGATATGAATTCGCAGGTCTGTGTGCAGAAACATGATTTAAAAACCCTGGGAATCCCATCAGATGCTTTAGACATGTAATAAATATGCCCATTAGATAGTTCTGTGATACCATGGGGTTTAAAGCTGATCATAATGGTGTTTATGCCTCTATAGCTTCTTTCATTACAAGGCTATGAAAAGTTGCATGCTCACTCACTAGTTGATCAACAAAACCCCTTCATGGTCTGAATAGCTGCTCTTTATTTGTTATCCTTTTGGTATTTGTTCAAGGGGTTATCATTTAAATCAATCTGGCTCAGCACCAGTAGAACAAAACCCACATATGTGAATCTGGATTGAATTATAACACTTAGAAAATCACTTTAAAAGAGAATTTATTTTTATCAAAAGTTTTATTTCTCACTTTGTGCATGTTTCTCTGCCTTTTAAAGCTTTAAGTTTGGCTCTGGTGTTGCCAGGGTTTTAATTCTGTTACACAGAACCTCACAGTCATGGAAAGTGACCTTTAAGGCCTCAGGTTCTGACTCTGCATGTCTGCCCCCTGGAATCTCTGAAAGATGGGTGCTGGCCAGGATTGTAATGTGTTTTATGCATTTTGCAGTAAGAAATCCCTGGTTTGTGTTTTCTTCTAATAAATCTAAGTGGAGGCTACCATAAAAGTTTCAAGATTGCTTTTCTGTTAAGGGGCAGCCTAAACATTAAGTCTACTTTTTAATACCAGAATAAAATTTCTCCACCCTAACATGATACTTGGAATTAATGGAAATTGTGGTTTCTATTAGTTTAACACTCATAGTGACTGACATTTCCATATTCTGTGGGAGACATTTCTAATTTCTCTTATCTCAAAGTATTAATATAATTTTCAGAGGTTAAGTGGGTTGCACCAATTAAGATTTTTTCTTGTATTCTTAGTCAAATTGAAGATGCAGATGAAAACATAAACAGATATCATTTGTCAAGGCTTGGCATGGTGTTAAGTAGTTTGCATACTTGATGTATTTTTCAGATACCAAGCTTTTAAACTTTGTTTTATAAGATATCTCAGGCACCCTTCTCCAGTTGTTTCTCTTCCAAAAATAGCATCTTATGAAACTGTAATGCATTATCATCATACCCAAGATGCAGCCAAGCTATCAGTTAACTGTCTTATTCAGATTTCCCAGTTTAGTTTTGGCTCCTGGGCATCTGAGTATTGATTATGCTTTTACAGACATGTCTTACTGTGTAGTTCAGGCTGACTGAAGACTCACCATGTAGCCTAAGATGTCCTTGAACCTATGATTCTGAGTGGGGAATGTGGTGGCCTGTTTTAGCCGAATGCAACCTTCTGTAAACCAACTTATGATGTTTGAGAAATGTTTGTTAGGATCAAAATAGGCATTACTCTGGCTTTCTTAGAGAAACAGAACCAATTGGAGGTATATATGTTTATGAAGATGTTGTACAAGAGGAATATCTAACCATGGGTGCCATTACAGCCCATGGTCTCTACAAATCGGGGCCCTGAAAAGTGGGTGGTATAACTCAGTCTGGCTCCAAAGGCCTAGAAACCAAGAGGACAGATGTTTTAGGAAAGGAGAAAATGAGAAGTGCTTTCCCCCTGCACTGTTGTTCTTCTCAGACCTGGGTGGATTAGATGGCGCCCACTCCACTCATCCTGCTGGGGAAGGGTCTTCTTTCTTTATTACAGTCATTCAAGTATCTTCCATAATCACTGTCACAGGTATCCCTGTGACACACACTAACACGTAGTACAACGTCTGCGGGGAAAAGCCAAGGAAGCAGGACGGGACCGAGGAAGGAAGTGAGTGCGGATGCAGCCACTGCAAGGGTCTGTTCAGCTGTGCCTGTTGATCGTGCTGATTTGAGTTTTATCCGTGTGAACATCAACTCCTGCATGGTGTTGTTCATCTGTGTGACAACCCCAAATATAAGCAGTGGTTTCCTGCTTATATTTGAGAAGTGAATGGAAAAATGCACGCTTCCAGCCAGATAGAAGATAACTGACTGTCGCAACCTCTCTTCAACTCTCCTGCTCTCACTCTTCCTTGAATACATCCATGAAACATAACTACATAGATTTTCAAACCAGTACAAATCCTGTAGTGGTCTTAAACTGCATGAGCATAGGCTTCTGGGTTCTCCCTCGGTTGCACGTTTTAAAGGTGGCGATCCTTCCTAACAACTGGCAGAGGCTGTGTTCAGCTCATACGTAGGCAAAGGTGGGGAGGAGTGATGGCAGACAGCAGAAAGTAAACTTGATATTTTCAGCTTGTGTAGAGCATGGTGGTTAACTCAGAAATTCAATACTGGTCAGCGTTCAGAGACAAAACACCAGTGGAGTGCTCAGCCACCAAATGGGATATCTGTTTCACACCCCTTTACCAAAGCTCAAGGACCATCTCTTAAAAGAGGGTGAAAAGATTGGAAGAGCCAGGGGCCAGGGAGGACCGGAACAGAACAGTGTCTTCTAACATGACAGATCCACCGCACTCATGAACCCACAGCCTCTGTGGCACGTTCCTAAAGACACGCACAAGAGCAAGCCATTCAACATTCTGGCATGGCGTGGGAAGGAGTTCAGGAGCCTGAACCCCTACTTGAGTGGCTATGGGCAGTTGACAGCTTCTGGGAGAGGGACAGGTAGTTTTCTTTAAGGTTGTGTTTTCTGGTACTTGATTATATTCCAGTGGAAGGCCCCTTAGCCAGGAGTATATGGGCAGCACAAACTGAAATGAATGGGTTTATTTTATTAAAATGAGGTCTTAAAAAGAGGATATGAAGTTGTGGGGAGTAGGGGCATAGGGAGTGGGAGTGAATGTGATCATAATACATTGTAAGATATTCTTAAAGAATCGAGACTCTTAAAAATGTCTTAAAATGGGTATGCTAATTTACACCAACAGTGGTGTCTCCACATGCTCACTTTTGCTTGCATTTATAAAATATTTGTGTATATATAAATGTCCACCTTAGTGTGCCTGAATGTGGGTGCATGCATGGTGTTCTACCTTGGGTTCTGTTGCTGTGGAAAGACCACGATCAAAAGCAACTTGGGGTTAAGAAAGGGTTTATTTGGCTTGTACTTTCATGTCATAGTCCATCATCAAGGGACACCAGGATAGGTACTCAAGCAGAGCAGGAACTTGGAGGCAGGAACTGAAGTAGGGACCACAGAGGAGTGCTGATTACCAGCCTTCTCTCCATAGCTTGCTCAGCTTGTTTTTTAAATGCAGCTCAGGGCTACACGTCCAGGGTTGGGTCATTGCCTAGAGTAGGTTGGGCTTTCTCACATCAGTCATATGATAATACATCACAGGCTTGCCCGCAGTCCAAACTGATGGAGGCACTTTCGCTGTTGAGAGTCCCTCTTCCCAGATGACTCAGGCTTGTGTCAAACTGACAAACAATCTAACCAGTACACATATCCTGGCATCGAGCATGTGGTGGTCAGAGGAAAACTTGAATCTGACCATTTATTTTGAGAAATGCTCATTCAAGTCTTTGGCCGCTTATTAATAAGGTTGTTTGATTTCTTTCTTATTGTATAGCTTGAGATCTTATGTATTATGGGTACTAACCCCACGTACGATGTCTGATTTGCAAGCATTTTCTCTGATTCTGTAGGCTGTTTCTTCTCTCTGCTGACTGTTCCCTTTGCTATGCAGACTTTTAATTTGATATAATTCCAATTTTGTTTTTGCTTTTGTAACTGATACCTTTGACATCTTATTTAAAAAGTGCTGCCCCTATGTTATGATGTTTTTCACTTGGGAAGATTCCCCCCCCCCCAACTTCTCTACCCAAAATCTACAGATTCAAAGCAATTCCTATGGCAATAGAAAGAACATTTTTCACATAAAATATATATTATTTGTGTGAAACTGCAAAAGAAGTACTAATGCAATAATCTTCATCAAAGAAAGAACAAGACTGAAGTCATCACATTATATGGTTTAAAAATATGTTATAAAGATATAGTGACTAAAACAACATGGCATAATAACAGCTAAGACAAACAGAATAGATTCACACAGTACACCCAGCTAATCTGAGACACCACGGTAGAGTACACAGGAATGACTTGCTTCCATCCCATTTTCTTTATTATAAACTGTTTGCAGAACAGAAAATTGATGGTTTATTTATCTATCTATCTATCTATCTATCTATCTATCTATCTATCTATTTATTTAAGTGGTGTCTGCACCATTTCACCTCTACAGCAGGTAGTTCCCTGTCAGTAGCCAGTATCAGACCATAGTGTGTTTAAATGCCTACCTATGGTCCATGCTTCTGTGATATACCATGTCTCCCATTCTATAATGCCACTGCCAGGCTGATGTCATAACAGCTTTTTAAATCATTAGTTAGAAATGGGTCCAGAGCATGTATGGGCATGGGCACCATCTTTTTACAAGCCTTTGCACATTAGCCGAAGGGAAGAACAGGGCAGCATCTGCTGCTATTCTTTTCTTCCCCCAGACTTCCCAGGGCCATAAGACCAGGTTTCTAGGCTCCTCTTCCATCATGCACACATCTGCTCCTCCTCTCTGAGGCTTTTCCCTTTCTTCTTTCTAGAAGTGATGTTGGAATTACTATGGGGAGAACTGAAAACACAGCAGTTTAGTATTCTCAAGTGTTTCCTTTCTATTAGCCATGGCACAAACGATGAATTAGCCTTGCATTTTCTCTCTGTTTCCCCTTTACTCTATGCTATACATTCCTATGATTATTTTTTTTTTGCTTTAATTTCTTCTGACTTATAATGCCTCTGAATTAAACATTTTACCAAAGGAGAAGGAGAGAGAGCATTTCTTCAACTTTGAGAGTAAATTGCAGGATTTAATAATTTAAAGAATCTCTAATTTTTTTTCTGTTGGTTGAAGTAATAAAAAAACCCCCAGCTGTAGTTAAATGTCTCAGAAATTGAAATATTCATACACGGAGTCATTTCTGATATAATTGTAATAGGTACTTTTAAGCCCATGGTGTATGATCAGAAGTCTAAGAGGTCACAAGAGTAATTTAAAATCATTAATATTAAAGACTTCTTTAGTCATTCAATTTCCTTTAGAGTCTCATCAGCATGTAGTTTTCTTTCGTTCCCTACTAATCGACCATTTCTAACTCCTGACAGATCTACTTTGTTTTTACAGTGCTTGCATTCTGAAGTGCCCTGTGGTTGACAGTCTTGCTGTACTGTTTCCTCCTGGCCCCTCAGAATTGGCATCACCTGGAGCTTATTATGCTGACTCTCAGCTCAGCACAAACACACTACATCAGAAGCTGGTCTTTGCCCACATCCCCAGATGACTTGGGTGAACACTAAACCATCAGAAGCCCTGGCCAGCCCACAGGAGCAAAGCCTCCTGAGAGACAACAATGATTCAGTCAGTGTGGTTCTGCAAACAGTTTATAATAAAGAAAATGGGATGGAAGCAAGTCATTCCTGTGTACTCTACCGTGGTGTGATTTTCAAATTTGTCCACACTTCTTTCCCTAATTTGAAAGCAGACAGCTGTTCCCTGGGTGTACCTGAGCTATGCCTTGTGGAGCTGTCAGGCCTCAGCATTTGTCAAGGCTTTTCAGAACAGCTGTGGCCTAACTTCAAGTCAACACTTCTCCAGGCCACCCCAAGCTACAGAAGGACACTCCCAAACAATTTTTTTCTGCGATTCTTTCCCCCCCCCCCCTTCAGCCCCAGTCAAAGCCCACGGTAATTGAAAGCAACAAAAATTACTTGTCAAAAGTAAATCTCTATGAAGAAAAGCAGCTGTGGTGTAGGGTGGAACTAATTTTATTGAGTCTTTCCCTCCCTCTAACACCAGTTAAGACCACAGGAGGGAGAGGGTTGGGAGGGTGACTTATAAAATTTCCCGTGGCTTCCCAGGAGGGACCTCTGTAGTGAAAGCAAAGGAGGAACTGAAGGAAGGCCTTCCCATGCTGGCCAGTCTGCTTAACTGAGCATAAGGCCAGCTTTGTTCTACCTTCCCACTCCTTGCTCTTTCCCTCATCTCACTTCTCCATTCATCTCCCCCTTCCCCATTGCCCTACCTTTTTAGCATTCCAAGAATACTCGGAGCCTTTACTTCATTCTGCACGCCCACCCTTTCCTGCCCCATGGTCTTTTGTTCCTTGATTAATTCACTTACTGGACTTGGTGCAGAGTCCTGGCCTAAAGCCCATTGCTTTGGTGACAGGGGCCCAGAATGCACACACGGGCACACACACAGTACTATGGAGCAGAGGTTCAGGGGAACAGGGTAGTGAGGTCACAGACTCGCATGCTTGGTGAAAGGTGGAAATGTTATTGGCAGATATCAGAGTCTGGGAGCAGTTACCAAGATTTCCAGGCGCTAGTGTCCCTGGAACTGTGAATTGGATAATAGCAGAAAAAGAAACATTCTATTAAGAAATTGCTCCCCAAAGAGTTGGGGAGCAGAGAGGAAAGTTGGACTTTCAAAGGCTCTATGTGTGAGGGTTGTGACCCTTTAGAGGCTATTTGCATAGCCCTGACTTTCTCTGGCATTTGTACACTAAATGCTCTACTGTTACCTGTCCCCCTGTTCCTCAGCTCTCTCTCTCTCTCTCTCTCTCTCTCTCTCTCTCTCTCTCTCTCTCTCTCTCTCGTGTGTGTGTGTGTGTGTGTGTGTGTGTGTGTGTGTGTGTGTGTGCGCGCGCACGCACGTGAGTGTGTTGGCTAGAGTTCCACTCTGCCAGCTGGCTTTTTTACATTCTAATTTTGAACTGACTCTGTCCTACTCTTCTGCCACACAGCATTTGGCTGATATTAGGAATGTCCAACAGTTATAGAGACGATGGCTGTTAGCTATCTTTGAATGTCTACATCTTGTTAATTTGCTTATCACAGAGTTCTGAATCAAATATCATCATCACTATTATCATATTACATTTTACATTTTGAAGTGAAGGTTTGGTCTAAGAGACACAAAACAATTTCCACAGTTAGCAAACTATTGTATCAGAATTGACACTCATGTTTGAATCTCACATCACTGCTCTTGACACAACAGCCTGTTTTCCTTCTCATGTCTCACCAGATGAGCAAGGCATGAATTCAGACATGTCTAGCAACACAATGAGGTGTAGGTGTGCACCCAGGTAGCAGAGGGTGGCATTAGGAAAGTCTGCCTGGGAGTAGTGGGGTATCTGCTGTGGGCTTAGAGTTGGAGACCACGATGCTGAAATATGGGCAGAAACCAAACAGGATCCAGGATAAGTAGAAACAGGATCCCGGGCAGCTATAAGCTGTATACTTCCAATTCAGGAAGCAGTGATTCACTGGCATAAAACTATCAGACTGAGTCCTAGCAGCTAGTTACCAAGAATTAGGACCAAAAGTTTAAAACAAGGATGTGGAGAAAGCATGTGATCTCTTGTCCCTTAGGATACAGTCCTGTGAACTGTGCTGGACTCATGGAATTTTCTCTAAAGAGTTTAGAACTAGTCCCAGAGATTGGGGTGCGATGGCATATGGAAGTGGAGATGAAAATAAGGAAGTGATAGAGTTCTCCAGAGCTTCCATTCTAGCTGCTGGAGATCAGAGTGGCAATTATGGAAAGTCAAATTTAAGGCAAGTCCAGGAATCAGGACTCCAAGTGGATCCCAGTACTGTGTGAAGCCATTTTGTTCCCCATCCCTAGGACTTAAGAAAATACTTCCTTGCTTAAAAGGCATTTAGTGCCTGGCACATGCTTAATAACAATCTAAACTCCCACTGTGGCCCCAGAACCCAGCCTAATGTGTTCTCTGACCCTCATTCTGTTGATTTTTTTCATTCACTCAGTTTGTTGTCAGGGTTACTCAAAGGGGATGTTTGTGTTTCAGCCTGGAAAATTCTTTCTGGGAGTGGGAGTGTTTTGAATAGCACTAGATAGTTGGCACCTCTGCTTCTTATTTGGGAAATGCCAGCACTGCCCCCATGCTTTCATGTGGCACATGAATGTGCCCACACGATTTGAACAATTCAGTTGAGGCCTGACTGTGGCTTTCAGTTATACCTTGACTATACTATGTCAAGCTCACTCCTATCTAAGGGGCATCATGTCACATTAGATGTTTGTCCTATGAAGTTTCTCCAATTTCTTTTTTGGGGTGTGGTGGTTTCAATACCTTTCCTTCAAAGATCATCTCTCTTCCTTCCATTAGAGTGCTTTGCTTTGGTGTTCTATTTTCATGGCTTTGAGCATATTTGAAGGATAGCAAGTTCTTCTTGGAAGCTACCAATGTTTTGTTTGTATTCATTTATGTTTACATAAATGAGTGAGTGTATAATCTCGAAGAATAATTAAATCTCCCTCCTGGAAAACACATTTTCATAATGAAAGGAATCTCCACTTCATGAAGATCAACCGCCGGATGTAAAGTCATAAACACAGAACGCAAACATTGAACATTCTCTAATCTTAGTCTGTCTAGAGGACAATGGGGCCCGTAGAAAGTCCTAAACAAGTTTACTGATGGTAAAGACTGTATATATGTAAAATAGCCCTACATCTATAAGCATGATGGGAACAGTTCTGGGGAGCATGTCATGTAGCTCCTGGGCTCTACATGAACAGAAATCAAGGGATTCCCCAGCGCAGCAGATGTGACATTCTAGTGACTGTGGAGAAACCTTTTCAGATGCTTCCTGATAGAACACAGACTAATTCCAGGGAATGGATTCCTCAGTGATCATCATGACATGAGGGGGGCGACTGGCAGACCAGCGAGGAGCTATTGAAATCCCGACAAAAGACTTAGTTTGTTTTGCTCATAGAACTGTTAATTGTTTCTTTTCTCCTTGCCAATACCCATTAAAAGGATGATAATAAATTTCACTGGGCACTCATTGAGAGATTTGCTGAGGCAGACTTTTTTGCCTCCCTCCTCTTGCGTCTCCCAGCAGTGTGTATTTTATCATTCTTTAGCCTCCCATGCCAGAATTACTTTTTTTTCTGACATACTTAGGTTATAGAACTAATCTTTCACAGTTAAACACAAAGTAGATATTATTAGATAAATAAAATTTAAGATCTAGGTTATACCTAGGTATCAGCGTTGCTGTATGGCACTTCTTTAGAAGCAAAGAGTGGCTTTCATCCATAGTAAGTGACGTTTTATGTAATGGCTGCAAAATATCACTCCATTGTGACTGAGGAATATAGCGACTATATAACCCATCATGATTTCTAAAAGACCAGAGGTTAATCAGATTCCAAGTCTAAGCATGGACTTCCAAGAGAGTTCTGAGCTCATACGCAAAAGAATGTAACTGTGCATTTTCTGGAAGGAGAAACTGTAACTCATTAGACCCTCACAAGCTGCTTCCTAGTGTTCTGACAGGCCGTCCGCAGACTTTCTCCAACGTGCACAGGTATTGAATTCCCGGTGGGAATTCTGTCTCACTGATTGCTTTTTTAAAGCCTTTGCTTCTGTTCTCGATACTGTGTATCTGTGGAAGCCCCTTGACCTTGAGTGGATGATGTCACTGACTTACAATCTTTAGGATCATCCTCAAAGAGTAGTTGAGGGTGGAAGGCTAGGAAGAGGAAATACAATGAACAGTTGCATTAAAGGCAGTATCAATTAAGCATTTCTCTCACTGTGCATGCACATGCAATACTTTATGGTGTACTGGTTTCCATGGCAACTAGTTCTTCAAGTTATTTTACTCTTTGTAGGACTTAGGTTTGTGGATTTGGTCACCTTACTTCCAGATGTTGTCTTTGGGATATTTCAAGCTTAAGATAAAGGAATTAAGGGCATATTTAGTATAGGTCAGGGTAAAGACATTTGTTCATTTTTGTAGTCATTAAGAATTAAAAACCAACTCTATTTTTTTCTTGTCTGTACTGAAATATATAAATATACTATATTTAGAGTATATACACATGTATATATTACTCATATTATATTACACAATATAATTATACAATATTATTATAAAATTACATAATGTACATTATTAATTGTATAATTATATAATTAATGATTATTTTACACAATTATAACACAAATAATAAAAAGACCCTGAGACTGATATTGGGGTTCAAACTTCAAGCTGAATATCAGAAAAACAAAGCAGCTGGCCACTAGCTTCTTACCTCTACCTTAGACTGACAGGGCTGATCCTGTCTCCATGAGCTCTCACCATGCCTCAGACTGTAACCTCTACTCAGCATGGCTAGAGAATGAATGCCTCATACTGAATAATGAAGACCCAGCTTCTATCTTTTATACCCCATTAGTGCTGTGATTAAAGGTGTGGGATCTGTTACTCCTTTAGACTGGTTCAATCTTATGTATCCCTGGGTGGCCTTGAACTCAGAGAGATCAGTCAACCTCTTAATCCTGAGTCCTAGGATTAAAGGTGTGTAGCACCTGACCTTCTAGCTTCTGGCTGCTGGAATTAAAGGTGTGTACCTGGTTTCTATGGCTTGTGGCTGACTTTGCTTTCTGAATTTTCAGGCCAGCTTTAATAAGTCATAAATAATATATCACCACATACAATTCTCTAGTAACTAATAAGTACATAATAGTATTAGAAGTATTAATATTATGTATTATTATGATGTAATAATATAAAAGTATAATAATATTATAAAGTACTAATACATATATTAATACTATATTTAGAGGTAGATTGAAATGTTTTAGGGCTTATACAATTTGGAGCCTTTAAGAAAAATTACTAAATTTTATGAATGTAGTCATGCTAGGGATCCTTTCAGGGCCTTGAGTAAGTGAAGATCCCACGGTTTAGCTACATCAGCCAAAACCCATGAAGACACATGCATGAGACGAAAAGACCTGCCTAACTTTGAAATGTTGGCATCAGGTGTGAACGTTGTTTATTTTTCTGTAGTTTGGATTAACTCCCACCTTTCAGAATACTACCTGGTATTCGTGTTCTTAAAGGTTTCAGTACCAAGGTGCAGCTCAGGAAGGCCCACCCCGTTTACAAGTTCGAGGAAGGAGGGAAGCTGAGTCTAGAAATGTGAGATGCATTCAGAAGTGTCCTGGTTGAAGAAGGCAACCAGAGCAGAAGCTTTGCTCACAAATGTAAGTCTTTGCTTTAGGAGGCTGGCTACTCCCCAGTTGTTGATTCTGAAAACATTTTCAGTAGAAAACCAAAATGCTGTCATGGAATTGTCAATAGATGCAGAAGTCTCAAAAACAATTGTGGGTGGAGTAAGAACAGAAATGAGTGAGCAAGAGAGAATGGAAGGAGCTGACTGGGAAGATAAATGCTACATATAAACCCTGTGTGAGTACACAAATGCAACTTCCAAGTGTGCTGTGGATGATTTCATTTCCCGATTAACTCGTAAGCAGCTAAGGATTCTGAATTGATCAAATTAATTCCTGGTGTCAGCACGAGAATACTTACTTGGCTTTGAGAAACTGCAGGCATGGAATAAAAGAATTAAGGGCATCCTTAGTGTAAGGTCAAGTTCAAAACAGCATTTCCCCCTTACTGTTTCACTGTGTAAGCCGAAGATGCCTAGAAAGGAGTCAATCAGCTAAAGATCCAGCAAGAGGGAGTTCTTCAGGGAGAAGACTTTCAGGAACGCTTCGTGAGACAGGCATTTTTCTTCTCTCTTGAAATCATTGCTGGTGAAGCATGGAGTTACATACACGTACCAAATAACATAGCACCCAGCTATTCTTTCAGGAGTTACTTTTATTTTTCTGTAACAAACTTTAAAAGGATATGTCTTTTTACGTGTGAGTCGTTTGTGTGCATGTGCCAATAAACCCATTTAAAACAGAGTCTTAGGGAGAATAAGAGATTTCAGAGTACTTAGCCAGAAGACGGGGAAGTAAGAGTGTAAGAGCCAGAAATGGCTCTAGTAAAACAATGTTTTGGGGACACAGCCAGGCATTTGTACATATGAACTGACAGTGGCTGAGACTATAGGCACAACACTTACATAAGACCAAGCCAGACAGAAAATTCCCAGTATGGAAAGGGGAAGGGACCAAGAAGCCCTACCACTAATTGAGAAGCTATTGCCAGTTTCTGGTTGCTGAGGGAGGGAGTGAGAAGCAGTTTTCTTCAGGAATGCAGACCAAGCAGCTTATCCATGGCTAGTAGATGGTCTTCTACCCTGAACATACTGGCAGCATTAAGTGAACTTAGTGGGTTTAACAAAAAAGAAGACACAGGCAATTGGGAGAGAATAGTAGTGGTGGAAATTGGGAAGGAATGGAAGAGGAGGGAATGGGAGTTATTGCCTGATGTTATCCATGAATGAGAGAGAGGGAGGGAGAGAGAGAATACTGCCTGTGTTGCCTTTAAGATCTCAAGTTTAATGATGATATTCCGATCTGTGCCCACAGTAATGGAGTTACTGGTTTAACACAAGCACTCTATTTATTTAAAGGGAGTCTCCAGCTAGACACATAACTTCTCTCACAGATGAGGTACAGCATGCACAGCTGCCTTTGTACACACCTGTGGGGAAATGACGTTTTTATCCCTGTGATTTCCGTGTGAGCCCTTTGAAAAAAATGCTCCTAAAATATTTGTCTCTTTATTGTTTGAGCTCCTGATAGGACTGGACTCCCATAGTCCGTTTTGAATGAGGTGGGGCCATGTGACTAGTTTTGGCCAAATATCCATGAGCAAAGGTAATTACGACTTGCAGGCTGATTATTACTCTTCTAGAGCTTTTACTCTATGGATTTTACAATGGCAGCTGCTCTTTGAGCCCGTGTTAGATAAACAGCCCCCTCCTTACCTAGCATGGACAGGTAACATGAATACAACTACTCTTTGGAATAGTTTGTTATTGCAACACACCCTATACATAGTCCTACTTGAGCTGTCCCCTATCTGGGGACAGTTTTACGTAAAGCATAATACTTATGCTCAGATTGAGTAAAAAATAAACAAACCATTTGACACTTGAATTTCTTCTATTTCTAGAAATCATAGTAATTTCAGTTCTTGTAGATTTTTACTTTTATTTAATTTATTTTTGATGAGAGCTCCAAGGAGTTTTTTGTTCAAATTACTAAGAAATGGGAGCTGACCAAATCACTTGTGGAAATTAATTTTTGTTCATAGGTATGAGATTAGTATCTGATCTTAAGCAAACTGCCTTCCTCCATGTGGCTATGTATTGCAAAATCCACTGAGGGCCTAAATGGAAGAAAATGTAGAAAAAGGCAGAAATTCACTTTGGCTAACTGAACTTGGTTGCCCTGAGTCCTTGTACTTGGACTTACTCTGGCACCACTTTTGGTTCTTAGGTCTTTTGTCTTACATTAGAGTTATATCACCACTTTGTAAGGGAAGCAACTTGGAGATGTCAGATTGTGGAACTTATCAGCCTCTCTACTCTCAGGAAATTATTAACCTCACCACAACTCCATCTCTATCATTCTATTTTTCTGGATGACTCTGTCTTGTTTTCAACTAGATACAAGTTAAAGTTACTTGGGAATAGAAACCTCAATTGAGAAAACACTTCGTTAGACTTTCTGTAGGTAAGTTTCAAGCACATTTTGCTTTAATGAAGATTTAAAAGTTATGTATATGACTGTTTTGTTTGTGTGTATGTATGTATACTATATGTATGCTGGTACACTCAGAGGTCAGAAGAGGGCACCAGATCTTCTGGAACTGGAGTTAAGCATGGTTGAGATCCACCATGTGGGCACTGGGAATGGAACCCAGGTCCTCTGCAATAGCAACAGGTTCTCTTAAGCTCCAGACATTTTCTACAGCCAACTTTACAGCTCCAGGCATTTTCTTGATTAATGGGTGAGGTGGAAAGGCCCAGCCGTCTGTGGGATATGCCTCCCCTGGGCAGGCTGTATTGTGTACTATAAGAAAACAAACTGAACAAGTCATGGGGAACAAATCTGTAAGCAATATTCTCTGTGGGTTGTGGTTCCTGCTTTCAGGTTCCTAGCCTGATGTTCCCTCATGATGGACTATTAGCTATCAGTGGAAATGAACCCTTTCCTACCTAAGTTGCTTTTGGTCATGGTGTTTTGTCACTGAAACAGAAACCTAACTAGGACAGACCCTAAGTAACTCATTAACTAATTTTTTTTTCTTTTTCTTTTTCTTTTTCTGTATAGCTTTGACTGTCCCGAAACTCACTTTTTAGACCAGACTGGCTTTGAACTCACAAAGATCCTGCCTCTGCCTCTGGAGTGTTGGGATTACAGGCATGCGCCACCATTTCCCGGCTTCGTTTTTTTTTTTTTTTTTTTTCCTTGAAAATTTTCCCTGCCTTTGTTCTTTGGTTGCAGTGGGTCTGGGAGATTCTCTTTCTACACAGGGACTTCCTAGCTGTAACCTTGGGCTCTTCTTCCTCTTTTAACACCTTAAATATTATCTAGTACTATTGTCTTCTCACTTTAAAACTTGATGCTAATGACCATGAATATTTGCTTTCATCTTTAAAACTCAACCATGGGCACAAGAACTGTGTTGAAGATACCTCCTACTGCGGTTAGGATACTCCTATCAATGCCTATATCATCTTCCCTTCCCTCAAATTCTCTGTTAACAGCCGGATTTTGGTTTTGTATTTTCATGATTGAGGAGTGAAATCTCTGTCCATTGAGCTATTAAGCTAGAGATATGAGAATAATAATGATTCTATCATATGTGTTTCAATTCAATTGTGTTTTGTGCCCAAATCTCTTCAATGTATCTAATGCCAAATTTCTCATTTTCTTCAGAAATGAATATTGTACCCCTTTAACTGATTCACTCCCTTCCTTCCTTAGCTTTGTAACTTATCTTCCACATGACAGTCAGCTGATCTTTCCAGACACAAAGCTGAATGTTCCCCTCTTAGGAGTAAAATTCACCTGTAGCTCTTCATTGACTCAGGACTATGTTCAGAATTTCAATGGCACATAATACCCTCTAGAATGATTGGTTTTTGCATTTCCCTTGACTGCCTGTATCTTTTATGTCTATGTCTAGTCTGCTGGAATCCATTAAAGCCCCAAATATCCATGTTTTCTTTTACTATTCAAGACAACATTTCTGATAAGAATAGGATGACTGACTCTTCCAGTGTGCCTGGGATTTTCTTGCTTTAGCTTTGTGTCTCTCCTCCATCATCCACAACCCTGCATTTCCAGGCAAGCTAAAATGGCTTGCCACTTTAGTTCAAAATATCTTTTTTTCCCTCTAGATGTCCTTTGTTTGTTTTTTTAGGGGGTGATCCTTTAAAAGCTGTCTTCTCTTAGAAATGACGCTCCAATCTAGCCCTTTTCACTCTAGATTGAAACATGTGTGCTTGTATAAGACTCGGGAGAAAGGACCAACTGCATTTGATTATAGTCTAGTCTTGCTATACTTTGTGTTTTCTGAAGACAGATGCTGTGTTTTGTTCCTCCACACATGTCTTTATGTCAAACACATCTGGCACAGTGTTCAGCACATGACTGCTCACTGATTTCTGTTTGCTGCGCAATACTAGAAAAATCCAGAACATCTCTTAACTTTCAAGGATCATAGTGACCATTCTGTTGAGTAGATTAGAGCTTCCAATGCTTTTGCTGTTTCTACTTTTATAATGAAATGTTTTCTTTCCCCCGGTTTACTATCATCATTTAACTTAAAAAGCAGTGATTCTTTCCTTATTATTATAGTGGATGCCATTTAATATGTTTAACATTTGAGCATCCTCCAAGTTTGTTCTATCTGAAAAGATTTAGAGATGTTTGGGAGAATTAAACATCTTTTCAAACAGGAGTTCTTATAATAAGCCCCAAATGCTATGAAAACTATGTCTAGAGCAAGGAAGTTTGACTTCTGCTTACCAGGACTTTGTAATCCCAGTGGTGATTCAGGCACATAGACTTAAGCACAGAATGTTTTCTTGAGAATTTCAAGGGTAGGAAGGCCTGGTGAGTAGAGAACAAATCACAGATGTATAATCTAGTGCCTGGAATTTCTACACCTTTTAAAGTACAGAATGTTCAGTTGGTAGAGGTAAGTAGACTGAAGTGTTTAATTTGTTAGTTCTCAAATACAACCAAAAGAAGGCATAATATTTGAAACACAAAATCTCAATTTCATTTTCTTTCAGTGATAATTTGTTTTTTTTTTTTGTTTGCCCTGATTTTAATTTTTAAGAATTTTCCATCTCCCATTGTTCCTTTACAATGAATCCTGTTCTTTGTTATTGTCATAATCCCATCTATCAGAGAATGTTCATAATGGTTTTTAAATGTTCTCTTATATCCTGCATGACTTGATTTCCTCTGTATTTCCATTTTTATTATTATTTATGCTAGTGAATTTTCTCAAACACTTGTCATTCTTGACTATCTATTTATATTTAAAGGTGAGGCAATTGAAAATATATCAAATGTATCATTAGCTATCTGCTAATGATTTTTCCAGGTTGAACATGTCCTCTTCAGCTGTCACCCATGTGATGGGTTTAAGCGGTAGGGCTTACCAGGGTGATTAGGGAACAAGAGCTCCTCTTTCTTTTCTGTGTGACATTAAAGTCCCTATAGAAACCCTTCATGCATCATTGGGCTGTCTTGATCTTTCATGCTCTGCCATGTGATAGCACAGGCTTTCCCCCTTCCAGATGTTGCAACAAGATGCCATCTTGGAAGCAGGGATCTGTTCTCATCACACCAAACCTGCCACTTCCAATGATCTAGGACTTCTCAGCTTTCAGAACTGTGAGAAACTAAAATTCTTATAATTATTCAGGCTTGGGGTTTTGCTCTAGTGGCACAAATGGAGAGAAAGAGATTAGCTGTAGTCGGTCAGAAGGGACCCAGCTTTTTCATTGGGAGCTGTCAATTTGGAGTGCCTTTTCTTTGATGGTTTTCTAAGGAGGCATCCTCTTAACATACTGTTCTCTGATGGAATCTAAGTCCCTCTGTATATGCAAGGGGACATAGGGGAGACAGCGGGAGCCACTCTTGTTCTTTTTTGAAACTCAACAGGCATCCTGGTCTGAGCTCCATTTCCCCACTAACCTCTCCTTAAGCCTGTTGTATGGTTCTGGGTCATTCAGATTCAAGTTCTCTGGAGAGTAAATCTCTTGTTTTCATGAATGGGGGAGTGGTGAAGGAAGGGGAGGAATAAGCTCTAAACTTGTGTGGGGTTGTTAGGAAAGGCCTGTGGTTCTCACCCTTCACACAGAGTTTCAGTTAACACCTCTGGTTTTAGTAGCACACTGGACTCCTTCTCTGTGCCATTTCTTTTCCTGTCTATTCTCATACTTCAAATCTGCCAGTGAGGCCCTGGCTATGGATCAGAGGCATCTTCCCTGATAGGACACTCATAACTTCTTTCATATACTAAGGCTGTTGTTAATCCTACTTCTGTTTTCTGTCTCTATAAAACCTGTTGAAACCCATAAGACCAGTGGCATTTTATGCTATTTGTTTCTCTTTGTGGCTTGTGCTTTCTGATGCCCATTTTTAAAAGTGGGAAGTGTGTTTATGGAATAGGGAAAAAAAATGGATGTATGCATTCAACCTGATGTTACTCTGAGTATTTATGTTAGATTCATAAATTTATTCCTCTTTAATTGGACAGTTTTACTCATTAATATCTATTCATTTAGTATTCTGTTTCTTATTCTTTTAGAAGCAGAAGTACTTTAAAATTTTATTATTATGGTATGTGTGTGCATATGCATATGGTGTGTGTGTGTGTGTGTGTGTGTGTGTGTGTGTGTGTGTGTGTGTGTGTGTGTATGAGTGTTATATGTGAATGCAGACCTGCATGTGTGCACTGGCACATTTGTGGTGGTCAGAGGACAACTTGGGGAAATCTGTTCTCGCCTTCCATTTTTTCCAGGGCTTGGATTTAGGTAGTTAGACTTTCACAACAGATGTCTTATTCCAGGTCAGCAGATCTCTTTCCTCCATTCTTCCTAGTCACTATAAATTCAAAAAAAGTGTACTGTTGACGACACAGTCTATGTATGTACTTGAAGCTATCCTCTTTATGAATTCTAGGGAAAAAATTGAAAAGCAAATGCCACAGTGCCTCCCGAGAGGCAGCTTTGCTTCCCATGGTTTCAGTTACCCACAGCCAACTGCTGATTGATGTTATTAAGGAAATTACAGAAGGAAACTTTTTCATAATTCATGGGTATTACAACGTCAGACACTTCTATGGAGAAAGAACTTTCATGTCCTTATTCTTTCCACAAACAAACAAATGAACCAAATTCGAGACTTTGTTGATTTTTGTTTCTGTTCTCTATTTTTTTACTTTCCATGTCCTACTTGAGTTACACTTGCCACTCACTATTCTAATGAAAATAGAACATCTCTTTCATTGTACCTATTTTTTTTTTAACCCAGACTGTTTTCCACACTGCCATTGTAGTGGTGGCTTAAAAACAGGTGTACTCATAATCCCAGGAGAGAAATTGTTAGAAATCATCCAGGTTGGTGAACTTTAGAGAGGTCTGTGAGTCCCTTGAATTATGCATCAAAATTAATATTTACTGGGCTAGGTATATAGCTCAGTGGTAGAGCACTTGACTAGTGTGTGTGTGAAGTCCTGGGTTCAATCTACAATACTGAAAAATTATTCAAGCAAGCAAGTAAACAAAAAACCTCAAATAATGTTTATTATTTATTTCAGAGGAAATGCCCAGGTATTTTATCATGTCCTTGAAAACATTTGTGCTATCCCATCTATTAAAAATTGATCTACAGAGGGTTAAAGTTGGTGAATAGTCTTGAGAATGGCTGATGCTTCTTCCCCAAAAGACTCTATTACTTTTCTAGAAATTTGACCACCAGAAATCCAGACAAAACCTGTCATTACCATCTTTTCCCCACCTAAAGTTTAATGAAGTGTCTGTAAAACTGACTACTGATTCATTCATCAGAAAACAGACTATTAAAAAGCAGGCATAAATACATTTTGCATATCACTAAAGTCATGCAAATGAAGGAAAGCTCTGCAAGAGCAGATAGTAATTTTTCAATTAAATATGGTCAATGTGGTGCTTTTTGATATCTTAGTCAGTATTCAAAGCTCTCAGATTGCCATACCTACCTGTGTTATTTGGGGTCACTGCTTTTAAACACAGGCACCAACCTAGAAATCCCTACCCCACTAAAAGCATGCATGCTTTGACTTCCTTATTTGTACAATTTCAGAGATTTCACTCCATTTAACACTTTTATGTTTATGTACATAAATATTTATGGAGAAACAGACTCGAGTATTAAAAAAAATTGTCATTCAGTTTCCTAGACTTCATCAGGCTGTTTGCAAAAGGCTATTTCACAAGCACACAAGTTACAAATCAAAGAGATGTGACATGTTTTTATATTATCAGGCAACATGGTGAAGAAAAAAAATGAAATGGAGTTTGTGATCTTTATTACTCAAGGTGACAAGTTAATATGTGGGTGATGGTGTGCGGCCACCAAATGAGATTTGTTGGATCTCTGGAACTGTATAAATTGTCCGAAGAGAGTGGAAAGCTTCCATACCACAGAGCGATTCCCGTGATCTCCTGAGGAAGTTAGATTGGAAACTTAAAGCCCACGATTGTTTGCAGGCAGTAAAATGTGTGAACTGGTGAGTGCGAAGAGACTGGGGCTGCATGAAGAATTTTAATGACCTAAAGTTTCTTTTCTTTTTATTAATTTAGCAGAGGGAGGGCAGTGAGACTGGGAAGCCATCAATCTTGCAGATGTCCTTTTCTTTGACACAGGGCAATGAATGGCTGATTTGGCACAAGCATTAAAGAGCAGGAAGCCAAAAAATAGAATCAAGTAAAAATGATTTTATAGTCGTTATTCTTCCTAAGAATATCTGTGCTTCCAGAGGCACATGTCATAGACAAGAAAATGCTATTGGAAATTCAGGTCTCTGCATGGAGGGGCTGTGGGCCATTTGGAAAGATGTACTGATTGAACGGGACACACATCTCTCGGGCTGCTCCCAGACCTGCTCAGAATTCAAAGCTGTGCTTCTCCTGTTTGCTCATAAGACAGGTGAGTTAAGTTCCTTGCTGGTTACAAAGGGCCAGGGAGGGGAATGAGTTATTTAAAGCCAATCATTCATTATTATCTCCTTTCATATTGACCTAATATCAGAAGAGAGTCACCAATCCACATAGGACTACAAGGCCATTTTCAATCTGTTTATAAGAGCTTCTCAGTCCTTACTGGGATGAATGGAAACAGAATAAGCTTAAAACACCTGTCAGACTAAATGAGCCAAATATTTCTGCTGTGGCACCAGTAAGTGGCTCCCCCCTAATTTAATTCAATTGAACTTAATTCTACATCTCTGTGTGAGGGCTTGCATACATGTGCACCACATACATGCCTCGTTCCCAAGAAGGCCTGAAGAGGGCCTTCTGAAGTTGAAGGTAGTTGTGAAATGCCACATGAATTCTGGGAATTGAATCTCGGTCCTCTGAAAGAATAGCAAGTGCTCTTAACCACTGAGACATCTGTTTGGGCCCATAATTGATTTTTCAGTGCCAATTTCAACCTGTATGTTTTGGAGGGGATGGGTTTTTGGACAGTGCCATTCTGTATTTTCCTTAGGAGCAATTGTAGGGTTGGAAAATTGCTTTAAAATCTTTGTTAAGTGTTAATATGGAAATTCCCTATTTAAACTGCTTCATATTTCTACTTTTTCACTGCACAATGATAATTTATTTTTGTCTCTTTGAGAGTGTCCAAAAAGGACACCAATTATAAGTTCACTATGGACATAGTCCCAGAATCTTACCTTTTAATTAGGACAGCATCACAACACTTGACTCAATGAAAACACAGTGTTTATCTTATCAGGCCCTGTTTTCACTCATTTAAAAATTACTTGACTATGAAAAACCAGATCTCAAGGCTTTTAATGTTCTATGAAACCAGAGAGCAAAATGGCTTTAAAAGGAACATTCAACTGAATCCAAGAACTCCTATTCTATGTCAAATGCCATGACAGGCATTGGGGAGAAAAAAGCAATTGTTAGACCATACAGGGAAGCAGAGATGCTTAACAGACAACTGTGACCCAAGTGATAAGTGTTGTGATCAAGAATTCTGTTCCGTGATTTCGGTGTCAGTCAATTTCTGATCTGGTTCATCTCATCTGCCAAAAAAAAAAACAAACAAAAAAACAAAAAACAAAAAAAAATCCATGCATGAGGAAATGTCACCTCTCCGCACCACTGGAAATGACTATTTATCAAGTTGTCACTTACTTAGATAATTTTACTAGGTATTACCCAACAGATGATATTGAGGGACTATAAGGACTTTTTAGTAGGGGGGCATTTGACTCACAAGCTCTGATATTCATGTTTGGTGCACTAAGCCAACTTTCTATTCTGACCTTTCATTGAAGGACTAGATGATTCATTTCCACGGGACTTTCTGGTAATGCAAATCCTCACCATCAATAACCTTATCCCTCTCTTCCTTGCCCCATTCAACTCCCATGAACATATTTATGGGATACAAGTTGAGTTGCTTTTGAAGTTTTCTGAAAATAGTTGCTTTTTATCTTAAGGCCAATTTGTCTTTGTTTTAGGGGCTTTTTAAAAAAAATTTATTTTTACCATGTAAAAAGTAAGAGTCAGTTATGTATTTTAATCCAGGAGGTCCCCAAATTTCAGAACTCTGATGGACTGATAAAGGAGGAAGCAGGGTATCTCACACACTTTCCTGTGTGGCTTGTGTCTGCCCTGTGTGCACCTATAGCATTAAGAGTTGGAACTAGTGTTCATGTCATGTACAGATTTCCTCCATTCTCGCCTCTTTGTAACCCGTGGGGATCTTTTTTGACTTTTCATCCTCTGGCCTTCAGTTTGCCATCTTGTTCTTTTAGTATCTGATATCCTTACAGTAGCTGTTAAAAGCCCCATAGAGACCATTTTATTTGTTTCACTCCCACTTGTCATTAACTCTGAGCATGTATTATATTTACCTGCCCAACCATTTCAGGGCACAAGCTAGGAACCTTTGTATGCGTGCTGTCAAACAGAGGTCAGGTAATACTGCCTCATTCAAAGTCACCTCTGAGGGAGGGAGACCTTGGATATGGAAAGAAAACCACCATGGCATATTGGAAGCTTCCTGGGACTGCGTACAACTTGTGTCTCTATTATAAGCACATGATCCTGGGGTAAGGGTCCATGAATAAGTTGAAACATTAGTTTTGCGATGCTAGGTGGTAATATTGTTTAACTTGTGTTCTTGATATATACTTTACCTGCACAATGTTCCAGTGATGTTTGAGTCTTACAGAATAGTGTCTCCTGAGCAAATCTCTTACTCCTCTGGACACATCCTAGGTAGGCTACTCATCTTCACTGTAAAGAGATGAGCACTGTATCTCCATGGGGAATGTTTAAAAATACATAAAGGAAAATTGCATCACCTCAAGTACACTGAAGAGCAGGCAACCAACCTGCCAAGTTTTCCCCTGCCCTGGAGAGTTACAATAATTATTGTAAGCACAGACAAAGCTAGGTTTTTCTTGCAGGTATGTTTCAGTGATTTCATCTTAGACTTTGGATGGAGCTAAAGGAAATTGCTGCAGTGTGGCCAGCAGGGGGCAGCAGATTATCATGATTGATAGAAAGGCTTGCCTAAGCACTGCAGAATGCCCAGGTCTCAGGCCTGTGGAGCCTGTGTCTACTGTGAGCATTTGGATAGATGAAAACATATTGAAATATCTCTGGTTCCTGGCTTTCCTTTAACCTCGGAGCTCACACCCAGCCTCAGAGGCCGGTGATCAGCTAAGGAGGATGGCACAGTTGGCAGGGTCTGTTTGTAAGCATTGTTGTGGAACCTCAGCATCTTTTCCAATCCTTCCTTATTTTATTCACAGGATGGAGATGATCTGTGAGAGGAATTGGGATACCATTCTTCTGTCTGCTTGCAATACGGGGAGGCAGGGGTGGGTCTTTCTGGATCTTTCTCTTTAAGTCAGAAAAAAGATAAGTTGTCCAGATTTAATGATGATGTTGAAATATTTATTTGGCCTTCAGGAAAGGGACACACTTCTTAATGTTCTTATGAGTGGCTTCCTTGGCCATATTTCTTAGAAAGGTTTTCAAAATGATCCCATCACAATCCTGCATCATCTAGCCCAGAATCAATATCTCACCTTGAATGGTAGTTACTCTTCCATGCCATCTGCAACTTGCTGACACGTCTTTATTTACAATGAGTTCATTTAGGGCAGTGGAGAAGGACAGAGATCAACAGTTAAAATGACTCCTTTTGACAGTTCAGTAGGTCTAGGTATGCCTCATCTATTCTTTGGAGTTTACAATGGATTCAACCTGGTCTTTTTGAAAATAGTTAATGAATATCAAAGTGGTTAATTATGATCATGTGACATTTAAGACCATTTATGCCCTGATATTTCACTTATCATCTCGGTTCTCCTTTTCAACATTTCTGTGGGGTTTAGGGAGCTTGACAATGTCCTTTGTTTCTTTTGGTAGGTAAGATCTGTGCCCCTTCATCACAGGGAGCACACAGAGCACTTTGGATAGAAGACCGAAGACCCTTGTGAATACTCATCCCTCTACGTGCTGACATTTTAACTGTATCAGAACCTGCATGCTGGGGCTGATTGCTTAACCATAAATGTAGGTCCCTGCCACGTATTAGCTGATCAGTTTTTGGCAAATTACCAAGTCAATTTAGAATCTGGTTTAGGATTTCATAGGTACATGAGAAATTAAGGCATAAAGGTGAGATAGGGCATCTATACCAGGCTTATGGGATTTTCATTTTACCAGGGAAACCTATTATCAGGTGATGCTAATGTGGATATATATTCGTACTCATTTCTTGTGCTCAGTTTCCACCTGATGTTTCAGGATGTCCATGGTCTCTTATGGTGCTAGAAACCTTTGAGAGAGAAGTTCTACAGCAACAAAAACCTTATACAAAGAACACATTACAATAAACTCCAGCATAATTTATTTAACACAAATTTATATAGCACTTACTATGTGCCATGGACTCTTTTAAACACTGTGTAAATATTAGCTAACTTAATCTTCATTATAATGTGAGAATTCTGGTTGAATTTCAATTAAGTGATGCAAGAAATCCCATAGCCCAGTGCATGAGATTATAACCCTTCAATAAATATTTGTTGGAGGAATGAATACCTGTGAGTGACTCAATCAATCAGTCTGTCTTGTTTGGCTATCAAAAAAGCAAACAACACACCAGGCTGTGATATTAAGTGGCTTAATATGTTAAGAGAAACTGGAAACACAGGTACTCTTTTCACAGTTCTGTTCAGTTTGTACCAAGGTTCCGTACGTAATTCTGTCTCCTGGACAATCACTTATTTTATCATTGGCTTAGATCTTTAAATGGTATAGAATCTATAGTCTTTGGTGATCCATAGATGGCTAAATTAAATCTATCTTTAATATTTGGGTAGATGAATCTAAATTTTCTTTTTTTGTCATTATTTAAGATTTGGAGCAAAAAGTCTCAATTAAAACATTAAGATTTGTTGACTTTCTTCCTCATAATTTGAATTGTATCTTTTTTGTTCTAGTCTGAAAAAACACCTGTATCATCTTATCAGTCACCAGAGGTCAGTAAAAAAGTGCAATATTTTGTATTCCTTTATCATAATTAAAAATATCTAAAAGTGCTGGGCATTGATGGCACATACCTTAATGCCAGCACTTGGGAGACAGAGGAAAGTGGATCTCTGGGTTCGAGGCTAGCCTGGCCTACATAGTGAGTTCCAGGACATCCAGGGCTACATAGAGAAAATCTGTCTTGAAACACACACACACACACACACACACACACACACACACACACACTATACATATATATATATGTATATATATATATACATATATATATATATATAATATCCACAAGCTAATCCTGAAGAATAAGTTTCAGTTTCAGACACTATTTGGGAACATTAAGGAAGGTAAATACCAGTTTTTCATGAAGCTATGTTGTGTGTGTGTGTGTGTGTGTGTGTGTGTGTGTGTATGCACACACATGCACGTGCACAAATGTGTGTTTAGGTTTTTGAGAAGGGTCTCACTCTTTAGCCTTGTCTGGTCTAAAATTCAAGATCCTTCTACCTTATCATCCTAAGTAAATGTTTTTACTCACCAAAAATATGCAATTCAAATTATAAGGAAAAAATCAGCAAATCTTAATGTTTTAACCGAGACCATAAAATCTTTTGCTCCTTTTTAGTCTCACTAAATTAATTGGGTTTACTCTTGAATCCTACTTGTTGAAACATAATTAACATGACAGAAAAGAGTCTGTACATGTATAATAGCAATCTAAGACTTCAATAGCACTGGCCTGTCTTGTAACAAGTCTTCCTTTATCCCTCTGGCTCCCAAATAATGACATGGAGACTTCCTATTAATTATGAAAGCTCAGCCCAAAGCTTAGGTTTGTTTCTAACTAGCTCTCATAAGTTAAATTAACCCATTTATATTAATCTACATTCTATCACATGACTTGTGGCTGTTACCTCTCCTTCTGTACCTCCTGCTTGCTTTGTGTCTCCTGGCATCTTTGTCTTTCTTCTTCCCAGTGATCTTTGTCTCCAGAAGTCCTGCCTAACCTCTTCCTGCCTAGCTATTGGCCATTCAACTCTTCATTAAACCAATCAGAAGGTGCCTTGGCAAAGACACATCTTTACACTGTAAACAAATATCCCCCGAAACGCCATCCCTTTTATCTCACTCCTTAACTGTCAACCAAAACATTATGTCTTCCTGAGGCATGACAAACATCAGGTGAAATGGAATTTGATTTTTTTCTTTTTACCAAACTACTGAGAAGTGGCAACTGAAGGTTCTTGGACATATATGGGTAAGTTTCCATGGGGAAAACATTCATTTCACTCCAAGGTAATTCTCATGCTATTTGCCTTACCTATTTTTTCTTTCTTTTTTTCTTTTTTTTAAAATCTCGAAACAGTTTTAATGGTAGATGCATAGACAATATACACATGCTTGTAAGTAAATTAAAAACATAACACAATAATATTGAGATTGATTCCCTACAAGTTTGCACTGGTGTAAAGAAGCATAAACAAGAACTGAAAGCTGTTTTGGTTTTACAACGACATGACAATTAGGAGATGTCAGATGTGCAGTTTTAAGTTGAGCATGTAAGTAGTAGCAGTACAGGGGACCTCTCAGGTGGATTCAGGGACAGATCATCTTTTTTTTTTTTTATTAATTCAAGTTAGGGAACAAGCTTGTTTCACATGTAAGTCCCTTCTCCCTCTCCCTCCCCTCCCCCCATCCCTCCTCCCCACCCACCACCCACCACTCCCCAGGCAGGGTAGGGCCCTCAATGGGAGCTCTGCAAAGTCCACCAAATCTTCCTGTGCTGGGCCTGGGCCCTTCCCCATGTGTCCAGGGCCAGAGTGCATCCCTTCACGTGGGATGTGCTCTCAAAGTCCCTTCTTACACCAGGGAAAAATGCTAGTCCAGTTCCAGAGGCTCCCTGGAGTGCAGAGGCCTCCTTATTGACATCCATGTTCAGGGGGCTGGATCAGTCTTGTACTGGCCTCCCAGATAGCATCTGGGGTCGATGTGCTCTCCCTTGTTCAGGCCAACTGTTTCTGTGGGTTTCCCCAACCTGGTACAGACCCCTTCGATCTTCATTCCTCCCTCTCTTCAACTAAATTCCAGATTTCAGCTCAGTGTATTTTTGTGGATGTCTGTCTCTGATTCCATCAGCCACTGGATGAGGGCTCATGTTTGTCTTTTTGTGACTGGGTTACCTCAGTCAGGATGGTTTCTTCTAGTTCCATCCATTTGCCTGCGAATTTCAAGATTCCATTGCTTTTTTCTGCTGAGTAGTACTCCATTGTATAAATGTACCACATTTTCTCTTTCCATTCTTCAGTTGAGGGGCATCTAGGTTGCTTCCAGGTTCTGGCTATTACAAACAATGCTGCTATGAACATGGTTGAACATATGTCCTTGTTGTATGAACATGCACTATTTGGGTATATACCCAAGAGAGGAATGGCTGGATCTTGAGGTAGATTGATTCCCATTTTTCTGAGCAACCGCCATACTGATTTCCAGAGTGGTCTTACAAGTTCACACTCCCACCAGCAATGGAGGAGTGTTCCTTCTTCTCCACATCCTCTCCAGCATAGATTGTCATTGGTATTTTTGATTTTAGCCATTCTGACAGGTGTGAGGTGGTATCTCAGAGTTGTTTTGAGTTGCATTTCTCTGATGGCCAAGGATTTTGAGCACTTTCTTAAGTGTCTTTCAGCCATTTCAGATTCCTCTGTTGAAAATTACCTGTTTTTTCTTAGCCCGTACTTCTACAAATCATGGCCCATTCTTTTGGGATAAATTACAGACATTTCTTTGGCCACTTTCCCTAAATGTTTGGCAGTTTGCTAACCTGTACTTTATCTGTTCTGCTAGGTTGAAGACTTCCTAAGAGTAAGTTGCATATATTTGCTTTCTTGTTTGTTATATTTTCTCTGTTATATTATACTCTGGTGTTCTTTACCTTTCTTTGATAGCTTTATATTCTAACTTTGTATGACTACAAACCAAATAGAAGAAAATACAAAAGGTGAAAACTCAAGCAAATTTAGGTATTGGCCTCACAAATTATAGATTACCTTAGGTAAAATTATAAAAGTGTTACCAAGAGCCTCTTTTGCTTTGTTTTATATTTAATCTCTTTCAACCTTACATGAATCTAATCATGACAGAAGACCTTAGATAGCTGGAAGTTTTCTCTGGTGGATAAAGTACTGAAATTTGATATTCCAAAGTGTAAGTTTCATCATCAAAAACATTATCCAAATAGATCTCTAGTAAGTTATTGAAGAATGCATATTCAAATTCTTTTGAAAGATTTCTTTATAAAAGTCATGAATCATGTATGTCTTCACAAACTACAGTGCTTAAATTTATGATTGTATTAATAGTAATTTACTTTTAAGCTCCTTGGAATTATAATGCCAGACATATTGTTAAGCGCATGTACTAGGTTTTTGATAATTACCTTTTGGGAAACATCTGTGTATATACACATTTGAGTGAAATATTCCAATTTTTGGCATCCTGTCCCTATTTGTAACTGAAGTTCTTAATCAGGGTGATTTTGGCATATTTCCAGGCATAGCGTATTTGAATAGAATTCTGTAACAGCTTTTATTTCTGACCAAACTTAAAATCTCTGAAATAGCAGAGGTGCTTTTGTGTTCATAAAGATTGGAAGACAATGAGCCATTTTCTGCTCAGAGATTATACTTAGTGCTTTCCGAAACTCACAATAGTTCATTATTATAATTATACTTTTATCACAGACTGACAAATATAAGTATTGTCTTTTCTTCTTGTTTTAGCTTTTCTAAGCATATTTCTTTCTTAAGGCCATTCACAAACATTTAAATTCAATTACATTCTTTAGCTTGCATATGATATACTTATACTGTCTTTGGGTAAATGGTTGATGATTGTTTTCATAGCTGTGTTATAGGCTTTAGCATTACTCAAAGAATCTAGAATTTAAATTTTGAAAAGTTGAAAATGTTTTCTTCTCAGAAATGCTGATAGATTGATTCTTTTCTTCCTTTCTTAGACTGGATCCATGATAGATGTCAGAGGGGGACAAGGTCATACATTTCTCTTATGTATGATCTAATTAATAGGAAGATCTGTGGATAACAATGAGCCCACTGTGGGCAAGTTACAGGGTCTTCTTGCTAGTATAGGCCTGTGGCAATGGAATGCATGAGGCTGGTTCTCACTTGCCAGCAAGAACAGTACAAGAGGTGACATAAAAGTAAATATTTAAGTCTTATGAAGAACTTCCTGTGGATTTGGTCTGTTCTCTAAATGTAATGGCAATGCATCTCAGCTATGACATCATAGAAAATGGAATTTGTATTGTTTACTACATGATGCATGTTTTAGTTTAAATTAACTTCACATAAAGTCATCATCTTGAACAAAATCTTATCAAACTGAACATGTTTTTTACTGCATGTAGTGTAATTAAAAATTTTAGACATCATTTTTTTTCAGTTGGAAATTTATTTGACTTCATTAAAAACCAATTATTACAGACTTCCAAATAATATATCAGATGATCTTGAATTTACTGTTTATTTGGCATTGTGTGGATGAGTGTTTTTTTAAACCCCAAGAGTTTAATATATTATTAGAGTAAAATTGAATGAAAATATTCAGCAATAAAGTAACAAGAATGCAAATGAAACATTTTTAAAAATAAGATGTTTAGTAAAGCATTACTTATAAAAAAAACTATCTGAAACTACCACAACACCCCAAGGTAAACTATGGCAAAATAGTTACCTTTTTATTCATGGGCTTAGAAGCTTCTATTTTTTTCCTTCCTTATAGTCAGCATCTTCCTAGCTTTTCCAGACTAGCTCAGAACTCATAATGCTTATGCATAAGCCTCCCTAGTGCAGGAGGACTGGGATACACCACCATTCCAAGCTAACTGAGACAAAATTAAGAACATGCTTTAAAAATGCCAGCCATTTTCTCTAAAGTAAGGAAAAGCACAGCTAATAAAAAATCAACCCCTAGAAATCCAGGCATACAAACAATCACATTTTTGTTTTGTAGAAATAAACAGACCAGTGGGCATTAGTCAGTACGTCAAAAGAATTGCATCCCTTACCACGTATTGATTGATTCTTGTTAAGTGTTAAGTTCACACTGTGTGTCAGGCTGTGAGACAGGTGCTTTGAGGGTCTTACCACAGTTATTCCTCGAGGGGCCTTCTTTTGAGTGATGAGTCATAATATGAAGGCTGGATCCCCAGGGTGAACAGCTTCAAATAATTGTGAAGTTGAGAAATATAGGTAAATAATTCAAAGACATGTCAATTATATGTTGGGCAGAGGTAGGCACGCAAGTCAAATGCAGTTCATTTTAATAATGTGTTTCTTCAGAGGTCATACATCAAAATTCTATTGCTGAGAATGCTTCTTAAGAGGAGGCTGGACAAGGAGGTCCAGACAGTAGACTAACCAATGATTACTCTTTCCCTTTATAATCCTGGGCACAGCATCTGTCTCCAACCATGTCAATCTGTCCTCAGAAGATGATTGGTACCATGCAGATGGAGAAGCCTCATTGATAAAACTTGAGTTTTACCTGCAGAGCTTTGTCCCAAGGAACTCTGGAGGCTACCCTCTGCCATAGGCAGCTAACACATTCACATATTGGGAGTTCAAGGTTTCTAGGATCAAATGTTGCCATCTTTCCCCCAATATTGTCCTCTTCCTGGATGTCAGCTGTTATCTGAAAGCTCAAACTGAGTAAGACATTGTTGATGTAATAAAGTCTTAACAGTTTAGGAACTCCATAACCAGGTGTTTACATTAGGTTCTCCCCTTTCTCCCAAGACTCATCTTAGGCCAATACAGACACAGGCATGCAAGTGAAGACAAAACTGGTTTCAACACAGATTTTGATCTTTCACGTAAGAATGGCCTCTGAACCTGGAAGCAACCTAGATGCCCCTCAACTGAAGAATGGATAAAGAAAATATGGTACATTTACACAATGGAGTACTATTGGGGGGGGGGACAATGGAATCTTGAAATTTGCAGGCAAATGGATGGAACTAGAAGAAACCATCCTGAGTGAGGTAACCCAGTCACAAAAAGACAAACATGGTATGTACTCACTCATATATGGATATTAGACATAGAGCAAAGGATTATTAGCCTATAATCCACACTGCTAGAGAAGCTAGGAAACTAGGAGGAGTCTAAGAGAGAAATACATGGTCCCCTAGAGAAGGGGAACTGGACAAGATCTTCTGAGATAATTGGGAGCATGGTGGGAGGGGAGAGGGAGTTAGGAGAAAGAGAAGGGGAGAAGAGGACGGGAGAGGAGGACATGGGGGACCAGGAAGATTGAGTTGGGGGAAGAATAGAGGAGAGCAAGAAAAGAGATACCATAATAGAGGTAGCCATTATAGGTTTAAAGAGAAATCTGGCACTAGGGAAATGTCTAGAGATCTACAAGGATGACCCCAACTAAGAATCTAAGCAATAGTGGATAGGCTACCTTAAATGCCCTTTCCCTGTAATGAGATTTATGACTACCTTAAATGCTATCCTAGAGTCTTCATCCAGTAGCTTATGGAAGCAGAAGCAGACACCCACAGCTAAACACTGAGCCGAACTCCTGGAATCCAGTTGCAGAGAGGGAGGAGTGATGAGCAAAGGGTCAAGACCAGGCTGGAGAAACCCACAGTAACACCTGACCTGAACAACGGGGAGTTCATGAACCCCAGACTGATAGCTGGGAAACCAGTATAGGACTGACCCAGATCCCCTGAATGTGGGTGTCAGTTAGGAAGCCTGGGCAATCTATGGGGCCTCTGGTAGTGGAACAATATTTATCCCTAGCGTACAAATGGATTTTGGGAGCCCATTCCACATAGATGGATACTCTCTCAGCCTAGACACATGGGGGAGGGCCAAAGTCCTGCTCCAAATGATGTGACAGACTTGGATGATCCCTCATGGAAGGCCTCACCCTCCCCAGGGAGTGGATGGGGGATGGGATGGGGGGGCAGTAAGGGGCATGGGAGGATGGGAGGGAGAGGAAACTGGGATTGGCATGTAAAGCAAGATTGTTTCTAATTTAAATTAAAAAATATAGATGTAAAAAAAAGAATGACCTCTGAAAGTTGCTCAGTAACTCATTTTGCACATGAATAGAGAATGCAGAGATGACTATAGTTTCCTTTAAATCACACACTTGCTCAACAGAGTCAGGATTTCAACCTGGAGCTGTGTAGATTCAAGACTCTTCATGATCTCAGTACTCTGGGGTGCTGGTAAATTTTCTCCATTTAAATATGTTCCTTGGAAATTTTCTAAATTGTTTATGATGATAGTTTTCTTATGGGCATGGAATGTTAAGACAAGGACCCAAAATGTTGTTTCTATATGATCCAGAGATGAGAGGCTGTTTTTCCTATTAATGAGAAACATGTCCCTGCTATCTTTTTCTTTATTTTTGTCACCTTGAGTTATGATTGTACCTGCCATCTTTTGTGGAAATGACCTGAAGATAGACTGAAACACTGTGTCCTATATGCTTGACATTGTCTACTTGATTTAGTTCCATTAATACCTGTGAGATCCAACTGTGCAAAAATTAACATGCATTATTAACTAAACCAATTGAAGTAGAAACATAAAGCAAAAGAGCTAATAAAATAGTTTAATAGATACACTAATTAATGTCTTTGCATTTTCTCCTTCTAGTTCTAGGGGTTGAGCACACAGCTTGCACAGTGTGGACAACTGTTCTATGAATTAGGTATATTACCAACACACTATTTAATTTCTGTAAGTTCCTAACAAGATTCCACTTAACTGTAGAAAATTAAATATATATAAACTCATATGCAATAACCCATTTCCCTCTTTGGGTTATGGGTGCTAGCCTCCTGGGAAAGGCAAGGCAAGTTCAGGAATATGTTTATTCTTTACATGTTGTTCTCTTTAGCCATCTGAGGAAAAGATCTACTGGGCAGAGGTGTAGGATATGTTATGGTGTTCTGTTCTTACATCTCTGGTCAACAAACCTTCCTAAAAAGGTACACTTTGATCACCTTTCCAGATTCAAAACTGATACTGACATTAAAAAAAGGATTTGGGGAAAAAATTGACCACATTCATGTTGCAGATCTGCCTCAAGCTCCATCATAAGGAGTATATTTCTCACTACTGTCATTCAATTTAGGAACACAATTATATCTCTGTAAACTTTTCATATTTCAGGGTATCCTGTATCGTGTGGGCAGGGAAGGGTAAATTATAATCACTCTGTTTTCCCAAGACAGGTTTTTTTTTTTTTTCAGGGAAAACTACATGACATGCTAATTTAAGAGCTCCTATGTATATTAAAATATCTCCATCTTGAGACACATTTGGAATGAAACAGTTAAAAATCACACACAGTACTGGTATGGTTTAAATGTGTGTCCTTCTGAAATTCATGCACTGTAACATAAGTAACAAGGTGATGGGCATAAGGTCTAGAGCTTTGATGAAGTAATTTAAGCTGACAGAGTTCTGTCCCTATGAATATAACTAAGGCCTTTGGAGGAGAAGCCTCAGATTCCTACCTCTTCCTTCCAACTCTCCCATCATGTGATGAAGCAGTGTTGGACTCTTTTTGCCCTGTGGGATACAGGTAAGAGGCTGCCATCTTGGAAACAAGGGGAAGTGTCTAGGGAACACTAGACTGCTAACACTTTCATCTTGATATCACCACTCTTCAGAATGCTGGAAACATTTCTGCTATTTATAAATTATCCAGATTTGGGCATTTTGTTTTAGTAGCAGGAACAGACTTACAAAGATTTTGGTAGTCATATAAAATTTCAATTGTTTCTTAGCGCCACCCCCAAATTTTGAATGTTTGAGCTTTATTAATGGAGGCTGTCAGTAGTGAAAAGATGTTTAAGTTACAAAAATGGAGGAGTAGTCATAGATATGTAACATAGACAGTCTCTCTAAAAGATTGAAAATCCCAACAGACTTCTGATTGACAGCTGTTTTTTTTTTTTTTTTTTTTTTTTTTTTTTTTTTTTGTTTTTAGCTTGGCTGCCTTGCTTATGTGATCTTCAGCTTGAACCCCAATATCTGTCTCTGCGTTTATATCATTTGTACTACATTCTTTTTTTGTATCATTTTTAAAATTTGAATTAGAAACAAGATTGATTTACATGACAATCCCAGTTCCCTTTTCCCTCCCGTCCTCCCCTACCACCCCAACTAAAACCCTACCTATCACATACCCTTTCTTCTATTTTTCACCTGACTCAACCTTTCTGCTCCCTCATAACCTCTGCATCCTTCCTCTTCTTCCCTTCTCATTCTTGTAGCTCCCCCCTCTTTCCATGTTCTCAATTTGCTCAGGGGATCATGACCCTTTCCCCTTTTCCAGGGGACAATGTTTGTCTCTTTTAGGTCTCTCCTTGTTTACTAGTTTCTCTGGCAGTGTGGATTGTAGGCTGGTAATACTTTACTCTATGTCTAAAATCCACATATGAGTGAGTACATACCATGTTTGTCTTTTTGTGATTGGGTTACCTCGCTCAGAATGGTTTCTTCTAGTTCCATCCATTTTCCTGCAAATTTCAAGATTCCATTGTTTTTTTCCCCATTGAGTAGTACTCCATTGTGTAAATGGACCACATTTTCTCTATCCATTCTTCGGTTGAGGGGCATCTAGGCTGCTTCCAGTTTCTGGCTATTTGTAAATAGTGCTGCTATGAACATCGTTGAACAGATGTCCTTGTTGTACGAATGTGCTTCTTTTGGGTATATGCCTAGGAGTGGAATTGCTGGGTCTTGTGGTAGACTGATACCCATTTTCTTGAGGAGCCGTTATACTGATTTCCAAAGTGGCTGTACAAGTTGGCACTCCCACCAGCAGTGGAGAAGTGTTCCCCTTTCTCCACATCCTCTCCAATATAAACTGTCATTGGTGTTTTTTATTTTAGCTATTCTGACAGGAGTAAGATGGTATCTCAGAGTTGTTTTGATTTGCATTTCCATGATGGCTAAGGATGTTGAACACTTTCTTATGTGTCTTTCAGCCATTTCAGATTCCTCTGTTGAGAATTGTCTATTTAGTTCTGTACCCCACTTTTTAATTGGATTGTTTGGTGTTTTGGAGAAGTTCAAAGAACTTCTTGAGTTCTTTGTATATTTTGGAGATCAGCCCTCTGTCAGATGTGGGGTTGGTGAATATCTTTTCCCAGTCTGTGGGCTGCCGTTTTGTCTTGCTGACTTAACTCTTTTAGTATAGAAGGCTCAGGAGCTTGAAGGTCTCCTGTTGTTGTGAATGTTGGCAGAAGTCAATAACTTTCAGTATCATAATAATTTTAAACTATTAGTTATTTTGGAGAAATGTCTTAGTAGATTGCTTTAGAATGTTTCATTTATGCCAATTAGTCTAGAGTAATAACTACATGCTAATTAACCTGTAGTATTGATGGTATTACATTTGATAAATGTCAAAATTTTTCTATATTGTTTAAGTTCCATTGTGTATGTCTTTGTTTTGTACAAAATTAAGGCAATCCTGAATATTGGGGGGGTGGTTGACTAAGCTTGTTAGAAGGCTACATTGTCCTAGGAAACAGCGAATGAAATAGCTAAAGGGCAAACCCCAGATGATTGCTTCTAGGGATTAGTTAATGCCAGCAAATAGAACATCTCAGAGAACTCAACTGATCAATAAATAAACTGTGTTTTCTGTAGAAATGTAACTGGAAATTCTGCTAGAGTGGTTTTGTCACAAAAATCCTTCCATATACACATGTCTTATAGAGGATAGAGCTGTCATACAGCAGGAGAGAAAAACAGGCTACTGGGCTCAGAGGAATGCTTTCAGGTTATAAACATCTGCAGCTAAGATTTTCCTAGATATTTTGAGAGAAAATACCTGTCACAGACATGCAGCTGTGGTAATAGTTGTTGAAATTATATATTTTTAACATTCATTATAAAACACCAATTTTATTTGTGAATTGTATTGAAAATACTGATATAAAGAAGCAATTGTAATAGTATTTGTAGAAGTTATAGTCAGGCATTTGTGGATGCAGACAAGGCCTGCAGATTCCACAGAGGTATATTACTAGGCAAACCTGAGCACAACTTACAATAGGGTCAAGTCATTTCCTTTGCTTCCCTTTTGCCAGGGAACAGTGAGCTGAGTGCTGATCTCAGGGACAAGACAAGAATGTTCTATAGGTGAGTAACTGAAAGCCTAAATGTGTCTGAGGGTGAGATTTAAACTTAAATTTTTATATTAGTAGCAAAACATTGTTTTTATTTTTTGTTGTTGTTTTGAATCTCCTTTGGTATCCAAGAGATGGTGTAGAGGTGCTTGTGTGCAGATCTGAGGACTTGAGTTCTGTTGCTGGATCCCAGAGTGACAAGAGAAAATTGACCAAATGACCTGCCACATGCTTAGGTGGGTGAATGCTCCCACACTGGCACACATCACACATGCACACTCACAGATATCATACACACACACACACACACACACACACACACACAATACACACTCACAGACATCACACACACACACACACACACACACACACACACACACACACACTTGCACATATCACACACATTCACACACCATACACACACAAACACAATAAATACCTCATTTCAAAGAGCAAGTAGATCCAGAGAGTGTGCGTTAAGATGGCACCTATTTGGGGAGATTAGAAGGCTCGAGCAGCAGTATGTTCTGAGGAAGCCAATTTGAAGAAAATGGACTGGGAGTGTGAGAAAGTCGTTCTGGGAACAGAGAGACTATAAAGAGAAAGTCTAGGCAACTAATGTGGAAGAATCAGTCGTGGGTGAAAAGAAAGTTTCGAGTGTTTCTGGCACCCCAGTGAGCAGGATATGCTGGAATGCTCATTTCCACATGGGCCAGCCCCCGAAATGATATAATTTATACTTCTGCTTGTGAAAGAAATGTGAAAGCTGCTGAAATCAAAATGGAGATGCTTGGGACAACTCTGACATAAAAATGGACATGTATGTGTGAGGTTATGAGGAGTGACTCACCTGATTGCCTGTGAAGCCATAGCCTCATCTGGGGCTGCTACACATCAGTGTACAGAAGCTGTTGCCATCTTGTGCAACAGTAACTCTACAAGGACATCTGCCCAGCAACTATTTATTCAGCTCTATGATTGTGCCAACATTTTGCTTTTAATCATTATGAAAATGGTTCTCATTTTAAAATATTGGGTATGAGCTCCTCACATTTTTTTCTTTCCAAATTTCCTCTTGTGTCACTGACATTGCTCAGCAGGTGACCATACTTGCCAACAAGCTTAATAATCCAGTTTTGATCCCTAAGACCTTCAAGGTAGAAGGCAAGGACTGACTCCTGCAGTTGTTCTCTGACTGTCACATGTGTGCTCTGTGGCAAGCCCATGTGCAATAAGTAAGTAAATAAATGTATTTCAATTAATTAAAAGAACTTTTCTCTCCTCTCAAGTTCTTTGGACATGCCCATAGTTTGCATTGTCTGTGTACCCATATCACAATATTCTAATATTTCCAGATGGATACTATTTTTTGGAGCACCTTTCTCTAACTTTTAAAAACAGAGTTGGTAGGTGTGTTTGTGTGCACATGCTTACGGATGTGTACCTGAAACAAGGGCTTTCAAATCTGACTTCAGGGCACTTCTGGGAGGAGAGAGGGGAAACTCAGTGAGGCCTGTCTCCCAGGATTGGAAATGAATAAATTGAATTTTAAGGTGTAAACAATCAATATCCCACAATCAACGGTGCACATTTAATCATTCCCCATTTTGTTTTTCCTTGTAAAATACTTATTTAATCCCTCCAGATGTTATCATACATAATTAACTGAATTGAAGGTATTTCTGCCAACAATTGCATCAAGAGTCTGTGGCTGGAAGGCACTGTGGGTAATCAGAATTTTTATAGAATGATACCAGAAAAGCTTTCATTTCTGTTGACATGAGGCTGGCATAATGTATGCCTTCAAGTTGTCATTATTTGCGAATTAATAAGATAGTTTATAAGCTTCTTACCCATTTTAGTCAAGATGTAATTCTTTATCCAACTAATGAGGGATTGTTAACACATAAGTAACATTCCAAGAGTGTGCCTTGCCCATTCTAGTAATGCAAATTCTTATTCAATTGGTGATAAAATCAAGATCTAAATTCAAGAGCACTTCTGTGTCCTTCCTCAGTGGAAGGTATAACACGAAGTAAATTAAGACCCAATATAATTTATTGGATTTTTAAAAGCTTTATGCACTTTTCCTAAAAATGCCCTGAAGCATTAACAATAAAATTAACTTAAGCATCTGCATCTACTTATTGCAATAATGATCTACTCAAATGGAAATCAGGAGTGTGCACATCAAGCAATATGCTCAGTTATCCTTGGAACATTGAAGGGTGCAGTAAAGATATATAGTTATTTTAATTAGGAAGAGAGACAATTTTTCTAATGCCCCCTCCTCCTTTTAGAAAGAACATCTGCATTTTGCTCTATAAAGCAGCCAGCAAAGCAGGCTAATGTGTGTCAGTGGTGGTATAGAAATTGTAACTCCGCTTGGAATGTGAATGTCCTTGCTTCTTGTCTGCCCCTGCTGTGGCCTTCCACCCCTAGTCTCTGCAGGAGGTGCCACTATAGAACTGCACTCCACACACATGCCAAAATAAAATGTAACTCTTACCTCAAGGAGAATAAAAGTTCATTCGTGAGTCAGATTTGAGAGCTATGACCTAGGAACTTGGATTCAAGTTGCACTACATAGTGCATTTCAATGTAGAAGCTAATTCATGAAGTATTTTAGGTACATAGTTAAACAATGTTATGAGACATATTTCAAAAACATTGGCAGCAATGTCTGGGAGACTGGTTACAGCCAAGTGGGAAAGTCTCTGCTATGAGTTTCAGATACCATTCCTTGACAGTCTTGGTTTTCAGTTGATAGAAGTTTGTACCTGCTGAATTAACACAGGCCAAAAAGCTTTAACTGGGAGTGAAAAGTATGATAGGTTAAACAAAGAAGTGGGCAACAAATGACTACTGAAGGAGCTAAAGTCAGTCTAAGGTAATTTTTGCTCTGAAATGCAAGATTCGAATGCTCCACAATCAAGTAGTAATTAGGCAATCTCCAGAACTGATCATTATTTGTGAATGAATAAGATAGTTTATTAGTGGTTTTGTTTTTTATAAATTTTAGTTCATGCATACACCAGCAATCCTCCACTGAATAGCCAGGTGGTCCCTTGCAGCTCCTGTACATGTCCTGCTTCCAGTGGCATGCATACAAGATTGTTTCACATGTCAATCCCAGTTCCTTTCTCCCTCCCATTCTCTGCTATCACCACCCCCAACTAAAACCCTACCTATCACGTATCCTTTCTGCTCCACCTGGATAGTGAGGCCTTTCATAGGGGGTCATCAGAGTCTATCATCTCCTTTGGGATAGGGCCTAGGCCCACCCCTGTGTGTCTTGGCTCAGGGAGTATCCCTCTATGTGAAATGGCCTTCCAAAGTCCAACCTATACTAGGGATAAGTACTGATCTACCAGAGGAGGTCCTGTAGATTTCAGAGGTCTCCTCACTGAAACCCATGTTCCTGTGGTCTGGCTCAGTCCCATGCTGGTATCCCAGCACTGGAACTTCTGATAGGTCACTTAGTGGGTCCTGTACATTTATGTTTCCTTTATTCAGAACAAAAGTATAAGAAGTATATACACAAAACACAACTTATGTGGGAACAAAAGGAGTTTTGAAAGTTTTGTGTATTTGCTTTACTTTCTTGCACAGGGATCTCTTCTGTGCTAATGGAGTGAAAAACGTCAACTTGACACTTAAAGATAATTAAATCTCTTCTGGTTAGAATGGCTCTTAGATAAATATTCAATCTGCCCAAAGTTCACCCTCCTTGTGTAGGCTGGTGTTTTTCTTACAAATAGTTCTGCGTCCTGCAGTATGCCACGCTATATCCTTTCCAGGATGGTGGCAGGAGAACACTAGTGGATTGTCCCCTCGATGGGTGGGAATTAGAAACTGCAAGCTGGAGGATGCTCCAGTCCCTTGACTCCCCTGGGCCACTGTGTGCATCTTTTCCTCTGGCCTGAACCCTCTGTCTGGCTGCTTTTACAGCTTTCACATTTTGTGAGCACAGGCATCACAGCTCTGAGGCACTGGGCTGCTACTGGGATTTCTTCTTTTTTATCTCTGTTGTGTTCATGATGCAAGTGTCAGAGGTTTGGCTGTTACCCATTTAACCTCAGGGAAGTAGCCAGCTATCAGACTGCCATCCCAGGTATTCATTGTGGGCCAGGCACTTAGTGATTACTTGCATGGCACATAGGTCATGGGAACACAGGATACTATCTCAGGTCACTTGACGTTTTATTCCACCATAATCACCTCAAATTTCAAGGTTGATTGGTCCCAGCTTTTCGGAGCTCCAACTAGCACCATTTACTCTTAACTAACATGGGATGTCTATTGCCCCTGTTGACTCTGATCCATAGCACTTTGTACCCTTTTCTTTACCCTGCTGTTTTCCTCTTATTTCTCACTGCAGGGAAGTAGCCATTCACAGAGGGGAAATGTGAGGGAAGGGGAGACGTAGATGATCAATTCTTTGTAATCTTAAATCAAATCCAAGTCTCAGTCCTAGCTCTCTGGTCTGGTTGAGTGACATGACATCAGATCAAAGGACTGGGGTTCACATAGGATCCCCAGAGAGCAGGAAAAGTGGATTGGTCATAAGGTCCTAGTCAATAACTTCACAGTGCCCACAACAAGATGTGAAGTCTAAAACTGTTCACCTCTTCAGCTGAGAGCTGGAAACCAGCTGAAGACTCTTGTTGCCTTCTTATGATTAACCATTTGTGGTGAGGGTGAAAAAGGAACTGATTAGGGTTTCTATTGCTGTGCTTACAAAGGAAACATTTATTTTTTTAATACTTACTTTATTCAGCTATAAATCTGGATGTTCATCATATATTTGAACCAAACGTATACTTCAGGGCAGATTACACAAGCAAGCAGGTGTGCAAATCCAGGTTTCTACATCAGAGCTTATTTTACAGAGTTTTGCAAAGTACAAAACAATGCCACCTACATTAATTTTCATTTTGGGAAACTTTTTCACGAAATGTTCATGATAACATGTAGTCTGTCATTTGCTAAACAAATAAATAATACAGCATATCTGATCCAACATAAAAGTTTAATTCAGGCTGGCCTACAGCTCAGAGGCTTAATTCATTATCGTCATGGCAGGAGGCATGTCAGCACGCAGGCTGACATGGTGCTGGAGAGGTAGCTGAAAGTTCTACATCTGGATTGTCAGACAGCAGGAAGAAAGAGTGAGTCATTGGGCCTGGCTTGAGCTTCTGAAACCTCAAAGTCTACCCTCAGTGACACACTTCCTCCAACAAGGCCACACCAATTCTGAGAAGTGCCACTGCCTATGAGCCTATGGGGGCCATTTTCATTCAAATCATCACAGGAACCAAGTGTTTTATTTTTACTACATTCTTATGTAACAGTAGTGTTTATTTGTCAGGGTCATGACAACAAAACCCTATGGACAGCATAGAACTGTATTCCCTCCAGACTCTGGATGTTTGAAGACCAAGGTCAAGGAGAGATGGGTTAGGTGTCTTTTAAGACTGCTCTTGTTGACTTGCACATGGTCTCTCTCCATGAAGTCATTCCTGATGTCTCTTCCTCTTTAGAGGATGCAAGTCATATTGGATTAGGGTCCCTACAGTGGGAAGTTCGCTAAAACTGATGAACCTGCAGTGACATATTATTATCACCCAAAGTCTCTTAAGTAGACTTGGATTGATTCTTGCTGTTGTATATTCTATGTATCTGGGCAAATGTCTAATGCCACGTGTTTATCACAACATCATGTGGAGTATTTTCACTGCCTAAAGTATCTGTGTGCTCTATTGGCCTCACACCAACTCCTGGCAACCACTAATTTTTTATGTTGTTGTCTTAGATTTAGACATTAGGTAATTGGGATCTGGTGGCACAGCCCTCACTTATTAGCTTCTTTCAGCTAATAATTGAGATGGTTGGTATTAATTGTCAACTTGAGAGAATCTAGAATCACCTGGGAGACATGCTCTTGCCATTCCTGTGAGGGATTATCTTAATGAAATTGATTGAGGTGGAAATACCAACCCCACCTCCACAAGTGACACTATTCCCTGGCCTAGGTTTCCAGCATGTATAAAATGGAGAAAATGAGGTAAGCATCAGCATCCATACACACACTGCTGTATGTTCCTGGGATCTCTGCTATGAATGTGTGATTCTGTAAGAAATGAGCAAATTGTCTCCCACTTGGCAGTCCACATGAACATTCTTGTTATTCCATGTGCTTAGAACATAATTATGCCTTGTTCTGGGTTTTGAGAAATCTAGTGTATTGTGTTGGTGTATCTTTGTTTTAGTTTGTATTTTCCTCATGGTATTTGAAGTGGATTTCCCGTTTTTGTTTTTTATGCTTATTTGCTATCTGCTATCTTCTTTAGTGGGTACAGTGCTGAGGCTTTTGGTCTAGTTTTTTTTCCCCACTGGGCCATTTGCTTTTTAATGTTTACTCTTAAGTCTGTATTTTTGGATAATATTGGTTTATTGTAAATGTCTTGAGTCAAGATCATCTCTCTGTCTGTGATATGTCTTCCTATTTTCTCATTCTCTTGATATTTTATTTTTTCATAGCAGAATATTTTAATTATAATGAAATATAGCTTATTAATAATGACTTTCATGAATGCTAGCTCTTTAAAGCCATTGCCATTCCCAAGGTCATCTAGGCTTTCTCCAGTTATATTCTATGGAATTTTTGCATTTTTGATCTGTGACACTTTTGGAGATAATTTCCATGCAAGTCATAGATTTGTGTCTAGAATCACTATTTGGTATGCAAACATTCGTTGTTCCAGCACTATTTGCTTAAAAGATTGTCTTGTTTCTTTGTCAAAAGATTAGCCAACTGTACATGTGTAGGTCTAGTCCCTTTCTTTGAATTTCCTTGCATTGATCTAGTTGCTCCTCCTCATCCCCCTCAACCTTTTGAGGCAGAGTTTCTTTATGTAATAACTCTAGCTGTCCTGGAACTCACTCTGGAGACCAGGCTGGCCTCCAACTCACAGAGATCTGCCTGCCTCTGCCTCCTAAGTGCTAGCATTAAATGCATGTACCATTATCATATGGCTTATTTGACTATGTTTTAATCAACACCACAGCAGTTTTTTTGACTGTAGCTTCACAGTAAGTCATTAAGTATCAGTTTTTCTGCTTTATTTTTTCCTAAATAGTTTTGGCTCTTCTGGTTCTTTTGTTTCTGTGTATCAACTGTGGAATCAATTTGCTGATATAAAAATAGCTTGATGGAATTTTACTTGAACTTGCTTTGAATCTACAGGCAGCTTGGAGAAAATAAAGGCCTTGATAATGAGCCCTTTTATTTGTACAGATTAAATGTCTTTCCATTTATTTAGTTCTCTGAGTCTTTGCCTCTGTCTCTCCTTCTCTCTCTCTCTCTCTCTCTCTCTCTCTCTCTCTCTCTCTCTCTCTCTCTCTCTCTCTCTCTCTCTCCAAAGAGAGACCAAAGGTGACATCAGGTATATTCTTCAATCATTATTTTATTATTTTTTGACATAAGGTCAGCCACTGAACTGGGAGCTTGTTGATTTGATTGGTCTCAGGAATCCTTCTGATGGAAGGTATTGAACTTAGGTTCTTATGCTTTTGTGGCAAGCACTTCACGATGTAAGCCCTCTTCCTGGCCCTGGCACTAGTTATTTATTAAGGAATTATTCATGTATTTATATTTTCTCACATAGATCTTATGCACATTTGATTTACACCTTAGGATTTCATTTTTGGAGATGTTTGTGTAAATGCTGTAGTGCATTTAGTTTTGATTCTACTTATTCAGAACAAACATATAGGATGTAACTGAGTAGGCTATATTAACCCTGTATCTTGAAACCTTACCCTGTTTTTAACTCTTGGGTGTTTTTCTGATGTATGTTGGTTTTCTACATAGACAGTCACGTCTTGTGAGAACAGGATAACATTGTTTCTTCCTTCCCCTTCCTTTTCTTGTCCTTACTATGTTGTTGGAACTTCTAAGACTTTGAAAAGTACTGGGGTGAAGATGGGCACCCATGATTTGCACCTGGTCTTGGTGGGAAAGTTTTGAGTTTCATACCATTAGGTATGCTTGTTAACTGTAAGTGTTTTGAGAATACTTTTTATATAGGAGAGGAGAGTCTCCTCTGTTGATAGCTTAGTGAGTGGATTGGTTCTAAATGAGCATAGACTCTGCCCAATGTTTCTCTGCAGGTAGTGCTAAGATAATCTGATTTTCCTTCTTTTGGCTGTTGATCTAATGGTTTACCTTACTTGATTTTCAAATGTTTAGACATCCTTACCTACTTGGAATAGGTCCCTGTGATTCAGTTTATACGAATGTTTTCAGACAGCAATATTTTTTTTTGTATTCTTGATTCAAGTTTATCATCTTATGCTATATTGAAAATATATTGAGAATATATATGATATATTGATAAATCCTTATGTGGGTCACTCTCTGTAGTACAAATAGGACAGAAAACAACACTAGGGCTCGAATCCATGTTGATTCTACTTCTAGATTTCCTGTGTTTTATGTAAATAGAGAATCTGTAGCATTTTAGGGCAGGTGGATTTCTGGCTATTGTTTCTATCATCTTCACCAATCTTTCTCACTGCCTAGACACACATAGATGGAACAGAACCCTCCTGAAAGAAGAGCCGAATACTGTCTTCTACATACTCCATCTAAGACAGCAGGATCACCATCCATATCAGGCTTGAGAATTCCTTCTTCACTTTGTTTCGAGTCAGTGACTCTTATTTGCCATTCAAGACCAAAATTTTCTTTTTTCCCCTCCTGTCCTCTACTGGTTAGTCTGGTTGGCTTCTAAACACATAAGGCCACCACATACTGAAGATCGTGTTCTCTTTGAATTGTGCAACTAAGGGAATGGCAAGACAAGGAGACAGTGGGGGTGGGGTGGGGTCTAGCAGCAGGGACTTAAAAGGTAGCAGCCCAGATAGGAAGCATTGCTAAAAAACCCAAATCACTGGATGTTGTACACCTCATCTTTAGTTCTGCTTCTACATCGGAAGAAGTCCAACCCTTTCATTTTCATAGGGCATTAATTAAGCTTTTAACTCAGGAAGGAGAACAAAGAAAGGGGTAGGGCCTAAAGAATATGAGATGGGTGACTGTGGATATGAAATGAACAATAAAGATGTAAGTGGGAAGACATCTGTTCCCTCTCCCTGGACTCATGTCCTGTCAGTGGCCCTCCTACCCCTTCCCTTAGCTCTACAGACATACCAAGAGGCTGCTGCTGGGAAGTCACAATTTCCACAGGAGCTGTCTCTTTATCAGCTCCTTGCTTATTATTATTACTATTATTTTGTTTGGGAACAAGGGAGTAAGATCTTCCTGGAACAGTAGCCTGTGCCACAACACGCCTCTCCAACCATTTTTTTTTCTCCTGTGGCATCTAATTGCTTCTGAATGAACATTGATTAGTATCTCTTTCTGTGGCTGAGATGGGCATTCAAAGAGGGAATCATTTTGTTCCTGTGTCTCAGCACTGTATCCCAGTGTCTGTAACAGGTACAGTGCTCAATAGTTATTATTATTTTTTTTTTACTGAATGAATGGCTGCATGAAGATGACTTAGCTAAGAGGTAGCGAAGGTAGGGCATGAGTGTCATCCCCTGCTTTAAATTCTTTGTTCTTAAGAACCCAAGGAATTATGGTCAAAATGAATACAATATTCTGGGATAAGAAATATACTTTGAGTGTATTTCGCTTATATCAAATGTATCTATAACTTGCAGCAGCACAAATGGATTGCTGCATGTGCTAAAATAAATGAGATGCTGTGACTTTGACGTTCTGGGAAGGTGGGAAGCAGCATCACCACGGTGGAGTTCCTTTCTGCCTGTGGCTAGCTAGAAGCTCTCTTTGAGACTATCCAAGCAAATCTTTCTATTTCAGGTTTATTTCAGTAAGACACAGTCTTAGGCAGAGATTTCTTGTTTGGTGAATAATGAAATCAATAAAAGATTAACAGAGATGCCTAAAAAACTAGCCAGTCAGCTGAAAGAGTAGATGGACAGATTTGGGTAAAGGTAAAAGTTTTTCTTTTGGTGCCAGTTTCCAAATAATTACGAACATTTAAAATTATTTTACTTTTATAACATTGTCAAGTGAAAAAATAGAATCAACCGCACATATGTCTTCTTCTTTTTGTTTTCTCATACGGAGGATAGAACCCAGGACCTCTTGGAAGCTGAGTGTATGCTGCACCTCTGATCTATCTACGGGCCCTTCATTTTTGAACTGTACACAATTTTAATGAGGGTTGTATGTGTGCAAGGGGCAAGGAAAAGGCTGTGAATTCTGCAAGTCTGTCATGTAAAGTTTGATAGAATGTTTGAATATTTATATGATATGAAGTTTTAAAATGAGATGACTGGAGAGCAGTGCACTGAAAATGTATCCAATTGCAAATCCTATCTCGCATTCATGTCCCTCGTGAGATCGTGCTGGGCCTCTCAACCTGTTGGGGGCTTTCTCCCTGTAGAATGGAAGTATTCCTTGCACTCCTCTCACAACAATTGTTGACTTTGTATTCTGATGACTAAATACCCTACTTGCCATGCAAGATTGTGGTTTTAAAATATACAGCTGAACTTAAGACAGACCTGTGATAGTTTTAAAATAAATGTCAGTTTCATAAGAAGATGAAATGGGATTTAAGGTATGATCGTATGTTAAGGCACCCCAAATATTTACTTAGATAAAATATATTTTAATGTCAATCAAGATATATTTTTCAGTGTTAGGAAATGACAGCCCTGTGCCATCAGAGGAGAGAGAGCATTAAAAGAAATACCCAGAGGACATGGGCAAATAAAGGAGAGAAAGTATAAGCAAGGCCAAATCCTTAATTCTCATACTTAGGACTTGTGTTATGAGTGGGTTTCCATTATAATTTTGTGGCAAAATCAGAAGATGAACATATACAGAGACACAAGGACCTTTCCTTCCAGTGAGCACATCTATTGCTAAAATCACTGTGCTGAAGTTAAGCCATTAACAAGAGCCTTGCTTACTGCTTTTATATTGACGGGTATCATGGCTACTCAGCCTGTCCCAGTACATAATACTTAGTGTTATTAAATGATATTCACAGAGAAGAAATAATTGATTTTGATTATTCAGTATGTCTCTAATATTGATTTTTTTTGCATATTGTCTCAGAATCTTTTGCCTATTTTTGCTACATCCATGTTTACCTTACTATCTATTTGCATAAGAATTCAGGGATAATGCTCAGAAACAGGTTATGTTGGAAATGTTCTCCCAAGTGAGACTTGCAATATGGTGGCTCTGGGGCTCATATGCTTAATGGCTGTATTGACGTAACGAGATGCTACTTGAGCTTCATTGAGAGCTCACCCATTCAGCTGGAGTCCTCAGAGATAACAACCAGGCTGTTATCCCGAAGCGCACAGCACTGCTGTGGAGCCAAAGACATCACTCATTTGCGGATGACCGTGAAATGAAGTGGAATTGGCTTCCAGTGAGCGTCAGATATAAGCCAGGGCTAGAGATGATATTTGCAGAAAACAGTGTCCATAAAACTGTCAGAAAAATAAAATTTCCATTGGTTAAAAACAGAGAAAAACCTTTAGAAAAATCTTTCTGGGCAAGCCAAACATATCTGACTTATGTGCTTGTCATTTTCAAGGCCATCTTTCTTTTTTTTTCCTTCGCATTTTTTTTCAACTTCTTTTCTTATGTCTTTTTCCCCAAGTCTATGAGCAGCAGCACAGTATTTGGACAAAGCAGTCCTGCATAAGCCTTTGCTCTTACGGGGACTGACAGGGAAAGACTGTGTAGGCACTGGAATGCTTCCCCATATTTTCTTGCCTATCTAAATATTTATGTAGTTTTTCCCTCCAGCTGCCAGGGGCAAGTGCTGGATGCCGGCTACTACCAAGGACAATACCAGGATAGGATCCCACACCTCTTTCTGCACACTGTCCTGGTGCAGGACAGAGGCTTTGGAAATAACTACTGACAATTACTACTGCAGTTATACCGGCGGATGGAGATCCTTGAACTATTATCCTTCCATGGCCTTTTCATTACAATTACCATTAAAGTGTGATTTATGTTCTCAAGTATCTGAGGCATGGTCCTGAGTCATCCTTCAAGGCAGATATTATAAACCACTCCTACCTTTCTTTTCAGATGTAATGGACAAAACCTAAGGCTCTGTCCAAACACTGTGTATATTTTATAGCATTATAACGTCTATTGCTTCCTTAAAGAAACTGAATTGTTACATGAGATTACCTTTATTTTATTACTGCAGCCATTATCCCATAAATTTTCTAAGGACTTGACTCTAGCATATTTGTGGATTTTGAAGTATGTTAGAAGAGAAGTTTTATTTTGTTGAAGATATGTCTGCTTGTGTATATAACATTTGATATCCACATGCACCACAATTAAGTGATAATTAGAATAATGAAGATGATTTAGCCTCTGTTTAATTCTAATTTATTGTGACAACCACAACAGTGCCAATTTTCCATCTGAAAACTACTACCTTCATAGATAATTTCATACTGTCTCAGAATTGTCCCTTTGCCTCAGGTTAGCCCCTAAGTATATATGCAGTCACTACCAGGCATGCCTTTCTTTGGACAGGACAGAAATTAGGGGGATGTGCTTAGAAAGGATTTTCCAGAGTGCTGAGTTTCTTTCAGAGCTTCTTTCTTCAGAAGACCAGGGCTCTCAAGGCTGTGTGAACGAGTGACGTACAGGTGACTGATTTTCATCTATGTACTCCTGCATATTAGTGGACGATGAGTCCAGCCTTTGGTCAAAACTCTGTATGTGACTTTTCCAGCTCACACATGAGGAGTTGCCAGGGTCTTACATGTCAGGCTTCATGGGGAAAGCTGCTCTCTTTACACATGGCTTGGTTCCCAAGCCCATACATTAGGACTGGTGGAGGGTGAGATGGTGAGGGCCTCTGAACTTCTGGCTTGTTATGTCTTTCAGCTATGTGCATTCTGAATGCAGTCCCCTCTTTGTCGGATCTTCAGAAGTCTTCTGCAGTCATGTCTCCCGAGATGTCCCTATGTGGCAAAGGCAGAAACCTTGAAGATAATTTTCCTTCTTTGACCCAGTACTCAAATCTTTTTGCTTCCAAGGAGTTCTTATTGATTCCATGCCAGGCTCCCTTGGTTCATGAAGCCACAAGAGCCTTTGTTTGAGATGAACTGAGCTCACTCTCATGGCCCTTACTTATAAATGAGTCACTGGAGAAATGAATTGTGAGAGAGTCAACACTTTCACCAGTTTGACCTCATGCTTGTACTGTCACACCAACTTCTGAAAGCTTGACAGTTACTTTCATTTTGGCATGATGTTTTTAATCGATGACTCCTTTGCCTTGCAGCTCAGTTCAACTCTGCTCATCTCTTGGCAGATGATATTACTTACATGTAGGGTAATATAATTTCCTTTAAAAGTTACATCTTTATACAGTCTGGATGTTTATATGTGCATGTATGCATGGGTGTTCATGTGGAAGGCAGAAGACAGCTAGTGGGAGCTTACCCTCTCCTTCTGCCATGTGGGTCCTAGGGCTCGGATTCAGGTTGTCAAATCAAGGTTGCCAGCACACACTTTTACCCCCAGAGCCACCTCTCTGGTCTAAGCAATCTTATTTGAGCGGCAGTTTTACATTCCGAATCTAAGCATTATATTAAATATAATATAAGCAAGTCGTTGAATCAGAACTTGGAGTTGCACATATAGAGAGGGAGACCCAACTTTTTTTATGGGTCATTATGGTAAGACTCACTCCTTGGACGTTTCCACCTGTATAATGTGGCCTACCTTCCCCTCTCTAGGAACCAAAAATTTAACCAATTCTATCTTTAATTAAATAACTGACATTTACTGAATAAGAAATCTGTGCCCTGTATTATGTTGAAGATATGGTGATTAAAAACAACTCATAAGTTTTTATTACAAAATTGAAGCAAAACACAGATGAGTAATGCTTGCAAACAGATGAGCATAGCATTCCGCTTGTGGGAGCTTCATGCTTTATTCCAGCAGCACACTGATTCCCCAGGCTTGTGGAGATGAGGAGACAAACATCTGCTTCAGGTTTCATTTTTGTTTTATGAAGACACTTTCTTACTATATAGCCCTAGCTGGATTGGAAATCACATGGAGACTGGTTGCTTTGAACTCGGGGTGATGTTTCTGCCTCTTCCTCCCAAGTACTGGAGTAGTGCTCCTGTATCCCGCTTGCTTCCAGTTTTAAGGTTGAAGTTATTAAAAACTGATATTCTTTTTTTTTTTGTAAAAACTGATTTTTTTTGAGACAGGGTTTCTCTGTAGGTTTCGGAGACTGTCCTGAAACTCCCTTTGAAGACCAGGCTGGCCTCAAACTCACAGAGATCCACCTGTCTCTGCCTCCCAAGTGCTGGGATTAAAGGCATGCACCACCTAATATAAGAATGAAACATACTTAATAAACTGTAACAAAGAAGTGAGAATTAAAAGGACAGTGAATTAAATTGTAGAAAGGGGTAAGCCAGGAAGGAGGAAGGAAAGGAAGAAAGCTGGCTCCACTTGGGAAAATTAGATCGAGAAATAAACTATTGGTAGTCATGTCTGGTCATCAATGTACCTGAGCCCTGGGTAACAGAGATACTGGTCCAAGGGGAAAGGGCCATCCTTGTGCTGTGGCAACCATATTAGGGAGAAACTCAGAGTTCCTTCCTTTATCAACCTCAGCAAATTTTTATGAATAAATATTCATGTAATTCTGGGCTTTTTGGCATTGTCCTTGTAGACCAATCACTAGTTCTAAGAACACATCATGTTAAAAAGTTCTCTTCACCACAGAAAACTTATGTTTTTTTTTCCATTTTTTTATTTGAATTAGAAACAAGATTGTTTTACATGTCAATCCCAGTTCCCTCTCCTTCCCCTCCTGCCCCCCCCCCAACTAAAGCCCTACTTATCACATACCCTTTCTGCTCCCTATAGTGGGGTACAATTAATGTGTACCTCAAAGGAGTCAGAGCAAGTTTGACGAACAGATATTTTAATCACGCGATGGAGTCAGTTCCCTACAATCAGGCGAACCATGGAACAGAGAGAGCCGCCTGCGTGGGACCCTCATATTTAAGGTCTTGCTACGTCACTGACCACGCCCTAGTGTGCGTGGTCTGCGTCACCTGTGCCAGTCCCCTTGGATACCTTGGATGTTTGGAAATGTTTAAGTTGCCATGCTGGGGTGGTTGAGTATGCCCACCTAGAGGCCAGGGATGCTCTTAGTCATCTGTGCTTCCCAAAGCTACACCATCCCCCACACAGCAAGGAATATCTGACCCAAAATGCAATAGTACCAAAATTGAGGAAGATTATGTTAAAATAATTTCATGCTATTGGTTTTTCGAGGGACTGTGATTTTTTAAATCAGAGAAACACTTAAGCAACAGTATAAACAATAGTAAAATCTTGTATAATTTTCTACTGGGTTTACAGTTCAGATCCTTGAGCCTAAGAACAGAAAGGGAGAAATTGGTGGCCTGATGTCTCATCCCAACAGTAATTTTCTCACAGAATTATCTACTTGTGGACTTTTACTCTTTTAACCTTAGTGATGATATTCAAATATCTAAGTCGTCTGTATTCTGATGAACTCTAAGAATAGGGGATAGTAGCCAAGAACCGTTATTATATTCGGCTGAGAAATCATGGAAAAATTAGTCATTTCCAAGTTCACTTTCCTGTGTTGAGTTTCCCTGCTAGATGCTTTCCCTCTGGTTCTGACTGGAGTCTGTCTAGATTTGCCCTCATTGGTTAGAAGGTGCTTCATAAATCCCTTTTGGGGTGAAGCCTGATAGCTTAGTTCTGATGGGCTAATTGCATTTAATCTGCACATTTATGAATGCCTATCAAAGATTAAAGCCTGTGAAAAATTAAATAATGTGAGATTGCATTGACTCAGGGGTAGAAATATTCTTGACCCATAGTAAATCTTATCTTCGCTTCATTTCAGTGAAGTTTATTGGCTTTGAGCAGGCTTCTTAAGTCTTTTTCAACTTGCAAATCCTTTGCATCCAAGAAAAACTTTTTGGACATTGTGTATATAGAAATGAAGTAGGTATACAAATTCAGTATTAACTAATAAAAACTCACTAGGAAATTCGCTTAAAAATACATCTTTAGTATACATACAATGTTTCTATTTAAGAAGACAGGAAATTTATATATTAAAAGCATTGATAGGATTGTTTAATTTTACATAAAGAACTAAATCTTGGGTGAATATTTGATCCTGTAGGATATGCAAAATCTTCAGTGTTGATCAGTTCAGAGTTGATCTATGTTTTCATTTTTTAATTGTCCATGTGGGAATGTCATTTCATGTAAATTCATAATGGCAGAAGCATATAAAAGACCATTTCAGAAATTATTGCAAATTATGTCCTAATCCCAAGACCAAAATTCATGTAACAATTTAAAATGAAATTTAAATCAGCCATTCAATCAATACATGTTAAAAACCAAAGAATCCAGCAGTGCAGTTCAAAAGCATATCGATTTGATACTTATGTGTTGAGAAATAGCAGTAGAATAATACTAAAAGTCTTCATTTTCCATAAAGTATTATGTCTCTATAAGAGCAGAAAAATTTGAATGTGAAGAGCAAACACTCTGTTTCACAACTTCTAATGTCTCAAACTTGATCTGGGGTGTTTCAGACTCTATTAGCTGGTGTTGTTTAGAGCAGTGGTGAATGCAGCCTGTGTTGTATGCTCAGAATCAAGTCTGTAGTGAAGTTCCATGATGGATAGGGCTAAGCGATGTTAGAGCACCTTGCTTTCACTATGCACCTGCTTTTGAATTAATTTTTGGTTGTCACATATTTAGAAACCATTTATTCCCACTAATTTTTCAACATTTTCACTTTGAGTTATGTTTTCCCATGTAACGCTGCAATTCATAGTTTAAGAATTTGTGACCTAGTTTGTGGAATATTGAACACTTGAGATGTCCTTAAGATGAGGGAATTCATGGTATCATGGTGCTGCAGAGGAAGGTTTTAGGTGGCGTGAATCCTGCTCTCTTAAGCTGCCGAGGGAGTGCAGGGTCTAACCATGTAAGGGTCTAGTGCTGGGTGACAGGTCTGAAGTCCAGGCTGTTTTATCATCCTAAAATGCTTCTGTCTGATTTTGTGCTGTAGATCATATTCATCTCTGTGTGGTCAGAGATGCCCAGAGTGCACCACACTAAGGCCAGACTCATTTCTCCTTGCATATATACATCACATTAGAATACTAAGGCTTCTTCTTATTTATGTTATCTCATAACAAACATATCTTATTACATTATGTTTCTAGTGATTAAAGGAGATGAAAACTCAAAGATAAGAAGTAACATTTAAAATTAAGTAACTAAATAAAAACAAAAATGACAACAATTTAAAATCTGGATCTAAAGGTCTGTCTTCTTCCTGTGGTTTATTACAGAGTCAAACAATTACATAATGCTATGAAAGCACTTGGTCATTGTAGGTGCTTAGCTTTATGCCTGACACTGTGCTGAGAGTATCAAGTAGCACACTCATTTCTTATAATATTGTAAGAGGAAGACTTGTGCCTGTGAATCTTTTATTAATACATATTTTATTAGTTCTTTGATCATTTTCATGCCCAGCTCTTCTCAGATCCACCCCCTTTCGTACTTACCTAACTTTGTGTCTTTTCTCTTAATGTACAACATCTAATTTTTGTCACTTAAATATTATTCGGTGTGTGGCTTTTCACTGGAGTGCTGTCAACTTAGCAGGAGCCTGCACTCTTAAAGAAAATGGATTCTTCCTGTCCCAGTAGCTATCAATTGCCAAAAGGCTCCATGAATAGGAGTGAGAGGGTGTGCCCAATTGACCTCTCTATGGTGGAATCTGGCCTGGCTTGAGCTTGCATAGATCTTATGCATGTTGTCACAACCACTCTGAGTTCATACTTGCAAGTGCCTTGTTACATATAGCAATCTACATTTCTTGCTCTTACACTCTTCTCCCTCTACTGCAAAGATCCCTGATCCTTGGCAAGAGAGGGTGTGATATAGGTAATCCACTTAGGGATGAACATTCCCCAGTCTCTTGTTCTCTGTATCTTAGCCAGTATTAATCACCACCTACTGCAAATAGAAGCTTTTCTGATGAGGACTGAGAGACATATTAATATGAAAAGCAATGCCTGAAGTGTATGATTATTAATCTTGATACTTGATGAGAAAATCGAGGCTTAGTGAGGTCCAGCACCACGATTATATTGATCTGTTCTTCCAAGCTTATGTCAAGATTGCTTCATTCCAAAGTTTGTGTTTTAATCATTATACTTTGGAAGGAGCTCTGTTTAACTTAGTGTTTCTGTGTCTATTTTGGTCATATCTACAATGTCTTGATTGGAGCAGTCACTCAGCATCAAATTCTATCTATGTATTTTCTGATTTTAAAACATCCTTTACATTTCAATCCTTATTTTTAACTGATGCTAAGGAGAATGGAGGCCATAGACAAAGGTAGTTTTCTCTTTCTCTCTTATTTTTTCCAGTTGTGCCTGCCCGATTTTCCTCTCCCAGTATTCCTGCATGTATCCACTCACTCTAAGATACAGTATGCAGTAAGGGCTGCCTTTCTAGGAAAGATGTCTGATTGTGTCAATAGTTGGGCATCTTTAATGAATCACCAATAGCTTTCACGATCCTTTACGATCTGGCCCATTTTGCTATTTAGTTTTATACCTTGCACATCCAGGAGTCCTGCTTTTTGGTTCGTGCCCAGTTTTACCATGCAGCTTCCTGTGTCTGCCCTTTTACATTCTTTGTCTAATCCTCTATCCTGTCTCCATCTCTTTTGCTGGTTTAACTTCAGCCCCTTTATTACTCTGCTCTTCCAAACTTTCCTGAACAAAAAATATCGCTTCTGAACTCCCCAAATAGTCAGGATCTAGTTCCAAGACAGCTTCTATTAATTTTATTGATAATTGCCATTCTTTTCAAAATAGACTACGAGCCATTTGATGGAAGAAACCTTTCTTACTTGTTATTTCCCCAGTGATTGGCTCAGTTCCTGGCATATCACAGCAAGTTACAAAGTGAAATGAACTTGAGAATTGAATGTATATGAAAAGTAAAGGGGAGAAAAGAGTAGAAGATGGTTCCAAGAGACATATCCTGTGTTTAAGGAGATGTCTTAGAAGAACTTTGATTTATGGACTGGAAAAGGATACTCTAGAGTGAATATGTTGGAGAAAAGGAAAACTGGTGAATTTGATTTGCTCATGGTGAATATAAGATGATTGGAAAACAGGACTCTCAAACAGTTATTTGCCTTACACATCTAGCAGAAAAGATAGACATTCATTATCTGTGGACAAAAGCACGATAGAGAAGCTCAACATTCTTTGAAGTTATCTATTATTATCTATTATATTTAAATAGATCTTAACTCTAACTGCACTGCATGCATTTGCAAACATAAAAACCAGAATGGAGCTGACTTTATTGCTCAAGGTTTTCCCCATTACTCTTTTTGACAAAGTTCTGGAAGAAGTAAAATTTGACCCTTAGGAGCTGAAGAGTTGACTCAGTGGTTAAGCCTTCTTACAGCTCTTGAACAGGATCTTGATTCTGTTGAAAGCACCCATGTTACCTAATAGCAGGCTATAATTTGAATTCCAAGGGCTCTGACCAATGGTATTCCTTTTATGTTTGTGAGCAACTGCATATATGTGATGCATGGAAACTTATGAAGGGACACACATAGACATAATAAATAAATACATGAACCCCCCTAAACTTTAGGGGCAACTGGTCAGTAGCAAATGAGCTAGTTTGAAATGGAGTACCATATACAAGTGTGTTTGGGATAGTCAAATGGCCCTTAATAACACTGTGCAAATATTCACTCAATTAGAATACGGTTTGCTTTACAATGCTCTGCTTCTTTTTTTTTCAAAGATTTGGTCTGTTTTATTTACATTGAGACATAGATGTCTTAGAACATTATTAAGCCCATGACAGTTAATCAATAACTGGATTGGATTCCTCAACAAACTAATGAGTTAATAGATAACCGAAGCAATGATTCAGAAATATACCACAGTGGGCTCTTACTGGGAGAACAAAAAAAGGTATCTTAAGTATTAAAAGAGACCACTAATTCCCAAAGGTGAAAAATAACTGCAATAAAATCTCTCTCACTCTGTACATGTGTAGGATATAGGATGGATGATTCTGTAATGACCTTGCCACAAATCTCCTCTTTCCTAGGGTCTCAAAATGTACTCCTTTCTATTGTGATATGCTAGACAAAATACCTTGAAGCTATATTGATGACAGAACATTTGAAGGGATAAATTATCAGCCTTGCTTTGTTTACAGTGAGGTTTTCCCCAGAATTCTAATGGGGTGGATGGGCTCCTTTTGTGGGAGCCATGTATTTAGGATGTTACAATGCTCTGCTTCTTATTCAATAGTTTTCTTTTGTAGCTTTTGCCTTTTTTCTTTATTTTATTTAGAAACAATCATTTTACATTTCAATATCCCCAGTTGCTTCTCCCTCCCATGCTCCCATGCCCCCTACCCACCCCCACCTGTTCCCCAAGCATGGTGAGGCCTCACATGGGGGACCATCAAAGTCTGTCACATCATTTGGGGGAAGGCTTAGGACCTCCTCCATGTATCTGGGCTGAAATAGTATCCCTCCATAGGGAATGGGCTCCTGAAGTCCATTTGTGCACTAAGGATAAATACTGGTTCCACTGTTAGAGGTCCCATAGACTGCCCAGGCCTCCTAACTGGCACCCACATTCAGAGGGCTTGATTCAGTCCAATGCTGGTTCTCCAGCTTTATGACTGGCATCCTGGAGTCCATGTGCTCTCACTAGGTCACATAAGCTGGTTCTGTAGGTTTCTCCAGCATGGTCTTAACTCCCTTGATCATCCCTCCTCCCTCTCTACAACTGGATTCCAGGAGTATGGTTCAGTGCTTAGCTGTGGGTACCTGGTTCTGCTTCCATCAGCTACTGGATGAAGGCTCTAGGATGGCAATTAAGGTAATCACCAATCTCATTATAGGGGAAAGGCATCAAAGGCAGCCTCTCCATTACTGCCTAGATTCTTAGTTGGGGTCATTTTTGTGGATCTCTGAACATTACACTAGTGCTAGATTTCTCTTGAAACCTATACTGGCTCCCTCTATTAAGGTATCTCTTTTCTCGTTCTCCTCTATTCCTCCCCTGTCTTAGTCTTCCTGATCCTGCTTGTTCTCCTCCTCCCTCTTCTTCTCCCCCTCTCTTTTTCCTACCTGCCTCCACTCTACCTCATGCTCCCAATTTGCTCAGGAGTTCTTGTCCCTTTTCCCTTCTTAGGGGACCATCTATTTTTCTTTTGGGGTCATTCATGTTTCCTAGTTTATCTGATGGTATGGATTGTAGGTGGTAGTTCTTTGCTCTATGTCTGATGTCCATATATAATGAGTTAATACCATTCTTGTCTTTCTGTGACTGTGTTACCTCAGTCAGAATGGTTTCTTCCAGTTCCATCCATTTGCCTGTGAATTTCAAGAATTTTTATTGTTTTTTTTCCATGTGTAAAGGTACCATAGTTTCTCCATCCATTCTTCAGTTGCGGCATCTAGGTTACTTCCAGGTTCTGGCTATTACAAACAATGCTGCTATGAACATAGTTGGACATATGTTCTTTTGTATGGATGTGCATCCTTTGGGTATATGTCCAAAAGTGGAATTGCTGGATCATGAGGTAGACTGATTCCCATTTTCCAGAGAAACCGCCATACTGGTTTCCAAAGTGGCTGCACAAGTTTGTACTTCCACCAGCAATGGAGGAGTGTTCTCTTTTCTCCACATCTTCCCCAGCACAGACTGCCATTGGTATTTTTGATTTTAGCCATTCTGGCTGGTGTAAGATAGTATCTCAGAGTTGTTTTGATTTGCATTTCCCTGATGGCTAAGGATGTTGAACACTTTCTTAAGTGTCTTTTAGCCATTTTAAAGTTCTCTATTGAGAATTCTCTATTTAGTTTTGAACCCCACTTTTTAATTGGATTATTTGGTGTTTTGGTGACTAGCTTCTTGTGTTCTTTGTGTATTTTGGAAATCAGCCTTTTGTCAGATGTGGGATTGGTGAATAACTTTTCCTATTTTGTGGGTTGCTGCTTTGTCTTGTTGACTGTGTCCTTTGCCTTACAGAAGCATCTTAGTTTCAGGAGGTCCCATTTATTAGTTGTTGATCTCAGTGTCTGTGCTAGTAGAGTTATGTTTACGAAGTGATCTCCTTACTAATTCCTTCAAGGGTACTTCCCACTTTTTCTTCTAAGAGGTTCAGTGTGGCTGGATTTATATTGAGGTCTTTGATACATTTGGACTTAAGTTTTGTTCATGGCAATAGATATGGATCTATCTGCAATCTTCTGCATGCCTGCATCCAGTTATACCGTCACCATTTGTTGAAGATATTTTCTTTTTTCCATTGTATAGTTTTAGCTTCTTTGTCAAAAATCAGGTGTTCATAGATGTGTGGGTTAATATCAGAGTTTACAATTCGATTCCATTGGTCAACCTGTCTATTTTTGTGCCAATACCATGCTGTTTTCAGAACTATGGCTCTATAATAGAGGTTGAAGTCAGGGATGGTGATGTCTCCTGAAGTTCCTTTATTGTACAGGGTTGTTTTGGCTATCCTGGGTTTTTTGTTTTTCCATATAAAGTTTAGTATTGGTCATTCAAGGTCTGTGAAGAATTGTGCAGGTACTTTGATGGGGATTGCATTGAATCTGTAGATTGCTTTTGGCAAGATTGCCATTTTTACTATGTTGATCCTACCTCTCCAAGAGCATGGGAAATCTCTCCATTTTCTAGTATCTTTTTTAATTTCTTTTGTTAAAGCCTCAATGTTCTTGTTATACAGGTATTTCACTTGTTTGGTTAGTGTTACCCCAAGATATTTTATGTTGTTTGTGGCTATTGTAAAGGGTGATGTTTCTCTGATTTCTTTCTCAGCCCATTTATTGTCTGTTTATAGTAGGATAGTAGGGCTACTGATTTCTTTGAGTTAATCTTGTATCTTGCCACTTTGCTGAAGGTGTTTATCAGCTGTAGTAGTTCCCTGGTAGAGTTTTTTGGGTCACTTATGTAGACTATCATATCATCTGCAAATAGTGAAAGTTTGACTACTTCATTTCCAATTTGTATCCCCCTAATCTCCTTTTGTTGTTTTATTGTTCTAGCTAGAATTTCAAGCACCATATTGAAGAGATATGGAGAGAGTGGACAGCCTTGTCTTGTTCTTGATTTTAGAGGAATAGCTTTGAGTTTCTCTTCATTTAGTTTGATGTTGGCTGTTGGTTTACTGTATATTGTTTTTATTATGTTCAGGTATGTTCTTGTTATCCCTGATCTCTCCAGAACATTTATCATGAATGGGTGTTGGATTTTGTCAAAGGCTTTTTCAGTATCTAGTGAGATGATACTGTGGCTTTTCTTTTGCAGTTTGTTTACATGGTGGATTACATTGGTTGATTTTCATATGTTGAACCATCCCTGCATCACTGGGATGAAGCCTACTCCTAGTGTTGGTAGAATATCTATCCAGGACCTTCTTGGCTTTCAGAGTTTCCATTGAGAAGTCAGATGTAATTCTGATGGGTCTAGCTACTTTTTTCTCAGGGATGGACCTATCTGGTTACTTTACTAAGATTTTTTTCATACATGTATGTATCTTTTAGCAAAATTTAGCCCCAATGATTTCTCATTCTACAGGATTTTTGACTTATCTCAAACTTTTCTAATTCTCTGGATTGAGAATTAGAAGCTATTGAGCTTCTAATTGGAGCTATTGAGGACTTAGGATTCTCATCATAGAAAATTTACTGTGGATGCAGTTTAAGTATAAAATATGAGCTCCTGAGTAGAAGCCAGGACTCAGTGAAGGCAAGTGTTGGGTAGCAGCAGACTATCTTCTTTCCTAGTCATTCTGGGGACATTTCAGTGAACCATTAAATATGAGCATTCTGAAACAAGAAATGCTTCTGCTATATGATGAACTGTGTTGCTACCTGCAGCTTTGTATGGCAAAATCTCAACTCTCACATTTCATTATATTTAGAGATAGGGTCTTTGTGGGTATTATTAATATGAATCCTGCAAGCATGGAGCCCTACATGAAAGGACATCTGTATAACAGTACAAAACAATGTCACATGATAATATGATGACAGCATGATGGTTTATATTGATCCTTAACTTGGCCATCTAAAATTCACCTTGGAGACAAATCTCCAGGCAAGGTGGGAGAACTTGCCCATTCCATGAGTTGTATTCTTTATCTAGATGCTAGAGTAAAAGAAAGAGTACTTACCATGAGCATGAAGGTTTAAGTGAGTTTACTTTCAGCCTGCTTTCCCTCTCACCCTTAAAGAATTTTCTTTCCCTCCTGCATTCTGGAATTACAGGCAGGCTGGTTGTTCACTGGTCCATTTTAAGAGTAAGGTTTTTCCCTAATGCCCTCACATCTCACAGCATCTTCCCAGATCCTTTAAAGCACACGTCTCCTGCCTGCCTCACCAGGTACCCTTCCTAGTTGCAGCACCCTCTTTCTTGGTTCTGCACCACAGGGGTGGAAAATCCAACTACTTACCACATTTTGCCTTATTGAGATCTCCTATTTTGTGGCTTTTCCATACATCACAGTGATTTCAGTATCTACAAGGACAATCTCATTCTTGACTTCTTCATCACCAAATGCTCAAGACTTCTCTTTTTTAATTTCAGCTTTAAAATTCATTATGTTTTTTAAATGCCCCTGACTTTCACTTTCAAAACCCATTCACTGTCTTTCCATTTAAACATCCTTGTTATGGGTGGAATTGTTTCCTACTTAGTTCATTTGTTGAAACCCTAAGCCCCGACATTCAGTACTTTTTTGATATAAGGTCTCTTAAGAGGAAACTAAATTTTTGGTTGTGAACCTAGCCTTTAATAGCTGAGCCATCTCTCCAACTAAATTACAACAATGCTAGTCCAATATGTTGTATTTATAGGAAATGAAGGAAGAAGACAACACAGAGAGATTGCCACATCAGAAGATGATCGTCCTGTATAATCTGTGGAAAGGGAAAGAAAGGAACTGTCAGGTTGGTCCGGTATTCCTAGTCTCTATAATGTAAGAAAATGAAGTGTTTTTGAGTATACACCAACCTGTCTATAGAACTTTGTTATATCAGCCCTAACAAACCAATATCCACTTTACTATAACCCTATTCTTAATTGTCCCCTTCACACTCAGTTCCATGGTTTGGCACAGCAATCATACCCCCCCTTTTTTTACCACTTTATTGTTCTAGCCATTTATCTCCCTATTAAATATTTGAAATCTTGCATGTCAAGACTTCTAACCTGGTTATATGAACTTTTGTATCACAAGGAAAATTCATTTCACATCTCATGTCAACAACATACTGTCTATCATCTATTTGTCTATCTATCTATCTACTATCTATCTATCTATCTATCTATCTATCTATCTATCTATCTATCTATCTATCATCTATAGTTTCACTATACATCACAGACTGCCAAAACTCCTTATGTATCATAGGCTAATTCTACTTGAAAAAAATCTTTGACTACTTGTATAAACACATTCAAGGAAATGACTTCTATGAGTCTTTGCAAGACCACCTCATTTCCAACATTTCTCTATTCACTTTCCTTTTTCTCTGAGAAGGTACCTTCTTGGTCTTCCAATTTCTAATCCTCCTTGAATTTTCAGCTGGTGACTTGGTTCATTCTTCTGGGCTAAACTAGCAGGAATGAAAAAGGAGCTGCTTGATTCGTTCTTCCTTCCACTAAAACTATGTGAGTTGCTGTTTTTTTCCCCCAGCATAATCTTTTCCTTGCCATGGGAAAGGATTAGTCATGTATATGATCTATCTAAAGCAATATGTCTTCTTGTCTTCTTTTTTAAATTTAATTTAGAAACAATCTTTTTTACATATCATTCCCAGTTCCCTCTCCCTCCCTTCCTCCCCTGCTCCTCACCAACCCCCATCCCATCCCTCTTTTGCTCCATAGAAAGGGTAAGGCCTTCTATTGGGGGGTCATCAAAGTCTGTCACATCATTTGGGGCAGGGCCTAGGCCCTCCCCAATATGTCTAGGCTGAGAGAGTATCCCTCTATGGAGAATGGGCTCCCAAAATTCATTCATACACTAAAGATAAATACTGTTCCACTACCAGAGGCTCCATAGACTTCCCAGGCTTCCTAACTGACACCCACATTCAGGGGGCCTGGTTCTGCCCTATGCTGGTTTCCTAACTGTCAGTCTGGGGTCCATGAGCTTCCCCTTGTTCAGGTCAGCTGTTTCTGTGGGTTTCTCCAGCCTGGTCTTGACCTCTTTGGTCATCACTTCTCCCTCTCTACAACTGGATTCCAGGAGTTCAGCTCAGTGCTTAGCTGTGGGTGTCTGCTTCTGCTCCCATCAGCTACTGCATGAAGGCTCTGTGATGGCATATAAGGTAGTCATCAATCTCATTATTGGGGAAGGGCATTTAGGATAGCTTCTTCACTATTGCTTAGAATCCTAGTTGGAGTCATCCTTGTATATCTCTTGTCATTTCCCTAGTGTCAGATTTCTCCTTAAACCTATAATGGATCCACTATTAAGGGAGCACTTTTCTTGCTATCCTTTATTCTTCCCCCGACTCAACCTTCCTGCTCCATCATGTCTTCCTCCCCCTCCTCTTCTTCCCTTCTCCTTCTCCTAACTCCCTCTCCCCTGATCTTGTCCCTTTCCCCCTTACTCCTTCTCCAGGGGACCATGTGTGTCTCTCTTGGTGTCCTCCTTGTTTCCTAGTGTCTGCTTGTCTTCTGATTGCTTATTGGAGAAAATGGGTCCTTCAGTTGCTCCCCACACATTTCCCCATCCTTTCTGTAGGACCACTATCAGCATACCTTATACAATAAACCTTACTAGAATGGGCTATGGTGTGCTGCAGTTAATTATCCTAAATCCTTGTGTATACAACAATGACTCCATTCTTGCTCATATGCCAGATGCACACTGGGTAACCAGGTCAGTTCTGGACTTTTGTGATCACACACCTTCCAGTGAAAGTGGCATATCCATAGTGGAAGAAAAGAGAAAAATAATACACTATTTTAAAGGGAAAAGCTGCTTTAGAGAAAAAATATTTAAAAGTATAAGATATTTTAACTGTATTATCTATTATGTGGGAGCTCACTTCCTATTGGTAAACAAAGATGATATCACTTGCCATTAATCCTGGCACTCAGGAACTTAAGGCAGGAGGATTTTAAATTCAAGGCCAGCCTGGGCTACATGGTATGATTCGAAAAGAAAGTAAAATGAAGTAAAATAAAAGGCACAATGAAAGATTATGTTTTCCTTCTCATGCTATCAATGCAGTTGCTCCCCTTCCCCCATGTGTTTTCATCACAGCACAGGAAACTTGCCTTGGGAAGAGCAAAGGTGCTTTATTCAATAAATACACAATAGGTGCAGAGGGAATGTTTGTTGTCAAGTGTTTCTGCCTATCTCAACAGATTCTGACATAAAATCTGAATTCATGAATGAAATGAAACAAAACTGCTGTCCATTTTTGTCAAGGTTGAGACAATGAATGTGTTTTAATTTGCACATAACTTTCTGTGGCTTTTCAAGAAACATCCACAACATTCCAACCTGTTTTAGTTTTAACAACCTACCTGCATATTTACAAACATGTCCTTTAAGACAAACAGAGTTGGTATAAAATATGACATGGAGTTATCATTTGTTATACAATAAACCACAATGAAACTTTGGGTCTCTAAGGTTTTGTTTATTTAGTCTGTGATTCTATTGGTCTGTTTCTGCCATTGGCTATCCATCAGGCATGTAGATCCGCTTCTGAGGTATGACAAGTGGTAGGTTGAGCAAACATGAAATGAATAAGGTAAGCACTGCACTGGTCCTCATGGAGGCTGGGAAGGATTCCAAGAAAGACAGTAGGTTCAGACCTGGGCATGGATCTGACCCAATTCTGTCTTACTCTTTTTGGCTAGGCAAGGTATGATGTCGGCCTGTGTTCAAGGAGCAAGGAAATAAGTTTCAACTCTAGATGACAAGAGTTAGAGAGTTAAGGGCAAGTGGCCATAGAATAAGAAAGAGGAATGATTTATGACCCTTTTGTAATCTGCCATATAGGATGTGCACTTGAACAATGCTGCTTGGGGGATCGCAAATGTATTTATTTGCGTGGTACGGAGGCAGAAGTAAAGCAGGGTTTCTCTCCCTATTTCCTTTGTTTGCCCACCTCAGCTGTCACTGTTAAATACAAAGTTAGAAGAAAATAGTCATTCACTTAAAAGGAAAACTTCCATTTCTAAGCTCATTTATTTTAGAGTGGAAAGGGCTTTTTTCTTTTCTTTTCTTTTCTTTTTTTGTTTTGAAAGAGGAAGTGTGTTGATTACATCAAGAAGGACCAGCATCTTATCCCCATGGTAACAGCATCTTGAATTCTCTAAGTGTTCACCACCTGGTGCTAGAGGCCCAATAGCCAAATAGCATCACCTTAGATAACATGACCGAAAGAATCTATATACATAGCATTGAAGAATGTTAGGCCTGAGGTATTTTTTTGATATGGAATCAGAATTATTCTCCATGGAATAGTAGGAATATAGTTAAATTGCTAAAAGAGTCATAACTATACTTACTAATTTTGCTTCTAGGAGATACAGATCATTCTGCAATTACAAAAAACATAAAAACAGACTGTTTTTATACTTTTAAACACACCTAAATCATGAGATTTGTGTGTTCATGTGCAAACATACAGGAGTATGTGTGTAAACATATATAAGCACACAGGCATATGTATGTACAAATAACCCTGGAATTCTGAAGTTAAATACAAATGACAACAGCTGTGATAAATCTCTAAGCAGTTACTGGAATATTTGACAGCCCTTGACTTGCTATCATTGTTTCATGAAGCTGTTTAAGAAATACAGTGTGTACTTCATTAGACATTTCTGTGGGTGGTGCTATTTGCATGGGAACTTTTCAAGCCCCCAAACCTTGTCACTGAGGATTTTTAAAACTCAGAAGTCAGATTCAAATCAAGCTACATCTCCATGAGGTGTTTTTGATGCACAGAAGCAACAGATGTAATATCTGTCTGTATCTATGGCTACTGTTCAGCTGCACAGGGACCGTGAGAGAAGAACAAATCCTTGATCTCTGTGGTACCTGAATGACTGTGTCGCTGCTGAAAGCAATTTTCTATTGTAAAACCCAGAGTAATAGAATTCGGAAAGGTGGATGCCTGGGGGCTGGAGATGGATGTGTATGGGGTGTTTGTGAATGAGTCAGCGGGCAGGATTGGAGGTGTTCTTCACATTAGAAACAGGAAACTGGTAGGTTGATTGGAAAGGCAGACTTGAGTTTGAAAAGAGATTTTCTGGGACCCAGGGCTGTGCTCCTTGGAGGCTGAGAAGTTACCAGGATGATGTCATCCTCCTAGTGGGGATAAAGACAATAAGTGACCAAGGTCCTGACCTAAACACAAGTCAGCTGGTATAATGACCAGAGAAGTCATTGCAAGCATCCACACTTTATGGTCCAGAAAGTGGTGTACAATGCACTTTAGGAGTCCTTGGGAGTTCATAGAGGAAGAAGTGAGGCCAAAGAGGGGAGCTGTAGGATTCGGTTTTTAAGGAAAGCATTGTTCCTAGGTAATCCTCTGTTCCCTGACTTGGCAGTGGGGATCTGAGCCTGAAGATGTGAAGAGCAAATTGAGTGGAAGAAAGAAGCAGAGGATTCATTACTCCTCATGGTGCATAAGATTACTTGACAAATAGGTTTAGGTCTCTTAGGAAAGGGGGTTCATCCCCAACAAAGACTCTCTGAGAACACTCATCATCCACCTTGGGGAGTCACTCTAACTTACCTCTTGGGTATACCCTTACTTCCCGGAGTCATGCTATCATGAAAGTAAATATATAATTAATTGTTCCATTTTTTGAGATTATAAAATAATTGTACCATCCCTCTCCTTTTCTTCCATCCAAATCCACCCTGTACCCCCATTCTTTCTCCCTTTTAAATTCATGGCCTTTAAAAAATGTTGTCACGTACACACACACACACACACAACACACACACACACACACACACACACAAACACATACACACACACACACACACACACACACACACACACACACACACACACACACACACACACACACACTCCTAAATATGTAAGTACAGCATGCTCAGTCTGTAGAATAAGGTTTGTTTTCAGAACTGACCATTTGGTATTGGAAACCCAACTGGTGTGCTCTTCCCTGGGGAAGACTATTTCTCCCACCCTCAGAATTCCTTAGTCGCCTGTAGTTCTTTTTGTAGGGTTGAGGCCTCATGGTCTTTCCTCCATCTACTTCGGCTTGTGGCAGCCACAATGTTAAAATTTAAAAGGTTGTAAATTTGAAATTCTGTTGGTGACATCTGACTTAAACTGCCAGAAAACTACAAATTAATTTATACCTCCAGTGCTAGATGCATTTACCAAATTGATGCACTTGCCAAAGAATTGTCAATGTTTTACAAACTGTGAGAGCTCATGGACTCTAGACTGACAGCTGGGGAGCCTGCTTGGGACCGAACTAGGCCCTCTGCATGTGGGCAACAGTTGTGTAGCCTGGTCTGTTTGTGGGATCCTGGGTAGTGGGACCTGGTGTATGAGCTGGCTTTTTGGAGACCATTCCTTATAGTGGGGTGCCTTTCTCAGCCTTGATGCAGCGGAGAGGGGCTTAGTCCTGCCTTAACTTAATGTGCCAGGTTTTGACTCCCCATGGAAGGCCTTACTCTTTCTGAGGAGTGGATGGTTGGGGAAGACGGGGGAGGAGTGGGTGGAGGGGAGAGAGGAGAAACTATAGTTGGTATGTAAAATGAATGTAAAATGAATGAAATATTTAAAATAAAACAGTGAAATTTATGTAATTCAAGATTTTAAAAAAGTTTGATATTTAAAAATTTGCATAGTTGTACATGTAACCCTACATCGGGTTCCTTTATTGGGAAAAAGCAGCTTGATCACTGGGCTTTTGTTTCACATAATATTGTGAAATATTAGTGAGGTAAAAAGAAATATTCTTCACATATCTGCATTTAAATAACATTGTCTTAACTCCGCTAACCTAACACAGTAAAATGGAAGGAAATATCTTCATAAACAGCAATTTCAGAGGCTGTTCTCTAAGTATGCTTTTCCTTGCTAGATTCATTTTATTTTCTGGCTTCTAGGGTTTTGGGGTTCCTCCTCCCCAGTGTTGGCCTAGTCTATATTTGTATTATAGCTAATAGTTATCATCTCATATATTGTCAAAACTTACTCACTGCTCTTTTTTTTTTTTCTCATTGCTTCTTTATGAACCTGCCATGCTGGAGGCTATATGACAGAGGGCCACAGCAGTTACAGGAGGTTAGGATAAAGTGAGATGAGAATCCTACTTTTGGTAGAATATACTTTTCATGCAATCTGTATCTTCAAAACTGAACATTGGTGTAGTCTCCTCAAAATGATTTAAAGTCCCTATCTCACATATTTTAAACAGTCTTTTATAGTGGCCACAAAATCATGAAGATATCGGAAAGATTTTTTTAAAAGACTGTTCTAAAGTTGCCCTGAACATGTCATTTCAAAATGTACAAAGAAAGAAAACTGTCTCCTATTCAGCCCTGGTTTGATGTTTGTCCTTTGTCTTTTCTGTCACATTACCCTGGGGTCCTTAGCTTTAACGCTGCTCACTTTTCTGAGATATGATCGTGTGGACTTCAGGGACCCTGTAGCGCTTGTTCCCCAGAGCTCCACGTCAGCCGCGGTTTCTGGATGCCTGTGATGCAGGCGAAGCTCAGAATCTGGAACTCTGGAGAGGCTGCTGATCCCTGGATGGATGACAAGATGTGCAGAGCCTTTTGGGACAGCTGCAGCAGGATGTTACTAATAAAGGACAGCCCTGCTGCGGAGGGAAAGGGAGAAAGCAGATGTGAGGGCAAGATTCAGGTGACAACCTGGACGTTGGAGGCACAGGATACTATGGAAGAGGGAGGAAAATCAGCGGGCATTTGGCAGTCCGTGCAGAGTCAAGACCTGAGAGGAGGCAGCAGACGTTGAGGCTTTCAAAAATTTCTGACCTTCTGCCTGCCAGCTTGGTATTAAATTTCTTGATGGAACCGGAGGAGGGCAGCGGTGGGAGAGGCAGCTGCCGAGAGATTGCTGACCTGGCAGCGGGACAAAGGGATGATGCCGCTGTCACTTGAGGTGTAGGGGCCAGGCCTGGATAGTTGGTAGATCCAACACAAGGGCTAAGTGCCCCAGTTTGAACTGCTTGAGTGTCCTGGGGTGGCTCTTCTGCAGATAGCAGAAATTGTCCAGCAATAAAAAGGACAATATCGTGAAATTTAGTGTTTTTGGATGGAGATTTTAGGTTGGCATTTGGAAACATTTCATGGGCTTTGTCCTATCCAAGAAGCATTATACTCTTTGTACTAAGATTGATGATACATTTTCAAAAGTGGGTTCCCAGTAATATAGACATATTTTCAATTCCGAAAACATAGGTCTTGGGATTCAATTACATTCCCCCTCCTCCCTGCTCTGCGTAGTGACTTTTCCAGGTGCTAAATATTGACCCAGAATAGCGCCAATGGCTGGGGCAAGGACTCGCTGATTGTATTGGGAGGCAGTGGTGCTGCCTAAATCACAAAAATCCACTAGATGTCGCTGTGACTCAGGGCTTTGTGTTCGGGAAAGCTGGGCGGGTTGTACAGGTCCTTTTGTGCCAAGGGGAAAACCAACTTCCGGAGAGGTGGATAATGCCTTCTGTGTGGATTTAAATAAGACCTCTTCACCTGGCATTTTTATCGAAAAACAGATACTCCGTATGTTGTGGCATTTGGTTGCTATTTCCCTTTCGGTTTTTGAGCAGAAGCGACGGAATTAAATGTCTTTCACCCTACCAAGGTAGCCCACTGCTCTCGTTCTTAATTGCTCCTCACAATATTGCTTTCCAGAGGTAAAGTGAGGGTTGTTTGTTAGAAAATTTAGAGAATCACTGTACTTTTTTGTGCTATATATGGACTGCAAATGTTTCTCTCTCGGGTCTCTTCCAAGCCCTAGAGAACTTAAAAATGCCGTTTCTAATTTCTTTAGGGAAAATGATGTAGCGCTAACTTTAACCAGCAAAAGACTCTCACATTCAGGCTGCAGCCTGGAGGACAAATGTTGCTGTGCATGCCGTATTGTTAAAATGCTAGTGTTATCTTTGTGGATCTCTGGACATTTCCCTAGTGCTACATTTCTCTTTAAACCTGTAATGGCTCCCTCTAATAAGGTATCTCTTTTCTTGCTCTCCTTTATTTATCCCCCTACTCAATGTTCCTGATCTCTCTTGTTCTCCTTCCAGTTCCTCTTCTCCCCCCTTTCTCTTGCCCCCTCCCCTGCTTCCAGTTTGTTCAGGAGCTCTTGTCCCTTTCCCCTTCCGGGGGTGGGGACCATGCATGCCTCTCTTAGGGTCTTCCTTGTTTCCTAGCTTCTCTGGAGGTGTGGATTGCAGAATCTAAGCCACAGTGGAGAGGCTACCTCAAATGCCCTTCCCTAATAATGAGACTGATGACTAACTTAAATGCCACCCTAGAGCCTTCATCCAGTGGCTGATGGAAGCAGAAGCAGACACCCACAGCTAAACACCGAGATGAACTTCTGGAATCCAGTTGTAGAGAGGGAGGAGTAATGAGCAAAGAGATCAAGACCATGCTGGGGAAACATCTGACCTGAGCAAGTGAGAGCACAGGGACCACAGTCTGACAGCTGGGGAACCAGCATAGGTCCTAACCAGGACTCCAGAACATGGTGTCAGTTGGGCAGACTATGGGGCCTCTGGCAGTGGAACCAGTATTTATCCCTAGTGCACGAATGGACTTTGGGAGCCCATTCCCCATGGAAGGATACTATTTCAGCCCAGATACAGGGAGGAGGGCCTAGGCCCTGCCCCAAATGATGTGACAGACTTTGAAGAAACCCATGGAAGGCTTCACCCTACCTGGAGAGTGGATGGGAGATGGGATGGGGTGTGTTAGAGGGGGACATGGGAGGGTGGGAGGGAGAGGGTACTGGGATGGATATGTAAAATAAGATTGTTTCTAATTTAAATGAAATTTATAAAAAAACCCCAAAAGTTAGATATTCTCACTTTCTTTCCTGTTAACATTTTCTCTGGTTAACTATTGAATGCACATACATATTAAAGTTTTATTAATCTACATGAAATTAAAACAATAAAAATGCTTTTTAAAAAGTGATTTTTGAACAATGACTATAAGATTTAAGTGAAATTACTACATTACATTAAGTTATCATCAGTAATAAGGAATAGCAAGATTATTACATTAAATTAATACCTTATAGGATATACAATAAAACGTGAATCAGGGGTCCAGTGAGATGGCTCATTGGGTAAAGGCACTTACTGCTAAACCTGAGGACCTGAAGTATCCTTCTGGAGTCCACATGGTAGAAGGAGGCATCAACTCCTTCAGGCTGTCTTCTGACCTCTCACACTGTGGCACATGCATGTCCACACAATTAACACACACATAAATATAAAATATCAAAAAAATCAAATTAAGGCCTTAATTGCGTGGGTGGTGCAAAATAAGTCAAGCCATTCACTCTTTTAGTTTCATATCTAAACACTTACCATTTGTGTCTTTAGCTTTTGGTTGTCTCCAGCAGTTACAGAGCTGGTTTGCTCTCCAAACTAGGACAATCTATTTTGCCTGTAGCCATGACACTCCAGGATTTAGAACTGTGTAGAGTCCTGTAACTCTATCCCCATAGTGCCAGCATTCACTAAGGGCTTACTGCTCTGGCTCACATGGGGGTAATAGGTTCCAAGGCAAAGTTGTTGCCTTAAGAATGTTTGGGGTCCTTTAGTCCTCCTCTCTCTTTCTCCCTCTCCTGCCCCATCTCTATTTTTCATGTTCTTTGTTTTCCTTCCGTTTCCTATCTAGTTCCTTTGTTCTTTGACTGCCTGCTCTGTGCTTCCCATAAGTGTGGCAATTCAGTTCGTGGCAGCCACGTTTGCACTCCTTTCCAGTCCTTCCTAACAAATGGCCTCCAACTTTACAGTTTCAGGCAGCACACACTTCCTCTCCTACAGCTCAGGATGTCAGATGTGTGAAGATCCCCTCTTCAGTTTCAAGGCCATGTTCCTTCTACATGATCCCAGAGGCCCTCAGTCTTTGTGGGAGCCAGATTCTGAACCCCTCTTCCTGGCATTCTTTTGCTCCCCAATTCCCCCTTCAAAGCCAGCACTGCAGCTCCGCAGGCAGAGGTCTTCTTGTTGAGATCAGGGCACCATCTTCTGCCTTCCATGTTACATTTCCTCTGCCAATCTCTTGGATGCTTTCGTCATATTTAGGTTCCACCCAGATAACCCCGGGGTTAACATCTCTTCAAGATCCTTCACCTAGACACACCTCTAAAGTCCCCTTTGCCATGGACGTTCACATGAAAAGTTCCAAGTCCTGGACATGTTTGGGGGTGGTGGTCAATTTTCAATCTACTTCAGCTCCCTAGCAGTATCTTTGATGCATACGAACCTCTCCAAATTTCAGTTTTCTTACCAAAATAGTGTTTCTTTAGGACTTGAGACAGAGATTGTAAAGTGCTTAGCACAGTGCCTGGACAAGAGTGAGGGCACTTTAAACTAAAATGATTTAAGTGCTAATAAATACTGTCTATGATGGGCCCTAATCATCATAAAGAGCATCCAATTCTTCATCTGACATTAACCTTTATGGTGCTGCGGTAGAACTGCCATTCTTTACCAAACTCCTCTTCAAGGTCAGGAGACTCCTAAGCTGGTCAGTTCAAAGACCAATTCTAGGGCTTCCTTTTAGAAGTGTTGATTCCCTTCCCCACTCTCTTGAGAGCCACCCTCCTTTCCTTGTTTCTGCTGGGTCACACTTTCAGGTTTTCTTCCTGGATCAGTGTATATGCCCCTCATATTCTTAGGCTTCATTGGTCTGTCTGTCTCCCTTTCTTCCTTCTTTCTTTCCTTCCTTCCTTCTTCTCCATTCCTGCCTTCCTTCTTTTCTTTTTTATTCTAAACTCTGGAATAAACTGGAATATTTGATAGCTAGCAAATATTGGAGTGACATGGATAATTAAGGGTGGAAATCTGTGCCTCTTTTTTTAAATGTTACCTTTTAATGATTTTTATTTAAATTAGAAACAATCTTGTTTTACATGTCAATCCCAGTTCCCTCTCCTTTCTATCCTCCCATGGCCCCCACTGACTCCCTAGCCCATCCCTATTCTGCTCCCCAGGGAGGTGAGGCCTTCCATGGGGGAATCTTCGAAGTCTGTCATATCATTGGGAGCAATGCCTAGGCCCTCCCCCATGTGTCTAGGCTGAGAGAGTATCCATCTATGTGGAATGGACTCCCAAAGTCCATTTGTGCACTAGGGATAAATATTGATCCACTACCAGAGGCCCCAATAGACTGTCCAGTCCTCCTAAATGACACCCATGTTCAGGGTTCTGGGTCCATCCCATGCTGGTTTCCCAGCTATCAGTCTGGGATCCATGAGCTCACTTTTGTTCAGGTCAGCTGTTTCCAGCCTGGTCTTGACTCCTTTGCTCATCACTCCTCCCTCTCTGCAACTGGATTCCAGAAATTTGGCTCAGTGTTTAGCTGTGGGTGTCTGCTTCTGCTTCCATCAGCTGCTGGATGAAGGCTCTAGGATGGCATATAAGGTAGTCATCAATCTCATTATAGGGGAAGGGAATTTAAGGTAGCATCTCTAGTATTGCTTAGATTGTTAGTTGGGGTCATCCTTGTAGATCTCTGGATATTTCCCTAGTGCCAGATTTCTCTTTAGACCTATGATGGCTCCCTCTATTAAGGTACCTCTTTTCTTGCTCTTCTGTATTTTTCTTCTGACTTATCTTTTACAGTGATCTGAAGGTCTTGGATTCAATGATTTGGCTACTGATCTCAGGCAGAATGAGATACCATGGGGAAGTTTTGCATTGTTGTGCTGGATATGTGCCTCAGTTTGGGCTTCTGTAACAAAATATAATAATACTCCTTAAAAATGACAGAAAATTGTTTCTTACATATCTGGCAGCTGGGGTTCTGAGTTCAAGGTGTTGGTGTGGTAAGAGTCTTCTTTTATTTGTTGACTTTTCTTTGTAGCCACACATAATAAGAAAAGGTGAGAAGGCTCTCAGAGATTGTTTAAAAAGGCACCAATTTCAATCCATGAATCCACCCTCATGATAGCTAATCAGCTCCCCAGGGCTCTGTCTCCTAACCACCACTTTGGTGGGTTTCAAATTCAACATACAAATTCTGGTGAGTCAGTTCATTCAAGTGGTGTTAACAATGTAGACAGGGCTCTTTCCTGTCTACACCTGGAAGGTTTGTACCTGGTGACCCCTTGCCTTCTTCACACTACCAAGTCTTTGAGCTGATATGCTTTCTGATGGTTCTGGAAAACAATGGGACTGTGGGAAAGATGGACTCAGCTGTATCTTCTGCCTAGTAATGTTATGTGGTTCCCCACATATTGGGAAAACCACACTGAGTATAGATGTGATTCGGGCAGTGTCACAATGCACTCTTTTGGATGATGTAGCCCCGTTGTTGCTCATGTTAAGGCAGAAATAAATGTTTTCAGCTTTACTTTGGTCTCCTTACCAAGCTATCACATAAGCAGATGCCCACGTATCCTCCCAAGAACCCCCACACAGCAACAGTTCAAGACAGTATTGATGAGTAGTCAGTATTCAACATAGAAATAGCAACTAAGGGAAGGAGGATGGTGAACTTGTCACTTGTTATTGTGACCACTTCAGTGACCAGATGTCTTCTTGACGTCTCTCAGTGCCACTGAAGCTTTGATGGAGTTCTAAAGACCACCTGTCCCTTCCTCCATTTAAGGAATTCTACTTGCAATAAGCAACACTCTGTGACTGCAAAGGGGTGACATTTGGATAAGATATAAAATAACCTTAGGCCTAAATGAAAGCATGCTCTGTGAGTGAGCAGAGGGTTTGAGAAGAGCTTGTGCATGGTGAAGGGAAACATTTGATGGACACTATCTGATCATTTAAGAAAATATATAGTAATTCCAGGTATCAGTTTCAATAAAATATCATTTCAATGAAACCCACAAAATACTAATTTTATTATCATGTTGCATACTTTTACTATCTTGATGATCCCTGTGATGAAACCTTGCGTTATATATTTCTCTCCATTTTGCAGATGGGTAAGATAAGATGTTATGAAGTTAGATGATATGGCCAAGGACAAAAGGATAGTCTGATGCTGATTAAACTGAGGCCTGCAGGATTGTGAATTTGTACCAGGCATGATGTAGATTGCCCATTATGAAGTTGCTTTCTGTTCCCCCCAGTTAAACAAATGTTAATGATGCTACAATGCCACATATACTAAACCACCTGGAGCTTCAAAGGGCAGACGAGCACATAGTAAATGAATTATCTAATTCCAAAGGTGTCAATATTGACCCCAACTTTGAAGTTAGAGTCTACTAAGTTTATAGAAAATTTTCATTTTTCTACCAGATACTATAAAAATTTACACTACAGAATATGACTTATTCTGTTTTATCTATCTGCCCTACAGCCTAAATTCTACGCTAAAAGATAGCAGAAAAAAAGGAGCCTTGGATATGGTGGCCATACATTTGGAATTCTAGCACTCAGAAGGCAGAATGGTTAACACAAGTTCAGGGACAGAGCGATTTACACGGTGCGGCAAAGTCTAAGAGTAGGGTAGCTTAGATGGTGATCATATATGATCATTTAAGTCAATCATCTCACCTGGAGCTAATAATTCTGCTAGGACATTCAAGAGCTAATAGATGGGTAGCATGAGCATGTCATTAAGGGCAAGGGTCTGTCATAGTGGCTTTAGTGATACTTGTGAAAGCACCACAAGCACCTAGCTGCATCAGTATTTTTTCAGTCTGTTAATGATATGACCCCTCCTGCTCTAAAATTTCTAAGACTTTCATCACTGTGTTTGGCTGGGGAAGTGGGTGGCATGTCTCTTCTTATGTAAAAAGAAGATATTGGCAAAAGAACATAACTTCTTTGCTGCCAGGCCTGCTAGTTGTTTCTTTCTAGGGAAAGCAAGGGTTTTCTTTGTGAGAGAATTTGTCCTCTAGGGAACTTGAATTTCATTTAGTAACGAGAGCTTACTATTTTGGTGCAAGAACACACTACATCTGTCTCACATTTGTCTCTCGTCATGACACCAATGACTCCACATACCATGGAAGATGGAGATGCATTTGGTGGGTGGGAGGTTCTAAGAGCAGAGAACGAAAAGCTATCAGAGTCAGAGTCATGTCTAATGGGCCTTGCCTTCATTTCTCCTAAAGTGTGTTGTTAATCTTGATTGTTAACTTTCTGGTTCTTGAATCAACCAAGAGAAAAGTTTGGGCATGTGTTGGAGATCATTTCTAGGAAGGATTAACTGGGGTGGGGGGGACCTTTGCCTGGATTGTATTATTTTTGAGTCAGGTTAGATATAAAGAGGTATGGGGGATCTTGGGCCTGCTTTCATCTGCACGTCTTTGCTGCTTGCTGGTATGTGCATCTATTCTGCTGCTTCTGCTCCAATCCTTCATTATCACACAAACCCATCTTCTTTGGCTTCAGGCTTCCAGAGCCAAACTGGGACTGTTGAGGCCTCTAGCTTCATAGGCCAAGAAGTTCCTGGGTTCTTACCCTCTCCAGTATACAAAAGCCATTACTGGAATAGTTGGTTCATCTGGTGTAACCCAATCCAGAAGATCCATTTTCATGATTTATATTCATTCTACAGGTGCTATTTCTCCAGAGAAATCCTTCCTGACACAAAGGGTTGAACACTACTGATAAAATGAAGCTGAATATGCTGAGTAGCAATGTCAAGAGTCATTATTGCCCCACATGAAATGCCCTGCAGGGTCTCTGGAGGAACTCTGAAGGGATATATAGTAAAGGCCAAAAGGATGTTAATGTTTTCACTAGTGCATATTTATAAGCAGGTTTATAAGTTTAAACAAATACAAGTAGTCTTCAAACTTCAAACACAAAGGGCAAAACACACTACAACTGTAATATCGTATGGATTAAGTCAGTCACCATCATGGTTTTTCTACTGTTTTGTTTTTTCTACTGTTTTCATGATTTTTCTACTGATTGAATCAGACACCCCTCTGCCACTCGTCAGGATGGCATCAATGTTCTGGCACCAGAGGGAGGCATTTGGCACAAACTTTCCTTCTTCCCATGCAGGTTTTCCTGCTGTCACAATACTGTTTATCCTTGGCCTTTGGCCTTTCCCCCAGTTACTGTCATTGGAAGTGCAGGTGTTACCATCTAGTAGTTGGCTGCAATGCTCTGCAGAGGGGACTGGGAATCTCTTTTAGGACTTTGTTCCACATATTTTGTATCCTTGTAGGCAGAGGATGTTGGGATTGTCTTCCATGATATTCTTACTGGACAAAGTATGATTTTGTTGATTGTTCGAGTTTCTATCAGCTCTACAAACAAGCCTGACTACATCAAAGCTGTGGTAGTAGGGCCCTCATACTTGGAATTCACATCTTCTTGTCTTTGCAAAGCCACCACCTAAAAAAGAGAAGATATTTTCTTTTCTTTCTGAGTCTAACCTGTTTCTGAGTAGTCTTTTATGAAGAAGAAGATCAAGAAACTGATCAAGCCATATTTGGGTTATATGCTCAGGAATAAGCATGTAGTAACAGGTACTTCAAGGCTGCCTTTGTTAAGAAGTGTTGACAAGTGGAAGAAGAGCCTGGAACCTCTGCCTTCATCTTCATCCATTTCCTTTGCTTACAGTCACTTGCTTCTCTGTACACACAGGTGTGTTAATCAGTCTGTCCATCCATTCCCACTAAAGGTTAAAGGAACAGAGTCATTGTCCTAACCCTGTAGTCAGTCACCTTGTATTTCAGGAATGGCCAGGCCTGGCAGGCAAGACAGATGCTATACCTGGAGCAGGCCCCTAGTGGGAAATAGACTGGTCCCCTTAGTTGATGACAGAGTAACAGTTCTTGATGACTTATAGGACCTGAGCTGAGATGATGATGATGGGACCACGACAGCTTATGTAATCATACCTCTTTTCCCCTGCCCTAGCTCTTCTTCCATCTAAACCTAAAGCTTATATCAGTACCACAAAAATAAGCCTGGGCTCATTGAGCTCCTTCATTTGTCTCTCTTCCCAAGTGTGCTATTTAAATCTCCCCTCTCTACTGTTCACTGACACCCTTCCTTTAAGTTGCCATGAGTACCTACTGAGCCCAGCCTCTTGGGGTTGCTGGAGCAGGGACTTTCCCCTAAAACTCCAATTCCCGGAAATGGGGAGACCTTTCCACTTTGCCATATTTTCCTGTAGTGTTCTCTCTGAGGAACTTACTTATCTCATTGCCCAGTATGTGACTGGCTACTTCTCAGTCCTCACTCTTGGGCATTCATGGTAATCTTCCTTATTATTGCTACAATTTCTAACCACAACTTGTTGGTGACCTTCAGAGTGTGTTTTCAGTGATGAGAACCCTCTATAATTCATCACCTTTCCCTCCAAATTAACCTCGAATTCACTAAAAATAAAATGTATGATATCTTTTTAAAATTCACTGATACACCCCTTGGTGTCAAACCCAGTGATGATCACCTGATAGCACCAAAAGCAACATTAGAATAATCACTGCACAGGAGCTGTACAGTTTTATGTAGTGCAGTGGCATGGATAAAGGACAAGTGTAGGTCAGACTCACCTGAATTAGACACTTAGCTCTGTGTGGCTGGACTGAAGTGATTGTTTTTGTACTCAGGCTTTTCTTGCATTAATTGTGGGTTGTAATAGTAAATTCATAGGGGTGATTTTAGTGATAAAATGCGTTAATGTATACGTGTACATCACTGGCATAAAGCAAGGACCATCCACTATTGATGGTCAGTGTAGAGGAGGTATGTGGGCAATACTGTCTTTGTGGGCATAGAGAAGGTGAGTGACAGAGTGGAGAGGGATGTTGGCAGTGATGTGGGCAGCCTGAGAGAAGGCAGTAGCAGAGAATGTGGAAGCCCAGAGGCTGTGCTCAAGCAGCTGAGGAGATGGGGGACAGTACCTAAATCAAAGGGACAGACTGGGAAAAGAAGTCTGTATTCTGCCCAAGAATGGGGCTCTCAGAGTGTGTGTAGAGGGTGTGGGGGTGATATTAGTCACAGAGGATTCATTGTATGGTTTTACTTTGGCTCGTAGGAGTCCCTCATTGGCAGGGAGCAAGCTGCTCTTGGTTTTGGCAGGGATTCACAGAAGTGATATTTTGGAATTTGTTTTTCCCCTTGAAAAATCCCTGATTAGTCATCACAAGAGGAGAAATGTGCAGGCAGGCTTGCAGACCTGTGGTTTGCAAATTGCTTATAATTCTCATATTACTGTCTGCCACCAAAATACCTTAGCCTGACAGGATCAGAGCCACTGCCACCCTTTTACATTTAATTTTACTTTGCATGAAATAATGCCTTTCCTGCTCTGTTCTGTCCAGTTCTGTTCTTCTCCACCCCTTTTCAATTTCCCTCATCACTGCAAAGTTACTCCTTTCAGTAATGTCACCTTCTGGTGTAGTGGGTGTTACCTTTGTATGCCTCAGAAATGCATGATCTTCATCTCAGGTTAATGTCTTCTGTGGTACACTTCTGAGAAGCAGAATTCAAGTTAAAAAGTACACATGCTGTTTAAGGGATGATCTCATATTTATTAACAATTACTTTAGCTGATTTTTTTTTTTTTACTTCAACACTTACTTTTAAATTCAGTTTTGAAATTCAGGGAAGACTAGAAAACCCATGGCTCCCTCTTTTCTCTCCCCCTTTTCTCTCTATCCACAAGGATGGCCCCAGCTAAGACTCCTAGGAATAGTGGAGAGGGTGTCTGAACAGTCCTTTCCATTTAATCAGATCAGTGACTGCCCTGATTGTCATCATAGAACCTACATCCAGTAACTGATAGAAGAAAATGCAGCAACCCAAGGCCAAGCACTGGGCTGAGCTCCTGGAGCTCAGTTGAAGAGAGGGAGGAGGGATCATATGAACAAGGTGTGTGTTGGGGGGGGGTCTAAATCATGATTGGGAAAACCACAGAGACAGCCGACCCAAGCTAGTGGGAGCTCAAGGACTATGGACTGATAACTGGGGCACATGCATGGGATCAAACTAGGCCCTCTGAATGTGAGGGACAGTTATGTGGCTTGATCTGTTGCGGGGGTGGGAAGAAGGGAGGTGGAAGATAGGGGAAGGGGAGAGATGGGGAACTGGGGTTAGTATGTAAAATAAAATTTTTCAAAAATAAAACAATCAAACAAAAGCCAGACTTTTATAGGTGTTGTCTTGTTTATTTTCCATACCTTTGATAAGTAGATTTAGAATTTACAATAAAAGAGTTGGGGATGTAGCTCATAGGATCATGGACTGTGATGAATTTTGGTGTTAGATTATTTCTGCTACCTCAGGGGCTGGGCTTGCTTTTCCAGATTACTAATTATGTACTTAGTGGATGCCATTTTAAGAGTCTGAACATTACCTTAAATAAAATCACATACTTGCTCTAATTTGCTAATTCTTTATGCTCTTATGTGCTTGCACTGGAGGTATGCATTTTATTATAATTTATTGCCCACACAACCAAAATTCTGCTTCAGAACATGGGAACACCTAGTGCCTTTTGTTCTGGGAAACTGGGTTAGCTTTGCTTCCCTTTTCAACTCTCACCTCTTACCACAGGCCACTACTTCTGCAATGTCACAGCCTGAATGTTTCAGTGAGAGACTTAATTTTGTTATTTATTTTCCCCACAGACATGGTGGCTACTATCTTTCTACCAATCACTGTATCTATTTTTAAAAAGGCACTAATTATTTTTCTGTGACTGCTGTAGCTGGATTCATGTGAAAATGTGTTAATGGTAGTGAGATCATTTCCTCTCTCAAAATGTAATTTCACAGGTGATCTCAGTAGAGCATAAAAAAAAATAAATTTCATGAATTTGGTTGCTTCCACAGCTAATGCACGTATCTGACTTCTACCCCAGATATTCCTGAGTGTTTTATACTTAGCAGGTTCTTAGTAAATATTTTTGATATCAATTTTCTTATCTTCACTTTTATTCAAGCTCTTGGAAGATTTACATAGAGTTTTGAAATTGACATTTATAGAGTGATATGCATCTCATATTTTCTAAGGTGGTATCATAGCTGGCAAAGTTGATAGCTGTGTGGATGTAGCCTGACAACACTGTAATTCCATCAGTATCTCTTTCCCTGTTGCATAAAAATCCCGTTTTTGTGTCTTGGCTTGCAATCCTTTCTTTAATTATAGAAAAATCATTGCTTCTTCCTTTCAAGGGCACATGCTTTGCTGCACTGTTGGAAGTTTTGTGACAATTACGAATTTACTTTTCAATTTTCTGCATTACAGATTCCACTTCAGTTCACTAAAGCTGGTTGCAACTTTATTTTCATTTCATGTGCTCTGTGGATGAGATCCATTCCAGCAGAAAAGCTCGTAAGATAACAAGATTCCATGTTGTTGTCATTTCACTGCTTCTGTGAAAAGGAATCACACAGCAAAGCCAAAACCTGCAACATTTGAGTAGTGAAGAGGACCCTGGAGAGAAGCCAGGTTGAGAGTAATGGTGATTATTGCTTCTATTGATTCGTTGACTCTTCACTTAAAACCTTTAAACACATATTTATGAGTTGCCTGCTATCAATCAAGTTTTATTCCCGAGATTTTGGTTTTTCTTCATCACTGCTTAATTTTTAAAAAGGAGGTCTTACTTTATAATTTAAGGAGGCTTTTGCCTTTTTGGGACCATACTGTTTGCACAACAACTCATTAGAGTTAGAATGGACCACAGTTGTTGCTAATCAAAAGAGCTGAGATGCCAGGTGGCATTTCAGTAGGGTTCTAGTTTCACAGCCATAGGACATTAGCTGTAATGTCTTTTCTTTTTGACCTTGCAGTTTGTTGGTGACCAGTCTAATGCCTTATCCATTCCCAACCATGCCAATCCGGACTTGAAGCTCTCTCTACTTGCCTGTTCATGGTTTCCTGACTCTGTGAGCTATTTCCTCCACTCCCAACTCCACATGAATTTGAAAACAAGTCCAAACAGACTTTGATTTGTAGCTATCTATCCCTGTTAGAAATGTTTGATACTTATATACTTATATTTGATACTTGTTATGTCAGTGCAATATGCAACACTTGAAAACCATATTATAGACTGGTGTATAGCGATGTTAAGTTTCAGGAGAGAATTATCAGCATGCATCAAAGTTGTAGTTGACTTTGACAGTAGATGTTGGTACTCATACATATTCAGGACCATGTTAGACGAAAGAAACACGTACTCTCTCAGTCTTTTGGGATTGAGGGAATCAAACAATTAATTTGTTTCTGAATAGAAACACTTCCAAGTCATAGAATATGGTCTGGTAAATAATGTTTTCTGTCATGTAATGTTGCAGAAAATGGAATCATCATCCACATTGAACTCTTCTAGATTGTCATTTGCTCTTTGGGCCACGGTATCCTCTTTTTTTTAATGAAGGGAACACACAGACATATAAGTGAGTATGAAATAAGTAAGCTAAATCCAGATGTGCACAGTCCACATCTCAAACTGGTGGAATAACATAGAAACCACAATAATTTTAAATTTCAGTGAAGCCAAAGTCATGCTTCTTGAACTCCAGTGTGCACAAGAATCACCCAAGACTCCTTAAACATGCAGTTCTAAGTTAACTGGGATTGAGGAGGGCTTACAATTCTGCATTGTTGGGAGGTTTGCAATTGATTCAGGCCTTGGAGGGTAGAGGACTATTGGTTAAATTTAGATCCCACTACACCTCTTAGTTTGGACCCAGTATCCCTGTAGCCCATTCATCCCTGCCTATCCAGACTTATTCTTTGTCCTAATGCAGCCTGCCTGTAAGAGTCCATCCTTCTTCCCCATCTCCATTCTCTAGGGATCCTGACTCTTGTGGAAATCCTGGTGCTCTTAGCTCCCCACTAAAACCCCTCTTAGCCTTTCCTTCCAGCACATCACCATTTCTTTCTGTCAATATCTGACTGTCAGAAGTATTCTCCACCAGGGACCCCATAGCCTAGGATCCAGAGAAGTCAATAGCAAATAAAGAATCTAACACCCACCCAACAAAGTTAAGACCAAATACACTAAGGAATACTTCAAAAATCATCATAACTTCAGATACTTGATCACAGCACAAAAACAGAAGCATGAGTAGCCAAGACAATATGCCTTCACCAGAAGCCAGTAACTCTATTGCAGTCAGGCCCAATGAAATTCAATATAGCTGAATCAAAGGACAAGGACGATAAAAATAGGAATTATTAATATGCTTAAAGACCTTAAATAGGATATGGATAAATCCCTTAATAAAGACCACAAAAACACAAAAAGCTGAATGAGAATGATTCAAGACATGATAATCGAATTTAACAAAGAAATAGGATTCCTAAAGAGAACACAAATTGGAATAAAACTGGAAGTAAATATTTAGGATGTCAATAAAAAACCTCAGAGATAAGCCTCGCCAAGAGATTACAAGTCATAGAAGAAGAAAACCAAACCAAACCAAACCAGGCAACCAACCAAAAAGAAAAAAAAACCCTCAGGTGTTAAAGACAAAAGAAATAGATAGCTCAGACAAAGAAAACAAATCTAAAAAATTCCAGGCACAAAATATCAGGGATATCTGGGAAACTATGAAAAGACCAAGTTTATGAATAAGTTATTAAAAGTGACAAGGGAAAAGGATGAAGTAACATAAAAAAGGCAGGCCCACTAGAATAATATCTGACTTCTTGCAGAGACCCTGAAAGCCTGAATGGATGTTCTACAAACTCCAAAAGACCATGGATGCCAGCCAAGACTACTATACTCAGTAATACTATTATTCACAATTAATGGAGAAAGAAAAACATGGCACGTTAAAACAAAATTAAAGCAATTTCTATCTGCCAGTCCAGCCTTATGGAAGACACTAGAAGGAATAAACAATCCCAGAATAGTAAATCAAGAGACGAATAAACCCATTCGCTAAGAATAAAATAATGGGAATCAAGAAGCACTGCTCACTGATAACTCTCATTATCAATGGTCTCAATTGCCCAACAAAAAGACACAGAGTAACAGATTGCTTTAGAAATAGGATCTATCTGATGGATCCAAGATGCACACCTCACTACCAAGGATAGACATCACCTCATGGGAAAAAAGAGGGAAAAATATATTCTAAGCAAATAGACCTCAAAACCAAGACATATCCATTTTAACACCTGACAAAGTGGGATTCAAACAAAAACCAATCAGAAGTGGTAGAGGACACTCCATACTAATTAAAGGAAAAACCCACTAAGAGTATTTATCAGTTCTTAACACTTATTTACCAAAAACAATGACACTCAAATTCATAAAAGAAACACTACTACAGCTGAAGCCACATATTAATCCTCACATAGCAATAGTGGGTGACTTCAATACTCTGCTGTTATCAATAGCCAGGTAATCTAGACAAAAACTAAATAGAAATGCTGGAGTTAAATAATGCCATAAATCCAATGGACCTGGAAGGAATCTACAAAACATTCCACCAAAACACACAAAAATGTATTTTATTATCAGCTCAGGGAACTTTATAAAAAATTGGTTACATACATGGACATAAAGCAAGTCTTAAAAGACATGAGAAAATTGAAATAACGTCCTGGTTTGTATCTGACCAATGTAGATGAAATCTGGATATCAACAATAACAGAAAGTGTACAAACTCTTGTAAACTTAATAACCCACTACTAAATAAAATCCTCTTAGGCCTCAGGTTGGCTGGAGCCAACAGATGCCCAGCAATGTGGGTTACTATACAAGACAAAGACCACTCATGGAAGGCCTCACCCTCCCTGAGGAGCAGAAAGGGTATGGGATAGGTAGGGGGTTAGTGGGGTGCACAGGAGAAGGGAGGGAGAGGGAACTGGGATTGACATGTAAAACAATCTTGTTTTGAATTTAAATAAAAAATTGCAAAATAAATTAATTTAAAAAAAGTCAAGAAGGAAATTGAAAACTTTTAAGAGCATAATACAAATCAAAACATAACATATCCAAACATGGGACACAATGAAGGTAGTTCTAAGAGGCAAGTTAATAGCACAAAGTGCCTACATAAAAAATTGGAGAGCACAGAGAAACTCTGTCTTGAAAAATCAAAAAAAAAAAAACCAAAAAAAAAAAACAAAATTGGAGAGATCTCTGAGCTTAGTGACACATCTGAAAGCTCTAAAACAAGAAGAAATAACCCCCTAAAAAAGTAGAAGGGAAGAAATTATCAAACTAAAGACTAAAATCAGTGAAATAGAAACAAACAATACAACAAATCAATAAAAGGAAGAGTTGATTCTTTGAGAAACCCTTAGCCAAATTAACCAAAGCTGGAGAGAGAAGATACAAATTAATAAAATTAAAGATGAAAAGAGGGGCATTACAACAGATATCAAGGAATTTTAGAGAATCATATAGACATACTTTAAAAATTGGTACTCCACCAAACCAGAAAACCTAAAATAAATGGGTCAATTTCTTTATGTATACCACCCATTGAAGTTAAATGAAGACCAGATAAGCAATTTAAACAGATCCACAATCCCCAGTGAAACAGAATAATTTGTTAAATTCTCTCAACTAAAAAGGACCAGAGCCAAAGAGATTCAGCACAGAATTCTACCATATGTTCAAAGAGAAGTTAACATCAATACTCCTCAAATTATTCTTTGAAATAGAAACTGAAGGAACATTTTCTAATACTTTTCATGACACTACTATTACCATGATACCAAAACAACCCAAAGACACAATAAAGAATATTATAGGCAAATGTCTCTATTAATGTAGATGTAGAAGTTTCCAGCATATTACTTGCAAACTGAATCTAACAACACTCCAAAAAGATTATCTACCATGTGATGAGGGGATGTCCTTCTGCATGCTGTGAATGTATGTTTCTCTTATTGGTTGATGAATAAAGCTGTTTTGGCCAATGGCAGACAGGATGTAGCCAGGCAGGAAGTACAGGCAGGGCCATCAGACTAGGAGAATTCTGGAAGAGGAAGGCAGAGAGTCCTTCAACTAATCAATTGATAATAAAAGTATGGTATATTTGGTATATTTGCACAATGGGTTATTATTCAGCTGTTAAGAAAATTAAAATTTGCAGGTAAACAAATGGAGCTAGAAAATTAATTGTCCTTTGTGAGGTTACTCAGATGAAAAAGACATGTAGATATTAGCTTTCAAGCCCTCAATGCATGTGTTCCAATCATAGACATTATAGGTGTTAGGCATGTCGTAAAAGACTAGTGGGGTAGAGAAGCTACACCACAGCTCATATGTTCTATGAAAATGCACAAAGATCTCTTGCATGTATGGAAATAAGAGGCTCTGCAGACAGGACTGGTTGTGAGCCAGTATGCTTCTTCTTGATGTCATTACAAGGACAAGTTCAACATTATGGTCGGTTTCTACATTTTTTGTCTATAAATTGGCAACAAAAGTAAAACTCAGCTTCCTAGGTTTGTCTTGATATGAAATGTGAGAATTATATGACAATGCCAGCATTTTCTAAGTGTCCTGTGCAATACAAACACTAGTCGAGTGAAGGCTGTGAGCCTGTAGCTAACCACAGAAGTTGTATGCTGTAGTAGCCTCTACTGTTTTGTCATTTATTTGTGCAGCAGTTATTCTGACTGAGATGCAGATAAGCTTTCATTTTATACAGGTATTATTTATGTATAGGGACTGGCTGCTAATTCTTTAGTTTAAAAACATTTGTTTTTCCTTTAAGAGACTAGCATCGTCATTGCTATTCCAATACAGTTCATGGTAAAAGGAAGTGATGGGAAGCTGTGCAGAAGTTGATATATGACTCTGCTTCAAATATTTACTTAGGCTTCAGAAGCAGGTGCGAATGATATCTTTGGAGAATTGCTTAATAAAAACAGATCTGTTTGGTCAGAAGAGAATATGCTGTCCTCATCATCGAGGGAACTAGTTTGCCTGCAGGCAGCTTGCATTTTAATTGATTTCTTGATGAACACTGACTGTACTAATTAAGTATTATACAAAATGCCCCATGGCATCTGATAAATGACAGGAAAGACATTAGAAGTTTAGTCAACACTTAGGCATTCTCCATCAGCAAACATTTATTGAATGCCCTCTGGATGAGAATGAAATATGCTTGCATTTAGGACTTGTGCTAGTACCACAGATTATTTTTGAAACTTTTTTTGTGTTGAGTCTATTTTCTGACATAAAATCCCATATTTATGGAACTTTAATTCTCTCAGTCTCTCTGTGTCTCTGTCTCTGTCTCTCTGTCTCTGTCTCTCCCTCCCCCACATCCTCAGGAAAATACATTTCAGAAATATATATCTTTGAGGAAAGAAGGAAGGTAACATGGAAGGGAGAATGACAGACATTTAACATTTATATTTCCTGGAAAACTTACTGTTAGTTAATGCTTGTGAAGAAATAGTTTTGAAGAACTAAATTATGTCAGACGTTGTGTGTCAGTTTTTTTGGCATTGCTAGTTCACTTAATTTATCAAAATGTACGGCAAAAATAGCAAAGCTCAATGGTTTCCACTTTTTCCTTTGATTCTAGCCCTCCTGATTCTTTTGAAATTTGGCCCTGTCTGTTCATACTTGTCATTTCTCTTCTAAGTTTAGAGAACATTTTGGATATGTAATTAAGGTTTATATTGTACTAAGCATCAAGGTCTGTCTTTTGAAACATAGTAGATGGCCCTTCCTGTAGATATTAGCTGTCTTAGCTGATGAGACCCCCTTTAGTGTTTTAGACTCATCCCTGGGTGGCATAGACTTGGGTGAGTATTGGGTTGGAGATACTTTTTATCTGAAGCTATCTCTGTGATTCCTCTTTGCTCTCATGTGGTGGTAGCACTCAATTGTTACATTAGTTCAAAACGGGGAAAAACCACTGGGAATTTCTGTAAATTTAACTAGGAGATATTTAGAGAATCCCGAAATTTATTTTTCAGAAATAGATGTAACATATTGTGTTTGACCTAATTTCTGGTATAACCATATCTGTACATGAATATAGATATAAGTTAGAGAGAAATAATGAAACAAGTGGTTCATCAACAACTTTTCTAAATGTTTTTATTAAGTCATGTATGTATAGTATGTTTTATGTTTAATTGCACCCAAATCCTTGCCAAGTAGGTGTTGTCCCATAGAAATTACTCAACTGAATACATAAGCATCTCTTGTATTGAGCTTATTAACTGCCTATTTGCAAATTACTTACATACTTGAACAGTTTACCTTAAAAGGGATAGACATCTTTAATAGTGCATACAGTACTCATTTGCTTGTAAGTCCTTATATAAAATCAAAGTATTTACTCAAATTAATACACACTGTACTAAATATGGAAAAACTAATTCAGGAGGGTTTATGATCTTGTGTTCTAGACCCCTCCTGATCCAATAAGGGATACTAAGACTCTGTCTGTTGGTGTGAGTGAATTCTTTCACACTAACTTTTAGTCTTGATTTTAGTCATAATTTTTCATCCAAAGTGAATCCCTAGAAATTTGAAAAGGATGAAATTTTATAAGCATTTTGGACTTCGACAATCTTGCAACTCATATTCTCTCTAAGAATGGCCCACACTCATCTTCTTTGAACCCATGTGAGTAGGTTTTCTAGTGTCTTTGGCTCTCAAAGGCATCCTTGAAGAGACTGCTCTCAGATCTCCAGGTAAAATTTGTTTTTGCACATTAATTTTTATATATTTATTTTATTTTGTATCTGTGATGTCTTGCCATGTGTATTTCTGTGGAATACATGCATCCAGTGTCCACAGAGGCCAGAGAAGGTGTTCAGTACCCTGGAACTGGAGTTTCAGATTGTTGTGGGCCATCATGTGTGTACTGGGAACTGGACCCACGTCCTCTGAAAGATTGATCAGTGTTCCTAACCTCTAAGCCACCTGTCCAGGACTGGACATTAATTTTTAAGTATAAAGAAGGGAATCATGAGTTACCCAGTGTTGGCAGGGTAGCACATAAACACCACTGGCTGATTCACTATAACAAGTTTTAGAATTTTTTTTAAAACTTTACCAGTACAATAAGAGCAGTTTTTTAATGTGTGGAGTCCCTTGCTCTCTCATAACCCACAAATTCACACATTTATACCCACAAAAAGCAGATAGGAAAACAATTTATTGTTATAGTGAAAGACATAAATCATAGCTAATCTTGAATCACACACATATGGGTCTCTTTCCCTCTGATACCAAACTTTGAGCCTGGCCAGAGTTGTCAATTGATATTAAGAGGAGAGAAAATCCCTTCTGAATCCATGTGACATAGTTCAAAGATCTATTCAAATTTTTCCTAATCAGAACCCTTTCATCTGCTCATCCCTTTTCACAGACATAAGGCCTTCTTGATCATAGATTTGACTAAAATGTTCTATGAATTAGTTTTCCTTCTTATCCAAGTATTGTTAGTTTTTTTTTTCTGAAATGTGCTCTACATTTTACATATAAATCTTTTTCAAGTAAATTAGGAAAATTCTGCCTGTATCCACTTACTGAACAGATACCCTTTACCTAGTACCTGGTAGACACAATATAAGATGATTCAGATAAAATTGTGAACAGACTGGCTATAACCACTGACCTCATATTGCTATGGCCTTATAAGGCTAACAAAAATCATCAATGAATTCCATGAATATGCAATGCGGATAGGTAATTATAATGAATGTAAAGTATAGGACATTATGAGAGAGTATTTCAGGAAGCTTGTAAATGGTTTTGGAGGACTTGGGGCCTAGAGGAGTCTTCCTTGAAGAAGGAGGAAGACAGGGAAATGCAGGAATGAGGCTGCATGTATAACAGACAGCAGATGAATTGATGGCATGGTGTTGGAGGAATCCAAAGAAATGTAAGTGCGGTGGAAGCACATACCCCGGGGAGGTGAGGAAAGCAGATGCTAGAACTGGCTGCAATCAATAGTTTCACTAAGAGCATCTTTGAAGGACAGTGGCATTGGCCTATTAATCATTGCTGTTGTGTAAGTATGGTTTTGATCGTTCTCTGTTGTCAGATTTTCAAAGAAAAACTTTGGTTGAAATGTGGGACTGCAGTAGGAGGGAATGCATGGACTGATTTATGTTCCCCTCAGATTTATATGCTGAAACCCCAACTTTCAGTGTGACAGTATGTGGGACAAGGACTATCAAATGGCAGTGAAAATTATTGAGAAAAAATTTAATCTGCTGGCTTGGCTCTGCATAAAAGACATGAGAGCGCTCTCTCTGTATGTCTCCTTTCCTTCCATGCACAGAGAAGGGCCCACGGGAGAATACCTCCATGAAGGCAGGATGAGTGGCCTCACCGGAAAACAAATTTCAGATTCTACCTTCAGAAATCTAATCAAATCAATTTCTGTTCTTTAAGCCCCAAAGCTTGTTGTATTTTCTTACATCGGCTTAAGAAAATGAATATAGATTGAAAAAGTAGATATGGGCACACTTATGACAATTAACCATGGTAATATATAGAGCAGTAGAAAAGGCAAAAATAGAGAAAATGTAGAGCAATAAAATATTCTTTTGGTAAGATTAACAACATTTTGTACTGGTTTGACTAATGTGAGAGAAATAGTGTGATTAAACTTTTTGACTTACATAATGGTTGATGGCATGATATATATATATATATATATATATATATATATATATATATATATATATGGAGTCAACCACAGTAAGGTCACAGTGGAAGTTGAAATCTATAAGATGCTTTTGAACATTTTGAAGAGTCAGGTGGTCCCAGTGCTTAGAGGGGCAATTAAACTGTGATCAACAGATATCAATACTGTGTAACTTTTTAGGACTGTGAATATATTGATGTGAAATATGATTCCTTAGTTCAACCTGTGGTTTTTGTAAATTTCCAAAGTTGGACTTCTTTTCTGGAGGTTAATATCACCAAAATTTATTTAGTATTTAATATTCCGCAGGGTATTTTGGTCATTGATGGTAGATGAAAGAAGATATTTGATTGTTTTTCTTCCCTGTTCCTTGATTTTATTTATTAAAATAGCCTTTGGACGCATGATAGCCAATGTACTTTATTTATTTATTTATTTATTTATTTATTTATTTATTTATTTATTTTGATTTTTCAAGACAGAGTTTCTCTGTGTAGGCCTAGCTGCCCTGGAACTTGCTCTGTAGACCAGGCTGTCCTGGAACTCACAGAGATCTGCCTGCCTCTGGCTCTCAAGTGCTGGTGTTAAAAGCGTGCACCACCACTGCCCTGCGCCAATGTACTTTAAACTGAAGGAGTGGAATAGAGAATGATTCTATGAATTTCTAGTCACCCTCAGGTAACGTTGGGACAGAGTGATTGGTTAGAAGTCTTTGCCTTCTTACACAAGTTGACAATTATTTCTTAGGGTTATACTAATATTAGAGTTAGATTTGAACTTGGAAACTTAGAAAACTTGTTTTCTTTGAGTTAGCCAACACAAAGATTTTAAAATTCTTACCTGAAGGACTTTTGGGAGTTTAGAATTTAGAAAAAAATCAAATTACGTAGATTTTTTTTATTCTTAGTGTTTGGGGCATATGTAATATTACTCTGTATGTAACATTTTGTAACTCATTGCCATTCACATATATTCTGAAAATGTAGTTAACTAAATTTAAACACACCATTATTAAAGTATTATATAGTATTATGTAGTATCAATGACAAAAATACATTTAGATATACAGCTATATCCAGCTAGACTAAAAATGAGAACTGTGGGTAAGAAGGGTGGAAATATAGAAAGGAATGGATGAAATATAACAACTAAATGATGCTTACTGTTCCTTGAAAAAAAAAACAACAAAATAACTCCCATGTCCCTCAGACTTACATGTTCAACAAGAAATAGGCTCCTCAAGCTTGTTTCTGAGAGATAAGTGACCAGTTAATTAAATCTGAAAAATTCCTTTTTGATAAATTTTGATTATAATGTCAAAAAGTCCAGAATATTTTGTGACAAAATATATGACTTCTCACTTCTTAAATGCTACTCAATTGGACAGAAGTCACTGGGAACCTTGTATCCCAGCCGATTGTGGTAGTTCATTAAGGTACACAAGCCTCTTCTTTTGTTCCCCAGTTGCAACGCTCAGAATCATTCCATAGTTGTTTTGGGTACGGCTTTCGAATTGAACTAAATACCAGTTCACTTCTGGTTAGTAGGTCCCCAGCTTCATTTGTATCAATGGACTTCCAAGGGACACATTTTGAAAGTGATAAGTTTGGAGGTTAATGACTCAAATATTCCCCAAGGTATATCTAGTTGTTACTCATACTCGCCAGCGCCCTGCTGCCCTACTCTGCTATTGGTACCAGGACATACAGGAGCAGCATAATTACTAGAGAGTTGAAGATGTTGAACTCAATTTACCAGTTGCTACAAGGGGGAAAATATGAGACAGTTTTTATTATAAAATTCTCATAGGAATGATGTTAAACCTGTGTTACAATAAAGTATTAATAAGGCTTTTAAGAACGTAATTAAAGCAACATATTTTCTGCTAGGATAACTAAATTCAAACCTATTATTCCTAAATTTAGCATAAAGTGATCTTTTTTTGTGGTAACAAATGTAACATAGGAAGACACTTTCTTTTCTCCAGGAAAATTTTCTACTGCTATGAAATTTTCACATGGAAAAATTTTAGTTTTTCTGCATCTTCCCATGGCAAACTGAAACAGTTGTAATTACATTTTATATGTGCCTATACCTTTCAACCATAATAGATTTAATATCAATTTAAACAGCCCATTGAAGGGATCTGAATTCACTAAGATTCTTGACTGAGTAAAGTTCTTATTTTAGAAAAATTACATTCTTCAGGGTTTAGGAACCCCAAGTCAGAGATGGAATGAGCAGCCAAAACATCTGCCAGAATTATTAGACTATTGATTGTATATAGAGGGTCATTAAAAATAATAACAGGACATGCGGTTGTAGGATAAATGTGTAAGGGGGCAGGAGGTTTTGAAAGGGAGGGTCAGGGTGGAAATGATCAAAATATATCATATACATGTATGAAAATTTCAAAAATAGATACAAACATTATTTAAAAAGAGCATCAGTATGCTATAATGTTGTGAAGAGTGTTCTTTTTACTTAAAATAATTAGTTGTAATTAATTTTTATTTGGAGAATAGGTAGGTATGCAGCCCAGGCTGTCCTTGAATTTGAGACACTCCTGCCTCTGCCTCCAGAGTGCTGGGGTTACAAGGATTAATCCCCATGTCTGGCTTCATTTTGTGTTTCATACTGCACCCTCTTGACTTCGAGTAGATGTGGAAACTGGCAATCTCCTAGCACCCTGTATGTCAGGACTCTGTCAGTGAGCTCACTGTGTCCTGTGTCTCTGTCAGTGAGCTCACTGTGTCCTGTGTCTCTGTCAGTGAGCTCACTGTGTCCTGTGTCTCTGTCAGTGATCTCCTCACTGTGTCCTGTCATCTCTGTCTCTGTCAGTTTCACCATTGCTACTGTGGAGTTTCCTTCCATACTGGGTGGGCTACAGCTGATCTGCTCATGTGAAATGTCAGGAGGTATGGCTGATTCTAATTGTGTTTTATGGCATTAATTCATTTTTTGACATTATAGGTTGGCCTTAACTAGGCTACCTACACTGTAGGAAGAAGGGAAATTACCTATGTTGTAAACATGTTTTTAGCCACCTCAGGATAAATTATGAAAACAATAATCAGTTTTCATTGGAATTGCTAATATCACTGATCACATATGATCTGATAACTATTATGCTGAACCTAAATAAACGAGGTGCTGTGGTTGAGGCTTGAGATTCTTCTTTTGATTCCTTTTCATTTTTTATGTTAATTGGTGTTTTGCTCACATGAATGTCTGTGTGAGAATGTTGGCTCCCTTGAAATTGGAGTTACAGCCAGTTGTGAGCGGCCGTGTGGTTACTGGGAATTGAACCAGGGTCCTCTGGAAGAACAGCCTGTGCTCTTAACCTCCAAGCCATCTCTCCAGCCCCTCTTCTAACTTCGGGTATGTTCTGATGTTACATTTGGTATTTTCTAGTTGCTACATTTAAAATACATATTATAGACAAATGGAAGACCATTACTGTCTCTCATTCCTTTGCATAAGGTTGATTGAACTGAATTCTGGGTAGTTTGGTCACACTATGTATTCATGGCTATTGCTGTTGCTATGATTCAGCAACTGTGGATAATCATCTCTATATCATTTCCTCCATAGTTTAAAAAATACTATGTAAATGTAATTCTGGGGAGAATTGCATTTAGTTTTAATTATAATTTTCAACACATAGTTATGCAAATCTAGGACTTCATACATGCCACTTAATGCTTATCTGCTTGGGGGGAAGTTTTAGCTTTCCAAATAGACTGTAAGAATAGGAGGATTGCTCTTCTCTGAAAAAATGGAGGAAAAGTAAACTTCTTTTTTCATGTTTAAGTGGGATCATTAGGATTCTTTCCCTCCTCTCTGAAGTCTTCCTCTAGATGAAGAAACCATCGATGTCACGTGCTTCAGGTGAGAAGTATGTGTGGAGGAATTGCAGCTTTTGCTCATCCCAGTGGTGGGAAATACCAATTTTCTGAGATAAACTATAAGTTCCGAGAAAATAGAATTTCCTAGCATGTCAATTCTGGACATACTGTGAGTGTCCGGCAAAGAAGCCTGTGAATTGCCTCTGTCAGTATGACTGACAGAAGCTCTTGTGAGTGTTGACAGCTTGTAATTCTTTCTCCCAACTTTCAAACAAATTATTGACATTATTATGCATTAACTTTCTGGCAACACAACAACAACAAAGCACATGATTGAATGAAAAATTTCAAATAAGACCTTGTACTTAAAAATTAACCCCCAGGAAGGCTTATATTTATTGTCATTCAATGACCATTTGATTGCATAAAGCTTTGTGCTGATTTTGGTTAAGTCTTTAAATCTAAAGTGACCTCCTGGGATGCCCTCACACTTTTGCTAGTTTGAGTGAACACTGTGGAAGCAATTAATTCTGCCAGATAAATTGCTTGTGACTTAGGCTTTCACTTAATGGCTGGAAAGCTTCTGAATCATGCTGTAAATTGTACCATACTGGATGGCTTCTGTACTGTAGCTAGCTATGTTGCTATATTCAGCAAAATTGTTTGTGTTCTATTAACACTGACTTAATCTATCACACTTTTATAAACATTGGTCTCACGTGGTAGGCAACACATTTCTTAAAGTATTTAATGCTGAATTGCACAGTTTGATGAAAAACTTATTTTGTTTACTAAAATGGAGTTTGGTTTTGTTTTCAATTAACCTTCTGTTTTTCCCGTGATGTCTCAGTGGGTAGTACTGTGTTTCATTGACAATAACGCATAGTTTTATCTTTTCATTTTTCACTGAAGCTAACTATACTTGATAAGTAAGTTTGAGACCTTTAACTTGAGTTATATTTCTTGGAATGACTAAACCATGTAAAAGAAAACAAATGTTTTCATTTTATTCCATGCTTAAAATCTACTCCTTATAACATTTTAGAAATATTAAAATGTGAACAAACTATTTCTTGATAAATTTAATGTGTATTTTATTTCCAAATTTGGATAAGTTTTACATGAATCTAAAACTTTCAATACCATCTGTTCAGGACTACTTAATGAATACCTTGTATTCAATTTAATGGAACAAGACCAAGCACTTCAGCTTCTCATGTTAGAAAGCTGAATAGGGTTTTCTAACTCTGAAGGATTTATCGTCCATCAGAAAATGCAAGTGTATAAACAGTTAGTGTATTATTTGAGTTCTGAAAGAATCATGCATATGAACATAGCTAAATAGTAAGAGTAGAGCCTTTCATCTGACACATTAGGGGAAGGCTCTCAGGAGAGTTTAGGGGTAAGCATGAGAGACAAAGGAATAAAAATTATTTTAAGTTATCCTTAGAAGTACTAAGCAATGTACACAAAGACTTCACTCCATTTCTGATGCCAATTCACACTTTCTAAAAACTCTTCAGTGATATAGTAAAGTTGGTTTATAGGATGCTCTGAAAGCAGGATGGAAATCTAGAGTAGGCACAGTGTAGGGATGTTTTCCTGGTGGTGGCTTCCCTAAACTCATTGACCTACCTAAATAACACAGGATGAACAGGCACAGTGCCCACAGCCCATCTCTTACTCTAATGGGGCTCTACTGAACTCACACATATTAATTAAGACCTTGTCTTGCCAAGGCTTTTTCCATATGCTCTGGGCTGCACATAGTGATACTTCTTTGACCCCATGGGAAAGAGTCAAGGGAAGGTTCTAGACACCTGTTCCTTACCTCTGAACTCACATTGTCACCAATACCATCAACCTTGAACCCATCAAGGCAGTGTTACACCTTCTAATCCTAATTTTCACACAATGAGAGAAGAATTAGACTTCGATGCCTGGCTTTTTAACATTTTCATTGTGCTTTCTGGAAACCATGATTCAACAGAAGAATCTATTCTATCTGTGACTGTTAAGGAAACATACAAACCACCTCTTCTTACCCACTAGAAACCTGTCCATCTACACGCTCACTTCCAAGATTAAGACTCTTTGACACTTGGAACCATTTATAGGTTTTTGCTCAGACAGTCTGTACTTCTGGGACTGGAGAAGAATTTATGTCATATGTTTATGTCACTCATATCCTGTCATTGTGCTGTCATCTCAACTTTCGTATTGTTACACTTTTTTTCAAAGATTTTAGTACCCAACTACCTGACACTTTTACCATCATCATTCCTGACTTCTATCTGAGTTCAGCTTCTATTTTATGACCCTTTTATTACTGTTCTCTAGCATTCTTTCCTTTACCCAATTTCAAATCTTACTTAAAAGATACTAACTAAACCCTGTCTTTACAAATACCTATATATTCTTTCTATACAACACCTTCACAGGGGTCACCTAAGACCATTGGAAAACATAGATATTTACATTATGGTTCATAACAGTAGCAAAATTATAGTTATGAAGTGGCAAGGAAAGGAATTTTATGGTGTGTCACCACCATAAAGATGGTGTATTAAAGGTGTATTAAAGGATTGCAGCATTAGGGAGATTGAGAACCACTGCTTCGAAAATCAACACTTTCTTAAAACTGCACCACCACCTAGGCATCAAGTGTTCAAACACAGACCTACAAGGGACCTTTTACCTTCAAACCATAACATTAGAATTGAGTTCTATGGTTGATCACTGTGGATTTTTTTGAATAAGTTCTCCATTTTGATGTTTGTTTTATGCTTCATTAGACTTAACATGGAAAAGATGACAATTCTAGTAAAAAAAAGAACCTTGTCCAGTCTATGTTCACTGTTCATGAGCAATCCACCTACTAGTAGGACATCTAAATATGCCATGGTAACACTTCAGATTCATGGGAATGAACATCAAATACATTTTAGTACGTTTAAAAGCCATACTGCATCTTCCAGTACTATAATTGACTTTCTTACAGTGATAGTTTGTATTCTTAACTTCCACCTATATATCTTGTTCTCTAGTTACAATTTCAACAAACAACACTGCTTCCTCTTTCATCAAAAAAATGGTAACACATACCAGAGAACATATAAGGACTTCCAAGGTAACATCTACTCACCTATCAGCCATTCTTGCTTTTATGCTTCTCTTTGGATGTCTCTCCTAATCAAATCTCTTGACTTGTATTCAAATTGTATAGATGTGTATATCCTCACCCCTTACTTGATGACATCTAGAAGGAGATCAGTAATTACAATCTTAGACCATTGTAACTATATTGAAATCATATTTATATTCAGCAAACCTCAGATGTACAAGATGATGCATTCTTACTTATGTTGAAACCCATGAAAGTAGTACCCTGACTAGTGCTTGGGGAATTGTTACCAACTTGGAAACCATTGAGACAATAAACTTATCCCTTACTTTCCAAAGTCTCATGTACCTCTCAAGTTCTCTTTTCCTCTGTCTTTGTCTACTATTTCTAATAGGCAACTTGATTAAGTTTTCTTTTTATACCTAACACATAAAACAGTATTTTTGTGTGAATAGTTCATTTCTTTATAAAGCTAACCAATGTTCCATGATGTTACTATGCCAAATCTGCTTATTCATTCATTCTTGTAAATTTCTACAAAATGCCAAATAGGGATTTTATTGGGTTTCATTGTATGTGTGAAATTTTGATGAGGATTGCATTGAATCTGTTGATTGCTTTTGGTAGAATGGCCACTTTTACTATGTTAATCCTACTGAGTACAAGAGATCTTTCCATCCTCTCATATCTTCTTCAATTTCTTTCTGCAATGTCTTAAAGTTTTTATCATACAAATCTTTCACTTACTTGTATATAGTTACTCCAAGATATTTTATATTGTTTGAGGCTATTGTGAAAGGTATTGTTTCCCTGATTTGTTTTCTCGGTCCACTTGTCATTTGAATATAGGAGGACCACTGCTTTTTTGTGTATGTTAATTTTGAATCTTACTACTTTTCTGAAAGTGTTTATAAGCGGTAGGGGGTTCCTGGTTGAAATTTTAGGGTCACTTATATATAATATCAAATCATCTTTAAATAAAGATAATTTAACTTTTTCCTTACAAATTTGTATTTGCTTGATCTCCTTCAGTTTTCTTATTGCTCTAGCTGAAACTTTATACTGTATTGAATAGGTATAGAGAGCTGCCACAGGCTCCCACTGCTGCAGAACTGCCTGCTAAACAATGACAACAAAAATCATGTTTTGTGCCTGATTTTACTGGAAATGCTTTGAATTTCTCTCCACTTAAGTTGATGTTGCTATGGTATTGCTATAAATTCCCTTAAGTCTAGGTATGTCCCTTGTAGATTCTCCAAGACTGTTACCATGAAGGTATGAGATTTTTTTCAAAGGTCTTTTCTGCATACAAAGCAATGATCATGTGGTTTTAGGGTAAAGACAAATAATGAATTTTCCTCTTAGATATCCTCTGGTTATTCTGTGTCATGGAGATCCTGCAGCTTTGCTTTTGCAGAACTGCTCCTTCTTGTGCTACTGCAGATAATAGATGAGGTGGTTGTTGGGGTGAGCCAAGACATAACCCTGGTTCTGAGCCTGGGTAGTTGCAGGGTTGGCCAACCAACAGCTCTCTCCCATCCTCCCTACAAGGTGAGCTCTTCTATTTTGTCCTGTCTTGTTCACCCCTTGCAGCAATGAGCAGGGAACAGGGCCAGTTTTCCTGCTTTCATACCCTCAGTGGGCTTCCCACACCTGTATCATCAGGGAAGGTACAGGGGAGGGCTGAGCATCCATAGTGTATGAGAAACCAGAGGCCTCTAACCAGACCAATGACCCTTTGCATTGAACACTTGCAAGTAAAGAGATATGGGCAAAAGGGTTTACTGTGAGACTCACTGTGTTACACTACAGCTTCCATGATGAGATTTTTCCTTTTTTTCCTCTTAAATTTTATTCTATTGGGGGGTGGTTTGCAAGGGCAGAGGGTGGTTTTGAAGGGCCAAGGAAAGACACCAAGAATAAATGAAAAGGAGGTTAAAAATATTGAATTTTCTGTTGTATAAATACAGTTTGTCACAATATTTATTTGTTTTTCTTAATTTACCCCAGCAATATTTTGTTGCTTTCAGTGGACAGATGCTGCATAATTTTTTAGATTTAATCCTAAGAGCCCAATATGTTTTGGGTTACAAATTGCATTTTCAGTTACCAGTTTTTTATGGTAGTGTATAAAAGTAAAATTGATGTTTTTAACATGTTAATCCAGAAACCTACCATCTTGATTACAAATTAATTTTGCTGTCTCTCTTATGATTTCACCAGATTTTCTATGATTCATGGATATTATATCATCTGTGAGTACTGATATTTTTTCATTGCTGGTGCGGTCTTGCTTTCTTTACTTATTGCAGTACATGGAACCTCCAGCATATGTTAAATAGAGGATATGGGTACAGACATCTTAATCTTAGTTATGACCCTAAGGGTTTCATTCCAAGCAAGTAGTGTGGAAGCATTTAGTCTGACATTATGTATTGATGTTTCATAGCTGTCATTTCCAAACACAGACAGTTCTTTTGTTTCTAGCTAAGTGACATTTTGTATGAAGGGTTAGGGTTTTGTTGAATATTTTTCTCTGTGTACTGAGATAATCATGTACATTTTCTATTTTAATTTGATGCTAACGTAAACTATATTGTTTGGTTTTTAAGTCTCCAAATCAATATTTCTTTACAATATTAATACTTGATTTTCTTACCTTTTTATATATTATTGGGTGTAATTGACTACCATTGTGATAATTTTCTTTTCTGATAATGTGTATATTTGATTTTGATATCAGATTAAACATGTTATCAGGGAATAAGTTTGGTACTATCAACTTCTCTTGAATTTTATGGAATATTTATATAAAAGTTATTATTACTTCTTTTTCAAATGCTTAGCAGGATTTTATGTTTGACTAATGTACTATATTCTGACTCACTTTAAAATACATTATTATTTTTCCTTTGTATTTTTCTTTGACCCATAAATTCTTAGTGCTGTGCTATTTGATTTTTAAGTATTTGGGATCTATTGGGATATGTTTTTGTTATGATTTCTCATTTAATGACATCATGATCAGAGAACAAACTTTTCTTAAAATGTTGTCTCTTTAAATTATCAATACATGGGGCTGGATATATAGCTCAGGGGTTAAAAGAACCGACTGTTCCCCAAAGGACTGGTTCAGTGTCAAACACCTACATGGCAGCTCACAGCTCTCTGAAACCCCAGTTCCAGGGGTTCAATTGTCCTCTTCTACTCTGCAGGATCCTGCATGAACATGGGGCACATAAATGTACACAAGTATATACACATGCAAATAAAAAGAAAATAACAATAAATAATGTGTGGCTCAGAATCCTTCATTAACCATACCATTATGCTAGAGGAGCACGTCTACTCTGTTATAGGGTAGAACACCTCCAGAAATGCTAATACACAAGATTAATAAAAGTTACTGCATTTTCACTGTTTTTTTGAGTTTCTTTGTTTTTTAAGCATCAGAAGAGTATTTAATTCTCTAAATATATTTTTAGATTTGTCTAGTTTTTCCTTGAAGTTTTATAAATACATACTATTTATTTTAAATATTTATTATTCGAATCATAGATACAGTAAGCTAGAATTTTTAAGTTCCTTCTGATAATTTGACTCATATTATCATTATTAAATAACCATATCTTAGGTAATATTATGTGCATTGAAACAGATGTTGTATGACACCAATAAAGAAATTTATGCTTTCTTTTGACTAGTGCTTAATGGAAGTGCTTTTTTTCCTTTACTTTTTAAATTATATCATTTTTATCTTTCCAGGTAAGACAGGTTTTCTCTGCACTCTATGATTAGGTCTAGTTTTCTTACTAACTTTTATAATATATGCATTTTATTAGCATGCTTAGATCAAGATCATTTATGCTTATGTGAACTCCCTTCTCACCATTTTCTGTTTATATTTTTTCCCATTTTTAAATTTAAATTAGAAACAAGATTGTTTTACATGTCAATCTCAGTTCCCTGTCCCTCCTCTCCTCCCCTGCCTCCCACTAACGCCCTACCTATCCCATACCATTTCTGCTCCCCAGGGAGAGTGAGGCCTTCCATGGGGATTCTTCAGAGTCTGTCATATCCTTTGGGATAGGGCCTAGGCCCTTTCCCGTGTTTCTAGGCTGAGAGAGTATCTCTCTATGTGGAAAGGGATCCCAAAGTCCATTCTTATGCTAGGGATAAGTACTGATCTACTACAAGAGGCCCCAAAGATTTCCGAGGCTTCTTCACTGACACATATTCTTTTAGCACATTTACGTTTAATGTGAAATCCATTCTCACCACTTTCTATGCCTGTAGTTTTTTAGTTCATTCAATGGCAATACCTATTTTATCTCTTTAGATCAAAACCTTCAACAACAACAATAAAAAAAAGAAAAAAACCCACAACCAAACCTGGAAATATGAATGAAATCTTTGTGTGATAATTGATTCTCATCTTTCTCTATCCAATTTGTTTGGGCATTGTTAGCTCAACCTTAGGTTGTATTTAGACTCAGATTGATTTCACCCTGTTCTGAGATATCATTTTCTGCTTAGAGTACTGTAACAGCCACTTAATTTCACTCTCCACTTTTCTGTTTTTCCTTTTTATGTGTTCTCAAGATAGCAACTGGAGTAATTAATGCCTGAAATGTAAATAAAATCATGTCACTCTGCTCAATGCCCTGTAATAGGTCCCTGTTTCAGTCGGAATAAAATATGACTTTGATGTCATCCATGTCCCAAATATTATGTGCTCATGCTGTCTGCTCTCTGTCTAACCCTTGTCATCTTCCAGCTGGCTTGTCTTAGTGCTGTATCTTGAACATGTTAACTCCTTTCTCTCCAGGCAAAGCTTTGAAGATGGCATTTCCTTTGCCAGCTATTGATAGATAGCAACCAACTCCAAGTCTTTGATTATATATTACTTTCTCAATGAAGCTCATCATCATATTTGTATAAAAATTTAAATTTATCAACATGAGATTCTCTTCTTCATTGTACTTACAGAAATTCATTCCTTTATTAACATGTTTTCATCACCCCTCTCCATTCACTGGCATTTATTCTCCACAAGGTAGGGATCTTTTCAATTACTCTGGTCATCGTCATACTCTAAGCCTCTGCAGGAGTATCTAGTTCTTAATAAGCACTTGAGAATTATTAGTTTAACCTGACACAAGTGCTAATATTTTGAAGTGGGCCTTTTGTTGTGTGAATATTAAAATAGCCATGTGAAAAGAGTTGGCTTGATATCACCCACTGCCACCATTGAAAGGCTATGCCTTTTGTCCTATTTCAAATACTGGCTATAGAAACTAAATATAGAGATTGTGTTTTATACTAAAGGTAGCAAAGGCACACAGTTTTTTAAAATGGTCATTTCATAAAACCAAGTGAATGTGTTAGTGGTTTCTGTAAGAGGGAAATAAGGAGAACATACTGCCAGCAGAAGACTGCTCATGAGACTGTACACAGTTTTCTTCTAATGCCATTGAGCCAACTGAACGTCTCTCACTATGCCTTGGGCTTTGAGCAAGTCCTTATCTTGCATGTCCTGGTCCTTTTCTTTCCCATGCCTTCTATGATTTCTAACCACTTCTGAAACTAGACTGTCAAAATCTTTAATCTACATTCAATTCCCTCAAAAATGAGTTTTAGTTTTTTTTTTTTTTTTACAAGTTTCTGCATGTTTTTGGCAAAATGCAGCTACTTGATTTGGCATCTGTTTCAACTTCTGTCCTTTAGTATCTGCTTTTATCATTGCATGTACTCTCTGCATAGTATGTTACTTGGCACCATGTGGTAGAATGGTCAATAAATTACTTTTAGATGATTGATCAAGATTATAAGACAGTTGGGCACAGAGAAACGAGGATTCAGCTGTGTGTGTGTGTGTGTGTGTGTGTGTGTGTGTGTGTGTGTGTGTGTGTGTGTGTATGAGAGAGAGACAGAGAGAGAGAGAGAATTAATCAGCTATGTATGTGTCATAAGGGAGAAAGAGGAATCAATGATGTCACTAATTGGAATATTCTAATTACCAGAAACACTTGGTGATGTGGTAGACAAGAAAATGTTTTCTCTGTTTTTCTTTGGGTTTATTAGAACCACATCTATGAAGTATTTTCTGTAATTTCTAACTTATAAAGGAAAAATTAATGCCTCCTATACTTGAAATATAGAACCAAATTTAAGTCAACTAAGGATGGAAGAAATAGAGTTTGAGGTTTTGAATAACCCTTAATTGAGCACAATATCTATCCACTGACAGTGCAGCAACAATATATATATATATATGCAGAAATTGTATGGCTAATATATATTCTCTCTCTCTCTCTCTCTCTCTCTCTCTCTCTCTCTCTGTGTGTGTGTGTGTGTGTGTGTGTGTGTGTGTGTTCATATGTGTGTCATGGGTCTAGAGGCCAGAAGTGGATATTGGGTATCTTCCTTAATTACTCTACACCTTATCTCTGAGATAGGATCTCATTGAACATGGAATTCATTCAATGTTTCATCTAGTAGTCCCCAGAGGTCCTCCTATTTTTGGCATCCCAATGCAGGGATTACTTAATAGGTGTCTGTTTTTCACATGTCTTATAAGGATAGAATGGATTTCTCAGAACCTTGACCTTTTGTGTTAAGCACTTTACCAGCTGTGCCCTCTCCCCAGCATCCTGGAAGGCTTTTTCTATAATGAAGTTACAATGCAGCTGTGTGGTAGCCCTTGCACTGACATTCGCCAAAGCTAGTCAGAGATACATCCAAAGTGACTGACAGAGAATTCATCTAAAAGAAATACCAAAGTCAGTTCAACTTGGGGCCTTCTAGTTTCAGATATAGAGGGTCCATCTCAGGGTAATAATATGTAATTTAACAAGTGGACATTCTTGTTTCCTCTTTCCTTAAGGACTATCTGTCCTATTGTGGCATAAAGAAAAGGTAGCCTTAAATCCCAAAGTTTCTGTCTTGAGTTGAGTCAGTTGGTCTGCAAATAGACAAGAAAGTCTGGAAAAACATTGCCCATATGTAATAAAGAGGTAAGCAATCCAGATGTATCTCTTTTATTTGTCATAAATAGTTATGTTGAATTCACCATCGAAAGAAGAATCTGAATGAAAATAGGTTTTTCAAAAACCTCTATTGGTTTAAAAACAACCTGTACAGGAATTAGCATCAGTTCAATCTCTGGAATTATGGGTAGACTGTGTGCCAGCTCATGTTATGAAAACATATATATCTTGAATTAAGATATTTAGAGATACCGGGTATACTTGTATTACATGGAAATAGGGATAAAATTTTCTTACTACTGTTAGGGAATAAAAAATACAAATAGAAAATCTCTTTGAATAAACTTTTAATCAATATAAATTAGGATGATTTCTCTGTTTTCTTATATCACTGCTATGAGAAAAAACTGTTCACATAGTCATATTTGATAGGTGGGAGACAGATGTGTTAAAACAAGATAGTTATTTCTTTTGTTTGTTTTCTTAGAATAGCTATACAGAATGATGGGCTCAGGTTAGTTCTTGCTGTCTCTAGTCTTTTACATTCTTTTCAATTTCACAACCTCTGTGACTGTAGGAGATGTGATAATTGAGTCAGGGACCATTTGCAAAGCTAGCTAACACTTTAAACTCCAGTTCTTCATGTAGTCCGTAAGTCCATGGCCATCCTTGATAGATGAATTTGAAGCCTTTCTATGTGCTGAAGGGATACTTGGAGAAGTTAATTTTTCTCATATGAACATGACACTTTACAGAGATCTCACTCTCATAAAGATGCATGAACCATAAGCATGTGTCAGTCATTTCTTCCAAAATGTAGAAGGAAGAGAAGGATTTCCTACGGATGACAGTGGAGGACTCTGTCGTCATTCTAGACAGGTGTGATGCAGGTTGATTGCAGAGAATAGGGATCCTTATATTTTAACAGTCTGAGAAATTCAAAGAAAACAGAAACAATACTGTTGCTACTAGTCTTTGCCAGAAGACTTACCCATTCTTAACTGCCTGAGGCATGCCTGAGGCTAGCAGCATTTACTTGCGCTATGAAGATCAATTTTACATGTGGGGCTTCCTAGTAAGGTATCAAGATTAATTTCTTAGATTGGATATCAAGGACTAAGCTATGTTCTATAGGTCAACTGTTACAATTGGATTATGGAACAAATTATGGACCTTTATAATATTTTAGAAGGCACACTGGAGAGTGTAACATGGTTCCTGTATTCAAACCTTAGGCTGAATTTGAGACATGCTGTTTGTTGGCTATTAGGCTCAGTTCTTTTTGTTTTTTGTTCCTTTTTTTCTTTTTTAGTACTTATGCTATGTTAGTGTTCTTTTATAGCTTCACCCTGAGGACCAGATATGTTAATGCATGTGTCCTGACAAATGTTAGATAATTATTTTATCTATTATTGTCATTAATAACACATTAACAAAATTTTACAGTAATTTTTATTTGTTACCATTTGTGTATGCAACTTTCTTGGGTATTCCTTGGAAAATTGTGTATGGGACAAAACTCAGGGATTTATTGGGTTCTGGAAGTAATCCTTATCTGAACAGAGCTTTGTCTAACTCTATTCCTAAAGGAATCACAGTACTTAATTCAACAGCAAAATGAAGGCTACTTACTTGCATCATCTAGAAAATTGAGCAAAATGTTTTGTTCAATAACTGCTGGAAAGAGTGAGTACTGAATCCTAGAACTCCTTCATTTATAGAGAAGTGACCAGGTCACAAGCATAGAGATTAGCCAGAGGCCACACAGCTAGGTTTCTGCAGACGAAGATTAGACACCACCTGCTCTGATGGACTCTCAGTCCATTACTTTTAAAATTGTTTCTGCAGCTCCTTGAATTGTTTTTGTATTACTTTAAAACTACAACTCTTCTCCAGAGAGCAGGGGAAAAAATTCTCCTCCTTGCAAATCTGCTGGAGCTGAGAAATCAAAAGACAGCATTGAGACTCTGAGTATTACGTGTAATCAAATTCTACATTAGATGCCAGAAATCAGACGCAAGAGTTGGCTCTTCTGGATAAAGTGTCCATTGAAACAGCAGTGCCACTTCCCTGTGTATGGCTGCTCTTATGTACGCATACCAATTTTATTGACTTAATCTTGATTTTTAAGATGTTTGAGGGCTGTAAGGAATCATGGGAAGGTCTGATCAGTACTCAGAGGAAGTATATTTTGATTACAGCATTATCAACTGGATTCTGTGGCAGATTTTTTTCTCAGACATATACCTGAACAATTTTCCCAATTTTTCTAAGAGGCCTGGGCAGTCTATAGAGCCTCTGACAATGGAATCAGTACTTATCCCTAGTGCACAAATGGACATTGGGAACCCATTCCCCATGGAGGGATACTCTCTCAGCCCAGATACACGGGGGATGGCCAACTCCCTCCCTCAAATGATGTGACAGACTTTGATGATTCCCCATGGAAGGCCTCATCCAACCTGGCGAGTGGATGGGGTGGGATAGTGGAGTAGGTGGGAGCATTAGGAGGATGAGAAGGAGAGGGAACTGGGATTGATATGTAAAATAAGATTGTTTAAAAATTAAATAAATCAATAAAGAAGAATTCTAAAATGTCATAGAAAAATATAATAGCTTAATTGTCATATTTTCATACATGTATTAATATATAGGCTGCTATACTTTGTTCTTATTTATCCCCCTTCCCTCCTACCCTCTTCTGTTTGACCTGTACCTACTCTACACAGGTCCCTTTCATACATATTACATTTGTGTGCTAACTTGAAAAGTTAATAAAATGCAAAAAATAGTAATTTTACTTATAATCAAATATGTATTTCACTTATAATGTTAGGTTTTACTCATTCCAAGAAACTAGCACTTTAGCTGAATCCTTGACATTAAAAGCCTTATTTTCCAAATTTGCAGGGTTCAATTGACCAATAGAATTACTGCACCCTTCTTTTGTAATGTAATGACAGACCCTGTGAGAATATTTCTGGGTGGAGGTGTTTGCCTGCAAGCAAGCCATGGCAACCTGTGTCCCATCACTGAGGCCCACAGACAGGTGGAAACAGAAAACCAACTCTGGCCTCTGATCTCTATGCCCTGTTACCTCCATCAAGCAAACATACATACACACACACAAAGATGTTACAACGAACCCTTCTAAATTAAGAATCTGGAACAAAAAGCTTTTTTTTTTTCCCATCAAAGAGAGAAAATTCCATGCTATCGCACAGCTGTTGTCTTGCCATTCAGGACACTGAGGAAGGGAAACCTAAGCAGTAGGTTAGTCTGGGGCACATAGCAAGACTCTGGCTTGGAAAAAGTTTAAAAAGATTAAAAATTCTGGCACAGTTTTCCTAAGGCCTTAACAGACTCCCTGGAACACCAGTGTGTACATTTTAATAGGACTAAATTTGAAAATAGAAATGCCTTTATGCTCAACGCTGTAATATAAACGCCTTGAAAGTCTGGACAATTCTTTGCTCACTTGAACAATGACTTCTGGCTAAGTCTGTAAAATCTGGCACTAGGTAAATGTCCAGGGATCCACGAGGATGACCCAACTAAGAATCTAAGCAATAGTGGAGAGGCTACCTTAAATGCCTTTCCCCTATAATGAGATTGATGACTACCTTAAATGCAATCCTAGAGCCTTTATCCAGTAGCTGATAGAAACAGAAGCAGACACCCACAGCTACACACTGAGCTGACCTCCTGGAATCCAGTTGTAGAGAGGGAGGAGTGATGAGCAAAGGGGTCAAGACCATTCTGGGGAAACTCACAGAAACAGCTGACATGAACAAGCAGGAGCTCATGGACCCCAGTAAGACAGCTGGGGAATCAGCATAGGACTGAACCAGGCCCCCTGAATGTGTGTGCCAGTTGGGAGGCCAAGGCAGTCTATGGGGCCTCTGGCAGTGGAACCAGTATTTATCCCTAGTGCACAAATGGGCTTTGGTAGCCTATTTCCCATGGAGGGATACTGTCTCAGTCTCTAGGTATGGGGGAGCGCCTGGGCCCTGCCCTAAATGATATAACAGACTTTGATGACCTCCCCATGGGAGGCCTCACCCTCACTGGGGAGGGGATGGGGGTGAGATGGTGGGGTCAAATAAAAAACAGAATAAAATAATAGCTGATCAAAAAATACTCTAAATGTAAAAAAAAAATTCTCAAGGTAAGTGAGTAAGTAAATGCAATGTTATGTGATGGAACTTTGAACTAGAGACAAGTGTAAGGGTACTGTGGATTTACACACAAATTGCAAGGAGAGAAACAGTTATTGAGACACAGCACACAGCCCTGGTTAGGAATGTGCCTGAATGGTGTGCCCTCTGCTTTCTGCTGGGATGGTATTCTCCAATAATTTGAAGCTAATACTGGACATTTGAATACTAAAATGACTCCAAGGAAATGCATGGCCTGAGCTAATGATGTTTTTAAAAAAGCATTCAGGAAGGCACTCCCATGATTAGGAAGTGAAGGAGGCCTGAACTGTGTGTCCTGGTTCCTTATGTGGGACATGGACTCAAGTTATGCAGGCCATCAAGTGTGAGATCAAGGCTTAGTTAATTATCAAGGTGCTGATAGGCACTAAATTTGTGCTCTTAGAAAAAAAAATAATGATGTTTTGCAACTCTGTCATCATTTGTTAAACTGTGACTAAAAACAATGTGTATCTTCATAGAATTGTGAATACAGTGAGTATCTTTATATAAAGTACTTAGAGCAATCTCTGGCTCATGATGTCTTTGTTTAATATTATAATAACAACAGTCACCAGGAGCAAAATCCAAACAGGCATGTGTCACAGATTTGGTCTGCATTCTATATATGACCAGCAAGCTAAGTGCTAAATGTCACAATAGCCTGCCTTGCTTCTCTGCTTTCTAGGTCAACTTTGAGGGTCTGGCTGTGGTGTGCTGAGGTTAGCTGAAGTGAGGAAGTTTAGGCTGCATTATTTCCATACATTTTCATGATAATAAACTGCTGAACAAAAACTTGAAAAACAGTGTTGGAGAGAAGGCTCAGCAGGTAGGAGCACTTGTTACTTTTGAGGAGGACTCAGCTTTGGTTCCCAGCACCCATGTTAGGCAGCTTACAACAACCTCTAACTCCAAATACACCTCTCCTCCCCATGGATACTGACACTCATGTGCACTTAAAACATACCCCTCCACCCCTCCACACATAGAGACAGATAGAAAGACAGGCAAACAGACAGACAGGCAAACATAAACTGATAGACAGGCAGACTGACCGGGGCGCGCGCGCACACACACACACACACACACACACACACACACACACACACACACACAATAAATCTTTGAAAATTGTGGAAAGCAGCAAGTAAAAGTGGAACTTAAATTTAAACTTTATTGAATGTGATTTTGACAACTGTCTGGAATGTAGTGAGTGTGAAGGATATGCTTCCTCCTTTGAAGGGAAATTATTATTTTTGTTTAAAAGACCAGACTGGAGCCAAATATGAATTAGTATGGCTCATAAATACAGGCTTAGTTTTCCTTGAAAACCATGCTTCAATGATGTAATGCTTTCATGGACTTCTTATAGAAACAGAAGAAAGTCATAAAACAGCACACTTTCAAATACTTTGGTAGAAACTTTAGGTAGCAGGTCACAGTAAGCTGCAAACTCTGCTATAGGTCTGAGATGCTGACAACATTCTTAGCCCTTTCATTGGTAGGAAACAAGGGGGTCTATTTATATGTTCCATATAATTTAGTTAATGGTCACGGTGTTAGGTCAGGTATAGAGGAAGGCAATATATGTCTCTTAAGTGATGTAAAGATGAGCCAAGAAAATTTGGCTGTGGTCTTTGTAACTTCCAACCTTTTCATAGCACTGAAGTTCACTTTGTAGTCACAACGTCTTTTCAGTAAATTCTCATTAACAAGTTTCACTTTTAATCCAGGCTATCTTTAAGATTCCCCGTCCTCCTACTTTAGCTTCTTGGGTGCTAGGATTAAAGGCATTGGCTACCAGGCTTAGGAAATTTGCATAGATATTTAATCAATGCTGATGTAAGAATATCCAAGGAGCATATAAATAGCTCATTTTCTTTTATTAGAGAAACGCAAAACTAAACCACTTTTTATCATCAAGAACAACTGCCATCAAAATGACAAATATGAAACAGTTTTGAGGATATGGAGACACTAGAACCTTTGTATGTTGTTGAGAGGAATATCAAATGATATAGACACCTTGAAAATAGTTTGGCAGCTTCTAAAAGGATTAAACATAAATTTAGAAGATGGCTGTTCTCCCGGGAATTACTCAGGATCCATGAAACTGTCTATCTCTGCAAATGCATGTTGAATGTATTAGCATTATTTTTAGGAGTCCCAAATGGAAAATAACTGTATGCATGATCCTGTGAATGTATAGAATGTACAAACTACCCCTATATAAAATGCTATTAGTCCTGTGCAGGCAAAACCCACAGTTCTCATCTTAAAGGAGTGAAAAGACGGTTTGTCCTAGAGCCATTTTGAGGACCTATGGCCTGGGAACATAGATTTAGGTCACCCTAAATTCCATGGGCAGCGAAGAATGGGAAGGAGAGGGAACCGGGATTGACATGTAAAAGAAGCTTGTTTCTCATTTAAATAAAAAAAAAGAAAAAAAAAAAAGAGAAAAAATTCCATGGTTCCACATAGAAGCAGTTTGAAGGGAAACATTTAGTTAAAAGTGATTTTTAAAAGATTCATTTATGTGTATTTGTATTTGCCTGCCTGCACATACATTTGTGAAACCGTGTGTGTGTGTGGTGCCCACCAAGGTCAGAAAATGGTCTTGGAGCTGCTGGAACCAAAGTTATGCTTGGTTGTGAGTCACCATGTGGATGCTGGGCACAGAGTCGGGCACAGAGTTTTCGCAAGAAGAGCAAAATGTACCCTCAACTGTGGAACCACTTTCCTTTGCCCCTTCCCCCTTTGAAGGAAATTTTGATGAGGACCTTAGTTAAAAATCCATTTCTGATGGGATAAGCTTGTTATGATCCAGAGGACAGGAGAAAACTAGTATGAACCATACCTTTTCATGTTTACAGAGTAGATTTTAGTGACGTACATGTAATGGAGACGGAGCAAAGGGCAGATGTCAGCGTTTCTATGCAAGGGAGAAACTCAGGAAGTTTAGAGCTAGGACGTATATCACACCAGCCTCCCGTGGAGAGTTAATCTACCTGTTAGGAGAATCATGTTTTACTTACTTTCTTTGCTACTACTCAGTTTTCTATAAAGTGAGTGCAGTGTTTCCTTCTTAGAAGGTGGTTACGGGGCCTAAATGTGTGCCATATGCATCGAGAACGCGGTTAGCTCCTGTGAATCACAGATCTGTTCCTGCGTCTGTGTTACAATGTTGCCATCTGGGAGGAAACTCTTCTAGGAGTGTGTGGATGGAGTGCAGCTGGACACATTGATCCCCACGGCTCCATGAAGGGCAGCTGGCCTTCTCTTTGGCTTCTTCTAAACAGATAATAAAATTCTCATTCTCTCTTTCTCATCGTTCCCACCCTCGTGCTTTATTCCAGGAAACGTGAGGAAAGAGCTCCAATCTTTCCGGCATTATATTCTCTCATACACTTGCCACTTCATTTATCTCTTTTCATATGTAATTTTAAGGGGAAATAAATTGATAAACTAGATTCTCAATGGTGCGGAATGTAATAAGAAAAAAATCAAGTAGTTGCACATTGAGAAGTTAGAGGAACCTGATTATCTCTGCATTGCAGCCTGCACTGGTGCAGACAAATGACAAGACGGATGTTCTGGGCTTTGCAGAGCCCTGGAGTGCTGCCAGCTATGACCATCTTAATATTTAATAGGCATTTGTACAGGAACACTGTGTGAACACAAGAGATGTTAATTGCTCATAACATTTTAATTTTTCTTTTGTAATTTAGCAGGCTGTTAGTCATAAAATGAAGAATGTTGTTTTGTTAGGTTGAAATATTAATGTTTGGCTCTTAAATTTTTTGAGATAATGTTTTTAATTAAATATTAGTCATAAATACTTTCTCTTGCTCCAAAGAGATCAAGATTCTGATCCGAACCTCAGAAAGACCTGGGAAGAATCCCAAGTGCTCTGGTCTGCTAGCTTTGGGAAGCTCTGCTTGGCCATTGACTGTTGCAGTAATGCCCTCACATCCTGAAGGCTCAAGGCCTTTCTGGTCCTGTCACCATCATTGAATGGTTTGATCTGATGTTTCTTTATATAGCATTTAAAAATCAGGCTTAGTGTATGAATAATTTCATAAAACATCTGTACGGAAGCGCTAAATCACACAATTTCTACTTACCTCGAGAGGGCTGCATTATGAAGACAAATGACATCTGATGGTAAAGTCTAAAGGCGTCAGTGGGAATTCTTCCATGTGGTCTCTTTTCTGACTGCTTATACTCTATATTGTCTCAATACAATGTGATATACCCTCTGCTATTAGTGTATTTTTCTTTGTTTTTTTTATGCCACAGATTTCTCCTTCTTCTTCTTTATTAAAACAACAATTTGTTCTGTCTGTTCAAAAGCTACCTCCTCTGAGAAGTTTTCCCACAGCCAATGACAAGGTTTCATTGGTCATTATTTAATGTAATCTGTTTCCTCAAACCTGGCGGCTCTTCTCCATGGTGCTTCAATTATTTGTAGACATATTTATCTTTCGAACCACCTTGTAAACCTACTGAAGAGAGCTCATCCATTCTAGGGATTTCTTACTCTCTGTTGTGTGATGCAGCTCAAGACATACACAAAGCTCATCAGCACTGGCGAAAGAGTGCTTTGTGTAAATTACCAGAAATTTCTCCAAGTTCTGAGACTGCAGCAGATGCTTCCTGTTGAATAGGCTTCTCTTTCCTTCCACACAATCATCAGAGTGTCAGCTGTCCTATTGTTAACGCTTTAAAATAATTAAACAATTTCTGGTATTAAATTTAAATGTGCATTTGAGGAGAGAATAGGAAATGAAAGAAGTCTGTAAAAACTAAAAATGAGATAAGAAATAATTATGGGACATAATTTATTTTCTAAAGTGAGTTTGCTTTGATGAAGTGGAACACCTCAGGAGTTTCAATGGACAGAAAATGAGTGCTTATGAACAGCAACAAGGTGCTTCAACTTCTAAAACCTTCCAAAGACATATAAGTTCATTTCTTCCTAATATCGGCCCAGAAGCAATAGAGTCACTTATTTTCTCCTGTGTATTAAATTCAATTCTTCATTTTATATCTCATTTTGTCTGCTTGAATTTTATGGTGCATGGTCCAGTCTTCAAGAGAATGGGAGTTCAGCCTTCTTATTATTCCCAACGCTATCAAACCTTGAGGCTGTTTTCCAACAAAATCGTTCAGCAAATTGAATAGATCACAAAGCAAGTAAGTTGTAATGAAAGGGAAAGTACTAAGGTCTTTTACTGCTCTGACTACAGTCTACTCTAGGAAGATTGAACTATTCTGTTCTTGGATCATGTATTTCATGATGGTCTGGACAAGAGCATACATTTTTCAGGTAGCCCAAGCCCTCACAAAAAATAAACACATATGTAAATTATAGGTTATCAAAACAGGGTTTCTGGGATGAAGAAGGACCTTATAAAGAGTCAAAGCCACTCATTCCTTTCCCAAGACTCTCGGGGAAATCATCAAAGAGGAGTGCAAAGGTCTAGGTTGAATAAAAGCTGGTTGTTATTTATCTTAGTTAAAAAAAGGGGGGCATCTTATTCAGCAATGGAGATTGGTAAGTAAATCAAAGAACATCTACATGATAAAACAATTCAAACTGAAGGTTCCTCTAAAGACATTGAAGAATGGCCACACATTTAACGAAGATAAGAACAAATTGGCATAAAATATGAAATTAATTTTTCTGCAAGGGTAATAAACCTACATATTATTGTAAAGAGCACTGAGAAAATCATGACTTTTTTGAGTCTTACTGGCACATTTGAATTTTATATGCAACAGAAAATTGATAGTCACAAAGTTGGGTATAAAGACTCTGGTTTGAGTATAGCAAGGGAAAAGGCATCATGACATTCACCAATGGGCTAGTAGGAATACTGAAGAAGAGCCATCAATTGGTAGCCTAACATGTCACCTTTTCCACATTTCCAACTTTTCCTCAGGAAAAGATAGTAATTTAAATTCATAACCCCCAGCATTCTTTACCAAATAAATCGAAACATTTTTCTCTTTCTTCCTCCAACTTATATCAAAACCAGAATCTTTTCTCATAAAATATACTCTGATTACAGTTTCCACTCCTCAATGGCCTCTCCGAGATCCCCACTCATCTGGATCTACCTCCCTTCTGTCTCTCATTATAAAAGAACAGGCTTGAAATTTTACCAAGTCATATAAAGAGAAAATTGAATTTAACAATGTGAATGGTAGTCTAACCAAATGCATCAATCCTGTGTGGTTTAGTGTAAAAATGAGAAACTGTTGGTATTTATCTATTGTAAGATAAAAAAAAAAGTTGGTGGGTGAAAGAAATCATGTTATGATAAATTTTTGTAATTTTCTTGATGACTGGAATTTTTATTATGCATAACTGACAAATCAAGTTTCCAAGCAAATGTTACATAATGTAGGCTTTACTTAGCTTATCAATTTGTCATTTTGAGACTAATTATTTTAATTAGGTTAACTGTACAATATTTTAAGCATTACTCTTGTAAGATTTTGAAAACTACATTTTAACATGGAACTTTAGGGATAGTGACTTTTTAAATCCTGTTGTAAAGCCATGTTTAAGATTTAATTTGCTAAAATAATGTCTTGTTAATATTCTTTCAATAATGAAGTTGGGCAATATAACCGATGTTTTTAAAAAGTTTAAAATGTGTAGGTTGAGGCATTTGGGTGGTAAGAAAATGTTCTAGTGAATTCCCCCTTTTCCTGAAGTTTGGAAGACCAATAATAATAATAATAATAATAATAATAATAATAATAATAATAATAATAATAATGTGTATTGCATCTTAGCAGTGATTTCTTCCTTCCTTTCTTTCTTTCTTTCTTTCTTTCTTTCTTTCTTTCTTTCTTTCTAATCTAATCTTGTTTTCAGAAAAACATGTCTGCCAGGGCTTTAAAAGCCATTGTGTAAATTACCAATAAAGAATAACATATGCAAACATAACAAAATCACTTCCACAGTGACGATACTCCAACCATATGGATATTAGTCATAGAAACTAGAAGCTTTATGATTTTATAATTTTTGTCTAGATAGTCAGTCTGCATTTAAATATCAACCATTTTCCTTTTTTTGCTTCTTCCCTTAAAATTTATATGGATGCAATACATTTAATTGAGAAATGTATGTTTCTTATTATGCTGCATTTTCTTTTATTTTGAATAATTGCTTATATTTTCAATTACAAAATGTATAAAATAAAATTACATTGCTGGTCTTGTAAGAGCTCTACAATCTTCCTAAATGTACCTATAACTGCAGCAGTTCACTTATTTCAAGAAGTTGGATTCTATTCATTTGTTATCTTTAAGACCACCTCAGATTTAAAGGCTACCTTATTGTATGTTTAAAGTGTATTATAACAGTGTGGTAGTTAATAAAACACTATTTTTTCTTTTGAGTTTGTTGTAGTCCAATGGATTTAAAATATTGCAGTGGTATGGATAAGAAAGTCTGGCTTGTTTTCTTTAGCCTTTTATTTTAAGATTCCTGATTTCAGATGCTGGGATTGTAAACAAATATATTTACTTAAAAGGAGAAAAAAGGACAGGCTTCTAAGAGATAACAGCAAAATATAACAAAATAAAATATAATAAGCTAAAAGAAAAGCCGTCACATTTAAGTTGGGCAAGGCAAATCAACAAGAGTTAAAAAAAAAAGCCCTAAGATAAGGTATGTGAGAATCAGAGACTCACTCCTTCACACAGGAGTCCCATATAAACACTAAAATGAAAGCTATTATATATATGACCTGGTGCAGACTTGAGTTGGCCCCATTCTTGCCCCTTCAGTCATATGGCCTTCCTCAGTTGTTTCAGAGGGCCTTGTTCTCCTGTATTCCTTCATCTCCTCTGGACTTATAGTCTTTTCATGTCATATTCTGGGAGTTCCTGAATTAGGGGAGGGATTCAGTAGAGACTGTGTATGCCAAGGTCTCTCTCTCTCTCTCTCTCTCTCTCTCTCTCTCTGTCTCTCTCTCTCTCTCTCTCTCTCTCTCTGTGTGTGTGTGTGTGTGTGTGTGTGTGTGTGTGTGTGTATGTGTGTGTATGTGTGTGTATGTGTGTGTATGTGTGTGTATGTGTGTGTGTATTGATTTCCTGACTATGAGTCAGTATTTGTTCCCTTTTGCCTCAGGAGGAAGCTTCTTTGATGATGGCTGAATAAAACGTTGATTGATGAGTATAGCAGAATGTCATTAGGAGTCATTTTATTGTAACTTTATTTTTTGATCAATAGTATTTGGTTTTACCACAGGTCTCTGGGAATATCTAGTCTCTGGTTATTGGTCACCTAAGTAGTGCCTGGTATTATCATCCATTATCCAAGTCCATTATCATCTTGGTGGGTCATGGTGGCATGCAGGAAGACATATTGCTGGAGAATGAGCTGAAGGTTCTATATCTTTATCCACAGGCAACATAAAGTGAACTGTGTCACTGGGCATAGCTTGAGTGTAGGAGACCTCAAAACCTACCCCCAGAGTGACACACTTTCTCCAACAAGGCCACACCTCCTTATAGTGCAACTCGGGGGCTATTTTCTTTCAGACAAACTACAGGTACTATCTAATGGAGTGGACCTTAAGTCAAATCAGACATTGGATGGTTACTCCCACAAGCTTTGTACCATTATTTCCCTATCATATTTTTCTGGCAGGACAGATTGTAGATCAAAGGTTTTGTGGCTAGGTTGATGTTTAAGTCTCTCTTTTGGTAGCCTATAGTACGCCTTCATATACCAAATACACTAGTATATAGGGGTGAAGATTTTAGGTAGGCACCAGCTTAACCTTTGCATGTTTAATCCATTATGTGGATATTGTCTTCAGCATTCAGGACTTGCTATAAGTTTGTGGAAACTATTCCTTGTACGGATTGTTTGGGGATTTCCATGGGATCCCTTTGGTGAACAACTTAATTGGATGTAACCTAACCCTGGTACTGGAAGCTTCATTTGATGACAAGAGATGACCAGTTGGGACTTCATCTTCCTCAGTATTAGGAAACATGTATTTTAAACACCATTTCTTTATCATGCTGCATCTTATATTGCTATAAAAGGGAAAGAGCTCTGAAAGGTACAACTCCATAGAGGAATCACCATCAGTTTTTACTGCACAATTTTGCCTTTTAGGGCAGAGTCAGTATTTTAATGAGTCTGCTATATGTGAGATTTCCCTGCACAGTGTTCCAGAAAATACAAACAACTCTCATTTGATTATCATGGGATATATACATTAGAGGTATATAGAAGGAGAGACGCTTCATAAAAACAAAAGTCAAAACAAAATTCCTGCCTTGGTCTCATCTCTCATGGGTGGTCCTAGTGCATGTGGGGCTGTGAATGTAAAGTCTAGCACATTTACCTTGGCAAGAGGTTCTCTAGATAATTCAGATTCATAGCAGTAACCATCCTGTATTACTTGGCTTTGCAATAATGAGAGCAAACAAATCTCAAATCAATCTTATAAAGAAGAGGTGGGGATGGATGAGGAGGAAACATTTAGCTTCTGTTAGAAAGACTAAGCAAGGTGCTCAGAGCCACTGGAGAGGGGTATAATCACTGAACATGCTTCACTGCTAGTACATTTGTCTGTTACCATAGAGACAGAGTAGTAGTTCTTATCTTATTACTTCCTTAAACTCCCAAACTAAAGACAGGCAGAAAAGGAATGAACAGATATATTTTTATTGGGATTATAACCTAAGAAATATATATTTGCTCGTTTTAGAGACAGGTGTACCCAAGTGAACAATGTAATTTAATCAATATTTCTGTTCCCGGGGACAACACCCACAGCTAAAAACTTTGAATTTCTCTTATCATTTCCATTGAACATTACTCTATTTTCAATATTGTAATGCTATATGCTTTTCATCTCTTACATTTTAAAATTGATATTTGTTCAGACTGACCCAGAAGTTTGGTAGTTTGTTGCCTCACTGAGGTTTCTATTAATCCACTAAAAATCCATTCTATTTATCTCTTGTTTAAAATGTATCAGTCTGGGAACAGTGATATGGCTGAGTGGGCAAAGGATCTTGATGTGCAAGCCTGACAACCTGAGTTTGATTCCTTGAACCCACAGTGGAAGGTGATAACCAACTCTTGAAAGTTGTCCTCTGATCTCTACACATATTTGTGGGAAACCGTCTTTGTGGTTCTTCAGTTGGCTCCAGATGACTTGCCTTGTTTGTACCTGAGAGGGGAAGTGTAGACTGAGAAAGTGCAGGTAAAGTTGCTAAGAATGAGACAGAGACACAGGATGATAGAGTCAGGGGGCAATCCAGTGAATACTGAACACCCCAAGTTTATTCTTCAACATTCTTAAGTACCCCAACCAAAAGGGCGACATGACAAAATACTATTATCATGTATAAGGAGAAAACAGACTTACTTCCCTTAATCCTCCAAGTATTTGGTAACCATACCTGTTATCTGGCCTTCAGTGTCAAGTATAAACACAACTGAACCCAAGTATGTTGCTATGTAGATAAGACATCCACTACCAAGACTAAAACATCTTGCAGTAGCCAAGCCTTAGACCTCTAGGTCTTTTGCCTTATCAAGGACAGTTTCAATTCTCTGACCTTGAGTCAAGATGAAGCAATGTCATATAGGTGGTTATAGGCCCTGGCACATACTGTGGTATGTGTATATTTGTATTCTCTCTCTCTCTCTCTCTCTCTCTCTTACACACACACACACACACACATACACACACACATACATACACACACACACACTACACACACACCACTGCCACCAATAATAATAATAATAATAATAATAATAATAATAATAAACTGTAGTAGTAGTTTGCACAGTGAAAATCTGAGTAGGAACATTAGTCTTTGGCGATTTTTACTTGTCTTTGTTTTATCTTCCCTCTTAAATATGGTCTTTTGAAAACATGGACAAAACTGAAACCCTTTAGCTGGTTTAGCTAAGTGAATAGGGTGTGTGTACTGCTATAATGAAATATTTCATATTCAGTGGTTTATACTCTCAAATGGCAGTTGTAAGCAACAGGAATTAATTTTTTATACATCTGCAGATTTGGGATGACCAAGATGAAGTTGCCAACACTGGTGCCAAGTGAGGGTTACTCTTCAACTCCAAGGCACCTTGATATTGTGTTGTCATATTGTGAATGGCAAATGGGTGAGAGAACATCACTTTCATCCTGAGGCCTTCCTAGGAGTGCCAATCCCTCAAGCTATGGTTCTTTTACCATTGCACTGGGGACTACAGTTCAACCTGAGGTTTGAAGGGCACACTATGATTCAAACTACAGGACTCCACTTTTACACTTCCAAATTTCATGTCCTTACATGCAAAATACATTCATTTCATTCCAAAAGGATACAGAACTTCTAACTAATTCCAAGCATCCATTTTAAAGTCCCTTCTAAACTTGGACTACGTCAGATTTGAGTGAGATTCAATGTATGTATAATTCATCCCAAGGCCAATTATGAGACTGAAAAACATATAAGTTAGTGTTTTCAAAATACTACCGTGAGATAAGCACAGGCTCTGCATTCCAATTGCAAAGGAGAGACACAGTCAAGAAGAAAGTAGTAACACATCACAAATAAGTCTAAAATCTAACCAGGAAAACTGCATTAAATCATAAATCTTGAGGATAGTTGTCTTTGATTCTAAAATCCACTTCCCAGACAGGATAGGCTGGAGGTTCTGAAGATGCTTCTGTCAGGGTTGTCTGAAGGCAGCCCTAGCTGTGGCTTTTTCAGACTGGACTGAGATACCTGGAGCCTTCACACAGTGCCTTTACATATTGTGACTCTACAGTCTGGGCTCCCTGTATCAAGAACTGCCAGCATGGTTCCACTAAGCATAGTGGAACAATGTTCAGCAATACTAAGAGTGTAGGGAATCAATCCAATAGTGGTGATTAGAGGTGATTTGGAAAGGCAACAAGTATTAGATAATGTCATGAGGGTAGATTCCCACAATTGAACCACCGTGGTTGTCTAAGAAGAGGAAGAACAGGAAATATTCAAATGTGCGCACACTCTTAACACCCCAGGACTCTCTCAGTGAAAATATCACCACATGCAGTCCTGATAAACTGGACTTCTAAAACCATGAACCAAATATACCCCTTTTCCTCATCATATACCAGTCCATGTATTGCATTATTAACAACAGGAAACAGAACAGTACATTCAGACATTTTAGTACAATGCTAAAATTGATGGCTAAAACATTTTTTTATTGAGACTATAGATTATTTACATGTATATTCATAGAGATATTACCTTGTAGTTTCAGCACTATATATTTTTTCTGACTCTGTAATCAGAGTTATATAGAACAGATTAGAACTGTTCAATTCTCTTTAAATACTGTAAGAGTTTGTGAATGATTGTTTTTTTTTTTTTGTATGTTGAGTAAAATTCACATAGGAAGTATCTGAGCCTAGACTTTTTTTCATTTAAACTAGAAACAAGCTTGTTTTACATGCCCAGACTCCTTAGCAGGCCATAGTGCATGGAGGGGGACATGGTGATGACTTAGCACATTTTCCTGTGGGCGCCCTGACTGTTGTCAGGGGGCAGGGTCTGTCTCTTAAAGAGATATGCCGATCAGTATTAAAGCCTGAACCTTTCACTTGGGACTCTATGGGGCCTCTGGTAGTAGATCAGTATTTATTCCTGTTGTAAGAAAGGACTTTGGGCATCTAGATTGCTTCCAGGTTCTGGCTATTACAAATAGTGCTGCTATGAACATCATTGAACACATGTCCTTGTTGTATGAATGTGCTTCTTTTGGGTATATGCCTAAGCGTGGAATTGCTGGATCTTGTGGTAGACTGATTCCCATTTTCTTGAGGAGTCACCATACTGATTTCCAAAGTGGCTGTACAAGTCGGCACTCCCACTTGTGTGGAGGAGTGTTCCCCTTTCTCCACATCCTCTCCAGCATAAACTGTCATTGGTGTTTTTTATTTTAGCCATTCTGACAGGTGTAAGATGGTATCTCAGAGTTGTTTTGATTTGCATTTCCATGATGGCTAAGGATGTTGAACACTTTTTTATGTGTCTTTCAGCCACTTTAGATTCCTCTATTGAGAATTGTCTATTTAGTTCTGTACCCCACTTTTTAATTAGATTGTTTGGAGTTTTGGAGACTAGCTTCTTGAGTTCTTTGTGTATTTTGGAGATCAGCCCTCTGTCAGATGCCCCTTAACTGAAGAATGGATAGAGAAAATGTGGTACATTTACAATGGAGTACTACTCAGCAGAAAAAAAAAAAAAACAGTGGAATCTTGAAATTTGCAGGAAAATGGATGGAACTAGAAGAAACCATTCTGAGCGAGGTAACCCAATCACAAAAAAGACAAATGGTATGTACTCACTCATATCTGGATTTTAGACATAGAGTAAAGGATTACCAGCCTACAATCCACACTGCCAAAGAAGCTAGTAAACAAGGAGGACCCTAAGAGAGACATACATGGTCCCCTGGAGAAGGGGAAAGAGACACAATCTCCTGAGCAAACTGGGAGTACAGGAGGAGCAGGGAGGGAGCTAGGAAAATGAGAAGGGGAGAAGAGGAGGAGTGAGGAGGACATGATAGGGCAGGGAGGTTGAGTCAGGGGAAGAATATATGATAACAAGAATGGAGATACCATAATAGAGGAAGACATTTTAGGTTTACAGAGAAATCAGGCACTAGGGAAATGTCTGGAGATCTACAAAGATGACACCAGCTAACAATCTAAGCAACAGAGGAGAGTCTACCTTAAATGCCCTCCCCTGATAATGAGATTGATGTCTAACTTATATGCCATCTATAGCCTTCATCCAGCAGCTGCTGGAAGTAGAAGTAGACACACACAACTAATCACCAAACTGAACTGGAACCCAGATGCAGAGAAGGATGATTGAAGAGCACAGGGGTCCAGACCAGGCTGGTGAAACCCACAGAAACAGATGACCTGAAACAGAACATTGGGGAACTCTTGCTCCTCAGATTGATAGCTGGAATACCAGTACAGGACTGATCCAGACCCCAAGAACATAGGTTTCTCTGAGGAAATCTCGGAAATCTATGGGACCTCCTGTAGAAGTTCAGTACTTATCCCTAGCATAGGTGTGGAATTTTGGAACCCATTCCATATAGAGGAATACTTCCTGAGCCAAGACACATGGGGCTGGGCCTAGGCCCTATCCCAAAGGATACAATAGACTGTGATGACACCCTATGGAAGGCCTCACCATCCAGGGGGAACAGAAAGGATATGTGATTGATAGGGTTTTAGTTGGGGGGGGGTGGTAGGGGAGGACGGGTGGAAGAAGGGACCTGGGATTGTCATGTAAAACAATCCTGTTTCTAATTCAAATAAAAAAGTTGAAAAAAATTAAAAGGGACCTGTCTCCAGAAGCAACAATAACAAGAATAAAATCAAACTAGCAAAAAGCAAACATTTTTTCCCTAACACAAAAACCCTCACTCCTAGACACTCCCCAATAAGAGTTGATCTTCTAGAAGCTGAAGCAGAATAGTGGTAACTGAAGATTGGAAATGAGTGAGGTCAGCTTGTGGATGCAATGCTATTGCTTCATAAAGAAGAGTAAGTTGTGTTGTTTTATGACACAGGAAGAAATAATGAAATATATAATGAAATAAATAATGAAATATAATGCCTCAAAATATCAAAATAGAATCCAATTATGGAAGACTCCAATCAAATCAAAACATTACCTTTTAACTCATACATGAGTGCCATTATTATGGGGCAATATAAAACCCCAAAAGACAAAACAGAAAACATGGGTGGCTCCGCTAGATAGTATATTCATTCATAGTGCTAGTGATTGAAGAAGCAAATATTGGTTTAAGGACATAACATATCCCAAAGTTTTTGATAGCTATTCATATAATCCAGTGTCTGATCTATGATCAAAACAAAAATATTTTTAACCTTCCAAAAAGTTTTGCCTTGGTGCTTTCCAATCAGTCCTTCCCCTCCCCCAGAGACAGCCATTGCTATGAACTGCATGATCACTGATGCTTTTGTCTGTCCTTGAACATCACATAAATGAAATAAAACAGCGGATTCTTTTTTGTGTCTGGTTTCTTTCACTCGGAATAATGTCTGAGGGATTTATTCATGCTGTTGAATGTCTCAATAGGTTTTTTGTTTATTTTTCTTCTTTGTTTATAGGTTAATATGGTTGGAAGTATGAATATAACACAAGCACAATTTGTTTTTCCATTAACCTCTAGTTGGGTGTTTGGATTATCTTTTCTGGTTTGGGCTGAAACAAATAAATCTTCTATGTAAATGTACATACAAGTAATTTCTTGATCATGCTCTCCTTTTTCTTGGATAAAAGGCTATAAACTACTAGACTGGAATGTGGGAAAGTAAATGTTTGAGTTTATAAAAAAACTAATATCCTGATTTACAAGATGGTGTACCATTTTGGTTTCCTACCTGTAAGAACCTGAAGTTCATGTGTTTCTCGTCCTGGAATTATTTGGTGTTTTCAGACTCTGAGTGATTTCTCAACATGAGATACTTTCATGACATATAGTTCTCAGTTTTTTTATATGCTTATTGGGCATTCATGTAATCTCTTTTGCAAAAATTCTTTGGAGTTATTCTCTTTTGTCTCTTTCATTTGGCAGGTACGTTTCTTATTGATTTTGGAAGCTCTCCGTGTACTCTTCATAGGAGTCTTTTATTAGCTATATATTTTTTATGTTTTCTTACAGTCTTTGGGTTGCCTATTTTCTTTATTCATGTTCTGTTTTATTTAATATGCTACCTGCACATAATGTGTTTGGCTTATATCCACATCACGCCCTCATCTTCAATTTCCCCTCTACTCTCCTCCCCAATTTGCAAGAAAATTTCCCAACATATTAATGAGGTTAATGATCATCAGGAATTTTTAACTGGTTAACATGAGATTTTGAACTATAGGGTATTAATTTAGCTATAAAACAGAAATCATTTGCATCGCCATGAGTAGGATTATTTTATTGCTAGGATTCATTTGTGTGGCTATTACTAGTCTACTCTCAATGACTACCTCTAAGTTATAAAATTATCCAGCCAATATAAATTTAGTAAAGTCTGCATGCTCCTATAGAAACAACTGCTTGTGAAGAAATCAACTAAACAAAGCTAAGCATTCCACTACTAGTAGATCTTATTCTCTGTACTCTGTTCTGGAGTTCTTTAGACATAAATGATATCTAAATCTTATTTTGGATCACAAACAGAATGCCTGTTCTAAAAAAAATTGCCCAGACATCTTACACAGATGTACCAGTAGTTTTAATCTGTTCAATACATCTCTTTAAATGTCCTAGACTAGAATTGGAGAGCATTTTGTTGCTAATATACTGGGTGCAATGGAAACTCCCCGAAATCTACAATAGTGTCCCGAGAGAAGTCTCCAGTAATAGGAAATACAGAGCTTGAACTTGACATCTTCTATAACCAGACAAGGCTCCTAGCAGAGAGACTGGGACATCAACTCAGTCACAAAACCTTTGACCTACTATCTGTCCTGCCTGCAAGATGTGCTGGGGCAATGGTGGAGCAGAACTTGTGGGAGTGGCCGACCTATGATTGACTGGTGCTACATGAGACCCATGCTTGAGAGGAAGCCCATACCCTGCACTGCCTGGATGGCCAGAAACCAGAGGCAGGATAGCTCAGAGATCTAGCATAGAACCAAACATGACTGGAGAGAAAAAAAAGTCCATGAAATTACTCCTTAATGATGTTTTGCTATACTTGTAGATCAATACCTAGCTCAATCGTTACCAGAGGAGTATCATCCAGCAACTGATGGTTGCAGATGCAGAGATCCAGAGCCAAATACTAGATGGAGCCCGGCGGAACCCCACAGAAGAGGGGCCGAAAGGATTTTGGGAGCCAGAGGGGTCAAGGACACCAGGATAACAAAAACCACAGAATCAAATCAGCATTGCTCTAGGGACTCACAGAGACTGAAACAAGCATGGACCTTGTACAGGCCTGAGCTAGGTCCTTTTCATATACCTTGTGGTTGTGTAGCTTGTTGTTCTTTCGGGACTCACAACAGTGGGAGTGGTGATGTCTCTGACTCTTTTGCCTGTGCTTGGGACACTTTTTCTCCTACTGGGTTGATATGAGTGGTTTGTGCCCAGTCTTTTGTATCTTATTAGGCCTTGTTCAGTGGATACCCCTAGGAGACCTGCTCTTTATTTTGAAGGGAAACAGAGGAGTTGTTGATCTTGGGGAGAGGAGAGGTTCAGGGAGTGACTGGGAGGATTGAAGTGAGTTGGGATGTTATTTATGATAGAAGACTAAAAGTTAAAAAAAAGAGCAGTGCAATTTACAGTGACTACTAAATATAAAATATTCCCACCTGAAATCTTCATGTGTTGATGTGCTACATGGTTGAAATTCTTTGTTAGTTGCTTGCAAAAAATTGAATATGCCCTGTGGGTACCTCTCTCAATTCATAACTTGAAGTATCCTAAACCTGAAGATATTGATATAAGCAAGTGAAGCCCTTGAGAAGTGAAATACTCACTTATGGGATTAATGTCTGTATAGGGGCCAAATATATCTAAGTTAACTTCTGCCATGCCATGAAAATACTTTTACACATGAGCAGAACAAAATCTTTTTGTGCCTTGAATTTGGACACACAGCCTCCTGAACTTTAGGACACACTTTCCTATTGTTTACGGTATACCCAGTTTGTGGTATTTTTTTTTAAATTGTAACCCAATTGTCTAAATCAGTGTATTCCTATTGTGAATCAAGAATGACAAGCCCCAGGTACTCCTTCCATGTGACCTCACCTATAGTATTTATATTATTATTTTTATTTCTACAACAGGAATTGCCTGTACTCTACCCAGAATTCCCTAGCATTTGAACATAATAATTTTTAGTTTATTTTAGTTCTCCAAGTTTCTGACATGGGAAAGGCAACCTACAGATTTATCTTTATACCATGATTGTTAGAAGGGTAAAGTCTCAGTGGCTTAAAAATTGATGTACACTGAATTTTTACAGGAACCCTTACAAATACAAATGCTGTGGTCTTATAGTGTAAGATCCAAATTCATTCAGTTTTGGCACATTGCCAAGGACATGTGTGCTACGTAAAAGGTGAGTTTGGTATAAATAAAAATAATTTGTCATTAGAGATGACAAATCAGATATATATATATATATATATATATATATATATATATATGATGATTGGAAAACCCATAGCACTAGTGCATGCTCATTTTGTGTTTGTTGAATAAATGAATAAATTCATTATGGCTGTTTGGTTTTTCAGACTAATGAGATAGTTTAGATAATTTAGATTTTGTTTCAATAAACTTAACTCTATCCACATTAAAAGACTGAGTCAATTCATTATTTTTGATGAAGTTAAGAATGTTTCCTGGTTGCTTGGTGTTGGGAAAACTTTCATTGGCATGTCTTAGTTGATGTCACTGTAGGATTTAACACAGTCTTCTTCCTAAAAATTCCCCCTTTCTTGTGTTGTTGACATCATAATTTCCTGGGTTCTTCCTAGCTTCTGGTTCTTAATTAGAATTTACTAATTTTGTTGTTCCCACTTTCAAAATCTAAACTGTTTAATCTGTTTTTGAATCTCATTTTAGTGGCCTCTGTTATTTCTTCAAGCATTCAAGAAAATTCTTTTGGTGAAGGAATTCACTGTCATTTAATCATTGTGTGTGTGTGTGTGTGTGTGTGTGTGTGTGTGTGTGTGTGTGTGTGTGTGTACATGCACACTCACTCTGCTGCAAGCAGCACATTTTGGCACATATTCTTTTCCAGAAGTAAACATCTATCTTCTTGCTGGGTATACAAAGTTCCTTAAGTTTCTACCTCTGGCCTTAAGGAGCTTATAAATCAAGTGAGTAATGATGTCATTGTATTTCTGAAAGAATTCTAAGACTGCTGCCTCAAGCTATGAAACAGTTCTCTTCCTCCCTGAAGATGTTAAACATTTTCTTTTTTATCATTCTCTTCTTTATTCTTGAAACCTTGTCTTAAGGTCATCCATTTCTCCAACTATGAACGTGGAAGAACAGAGATAAGGAAAGGTAGGAAAGAAAGAACGAGGCACCCACGGCACGTGCTGGTTTGTTGGCCCTGTAGACATTACTCTTTTTCAATTTCCAGAAAGCATCCCTTGTATTCCTGATGGATCTTAGTAATTGCCCCGTGAATATCTTGTCCATGCATAGGGATGAGCAGTAGAATGACATACGTTTGAAAGTGTGTGTGCGTGTGCGTGCATACATCCACCTTAACCCAGATCGACTTAGTTTGAATCTCTGCTCCTCCTTCTCTGATTATTATTTCTGCTTTTCCTTATGAGGTTATTTTCCTGAAAAAATATTAGTAGCAGTTCCATTTGGTAGACTTTTGTGCTTATATGCTTACTTTAAATATTGGCTCATTCATTCATTCCTTTGTATTTAAATTTGTCCTGGGAGATCCGTTCTTCCAAAGACAGCAATATTTTCACAGAAATACTTCTCCCAAACTAAGACAATAATTTCAGGTCATTAATCTGTCTGCAGTTTGGCTTGACCCTGCACTTGGGAGGACAGGTGCTAACTGCATTTTTCATTGTATTGGAATGATGTACTTGCATTATTTTGTCTCATCAAAACAAAGTTCTAGTAAATACATCGTGATGTGCAAAATTTAGTTTTAAGAACAGTCAGTGTACCCGAGATAGAATAATGTCCTGAAAATAGGAAAGAAAAAAAAAAAGAAAAGGCACTGAAACCTATTATGAGGTATGCACCTAAGCTGCACACTTATTAATCAGGAAAGAGTTCAAATGAAACAATTGGTGTCGCACCTCACTTCTTTCAGATTAGGTACAAGTTATCTTCCTTCAGCGATAATAATCAGAACTCAGTAAAAGATGTTAGAGTAGATGGAGACACTGGAGCATCCAATTAAACTCTTTTGTTACATTTTTATTCTTTTATTATTCATTGGACTATTATTGATGTGCAACTAACTGGTGTTTGTGTTTAGCATTGCCCTCTAAGTGGGGTGACTTCCTGAGGTAGAGAAGGGTCTCTCCTAAATGTAGAATCTAATCTTGATAAAATAGTTGCAGGATGGATGATAACTGCTGCAGCTAGAGTAAGAGAAAGGGAAAAGGCATCTGGTATTTACTGAATATTGGGAATGCCCTGTAGGCAGTATTTAGAAAGTCTACTCTTGCTGCATTTCATCCTCAGACTGTACTGTGAGGAAGGGCTTTTCTTACTTCTGGCCAGCAATTTTGTTGAGAAGAAAAGGGGAATTTGGGGAGTTTGAATCAACAAATAAATGTGAGAAGCTGAGAGACCTTCCTAGCTGCTCATAAAAATCACATTGCCACAGTAAAGGCAAGAGAGGCTTTAGGACTGAGAATGTGGGAAATGCTATGAGTAAGACTTTATTAAAAGGGAAAAAGCATGACATATGCATATATATGTAAATAAATTGTTCTTTTAAGAATCCTAGAAGACTCTTTTGTATGTGAATAACATTTAATAAGTGCATGTGTACATCATGTAGTCAGATGCTCATGAAAGCTTAGTGCTAGAGAAGACAGAACCAGTCTTTGATATCTCAGGAAAGAATAAATTCACATATTCATGAGACTAGTCAGCTAATTCTTATCCATTCTTCATCAAGTAAATGAAAGGTTAATCTGTTGGCATAGTGGGAAGAGTTTAATAAAGTAGAAAGGATCCCTTACCACAAAAAACAAAAACTATTTCAGGTAGTGGGCAAAAGACATGCCCCCTCCTTCTGTAATAAGTCCTAGGTAGACCCAGAAGAAAAATGTGGGCTCAATGGTGGGGGCTAGTGTTTTCAGTATGTCACCAAGAAGAGCTATCTGCTTCCAGAAATCACTGAGCTTAAATGAATTTTCACTAAAAAGCCTTTCTATTTTTCCCGAGAGCCAAGCTTCATTAGCCTATCTTAAATACAGTATTAATTTACATTAAAAGATTCAGTAGCTGTATGTTGCAGCACTGTATGTTGTATCACAATTTTAAATAGGCTAGGAAGAGTTTGGCGGTCAATAGCTTCTGCATAGCTAGTGCCTTTTGTTTCCAGAACTTATAAGTAGGTTGATATTTTCAGAATGCAGCAAAAAGGCACACACTCAGAATGTACATGATATGAAGCAAGAGTTTATAATTTGTAAGTCTTCCAACAAAATCATGCCAAGGAGAGGAGTTGTAAAGAAAGTGAAAGTAGGGATTAGTCAGCATAGTTGGGCAAATTATGAAGAAACATTCAGAATGCTTTCAGGCTGGGTTTGTCTAGTGAGCCAGAATGCTGGAAAGATTCAGCTTTCACAAAAACTAAAGAGTTGGGAAAGGGAGTTATGGAGATTACATTCTAAATATATTTAGGACAAAACCACATGACTAATAAAAGATTGAATGTAATGATGTCGTATGACTTCTCAGAACTTTCCAAATGGTCCAGATATATCATAAAGTAAGTGTGTGTTTGTGTGTATGCCTGTGTTTCCTTACCTTTATGTGGGGATTATACTTGACTTAGTTATTTAATTATTTGAATGATAGAAGTGAAAATTAGTATGTTAGCAAAAGTGAGCTTAACAAAATTAAAAATGTGGAGTAAACTTTCTGCTTACAGACTAGTCAAATGATGAGATATATCACATACAGTGACTAATGTGATGCTATGGGTAATATAAAATTATCATGAGTTTTTGTTTCATCTTATTTTATTCAATTCTCTGTGAGCCTGATCTTTCTCTATAGCCTAATCTGGCTTCCAACTTGCAGTCTCCTGTGTGTTGGGACTGCAGGACTGACGTGCAGCATGCTGGCCCTCTTCACTTTAGGAAGTCTGTGGGAAGTTTGCTATTTTGTTTTCCAGAGAATGAATTCTGGATAAGTCCACTTCCCTTTCCCTAATCTACTTGTGCAAGTGCATGTAGTGAGGACTAAACTCAATTGCATTCTATTGAAGAGGTAGACACATGTAGTTCTCTCTTGTGGTTTGGATTGGAAATGTCACCTAATAGCTTATGCACTGGAGGTTTGGTCCCCAAAGCAATGCTCAGATAAAGGGTGGAAGTGATAATATCATGAAGGCCCTCACCTAAATGAATGGTTTGGTCCATTGAAGGATTCGTTGCATGATGTCAGAATTTGATGAAATTATTTGAAAGATTAAGGGGAGAATCTAGTTGGAGGATGTTTTCCTTGAGAGCTTGTTGTAGAAGGGCCTCGTATTTCTAGCTTTGTCTTCTCAGGTTTCTGCTCACAAGGAGATATTCTTCTTTTTTTGACACTGTGTTATCTACCATGATGTTGAGGCTCTGCCTTATTCTGGGTATAGGAACAAGGGAGCCATAGACCATAGAGAGAAACTTCCAAAACTGTTGGCCAAAATAAATATTTAATCTCTTTAAGTTGTTTTCTTAGATTCTTTACACAGTGACAGAAACTTACTACTACATTGATTATTGCCATCAGAACAACCCATGGATTGTGAAAGGGCTGATACCTCTGCATTATATAGCTCTCCACTTAATCAATCATCTTAGTGGTAAGTGGCATCCAATTTTAGGGAATGTTTAAATGTTACAGAAAGGAAATCAAAGAGAGAGTGAGTTGATATTGATATACCAAGAAGAGACATTTACAGAAGACAGATGAAAGGCAGGCTCTATCAAAACACAGACCCTTTTATGTTGTCATCTCCCCATGAAATATGAAATAAATGAGACTTACAAAGCTTGACTCCAGAACTCTGTTTACATGTGGCCTTTGTTGTAGAGGGATAGAGATGGAGATGGAGGGAGAGGAAGAGGAATGGGGGAAGTAGCAGTATAAAAGGATTGTTGATGCAGAGGAAGGGAGGGAGGGAAGAGATGAGAGAGAGAGAGAGAGAGAGAGAGAGAGAGAGAGAGAGAGAGAGAGAGAGAGAGAGAGAATAATCTAAATAGTTGAATAGTTGGTGGGGAAAATAACAAAGGAGAAATGGGTGAGTAGATAGGAATAGAAGCTGCTATTGGTTTCCTGAATTTGAACAGTGTAGTTTGCCTTGAGTATATAAGATGAATTGGGAAGGTCCTTTACCCTTTCAGGATGATAGTATTTTCTCCTGGATATACTGAATAGAAATTGTTCAGTGTTGACAGAAAGTCTAAGTCATAGACACATCCAACACTTTGTTTGTTCTTGTCTTAAGATGGTCTTCAAATCATTCTGGCATTTCATAGTTCCTTGAAATATCCTAGTGAGATGATGACTCCCAGAAGACTCTAGTTAAGATCAATTGGCCACCATAGATGAGGACTTTGAGAATGGATGCAAATGGTACTCTGCATTCCAACGGAGTACCATGAAGTAATTCCCAAAGCCTTGTGGAGCTCATTACCCATGAGTCAATTATTATCTGGAAAGCAAAACAGTACTGGCATCATATACAGGTGACAGTGGAGATCTAAGGGCAAGTCATAAGGCTGAGTTCCAGCTATCGCCTCAGTTTCTTTTACCCATTTGTGTGAGAACCAGACCAGCTGTATGCCTCCATAAAACTGAATCATAGGGATAAAAGGTGAAGTCTGAACTACTAAACACTTTCCTAACTGCATTATCACCACTACCACCATAACTTCTATCAAAATCCTCTATGTTATACCAGAGGAAAATGTACAACTTATCTAGCAGGGAGATGAACTTCAAAGAGGCCGGGGAAGGATTGTGGCAGCAAGAGGTGTTTTAACTGACAGAGCTAACAGTGACAACAACAACAAAACCTCCCACCCAGCAGAGTTTGAAGTTATGAAAAAAATAGTTTGTTAAGTTTATTTAGAAGCTTCTTCCTTTTGATGCAGTCATATTGAAAGAATGTTCAAATCTGGCAATTAGCATGGGTCTTCCAGTTTATAGGAGAATTAAAACATGGGTATTTCTCTTACACTCCCATGGTTTATTAACATTTGCCTTTGACACAAGTATGTTGAAGACTAAAAGGGAATACCTTATTTGAGTTAAAGAGAATTAATGAGATTTGCCAGTCTCTGAATTAAACCAAATCATGGCTACCTAACATTGATCTTCTAAAATGAGACTCAAAATAGTAAATCCTGGCTTAAGAAATTCTTTGCCATGATTTGCCTCTATTCATTCCTAGTAACTTAATTTCTTTCTCAAACTCTTTCTGACGATGGTGATATCTGCCTTTGATAGCTGGGACGCATCTCGTGATTGTATGGATAGATGTAAAATGGACCAGGCCTCCTGCTTGTTTTGTACAGAGAGTTTTATTGGGCAAGCATCATGTTTTTTGTGGCTGCTGCTTTACTCCACAATGGTAGAATTGAACATTTAGTTGCAATAGAAACCATAGCCTGCTTTGCTGAAAATATTTGCTGCATAAAACCTAAGAGATCTCATGAATTACACGTGCTAGAGTGAAGTATGCATAGTCATTCTAAGAGCAAGTACAATTTTCTTTTTTTATTAAATTTTATATGAATTAGAAACAAGATTGTTTTACATGTCAATACCAGTTCCCTCTCCCTCTCCACCTCCCCTGCTCCCCCAACTAACATCCTACCTATCCCATAGCCTTTCTGCTCCCCAGGGGGGGTGAGGCCTTCCAAAGGCAGTCTTCAGAGTCTGTCATATCCTTTGGGATATGGCCTAGGACCATCCAGTGTGTCTAGGCTGAGGGAGTATCTCTCCATATGGGATGGGCTCCCAAAGTCCATTCCTATGCTAGGGATAAGTACTGATCTACTACAAGGGGCCCCAAAGATTTCCAAGGTCTCCTCACTGACACCCATGTTTATGAGGGTCTGGATCAGTCCCATGCTGGTTTCCCATGTATCAGTCTTGGGGCCAGGAGCTCTCCCTTGTTCAGGTCAGCTGTTTCTGTGGGTTTCACCAGCCTGGTGTGGACCCCTTTGCTTATCAGTCCTCCTTCTCTGCAACTGGATTACAGTTCAGTTCAGTGTTTAGTTATGGTTGTCTGCTTCTACTTCCACCAGCTGCTGGATGAAGGCTATAGGTTGGCATATAAGTTAGTCTTCAATCTCATTATCAGGGGAGGGCATTTAAGGTAGTTTCTCCTCTGTTGCTTAGATTGTTAGCTGGTGTCATCTTTGTATCTCTCCAGACATTTCCCTAGTGCCTGAATTCTCTTTAAACCTAGAATGTCTCCCTCAGGTACTATTTTCTAATTGTGTTTTTTGCCACTAGTCTGAGTGCATGATCATACAGTTGTGTTTTAGTAAGCAATCCCTTTAGAAGTTACTTCTTTTTGGGTGGGAGCTCTGGCCAGCGGAAGTGATGATTTCAACCAAAAGCATGACTCTTGTAAACTAACTGGCATATAGTTTCTAGAGTATCCTGATAAAAACTTGGTGACCAAGCCTTTCAATCCAAGCAAGCATCCTCATACTTACTCTCTACTTCTTCACACTTTCTACAATTTTGAACTAGCATGATCATGAAATCAAAAGGCAAACCACTTTTAAGAAAGACACAGCATCTCTACCTTGCTATCTAATCCCCCAGGACCAGCTTTCCTGGGGACTATTCACTATACTAAGGCCTGATCCATGGTTTTTGATGGGGTGAGAATGACTGACAGCTATTACTGAAAACTGAACCTTGGGGTGGATTTGGCAAAAGACTAGAACCATGAATAAATAATACTCTAAAATGTTAGCTTATAATTAAATGAAGGCCGACTTAAAAAATCAGTAATAAGACATCCAGCAATGGGAATGCAACGGACTCAGGTTAATTACATCATTCTTTAGGGACAAAGTTGCCAGCAGCCTGCAAGCTGCTGTGAGTTAAAAGAGAAGAGGCTTTAGATTCTATTCTGGAGCAGAACATTTTGAAGTAGAGATGGTGTAATTTGGCCAAATGCTGATGAAACCTCAAAAGGTAATTATGCCAGCCCGAGAAGCCTGTGATCATGAAAATAAGATTAAAAAAATAGTTGTGGGTTTTCAGTGCAATTAGCAGACAGTTTTGGATTTGGAAGTGACTGCCCCTGTGCTTGATCATAGATTGAATCTTTTCCTCCCCACCAACTGTTCCTCTCATTTGCCTAAAACACCCAACCCCCCTCTTTACCTTTTTTCTTTTTCTTTGACCTATCTTGCCTCTCCTCTCTTTTCCTTCATTCTCACGCCTCACACAGCCACCAATGCTTTTTAACACATATTTAGAGCTATAGAAATCTGTGATCATTTGCCAGTGAATGGGGACCCAAGTGTTTCTTGATGTGTCACTGTGACCACTTACTTACTCATTAAAGAGCTCTCAACAGCCCTTGTTAGTACAGTTCCAGGACTGAGTCACTCCAAGGTATGCTTTGTTATACTGTCAAAGTGAATAATATATAGTGTGTATTACTGCTCAGGGAGGGAATGAAACATGAGAAACCAAACAGAGTAGAAACAATAGGAATAGTGGGACAAACCAGGAAGACATCTTCATGAGTGGCACTGACCAAGCTCCAGGTACATGGAGGAAGAGACAACCCCTCTCCTCCCTGGTCCACAGAGGACTACAGACAATATAAACCTTGTTTTTAACACCATATCACAAATATAAAGGATACTACATTATTTTGTGACTGGGGCATTATCTTGGAAACATCCCTAAACATCCCTAAAGTATCCAAGCAAGCTGGGTGGTAACTGAAGGTCAATCTCATTGATACTGCATCTTTAAGAGGTGCCAGCATAGGGGCATGATGTTATGTTACCAAAGCATGAGTTGTTTATTTTAATGTACTTGCTGAGACAGTTTGTGTGGTACAAGGTGTCCTCAATTGTTATTGCTTGCTGGAAGACAGAAGTAAGTGAGGAATAGGTAATGCCAAGACTAGGGAAATTGCCTCAGCTGGAAAATTGGCCTGCAAGGAATGTGGCAGGAATCTGACTCAGGGTACAAGTGGATGGAATGAATTTGTTCTCCATCTGGGCTTGAAGTGATGCTCTGAGGCTAAAGTCATGTGGTTGGGGCCAAGCAGCTGGAGCTCCCAGCAGTAGTGTTACTCAGAGACAGGTGGGTGGGAGTTGGGTGTTTTTTGGAGTGTGATAGTCCATCTGGGTTGGAAGCAGGGCTCTAGCAAGTTGTTGGCAGAAAGGAACAAGTATCCAACTCCAGGAAATTGAGGTTGTTTTAGAACCTTATTGTAAGTTTTGGAGTTCAGGAACAAGAGGGAATTCTAGGAAGAATATTGGTCAATAAGCAGGATCTGAGACAGTTTTCCAACACCCTGAAAGTAGCTTGGGGGAAACAGCAGCTCAGGAAGCATTAACATCACTTAGAACTTCCACCACTGCAGTCTGTGAGTGATTCTCGACTCTGATGCTTAGTTACACAGTCAAATTGCTTCATTTGGTTTTAGGCAGGAGAGGGCAGTGTGAGAAGCGATAGATATGATAATAAATGGCATCCCGGGTGGAATCATAAGAACTGTTTTGAATGGTGCTGACAATTCAAAAGATCCCAGAGGCACAGGCAACGAGGATGATTTTCTGGAGGGCAAGTACAACAGTTCAAGGCTGATTACTGCAGTCTTTAATTTATTAATGTATTCTTCAAAAAGTGAGCGCAATTCTATTGCCCCAAAGAACAGACAGCTCCACTTTACTCACTTGGGTTTCACAAGAAAAATGCAAATGAGTGGAATGAAAGCTTGCTGTGTAAGGAGAGGAGTGTGCCTGGGGTTTATCTCTGAATCCATGCTTCTCACTCTTAATGTCCCACATCAAGAGTAGCAATGACATGCAAGATTCATGTTATGATAAAGGTAATTAATAAAGTGAAATTTGGCAACATCCTTTTAAGGGCAAACATTTGTTCTCTAATGAGTTGATTTAAAGGTCTATGGTAGTGTTTAAAATATTTTAAAAATACACTTCATAAAGTTTAACAGTTAGACCTATATTATATAACATCAGAATACATTCATGTTTTCCAGCAGTGGAATTCTATGTGGTAATTCAATTATAACCTTTCTATAGATATGCTGCAAAATGGCTTATCAGATGTAGCATGTTCTTATTCAAAGTATGTATATGGGTTAAATATTTATGCTCAGATATGTCAATTGCATGATGGTTCTGAGGAGAATAGATTACCTGCACATTAGGTAACTATCATTGGTTGGTATTTCTTGTCCATCAGATATTGATTATAGATTTGTGACTACTCTAACTGTCATCATAGAACCTTCATACATTTCCTAAATACATAGATACAGTGTGCTCAGTCTGTAGAATAAGGTTTGTTTTCAGGGCTGTTTTCACTTGATATGGAATAACCAATTGGTGTGCTCTTCCCTGGGGAAGACTATTTCTCCCACTTGCAGCATTCATTAGTTGCCTGTAGTTCTTTCTGTAGGGTTGAAGCCCCATGGTCTTTCCTCCATCCACTTTGGCTTGTCTTTTGGTCTCAGAAGTTACACCATAAAGTCTCATCAATATGGCTGCCTAGACATGACCTGAACAAGGATGACACACACACACACACACACACACACACACACACACACACACACAGAGAGAGATAGATAGATAGATAGATATAGATATAGATATAGATATAGATATAGATATAGATATAGATATAGATATAGATATAGATATAGATATAGATATATATTCTGCAGCCACAGTGTTAAAATCTAAAAATCTGTAAATTTGAAATTCTGGTAGTGACATCTGACGTGAACAGCCACAAAACTACAAATTAATTTATTACTTCAGTGCTAGATGCATTTACCAAATTGATGCACTTGCCAAACTATTATCAGCTTACAGACTCCTCACTGACAGCTGGGGAGCCTGCATGGGACCAAACTAGGCCCTTTGCATGTGGGCAACAGTTGTGCAGCCTGGTCTGTTTGTGGGACCCCTGGCAGTAAGACCAGGATCTATCCCTAGTGCATGAGCTGGCTTTTTGAAGCCAATTCCGTATGGTGGGATGCCTTGCTTAGTCTTGATGCAGCAGGGAGGGGTTTGGTCCTGCCTCAACAGAGTGTTCCAGGCTTTGTTGACTCCCCATGGGAGGTCCTATCCTTTCTGAGCAGTGGATGGGGGGTGTGGGTTGGAGGAAGGGGGAGGAGAGGAGGGAGGGAAAGCTTTGGCTGGTATGTAACTACTTCTATGTTACCTCAAGTGATTACTGCTTGAACCTCTGTGCCTCTATTTTTAATGAAGTTGGGATAGATGGACTATTTAATTTTATTTATTTTTGTGTATGTATTTATGTCTTCTTGTCTTTATGTGCAACACATATATACATTGCCCTCAGATGCCAGAGAGAGCATCAGATCAGAACTTGAGTTACAGGTAGTTGTGAGTCACTATGTAGTGCTGGGAACTGAACCTGGGTACTCTGCAACAACAGCAAGTGCTTTTGTCTTTTGAGATATCACTCTAGACATGATGACATATTTTAAAATACAGCATATAGATGAACAGCTCTTTAAATTGTACATCCTCATATGTTGGTATCTAATATCAGGGATACAATGGTAGAATAGAAGAGAATTCCCCTGTCAGCAGCATCGTTAGCTCTTCAGTCTTCATATGCTTACCTGTAATGAGGTGCTGAATTAGAGATTTTCACATCCCTTTTCATTCTTGAAACACAAGTATTCTGACCCTTTAATTAATTACTATACAAATTACATTTATTGGGAGTTATATAATATAGAAGAAACCACGATCCATGTAGCTACTTTGTGCATCTAGTGGCATGTAAAGTTTTATGTGTTCATAATGGTACACCAACATAGAAGCATACTAATTTAGTTCCCTAAAGTATTTCACATAACAGTCCTGCATGATAATGGATATTCTTTGTACTACACAGACAGCAGATTAGGACTTGGAGATCTTAATTAGCTTTCCAAAGAACTAAATCATAACCTAGGAGTCGTATTTAAGTCCATTTCATCAAAATCTGAAGTCAATATATTTCTACAAAAATTATCTCATCCAGGAAAGTAGTTTGCTGAGAAAATACTCTACCTTAGCTAGGTGACAAATTGGGACATGAAGTAAGAGTAGCTTAACCCAGGAATGTTTCTAATGTGAATTTAGCAGTAAGTATTAAATGCTTTCAGAAGAAAGTAGGTGGAGTCCCTATATCCACTTCTAACTTCGGTGACTGTGTTACATATATCAATTTTGTTCCCATCCCTGTGTGACAAACTAATCACCCAGCTCTGACCCAATAGCAAGGGTAAATTTGGAAATGGGGCCTTATATTTTCAGAAGGAGAAAAATGAAATTGGATTTCATGAACCTATTGTATTGTGTTTGGCCTGTGCTGTAGCTGCCTCACTGATCAGGAGGCAAAGGGCTTAGCTGTTATTACACTCACATACAGAGGAGGACGTATACCATAGTGGATGTCTTCCTGATGCATGTGTTGTTTAGTCAGAAAGTTCCAGAGAACAGACAAACTAGACTATAATAGAAAATCAGTCTTCCTTTTTTTAAAAAAAATTGTTCATCATCATTGTTATCTTTGTGGTCATTGTCATCATCATCATCATCATCATCATCATCATCATCATCACAGTCATCATCATGATTATCATGAATGTTGCCAAGAGGTTTGTAAAGATGCTGGAGGTTCAGTGGATGAAATTGTTGGGATTGTAGTGCCTACCTGAAGAAACTGTCAACAAAGGCAAATATTTAGAAAGACAACATTGGTGTTTTGAAACATTGCAAAATTTCTGATAAGGTAACCTTATTCCCTATAACCTTCTCCACATTAACAAGGAAGGCAATGTTTGTTCATAATGGTTTTTTCTGGTCAAAGCTTCACCTTCAAGCATAAATGGATTCACAAATGTAGGCACATGATGGCCAGAGCCCTTTAGAAGACAAGGTTTAGCAGGACATCTCTAGTCTTTGTATATTCTTGACTCTAGTGCCCTTTGCTTCTGCCAGGGAGCTGGCAGAGTCAAAGATTATATTTTAGTGATGCAGCATGCACTGAGACTCATGGTTCTCAACCTTTCCAAGTACAAGTTTCCTTTTAAATGTCAAAGTTTCAGAATATCAAGAGATACTAGTTGTAATGTGTGACTCAACACTGAGGAACTACAAAACAGTAAAGGTCTCCTTGAACTCAATGGCACCCATGCATCATTAACTCCAGCTAGATGTATTTGAAAACTATTCAAATACAAGATGAACATTTTTTATTTAACTGAACTTGGTGTGGCAAGCATTTGAAAACTGCTTTGCAGAGATTCCAAGGAGAGTGAGCTATGAAGCACTGAATTTGGCCAGGCAGTTGTTTCCAGGATACCAGTGCAGTGTTGAGATGCTGTATAACATTTCATCTAAGTCCTTGATATGCAGGGATCTTTTTAATAGTTTTGATTATTGAAAAAGGGGCTACTCTATTAGCCATGAACACATTAGGCAGATGGATGTGTAGGGTGCATTTTGTGTGTTTGTTTACTATTCATTCATTCATTCATTGTTTGCTATTCTAAGCATTGCAGAAGTGGTGAATATCAACTTAAAAAGTAAGTAGCATCTACTAAACAAACATTTTAACAAACAGATGTTATTGTTCCTTTCATTTGATAGATGAGGAAATGTAGTATAGCTTCATCATATTCTCTTAGAAGGCACAGCCAGTGTCCCACCCATAACGCTTAGTGCTCAAATCTGGGGTACTGTTCATTATGCTGCACTGTCTCTCAAAGCAGTGACCATAGTTACTATGAATGTCTTAGGAAGTTTCCATTACATTGGATAAAAAGAAAACAAATAATAAAAACACTCTATAATTTATTCATAAATAAATTCTGAGACAAATAATGAATATGGGTATTTGCTTTCCAAAGGTGTTTCTGGGGAAACCTCATTAACAGAACAGCAGAGGATTTAAATTAAATGTGTTTAAATTGTTTTCTTCCTTCAAAAACCATCACAAAAGCCAGCCATTTTTCTCATAGAACCAACTGCATATGCAGAACCCATGAGGCTACAGTCTGTAGCACATATAGAATGATTAGATTGCTGACTCGGTCCCATCTTTGCAGCCTATTTTCATTACATACTTGTTCACACTGTATGCTTTGATAATCTCTCAGATAATAAAAAAGCTGTAGCAAGACATTCTTAGGTTTTAGTTTGTGATTTCACTGTAAACATGCTACAGTGAGTAAGTCATTGCTCCTCTGTTGGTATGAGTTATTGTAAGATGGGCAAATCAAAGGCACAACGGCATTCGCAGATTTTTAATCCAGCAGCTATCAGGCTCACCAGCTGTCCTCATAGCTGGGTTGCCAAGACCCATATATTCTGATTGTTTTCACCTTGTTGAAACTGAAGACTTAGGCATTAAGATGAGAGGCTGTAACTACAAGCATCACAGTAGAGGCACCTCCCTCGTATCTGCACCATTCCTCCTGAGTCTTAGTCATTAATGTTTTCACTCAAGGCTATGTTTCTCGAATTCCAAGGAACTTGCTGGTGGTTATAACCTTGATGTAACCGCAGCACTCTGCCATTCAGTCACATTTGCTATGAAGTGTTCAGGTCACCCTGTGTGGAGCTCTAATTCTTATGCAGGAGGCGGCAAAACCTCTCTTAGTCACTGTCTGGATTACATAGGCAACCTCTCTGTTTATATGAACCTATATTTTTTAGAAGATCCAAATCTCTCTCTGTCCCAACCTGTACTGGAGGCTCTTCATATGCCTCTTACATTTCCTGTGTGATTCCACACATATATGCAAAGATACAGCAGGGTTATATTGTCATTTTGCTCTTGTGCATAATTTCAGAATTTTTAAATGTATTTCTGAGGAGCATGTTGTGGATACTGGCTCCACACATTTCTCTAAGTTTTGAGGAGACTCATGTAGAGTTGACAGAACCTCATTCCCTTCACTGTTTTTTTCTCATTAGCCTAATATTCATCATTCAATATGAGCCCTTCAGTTTTTCTCCTTATTTTTTTATGTTTGTCAGGAAATATTTATCACATGCCTATCCTTTGGCTTATATCTTATAAAGTAGTATGAGAACAGTTTGGAAGCATCCATAATCTTATTGTTCTCAAGGTAGTTTTAGAAATAAGATAATTATTATAAATAACATGTAGATGAATATGTGAAATGTACATCTACATTTCTAATCAGCTATATTTTATTGTGATTATAATGGGCTACCTTCATTAGGGACTTTGAGTATGTATGCATCTGACCTTTTGCAGTAGCCTAATACCATCTGTATCATTCTGTGGCTAGCTTTAGAAGAGACAATGGCAGCATGAGGTTTTCAGAAGTTCATCAGGAGTCATGAAATTTGATAGGTAGAGGAACAGGGAGTCCCACTCAATCACACTCACTCCTGAACCTGTTTTTGCTTCTAGAAGGCTCAACTGTTTTAAGATATTTTATGCAATCACATGGCAGCCAAAGTGTGACGGAAGATGGTAAATTAATGGCGATCATAAGCCTGCATTTAGATTTCCACCTGTCACATAAAGTGAAGTGTGACCTTTTAATTTCATTTGTGGAATGCTGCTATTCCAAAAATTTGAAATAATTCGGATTTTAACCACACTATGTTACTTATATCCTCCTATGTATACATAGACTTTTATCTGTCACTCTGGAAGAGACAGAATAGTGATAACAGACAAAGTAAGTTAAGATGCACACTGTACTGTTTTCCCACTGTCTCCCCTTTTCCTTGCCTACTTTCTTACAAGGGATGGTGAGAGCAAGAAAATGGGTGTACTCTTATCACAGCCTTGAATGTGAAGTGGCCTAACAGACTTCTGAAATCACGGCGCTTTTGGCAATCCTGTGCTGGCTTTACCATCTCATTCACTCTCTACTTCCTCTATAAATGATCATTTAAAAGTCTATGAAAGTAACCCAGAGAAAGGAACCATAGTGGATGGCATGTTTGAGTTAGGTTGTCTTCCTTTCTGATGAAACTTATATTGAATGATCCATCAAATGAAACTATATAGTGAAACATTGAATTCTAAGGAACTGGAAATAAATAGGTTTAGATATAGTCCCTGGCCATTCATATCAATCTTGTTGCACATACATTTTATATATTTTTAAAAATATATTGGTAAATACCAGTCATTGTATTTCAGAAGAGAAGCTGCATATCAACAGGATATTTTATTTGTAATATTTTATTTCTATGACTATGTTGAAGCTGGCACTTCTATTATAGGCGATGTTTTAGAGTATTAGCAGGGCCATAATAATTGGCTACCATACAAAGTTTGTAATACCAAGTCTAACCATGGGACTGCTTTAAAGCAATTACTATTATGAAGTCAAACCACTTTAGAGTATTTATTTCGCAAACTACCATATACTGAAATAGACCTGGGAAATAAGACTTCATTTTCAATGTGTTTTAAAAAGATTTCTAGCTTTGGGGCTTGAAAACACATTTCCTTTTAAATGTAGAAGATTCATAACTCACCATCAAAATAAAGAAATCGGAACCTACCAGCTTTAATACATAAATAACCTATATATTATAAACATATACCTTAGGATAATTACTCTATTTGAATACAACTTCAGTGAATTCATATGAGAAGCAGGATTTATGCTGTGGGTGGGATATTGAAAGTGTTTTTATTGAAATTCTAATAAATAGCTTATTGGGTAATATGAATATTCAGAATAATGACAAGTATATAAAACAGAAGACTGAAATATACTGCTGTATTTACAAAATAGACTTATTTTGCAAAAAGAAAATGTGTCAATGAATATTTTCAGCAATATATATGAATATACATGCATACATACATACATACATACATACATACATACATACATACATATGCAATAGTTTTTCTCAAGCACACTGGCTAAGAATGGTATTGTTTAGTTTAAATGGGAAGGTAGAGGAAGGTAAAGGTACATATACAGAGATGGAATCACAACTTCTAGGGTGTACATTGTTCTACACAACCGAGGTTTCTCTTCTTTGATCTACTGTCTGTTATTTCAGCTGGAGGGGCTCAAGTGTATTTTCTGAAGTTTTGTGCCATCTTAGACATGGCAACTTTTGAATTCTCTGGGCCTCTGGATGTCTGAAGCTTCCAGAGGAAATATGCCATTAGGTGCTGAATGGACCCAAGTCGCAGAGTGGATTGTGGGGAAATTATGGAATAGGAGTTCCCTACAGAGGTGGCTGAGTATGGACTGAATTTTGTATCACTACATGGGTAGAATAAGGTTTTTGTTGAATCAAGCTGGAAGCAAGGGTTCTGGGAATTTTTGGGTCTTTTACTTAGCACAATGAATTGCTTGACTTCCTGGCCACGATGGGACCCACACATTGATATGAAGTAGAGGACTATCTGTGACTGAGAATGTGTTGGTGGTCATGTTTAATGATGTGTGCTTGATCCTTGACCAGGGGTAGGGACTCACAGACCTGAGATTTACTATTCTCACTGTCTTTTAGATTTGTTAGCATAATTTACCCTATTTATTTTTTATGGCTTCTTGATTGTGGAGGCTGAATCTTGGGCACTTTAAAATTTGAAGGTCTAAAAAGTAGATTCTAAGTGCAATACTAAATTCAGCATTAATTTTCAACTCAACATTCTAAGTAAAGGAGTTTCTGAGTGCAGTGGAAAGACTCAAGACCAATTTTAAAATTAAAGTGCTCCTTAAGTACTGACCTCACCTCCCTGCTCTCTGTTTCAATTAGCTATTACAAGCCATTATGAGAACAACTAATACCAATATTCATATATTACTGCTTCAAACGTTATTAAAATGACTTCAATAGGTGGTAGGTAGGTATAAATTTTGTGAATCATTCCTTAAGTAATGTGCCAAATAGAAACTTAAGAACATAAGTTTTTGGGCATTGCCAAAGTCCAAATTCTTATACTTACTAAATTCATTGATCTTGAAAGACTAATTTACCTCCCCTGATACTTTCTATATCATCTATACCTATCTGTATCTATCTGTAACTATCTATATGATATATGAACAATGGTAATAAGATAAGGGTAACATTCTATAGATTATATGTAAAGATTCTTTTATATATGTATGTATTATTTCTTACTTTAAAGGATTAAGTTATTTTTTTATGTGTATAAATGTTTTGCCTGCATGTGCACTATGTGCATGCCCAATATCCATGAAGGTCAGAGGTGGGCATCAAATCCTCCACAACTGGAGTTATGGGTGATTATGAACCATCATGGGTGCTAGGAACCAACTCGGGCCTTCTGCAAGAGAAATAAGTGCTCTTAACCACTGCACAATCTCTCAGTTCCCGCATATCTGCATGCATTTCTTCTACACAGATCCTAGCTGTTGTTATTAGTACAAGCTTTGACCACCTCCCAAAAGAAATATTTCTCTCGAAGTATCCAAGCACTCAAATGGTAATTGTTAAAAAATGTTCTGGGCTCTATCATGTGTATTGTGCTGGATTCATAACTGAATCATATGCTTAAGGTACTCTATAAGTTAAGGTGTCAATTTCTTGATAGATCTTTTTTTTTTTTGCAATGTTGAATTACATGCTCATGTGTGAAGAACAAGTGACATTTATGAAGTTCTTAACTTCTACAAGTGTCTCTCTTTTTAGATGATCTGGGTAAGGAGGCTGCAACATTTGTTGATCTGGTGTATTTCATAATCTCAGGGTTTGATTTTTACATTGTGAATTCATATATGTGAGTGTCCGTGTGTCTCTGGTTGGAATTTTATATTTACACAAATAAGTTGTTTATCATTCTTTGCCTCCTGGTTTGTGTTGGATGGACAGTTGTGGGTGTGCAGTGCTCTGCTCCAGCATGTAGACTCACAGCAAAGTCTTGCATTATAAAATGAGTCACTCAGGGCCAGGTACAGCCTGGAAGCTGTATAAATTTGTATAAAGTAGGGTAAACAGCATACTACTTGATCATCATAAACAGGTGGTTCACAAAAGAGAGTATTACACTAAATGAACTAATCAGAAAGGTACTCCACCTCACTGGTAATCAGTGGCAGGCTAGACAGATTTCACAGCACACTCAGCAGAATGACTGAGATTTAGAGACAGCACCACTAAAGCTTGCTGAGAATTTTGAGACATGTTCTGGAAGGACTACAAGTGGGACAAACAACCAGTTTGACAAAATATATAATCTTATCTCTTAAAGCTGACCTTCTGCATTAGAAATTTCACTCATATGTATATACACAGTAAGAAAGATGTGTGTGTGTGTGTGTGTGTGTGTGTGTGTGTGTGTGTGTGTGTGTGTGATAATACAAACCAGTTTTAAAAAATGAATAAAGTATATTGGCTACACTCATGGATCTTTCCATGATATATATATATATATATATATATATATATAATATATATATATATATTACAGTTTCATATCTCACTATATAAATAAAAGATTTCCAATAACTTTAGTTACCAAAGATGCAGCAGTTAAAGTCATCCAATAAAATTTCATGTGTGCATAACCATGTATATTTAAATTTAATTGTTGTCTACCATTCCACACTTGCCATGACAAGTTAGGGTTCTTTGCTCTTTTTACTCATCTAAGAGTTATACAACTGCTTCAACACACAATGTGTATTCATGCAAATCACTGAAGAAGTTGCTATTGAGAAAGACTCTGAATATCATGTTGGGCTTTCAGCACACAAGAGCACAATCAAGGTAGAGTCTTCATTTAATATGCTAGGCAGAACTGGCACCACGTCAATGTCTCTAGCCTTCTAAATTGGGCCTTGAGAGTAAATGCAGTCAAGGTTGTTTGTCATGAGCCTATCTGAAATCCATTGAACCTTAAAAACACATATTGCATATTCATTAGCGATCATTGCTGCAGAGGGGACCTGGAGGCAATCATGTAGATGAATGTGTACCTTCCACTGACACTTCCTGGCAAAGTTCACTGTCCATGAAATTGTAAATAAAAACATCTTGGAAGCAGCTGCATAATTTTTTCCAGGCCCTCCTGGCTATTCTGTTTTATGAGAGGTCTGAACATGATGTGTTCATGCTAATCATATGTCTCTTAGAAAATGCATGCTTCCTGCCTACGCACATGTATTACCCACCGCACATTTTGCAGAAGTGTTAAGATAGATGGAGGGCTTATGGTGATTTTCTACTCTTCTCTTTGAACTTTTTGGCCTCTTTTATCAAAATGTAAGCAAGAATCTAGACTTCGGCAAGTAGCTACAGTGGGAGCTTTGTATGAACCCACTTAAGATTTAAGGCAGGTTCTGAGGTTGGTATGTAAAATGTAAAACAAATTCTTTTAAATAAAAAAATCAAGTGGCCTGCATAAGTAGTTAGGTCACACACAGAACAGAGCTTTTAGCTAGTTAAGAAAATACTGTTAAGTTACCCAAAAGGAAGAAAGTGCCTCTGATTTGGAAGTCTTAGAAAACAGTAATTTTTTCATCTATGAAAGATAATCTATATGAACTAGAAACTAGAACTAGAACTAGATACTTGAAAATTGTTTCTGCCAGGAATTTTAGCTTCTTACCCATTGAAATGCAAACCTCTATTTTAAAGAAAAATATCCCCAAAATGTTGAACTCTCTGAAGGGACAGATTTTACTGTGGTCCTACTTCTTTTCCTTTCTTTTTTTTTGAGACAGTGGTTCTCTGTGTAGTCCTGGCTGTCCTGGAACTCACTCTGTAGACTACAGTGGCTTCAATCTTAGAAATCCACCTGCCTCTGTCTCTTTAGTGCTGGAAATAAAGGTGTGTTCCACCACTGCTCTCAGTGATCCTAGTTTAACACTGTGTGATCTGTTGGCGACAGTATTGGATTTTGGTCTTCCAACCATTATAATGCTTTTATCTCCCTATCCAGGTGAAGATGCATTAGCACTGATTAGTAAGTATTTAATTTCCAACACTAAACATACACCAACATGCTTCAGAAGGCAAAAGGTGGCAGCATGTACTTTACAGAATACAGCTTATCTTTCCATTAGCCTCCTAAAGGGGGAGGGGAAGAAACTCCTGTCTCCTCCCATATCCTGCTATATCTCACCACTCAGCCTTATCACTTCCTGTCTCCACCTCCCTAGTGCTGGGATTAAACCATGTGCATCCCTAGTACTGTGATCAATGGCATGAGGTTCCAAGTGGTGGCATCAAAGGTGTGTGCCACCACTGCCTGGCCCCTGTGGTTAACTAGTGACTAGCTCTGCTTCTGATGTTCAGGCAAGCTTTATTTGTTAGAGTACAAAGAAAATATCACCAGAATGAAACATCACAATGAAGTTCTAACTCAGAATCATCACTTTAAAACTGGTTGGCAGCAGGGCTCATAGGGGCTCATAGAGACTGAAGTAGCAATCACAGATGTGGATGGGCGGGCTTTGGTCTCCGAATATATGTTGCATTTGTTTGCTTGGTGCTTTTATGGGATTCCTAAGAGTGGGAATGGGGGTGCCCTTGATTATTTCACTTGGGGACCGTTTTCCACCTACTGGATTGCCCTGCTCAGCCTTGATTTGAGGTTTGTGCCTAGGCTTACTTATATCTTGGGAGCCTTGCATTTTTCTGAAGGAAAACAGAATGTATCTTGGGGGAGAACAAAAGGGGAGGAGTGGAGGTGAGTGCCTTCCTATCTCAGACTTTCAGGTATGGTGCTTTCACATCCGTTATTTTATGTCTTCTTAGTGTAATGTAAGTTTGTATTTCCTAATATTTAAATTGGGTTTCAGTGACTCTAAATAATAGTCTAATTAAAAAGTTCCAACCCAAAATACCAAATTAAAACAAAACAAAAAATGCCCAAACAGTGGTTCTTATTCTGTAGGTCATGACCCACAGGGGTTACACATCAGATATTTACATTATGATATATAATAGTAGCAAAATTGCAGTTATGAAGTAGCAATGAAACAATTTCATGGTTGGGGTGGTCACCACAGCATCAGGAGCTCTATTAAATGATCTCAGTGTGAGGAAGATTGAAAATCACTGGTTTAAGAGGTGGATAAGCAAAGGTGGATAAACAAAACAGTAAGTGTACAGGGAAGCCATCGTGAGGGCCAAGAGAGGCAGCAATCAGAAAAACTTAAAGTCAAAGAAACAGCTGCTACAACAGCTAGGAAAGAGTCTCCTATCTGGGTTATTTTAGCAGACAAAGTTTCAAAAGGATGCTTCTATATAAAACTCAACTAACCACATTACATGGTTAATAAAATTATAAGTCACATAACAATAAAATTGATGAACTCATTGAACAGTGTGGCCCACAGAGCTAAAGAGTGATTTTTTTCCTTTAAACTGAAGGCATGTCTATAATCCTAACACTCAGATTGTGAAGTTAGTCACATGGCCAAGATAGTTTTTTAAACAAATAACAAAAATGCAACTAAGAAATTGCAGGACAGTGCAGAACAAAAGCTGATGGAAATGAGAAAACTCTGGAAAGGTACAGTTGATGGGCCCCACATTTCAGCTCCACCCACTTGAAGATGCAGAACACAGAACAATAGTAGTAGGTTGGCAGTAGATGAAATATCACTCAAACATTTCCTAAGACTGAAAGATACTGTTTCTTTATACATAAAGCCTATAAATTATTCAGCAAGATTATAAAGCACTCAGCCAGATTGTGAACACTACTAGATCTAATGAGATTTAGAACACCAAAAGACAAGAACAAACCCCTAAAATCTTCCTGAGAAATAGAAGGTGTGTACAGCAAGAACTGATACATTGAAATGAGATTTGCTGCAAATCCATTGGATTTATGAGATGTAAGAACATATTGGAAACTGCATTTTAAGATAAACAACCTCCACCTGTCATTCTTTCCTGACATTTGATTGTGAAAGAGAAATAGGGTTGTTTTGCACATAGATTGAGTCATAAAAATGTATCAATTACAGACAAAGGACAGATTACTTTTGGGTGTTTTACAAGAACAAAAATATGAAATACAGAATAATATACAGGATATTAAAGGTAATAGTAAAAATTAGTTAAAGTTACTAATAAGAAATATGTTGTAATTATTCTAGGGCACCAATATTTAAAAATAGAGCACTTATAACTTAAAAATTGCAAATAGAATAACGAAGCAACTAAAAATAAACGTTCTGTAGTTCTTATTGGTTGATATTTAAGGAACATGATGTAATACATACATACAATAATTGTATTGTAATACAATATTTGAAATAATGTAAGTATTAAAAAGTTGTTTACTATTAGATATAGAGATATTGAATGTATAACTTTCAAATCATTAATTTAACAAAAAACAATAAAGGGAAATATGCATGAACAATCTGTACATATCTAAACTTTTTAAAATTTACAAATAATATCAAGCAATGAGTTAAAATTATAATATGATATAGGGATAACAAATTGTTTGAGTGACTAAAGGTACTTGCTGCCAATCCAGTTGATCTGAGTTTGATCTCTGAGTCCCACCAGGTGAAAGGAGAATGCCTGACTGACTTCCACACATGCACCATTGCATGCACATACACAATACATAAAATGTTAGTAAATAAATAAAACTATAAAATTAAAAATAAGTATATGGTAAACAATTAGTGCTTTCCTCAGAAATGTGAGAATTGATTAACAATAATAAAATTCATCAATGTAATACGCAATACTGACCAATTTAAAGAAAAATGTAATTTAAATGGCATTTTCTATTGAATAACGTCTAGAAAATTGGTTTCCTGTTCATTACCTTGGTAATTCTTTATAAAAATATCTATAAAGACTCATAACATGAGTGGCATTTGGACTGTTTACTATTGAAGACTTGGGGAAGGAAGAAGGACCGCTATCACCCTGAGTATTTACCAGGACACTGAGACCCACTCACAGCAAGAGCAGTGACAAGCTGCATTGCCAGTGTCCCTAGTACCTGGGGAAGATGCCTGTCACATGACTAGTATGAGACAATCAGCTTAAAAGCCACCAGCATGTATTAAGTTACTTGCAAGGCAGCTAAATAAAACATATCAACCTATGAAAACAATTATCTTCCGAACTGTAACATCAAACTAGGGAAAATCATATTCAAAGTTCAAATAGAGTAGCTGACAGTGACAATAAAAGCACAAAACTATAAGATGTCTATGGGTAAAGTCAATAAACAGTGCTCAAAGAACTTAGGTTTAAAATTATAAAATACCCAAATGCTATTTAACAATGGAGAAAAGCTGCATATGTAGAGAAATAAAACATTATGAATAAGGAAATTCATTATTTAAAGTATTTTCATCGTCATAAATCAAACCCACAATTCAGAGCAAAGCCACTCAAATCATGATCTTTTTCCATTAAGTGAAAGATGAATATTTATGGAAAGCATCAAATGTGAAAAAATAGTGAAGATAATGATGAAGAAAAACAATGGAATCTTGCACTTTTAAACATCAAAGGCTTATCAATAGTTATGAAGTGTCAATTCTGCCATGATTAATTGGGGTAAAGACTCCTTAAGTGTCAACCCTTCCTCTCATTCTCTATTTAGCATATTGTAAAGTGGAAATTTTGCAGAAGAAATGAATCAATTAGCATTGAGAGAGTAAATTGGTCTATGTTGTATAAAATTTTGATGAGATCTTTAGTCACAAAACTCATATGAAAGTAGATTAGTCCCCAAACCAAATAAAATTACAGATAGTCATATAAAAGTAAATGTAGTCTGTGTGAAGACAATGTAGACTGTACACTTGATATAAAAGTTGTTTGTTACAATAGATGTTTCCGCCAAAAGTCTCCCTAGCCCCCCAGCCACGTGTGCACTTTATGCCTGAGTTCTGCCCACCGTGTGGATGGACAAAATAATACGAACACTAATATATGTACAAATGCTGCTTGGCCAATGACTAGGATTTCTCATCTGCTAGCTCAGTCTTAATTATCATAAATCTATATATTTTATTAGACTTATCATTGGTGTTAGTGGATCACATCGTGCCCTGGAGGAAGAGCAGAGGGGGAAAAAGGGAACACTTCCTGTTTGTCCTTGCTTAAATATGAGTCTCCTTGCTATGTCACTTCCTGCCTGGATCACCACTTCTCTACTACATTTCTCAGAAACCTCTTTGACTCCTACTCCTGCCTAACTTGCTGCCTCATTGGCCAAACAGTACTTTATTTATCATCCAGTAAGACAAACACATACACGGAAGCACTTCCCCCATCAGTTGTTTACTACTTTACTGTGTGTGCACACATGTGAGTGTGTACGAGTGTGTGCACATGCATCAGAGCATGTATACGGAGGTCAGAGGGCAATGTTGTAAGTCTGTTCTCTTCTTTGACTTTGATGTGGATTACAGAGATTTAACTCAGGGCATCAACTTGTGTGGTAAGTGCCTTTAACTGCAAAGCCATCATTCAAGCTTGTACATTCACTCTTTAAGTCAAGAAAACCTTCAAAGATAAGTCACAAAGTGAAATCATATAATGGAGAATTAGGAAAAAAAACTTAAAAACATACTTGCAACATAGGTAGTATGAAAATACCAACACAAATTTACTACTACTAATATTATTTACTAATAATATTAATACATATGAAAGTATCACAAGTCAATGACCAGATAATAAAATATATAGGAGAACAATGGAAAATTTTTGAATCAGTATTGAATGGAATGACAGAGAAAAATGATCCCAATTGAAGAAAAAACAGTTTTCCTCAAGAATAATACATATACTCTTAAATTACCATTATATACTTTTAGATTTGCAGTAATAAAAATAATTTTATGTGAAATATGACATGATATATATTGTAGATATGAAATTACTTAGTTCATTTACCATATATGTGAACATGAATAACATTTTACATTTAAATCTAAATGCATGAAGAAGAGAAGGGTGATGTAGTCAGTTGAGGGCTTTGGCTTCTCTGGGAGGAGCCCAGAATTTGATTTAATGATGGTTTTCTCCTTTCTCCTTTTTATATCTTAATTTTCAGTAAGATAAGTATTCAGAAAATATGTTTCTGAAAATTTTTAAATCATTTTATAGTGAACTCTTTAGAAAGGTAAAACTGGCAGTTCTCATAAACAAATGTATTTCTAAATTAAATTCTAAGGTCTTAACACTAGTATTATAAGCCACTAGAATTCTATACCAATGGGGCAATCTTCTGAATATTCAGTTTTATAAAAGCAATTACAGAATTTAATTGAGTTGTCATTAATGAAGCACCAGAGGTTTTAGGTTTTATTTGGATGGAGGTTGGGGGGGGCTTCATTAACATCTATCTACCAGCTAAGCCTCATGGTTTTGTGCTTTGGGGCATTCAAGTATACTTGGATAATTATTGAGTTTTCGTTGAAATCAAAATGGGTGTGTTACCTTGTGATGAAGACAACCAGTCTGAAGATTCTGAAAAGGGGTGGGGGGTTCTATGAAGAGAACTATGTAAAGATGGACACATGGCATGTATAACTCATCACCTTGTCGAATACCTCACCCCCACTACAGGAAAAGTACTGAAGTAATTGTGTGTTCTTTTATACTTCACTTCTGGGCCTCCCTTGTTTAATTGATGGAAAGCTTTTTATACCCAAGACAGACTTTGTTCAAGGAGTTATACAAAAGAACAGAATGTCTTTACTTATAATGGAAAGCAGCTTGGAAGGGATGCTGAGGATAGAAGAAAGAAATTCATACAGACAAATGATGTAAGTATGACTGACTGGCAATCTCACTGACAGGCTGTCTCTGCATGCAGCTACGAAATTATTTTGCAGGAACAATGGGTTTCCTTGCTTTCTCTCTTCAAAGCCCTCCATTATGCTTTAAAAAGTAGAATTCATATAAATTTCAACATTTACAGAAAATTTTGATTAAACTTAGGTTTTAAGCCTTCAGTGTTTGGAAAAATCTTTGGCAACTGTTGACTTCTCTCATGCCAATTCTTTAAATGGTTTTCACACATTTTATATTTGTGGACTATTGTGTAGTGTGGCAGCATCTCCTAAACATGTCAAACATATCACATGTTCAAAAGCAAAAGATATATGAAAACACCAGAGAGAAAGATGGACAGAGAACCAGGTTAGGAAAGTAATGTGATTATTTCTCCCTAAATGACACTTAACTGAATTTCTTTGACAGCACAGATTAAAAACTGGGAAAGTTGATGCACAACCTATCAGTGTGTCTTACAGCAATGACAGATTGAAAAGAAAAGCCATTTTGCAGAATTTTAAGAGAAAAACTCATATTCTCTTGATACAGTTAGACCTTATGTTTTTATCAAGATTAATTTCAACTTAATAGTGGGTTATAGTTGCAAATCAGTGATTATTGGTGAAGGTGAACACTACTTGTGTTAGACTTGTCTAGAGGAACTGAACTAATAGAATGAATTGGTGTAGATAAAAACATGATTTATTACAGTGGCTTACAGACACGGTAGTATAACAGTAGCCGTTTTCCAGAAGAAAGTCCAAGAATGAATAGTTTTTGGCTCACAAGGATGTATGCTCAGGTGGTCTTCGACAAACATCAGAATTCTGAAGAAGTAGACTCTAATTTCAGTGAAGAGATGAACTTGTTTGAGAGAATGGGGCAAGGAGGCAAATAGCAAGAGACTCCTTCTTTCATATACATTATTTATATGGTCACCAGGAAGTGCGGCCCAAATTTAACTTGGGTCTTCCCATCTCAGATGATCCAGATTTAGGGTGAATTTTCAAATAACATAATCAAGAAAAAATCCCTCACAAGTATGTATACCTAGCAGCATGGATTTTAGTTAATTCCACATGTAGTCAAGTTGACAGCTAAGAATAGTCACCACACTGCTTATTTTTTATTGTAATTTTTAAACAGTTCAATTTCTTCAAATATATTGTTATTCCACTTTTAGAGATGTACAATATTCATTTGTTTATTTGGATTCATTTTTAATAGTATGTTTTCTATATTGTTTATTGTTCTATTATGATTTTAAGCTGAATGTTATTGAAGAAACATTTCTCATACTTCTATAACTTACCCCTTTTTCCTTGCCAACAAAGTACCTTAATAATTATAAAGTTTTTGGTTGAGAAGATGACATCTGACTCTTTTAGAGTAATGAGCTCTTTGTTAGATATTTTGATTTGTGACATAAAAATTTTGTGAATGTTGTAGTTATTTGTGATGTCCTTAACTTTAGGAACTAAATTTGATTTCTTAATTAGTTTTTATTTTCATGTCACACCTTATTCTGATATGCAATTTTGTGTTTCATTATAAAATAAATAACAGAAATGTTTAAACTTATATTAAAATGTTTAAAATCTTTAACAATGTTCTAAAAAAGGTTAATAGTTAAGGTTAATCAAATATATATATATATATATATATTATATATATATATATATTGATTATATATATGTATAGTGCTATTGTCAGAGATTTGATTTTTCTTCCCTTTTCTCCTTTATTTTATTGTTAATAAATAAAAAATACTTACCTATAGATATAGGGCCAGTTCTTATGGAATAGTTGTATATTGCTTTCAAGGCAGCAGTTCAAGTTAATAATATTTATCTGCATTGCATATTCACGTCACATTTCAGAAATTAGATTTTAAAAAAATATTCCATTGACAAATGAAGCCTTCAAAATTAGACTTTAACATGTCTTTCAAAAGCCCATGAGATATTCTAGAAGAAAGTGCTTTAAATATAATTTTTCAAATTTTGACAGAACTAAATAGAGTAGTCAGAGTGATAATCTGTCAGCATTCAAGTTATGAAATAATGACTCATTTTGAATGAGAATAGCATTATAGCCTCTGAACTCCAGAGGTCAATACATGTCTAAAAACAAATTTGTAGTAATTATACCACTGCTTTGCATGCCTGTGTTGTTTCCAGTGAATATGTCAGCTTTTGACACACCTGATTTCTTCTTGAGCTACATACTTACTGTACTAGCTCAAGGTTCCTGTGTAGCTATAAAAGTTAGTTTCTAAAAGAAGGGGACCATCCCTTGAATTTCTGAAACTTCCTTAAAGAATAAAAATATTATCGATTGCTTGGATATAATAGAGTAGCCTCATATATGAGCAATTATAGAAGTTTAAACATTTCAATATTTGTTTTCATTTTAAAATATGTATTTGTTTACAGGCCTGTATGGCATATGTGCCTGTCATCCTGGGTGCCCAAGGGGGTAGGCTAGAGGTGTGGTGTCTCCCAGGAGCTGGAGTTACAGGCTATGTTGTGAACAACCATACACAGGTGTTGAGAATTTATCTCTGGTCCAGCGGAAGAGCACTGTGCTTGAGTCATTTTTCAACCTAAATGTCATGTATTTTAGTGTATGGTATATATGATATACATTTATTTAGACTCAGTCTCAACTATTTTTTTTATAATTTAGTAAAAGTCTTAAATACTATTCTCAACATTAAAATCAGAAAACAAATCAAAAAAAAACTAGACTCAAGATTTAATGACACCTGGAACTTGGGGGATATATAGGCCCAGATAGTTTGTTTTCTTTTAATACTCATGGCAGATTGTGTTTTCCAAAATGACAACAATATTTCCCGTTCTGATACTTCTTACAACACATAATGAACATTTTTCCTATTGGAAGTTTGATTCTGTAGGAGATAGCTGTCTCTGTTACCTGTCCTTAAATCTGGGGGTGCTGTTGACTAAGGAAGTTGTGACATATCATGTGAATTCCAGAGCTAGTCCATAAATGACAATGTAGCTTATTCTTTGATACCAGTCACTATGCAAGATGATTAAGACATGAGCAGGTCCTCTGGTTTATTAACCCCAGCCAGTATCCAAGCTGATGACTAGAAGCAACATCAAGACATCTAAGTGACCAAAGCTTTGGATGATCTCACATGTTGTACTTCAAGTTACCTCCAACATTTAGATTCTTCAATCAAGATGTTGCACACCATAGATCTGAGGCAAAACCATCTTTCCTATCCTCTATCTAAAATTTCAATGCATGGAAACTGAGATATAGTAAAATTACCAGTAGATATTGGGGTGACTTGTGGCTCAGCAATAGAAATTCAGAAAAGATTTAGGCTATGGGAATAAGGGCTCAGTTAAGCTAAACAATTCATAGGTGGCTCTGCTTGAATAAAAGATTAAATGTGAAAGAACACTAAAGGGATGGTTAGCTAAAGCCTGTTAGCCCTTAAGGGAGAGCGAGGCAAAACCTAAATGACTTTAGGATATGTTAATATTGGAAACACAAAACACTCAAGCCATTGGTTAGTGATACATGGAAGGCATCAAATGTTATTGGGAACTGGAAGTGAAGGAACCCTTGCTATGAAGGGATGGAAGTTTAGCAGCATTGCCACATGTGGTACATGGAAGTATTAAGTGTGTCTAATGAACTTCATGATCTACTTGAAGATCTTTCCAGGCAGTGTATTAAGAATGCCAGTGTTTTTCTTGGCACTCGTGATAAAATGTGACAGAAAGGAGAGACTTTGTTTAGATGCAAGTTGAAAAAACCCAACTAGCAGAGGCGTTTTCCTCATTTCTCCACCATATTTTGAGACAGGAGGATCTCTTGCTGAACTTGCAGTCTACAGATTTGTCTAACTGGCTGGCCAATGAGTACCAGGAATTTTCCTGCCTCCTTCTTCCTCTCAGTTCTGGGGTTACAGATACAAGTGGATGAACCTGTCTTTTTACAAGAGTGTTGGAGATAAGAATTCAGGCCCTGTTCTTGTGCCATAAACACATCGTCAACCCAGCAGTCACTCCAGCCTCTTCTCTTCCCTTTGAATGAGGTTCAAGAATCATCTGTTTTTCCACTGCCATAACCCAGGTTTACAAGCATCACTCTGCTCAATAAGCAAATGTGTAAATCCACTTTCTTGATCACATTTCTCCACTTGAGTGGACTCAAGAATGAATTTGAGAAATCTCTGTTAAGGGACCACATCCAACATCATTTAGAGGATTGTTGTGCACACCAAGCTATTGCTGTAATAGAAGGAATCATTAAAGTTTTGATGACAAAGATGTTTTATGTGTTTGAGACTATGAATTACTGTAGCCAGAATAAACTACAGCAGATTGTCTTGTCCATGTAGATTGCAGGAATCTCTGTCATCCTATATGCTTTTCTATGGTGTGATGCTGTTACTTTTCCTTGGAATTTCATTTGACTGGAGATATGATTTCTGAAGCTAGGTTGCATAAAAGGAATAGTGCATGCTATCTCTGGGGTTCTTGATCTCGGAACCCACTCCATGTGTGCTGCAAAGAAACATAAATCTACAAGGAGGGGTTAGTGGTATGTATTTGACATACAGACCCAAATGAAACCACAGCTGAGGCCCAGTCAGTAGTGAGTAAGCTAATTCCAATCTTTGAACTGAGACCTGCCCCCAAACTTTGTAGAGAAGACACAAGTTGTTCTTACAGTTCTTGGTTGAGTATCTCACCCAGAAAAGAAGAGAAGGCATTGAATGATTGCCATGGGTTTCAGCCACAAAGTTTAAGATCTGGTTATTGAGCTCTTAACAATGGCTACACAAATGGTCTATGAAATCAGCACTACTTTTTAAAACCCATATTTACACAAGGAACCTGGCCACATCATTAGACACTGATAAGAGTTTTCTTTAAATTAACCAGCATATAATGATTGATGTTCTTTGCTTTTAGGTGTTTGGTGTTAGGTGTTTGGTAGAAAAATTATTTGTTTATTTGATTCAGTTAATTAAAACATGTTCATTGAAGAGTCACTGCACATTATGTTAGATTTTCAGTAACAATAGAAAACCATATTAATTATTTCTCCTTGCTACTAATCTACTTAGTGGGGAACTTACCCACACAAGTTCATTAGTTGGGCTATGGCAAGTACTCCATACAGTGAGTGTTATAATAATACATTGAGACCATGGATGAGGCAACTAGCACAGCTGGGGCAGGAGCGGTTTCTGGATGGAGTTGTTCCCAGAGACCTGAGCTATTTTCTGCTCCATACTTTATGTAGATCTAGCTCCTTCTTTCTTCACTTGACATCTTATTTCCTAGTGTCTTGAAGGCCCACAATTGAAATATTCTTGCCCTTCTTTTTGAAACCAAATAGTCTGATTCATAATCAGCACATATTTGTAGACAATTATTTACCATTACACGGAGATCAGTCCCGGAGACATTTTCTTTTAATGCTTGGGAGATTCCTATGAAGACATCGATGGAGGGTAACATCCTGTCTAGATACTCAGAGGTAGTAAGTAAGTCAAGTCAGGAAATGCTAAATAAAATGATTTGATCTTTATACTTTGATAAATATATTTTCATAATCACTCAGAGAAAGTCACTGCATGTTTGATGTGATATTTGTCTCATGCAAAAAACCATCCTTACTGCACTTCAGGCTTAGAGTTGTTTACACAAGGTGATACACAAGGTTGACTCAGGGAAATAATTACATAGGCTCTGCAAGACAGTGGAGACATTTGTGGAGGACATGGCAGTGTCCTACGTACACATAAAATGTTCTTAAAGTAGAGGCACAGGATCTGGGTAGAGCTATTCCAAAGCCTTACAAACTCCTTATCCTGTTTTTAGAGAAGTGGCTGGAAAACACCGAGAACAAAGTCTCCTTTCTGTGGGAAGGATGGCAACTGCTACCCGAAAGATCATAACTAAATTACACACCAAAGATGACTAGCTGAGATCTATATTCACTGTCTTTTTATAAGTTGAATTAATTAAATGGTACCTTTAATACATCTACATCAGTGGTAACAAGAAAAAGGTGTGCGAATGAGATAAATGTTCCCCACAAATATTCCGGGTAATAAAGCCTGCCCGAGAGCCTTCATCTTTTCTGGCTTCTGTATTTACTAGGAGTGTGTGTGTGTGTGTGTGTGTGTGTGTGTGTGTGTGTGTGTGTGTGTGTGTGTGTGTGTGTGTCTGTGTGTGTGTGAATTGTGGGGGGAATCGCTTGAGATTTTCCAGTTTTACTTAAACTGTTTGTTGGCTAGCTTTGTCCAGTCTTTAGAATGGTGATTTGAGGACTTAATGGTAAGAGATAACATCACCTCATCTTTCTGAGAGCTGTACAGGGAACAAAGGGTTTTTAAGGAGAGTAGAAAAGGCATAGAAGAGTGTGCTCACAGATATGAAAGATAATGCTATATGCTTGCATCTAAACACCATAAAATTATATCCATGGGCACACAGCGTACCAGTAATAAATTGTCATAACAAATAGTTGTTTATTATAAATTTTCAACTTTTTATTCAAATGCCTTCGGTTTCATTAAATTAAACATAAAGATAGGGATCCACAGCTGAAGATGAATATTTCAGTGTGAATCTTATGGACATAAAATAAATTTAGTGTTTTTACATTCCTATTAGCATATTTTAAGTCTTGCCTCAGGAAACTGCTTGCGTGGCAGTGAGCTGAACTCACTGTAACTTTTGATTTTCAGTTCATTTCAGGAAACATATGGGAATCCATCAGAGGACTTTTCAAAGCTACGGGTGGAAGGAGGAATTTCTTGCTTGAACTTGGAAGAATTTCGAAGGACTTAGTGCTTTCCAATATGAACCATAAGACATAGGATGCAGTGATTTACCTCACAGTATTTTTATTCTAGTTTATCTAAATTCCTTTCCAGTTGCATTTCTTCTACAATAATCTCCAATGAGCATCATTTGCTGGAAGGTGAGCAGATGATATTCTTTTTTTTTATCTATATCCATCTGGCTATGCAGCTGGAATTGCTACACTCTAAAAGGCTAATGAATCCTCACCTTAACCTCTTTGCCCATCATAATCTTAACCACAAGATATTCATTAATATTTGATATTGTGTACACTGACATCCATAAATCAACATGTCTAAAATAGACTCTTGGTTCTTTAAGCCCTCGTATCTATGTTTTCCATGTCAAGCAGTAGCATTACTTCAGTTTGAACCCCCCAGAGTTATCTCAAGGACCTTTCTTCCTCCACCAGCAATCTATCACATAGCCCTATTGGATCTGCTTCAAACATAGCAAAGAAGTTATTGAAAATTATATTTAAATAAAACATAAAAAGGTCGAGTAAATTAAAAAAACATTTGACTAAGAAGCTGCAGGGCTTCTCATGGATAATAGGAACTTAGTCTGGGGTCCATGCTCTTGAACTGTCACAGAACTCTCTGGCTCCTGTATAGCAAAGTAGAAGGAGTTTGTGAAATGGGAATATGAGGTTTCTGCTTCTCAAAAGAACTCAAGAAGCTAGACTCCAAAACACCAAATAATCCAATTAAAAAGTGGGGTACAGAACTAAATAGACAATTCTCAATAGAGGAATCTAAAATGGCTGAAAGACACATAAGAAAGTGTTCAACATCTTTAGCCACCAGGGAAATGCAAATTAAAACAACTCTGAGATGCCATCTTACACCTGTCAGAATGGCTAAAATAAAAAAATAAAACACCAATGACAGTTTATGCTGGAGAGGCTGTGGAGAAAGGGGAACATTCTTCCACTGCTAGTGGGTGTGCCAACTCATACAGCCACTTTGGAAATCTGTATGGCGATTCCTCAGGAAAATGGAAATCAAATCTACCACAAGATCCACCAATTCCACTCTTAGGCATATATCCAAAAGAAGCACATTTCTACAACAAGGACATCTGTTCAACTGTGTTCATAGCAGCATTATTTGTAATAGCCAGAACCTGGAAATAACCTAGATGCCCCTCAACTGAAGAATGGATAGAGAAAATGCGGTGCATTTACACAATGGAGTACTACTCAGAGGGGAAAAAAAAAAGGAATGGAATTTTCGCAGGCAAATGGATGGAACTAGAAGAAGCCATTCTGAGTGAGGTAACCCAGTCACAAAAAGACAGGCATTGTATGTACTCACTCATAAGTGGATTTTAGACATAGAGTAAAGGATTGTCAGCCTGCAGACCAGGCTGCCAGAGAAGCTGGTAAACAAGGAGGACCCTAAGAGAGACATACATGGTCCCTGGAGAAGGGGAAAGGGACAAGATCTCCTGAGAAAATTGGGAGCATGGGGGAGGGGGAGAGGTAACTAGGAGAATGAGAAGGGAGAAGAGGAGGGGTGAAGAAGACATGATGGGGTAGGGAGGTTGAGTTGGGGGAAGAAGAGAAGAGAGCAAGATAAGAGATAATATAATAGTGGGAGACACTATAAGCTTAAAGAAAAATCAGGCACTAGGAAAATGTCTGGAGAGCTACAAAGATGACACCAACTAACAATCTAAGCAACAGAGGAGAGGCTACCTTAAATGCCCTCTCCTGATAATGAGACTGATGACTAATTCATATGCCATCACATAACCCTCATCCAGCAGCTGGTGGAAGTAGAAGCAGACACCCACAGCTAAACCTTGAACTGAACTGAAATCTAGATGCAGAGAAGGAGGACTGATGAGCAAAGGGGTCCAGACCCCCTGAAAGTGAGTGTCAGTGAGGAGACCTTGGAAATCTATGGAACCTTTTGTAGTGGATCAGTACTTATCACTACCATAGGAATAGACTTTAGGAGCCCATCCCACATGGAGGAATACTCCCTGAACCTGGACACAAGGGGGTTGGCCTAGGCCCTATCCCAAAGAATATGACAGATTTTGAAGACCTCCTATAGAAGGCCTCACCCTTCCTGAGGAGCAGAAAGGGTATGGGATAGATAGGGTGTTAGTTGGGGGGGGCAGGGGAAGAGGGTATGGAGAGAGACCTGGGATTGACATGTAGAATAATTTTCTTGCTAATAAAAAAAAGTTGACTTGCCACATTAACTGGAAATATCATCAGTTATCTTATGTATAATCTGCTTTTAAAAGGATGTAAGAAGAAAATAACAAAGCAAAACAAAATGAAGGAAATATCTTCTTTCTCTGGCCCATAGACCTAGGAAAGTGTAACCTGGCAGAATGGATGGTTTGGAAAACAGTCATGTTATTTTACCCATACATCTCCAAAAATTCTTTTTTTTCAAGCTATCGAAGGCTTGTGGTTGTATGGGAATTTAGATTTCCAACTTATCCTAAATATCTTACCAAACTATTGATGGAGAAGACAAGTTAGGACCAGGACTCTCATTTCTTCCAAGGTTAGAGTATTGAGCAAGATGTCTTGGTAAGACTTCCACCTTCATCCAGTGGTAATGATATGATCCTCACTTTCCTTTTCAGGAGGAAATAGAGAAGCTCTATTAAGATTACATTTTAATTCAATGCCCAGTAATAATTAGGCCAAACAAACTAGAATCTTGTACAATTTCAAAATAAATGGTATTGCTTTCAGTTAATGAAAGCATACAATAGTGTCAAATTATTTAAAGAAAAACCACTTTAGTAGTAAGTAAAACAGTGCATAACTTGAAAGATGGAAATTATATAGCACTGATAGGTGAAGACATTGAAATGATCTGGAACTAAGCCAATGCAAAGACATTATGGGTTCATGCTGCATAGGTAAAGATATACATTCTCACACCAACTGAAAGATTTCACACATTTTCCATGATAACCCAAGTCTGGTTTAGGAAGACATACAAAATATCTAAAAATGGATGTGCAAAACAATGGATTCAAAGTGACCAAAACCAATTAAAAAACAAAGTGAGAGAAACCTGCTTTTGTATAACTGACTGTGACATTGATTCACTATCTATAATAATTAATGTTGTATGGTGTTATTGGATGGGTAAATATAAATCACTGAAATAGAATAGAGTTCCACAAAAGAAGCCCATAAATGTGTTCACAACAACTGATGTTTGAATTAAGTGCAAAATAAATTTGAAGGCAAAAGATAACATTTTCAACCAACCAGTGACATAATTTTATAACTGCACAAATAATATCTGTCTTTTTTTCAAACAAAATTAACTGCAAATAAATAACATACAAGTATAAAATGTAAAGTTACAATTCAGATCTACTATAGGATCTAGGTTTAGGTAAGGAGTTCTTAGCATTGGTATTGCAACATTATTCACAAAATAAGCAGAACTTTTGTTCTGAGAAACACCCCATGAAGAAGATGAAAACAATGAGATACAGATTGGTATGAAATAATTATAAATCATATGTCATCAAAAGGTTGTACATAAATATATAAAGAGGTAAAAAATCCCAAATGTGAAACAAAAATCCAAGTAAGTAATGGGTAAAGAACATTTCTATGGGAAGGGTACTCAGGCCTCAAAAAGCCCAAGAAGAGATGTATCATTAGACTAGGGAACATAAATTAAATATCAAGAGACACTAGTACACATTTCAGAAAGGCCTAAATGAAAATAATAACACATATCATAGTGAGGATATGGAAAATTTAGGTTATTCATTAAATGTTGCAGGGGGTGGTGGTAGAATTTTACAGATACTCAGTAAAGCAGGGGAAGGCTTTCTTAAACCTTAAACATGCAAAGTCAATGCAAACCATCAATGTATTCCTGCATGTTTACCTAAAGAATTAAAAAATATGTTCATTCAAAAATCATGGGTGCTGATATAAGTTTTGTTTCTAATTGCACTACATAGATATCCTTCACTCTGAATGGTTAAACAATCTCTTATGTCATTGAATAAAGGAAGCACATAATTGACACATCCGACAATCTTTGCGACTCTGGAGAAAAAAGTTTGGAAAATGACTATCTCAAAAGGCTGCTTACTTATGATTCTATTTCTGTACCATCCTTGCAATAAAATTTATAAAAGCAAGAACTAATTAGTGTGACTGGGATACAAGGAGAGGATTAAATAGCCATGAAAAGCAACAGGAATAATCTTTACGATTCTGGAAATGTATCCATCTGATGAATAAAATGTCCCTGCTTCCTTCCCAGCTTCACTGTCTTACTTCTACTGAATTCTTGTCATCTCCAGTGTTCAACACATACTTCCTAGTTTCCCCATGACCATCTTTTTTTTTTGTCTAAGCTCATGTTTAAAGTCAACCCCTCAGACATCTTCTCTTTTGTCTGTCATAATTTTTCTATATGGAGTGAGTAGACATGTTTTTCGTCTCCCCGAAAAAATCGTGTCATGCAGCAACTGATCCTGAACATCTATGGAATTCCACAATCAAACAAGTCAGTGGGGTGTGCCTATACCCTGATATCTCTCAGAGATTTTAAGGTAGGAGTCAGGAATCCCTTCCTGACATGGGTAGAAAAATCTGGATCCACTTCATAGGGACCAGCTGGTGCCGATATATGTTGTTTGGCTGACAGTGTGTCAGCTGATAAACTAAGGGATGCACAATTTCTGTTACAGGTCCCTCCCCATACTTATCCCCTGCAAGGAGATTCCTTGGTAGTACAACTGATAAAGCCTGCTTGCCCTCAATCCGACTGTGTATGTAAATTAGGTGTATTTCGAGTATACCTTTGTCTTCAAGCTATATATAAGCTAGTCGATCTGTTTATATACATATAAACAGGCGCATTGCTCATACTCACAGACTTCTGACTCCTTTAGCCTCTGTTCTCCCCTGAGTCCTAAGATGCAGGCGTGCCTTGGAATCTTGGTTCCTGGGAATTGATAAAACCAAATATCTTTCAGTATTGATTTGTCCATCATTTCCTTAGAGTCACTCTGAGCCCTTAATGAGTCAAGTGTATCAAAATCTTCAATAGCACTGTCTGTTGCTTCCTTGGGTTTATTTAGAATGAATAATTAGTAGTTTATTGTTGTTTTTGACAGATAGACTGAAAGCGGCCATGTGTAGAGGGAATTATACCTTGTCTTGATCATGGTCTCATTCCCAGAATTTAGCTTACATCATAATCTAGAACATATACTCTGAAAAGATTTCCTTACAAGCTAATTCATTCAAGCAAAATTAGTACATTCATAATACTAGAGTTATGTTTTAAGGCAGTATATTTATGCTTCCAGAGACTGGAGCTAACCTGGTATGTCTCCTCAAGTATAAGAATACAAGTGAAGTCTAATTTCCACAAATGATGAAATGAACACATTAGAGTATGCTGTTGGATGAGAGATGAAATGAGTTTTGGAGGAATAGACTCTTTTAGTATTTCTTGAGCTTTCTGATATTGACTTGCCAAAATTGAACTACTGTATAAACCAAGGGTCTCCCAGTGAAATGATCTCTCAGCCTTTGTTCCTTTCATTTTGTTTTACTTTCAAAAGGCCCTTTGGACATCTATCAAAACTACAAAGTGGAAATAGGTTGGCTTCATTTAACACTAAATCCTGCTGCAAAGGCCTTGCATCAAGGTGTTTGCCATTTTACATTCTTCTTATTTTAATGTCTTTGCAGCTTCAAAACTTAGAGGTGTAGCTAGCTAAAGGCTTCCATTGTAGATCCCTCAGGACCCAATATCTTTAACATTAAAACCTCATTGCAGCAGCCACAGGAATAAAAACTTTCTTTTTTTCTTTCCAAGACTTATGAAATCATAATGATTAAATCAGGAAGGCCTTTGGCAACAGACACAGACCCCCTGGCTCTTTAACAGGGTAGAATTCCTTTGGTTTGACTGACACTATCTTATGTGCGATTTGTACTTGCAATTTAAAAGGCAAGAAGTGTTCTGATTTTCACTTAAATTTCAGAAGAATAAAAGAAACCATAAAGTGCTTTCCTCAGAGGAAACAATGTCATAAAAGGATACATTATCATTGCTTTAGCATGGTTCCATTTTGGTTATGAATATAGAAGCCTGTGGGATATGATTTGCTGTTTTCATATAGGGTTAAAGAAACTGCAAATCTTAAAGGTGGAATTTGTTATAGATTTTTGAAACAAAATGTGTATAGTTTGACATATGCCACAGGTACTATGCCTAAAAGCTATTCTTCATATTTTATTGATATGATCTCCTTCTTTGATGTTTGATGTATTTTCTACCACAAATGTTTTCTTTGTTGAATTATGAGTTCAGAAATATAGCAATGGTTATTTTGAATAAAGTATTTCCTACCAACAATTAGGAATTTTTTTTAATTTGTAGAAGTGTATTCTATGTCATCTTGGTTTAGATTTGTGCAGGAAATGCATTACTTAATATTTAGCATTTGATGTTTTAAAGTATATGCGCTCTGTATCTTAGCTTAATTGAGGTTTGAAATAATTTGTGCCTGATCATCTGGGTCAAAACCCTTCTCTTCTTGATGCTGACCTGGGATGGTGGTGTCAGAGATTTCTTAATAACCTCCAAGCTCCAGAAAAGGAGTTTAGTAATTATATTTACATTGTAAGAGCTATATGTCTCTTTATTCATTAAATTGACCTCTAACTCAACTCCAAACATAATTTATGCCTTCTGTGATAGCTTGCAGACTGTAAATCTTCACATTCCTTTAGCTGGATTCACATTCTAGTGTTATCTATTTTCAGTTTTGTGATTACAGCATTTGGAGCTGTATGCAATTTAATTGTCAAGACTTGACCATCTAATTTGTTATTGTGCACTTCATCAGGCAATTTGTAAGTATTATCATGAAAAGAATTCTAGCCTTGCAGAGTCTCTACTGAAGCCAAAGTCCTCTCAGGAATATAATGTTATATACTTCAACCATATAAGGGAAAGTGTTATTGCATAGGGAGTCCCAGTACAATGACAACAGAGCTCAAGAAGTTCCAGTAGTCAGGCATGACAGTGCACCCCTGTGACCCCAAAACTCAAGAGGCAGAGGCAGAGGCAGGAGGGATTCTGAAAATTAGAAACCAACCTGATGTCTCTAGTAAATTCCAGACCATGAAAGTTCTATAGTGAAACCCTGTCTCAGACCATGGAAGAAAGCAAAGGCAACAACAAAAGATGAAAATTATCACTTAGTAAACAAGTCTCTTAACGTTGTGTTGTATTCTAGCCCAATGTCAACTCTTTTACTAGATGCCAAGTTGAAGAACACTAGAGAAGGGAGTTAACAAAATGAGGGGCATTTAGTGAAAAGGAAGGAGACAAAGAAAGAAGGTAAAATAACAGTAATGCTATCTGAAAAATCATAAGCATTCACACTGTTAACTACCTAACAATACCTGGATTCCAGAAATTCAGTTCAGTGTATAGCTGTGCGTGTCTGCCTCTGCTTACATCAGCCACTGGATGAAGTGTCTAGGGTGGCATACAAAGTAGTCATCAATCTCATTATTGGAGAAGGACATTTAAGGTAGCATATCCACTATTGCTTAGATTGCCAGTTGGTGTCATCCTTGTAGATCTCTGGAATTCTCCATAGTGCCAGATCTCTCCTCAGATCTATAACGGCTCCTGCTGTCATGTTATCTCTCATCTTGCTCTCCTCTATTGACTTTGGAGATCTCCCATGGAGGGTCTCACTCTCCCTGGGTAGCAGAGGGAGTATGGAGTAGGGGGTTTGTGGGGGAAGGGGGTGAAGGGGAGGGAGAGGGAGCTGGGATTGACATGTGAAGCAGGCTTGTTTCCAATTTACATAAAAATAAACAAAACCCTACCTAACAATACCTATATTACATGTAAGTCTGTATATATGTATATTGTTTAAATGAAAATTCTTGTCTTTGCTGACAATGCTGCTCACAATCCCCCCAAAACACCAGGCATTAGAAGCCTTATTTTGAGTTGTTGACCTGGGTTATCTGGGAGACCCCCCAAATATTATAAATTATTGCTATTACCCTTGGTTGTCCTCCAGAGGTAGAAAGTAAGTCTGTATTGATGAAGATGCCATGAACTTGGAACACAGAACCCAGAGGACCTGAGCTGTATCTTCCTTGCAAGCCTTCTCCCTAAGTACTAGCTTCCATGGTACTAGAAGGTCCTAGGCAAGCTTCTAATGGAGAGAAAAACCATGTGTTTCCCCTTGGATATATACAGGCTCTATTTTAATAATACTTTTAATATAAAAGGGTGATCATATCACCTTTTTATAAACTTCAATGTAAGACCTGTGCTCTGCATCCCCAGTAGAGCACAGACTACATAGTAGACTTCAAAAAAGTGATCAGGGTCTCCATCAACTCCAGGATTGTTTGTGTGGAGAGGAAACAATGAGGAGTCTATGATAAAAAAGGCCATCTTCTGTTGATTAAACTGTAATAAGTTGGATGTAAATTGTTGAGACAAGCATTTATGGAGAAAAAGGTACTTATTTCAGTCATCAAGAAATCACTTTCTCCTCCTTTCCTGAATAACCCTTCAATAGCTACGCTGAGACAGATATTCTTCCTTTACCTTTTTCCTTCTTGTCAGATAGCCAGGTTATCCTCAGACTCACTATGTGACTGAGGATGACTTTGAACATCTGGTACTCACTCCTAGGTATGTAACACCACACCAGGTGAACCAGGGCTTCCTGTATGCTAGACAATTACTCTACCAACTCAGATACATGTTCATCCCATGAGAAAGGATTTTTTTATCTTCTAATTTATCTCACTGCACTTTTGCTGACTTCATAGGCTCTTCTCTGTGATTTGGGAAACCAGAGAATGAAGATTTCATTCCTTATTCTTTTTTATTCCTTCATTTGAAGTCTTTCTCCTTGATCCTTGTTTTCCACTATTAGAAAAAAAGAAATTATCATGTCATCAGAATGTCAGTCATGGCATTATTCATGTGTAGGGCATTAGAAAAAGCATCTAGTGGACCACAAATCACACCTGAGCTTTCTCACTTGCTTGCTGTACTGATTCGGTAGGTTATCCTAACTGTTCTGACCGTTCATTCAGGATGCAGAAGTTGTGATTCATGGTATCTTCCTTGAGGGGTTCTGTTTATCTGAGATAACTTCCTCAAAACATTGAGAATAGGGCCTTGCATTTACTAGGTAGGCACCCCCAAATGGCCTGTATGGTGTGAAGGCATTCGGCAGACTTGATGAACTAGAGACAGGCAAGTTAGGTTTCAGCATTGCAATGCACTTTCCCAAACTTTAGTTAGTGAAAATGATAAATAACATAGAAGTATCAAGGCATGCTGTTAGACTTGAAACAATCAACCTGGACTTTTCACTGGTGCTGGGGTGGAGTCATAGAAGGAAGAGTTCTGGTGATGTGGAAATCAGTATTCCAGGAACACTGTCAGGCCTCTGTCCAGGCACATCTGCACTGCTAGCAACTATTCTAATAAGCCTTGTTTATATACTGGTTTTAGTTTTTCCTAGTGTGAAAATGTTAAGGTCTTTTGTGTCTATGTACATTCCTAGATTTCACTTATCATTGGTCTGTATTCATGTTTTCTAATTTACTTTTGCCTGGGATTACAATTGGAACTGAGATGTTTTTGCACTGTAGCTCAGAAATGTCATCTTTGCTAAGCCATTGAAATGAAAGTCCTATAAAAATTCATATGATGATACATTGACATGTCTCTTTTCCTGAAAGCTGAAAGGATTAAAGAAAATCCACATGTGAGACATTGATTGCATAGGATTCCTCATTCTCTTTCTTTGATAGCAAATGGAAGTTTCCTGGGCAAGAGAGATGTGCTGAAATTCTGTGTGAGACCTTGCTCGTATTGTGGTTAAGACATCTGAGTATTGATCATATGGATTTAATGTCTTAGATGCAATAAATACAATTCAGAAGTCGAGGGAGGCTGACATAGGAAAATCACGAGCTTGAGATAAACAGTGTTACATAGTGTTTACTAGACTAGACAAGGCTACCTAAGAAGACTGGATCTCAAAGGAAAGAGGAAGAGAAGGGAGGGCAGGAGAGGAACACACACACACACACACACACACACACACACACACACACACACACACACACACACTCATGGGCAGTTGCCGAAAATTGCTAGTATTGGGTTAGTAACCTGAAGTGTCCCTTCTTATTTAAAAACCAGCTGAACCTGAAGGGCCCTTATGATGAAAGGTGTTTGGACGATAAATTTATAAGGATTAGGTTGGCTCCAGAAACTCCCAAAAACAATGGAGCAGGTTTATGTTAAGAATGGAAATTTCAATAGTATGGTTTGCCTGTATACATAAATAGGATCATTGTTAAGACATACGAATGAAGAAATTAAGCTTTGTTGCTGGAGAAACAATCATTAGAGGAGTACAATGATTTGGTTGCAACACAGGACAATGTTATGGGCTATTACTAGAACCATGGTAAGGAAATGAAACTTGATTTCAGACTTTGATAGTAAGTTGAAAGACAAGAATATGACTTAAAAAGCGAAAGTTCAGCACTAACTGACTGCATACCAAAGACGCTAAAGAGGTGGTCTAGGAAGACTTTTAACTTAGGTAAACATAGGTAAAGCTTCTACATCAGGATTTAAAAATGAATTCAGGAAATGTACACTAGAGAGAAGGGAGAAGGGCAGTGTCATTATACATTCAATACTGAATCTTAAATACCTGTGCAACAATGATATCAACAGGGTCCTTTTGTTGAACCAGAAAAGGCTACACCTTTCCAATGTCTACTAAAACTAAAATCTCTGCCTCCTTCCCTTCTCTCCTATTATAGCTTGTATTTTATTCTGTTTTCCTAATTTTACCTGTATCATCTCATTCCCTTCACTTTCCTTTTAGTTTTCCATACTTCTTCAGTTTCTGTTCTAGCTCATCCACCCATTTCTTCAGGGAGGCAGCATCGAGGTCTGTGGTGGTCCTCCTGATGTCAACCGTAATGGGTAATTTATGTCTTTAACTTAATGCCACAGCAACAGTGGCTAGACACGACCTCCTGCTTAATGACACAGATGGACTTAGCATTACACAATGCACACAGTGCAAGCAGCAGGGGAATCACATGTGTCCATTTTCTGAAGAAACATGGAAACAGTCAAGAGAATAATGCAACCATCTACAACACAGCTTCAGAGCTACTTGGCCAGTAAAATATCAACTGGTTCAAAACTACATTCATCCCAAAGACATCTTTAAACCCTTGTCTTATATGTAATTTATATATGTATATGTCTTATATGTAGTTTTTATATAAAAACTAAAGCCTTCGCCTATATTTTAATCTTATCATCTTTTCAAATATGCCTGAAATGTTCAAAATATTATCTGTATTTTAAAATAGTCTGATCAGAGGGTGATCAAACTATTTTTAAGACTAAGTCATCCATTATTTTCATTATTTCACAGTTTTTTGTGTCCTGTTCTGTCTGATCCTGAATTGTGGTAAAAAATAAAATAATCACCACCTTTCTAATTATTATTTCAATTATTAAGAAACACTGAATGCATTCACAGTTACATAAAGGATACATACATGATACACACACACACACACACACACACAAACACACACACACACATATATACATATATATGTATATACGTCCCTATTTTTTATTTATATGTATCTATGCCTAGATAAAATGTCCATGTATACAAGTAAAATTTATGCTTTTACTATATATTTAAGAAGTAGACTACCTTTACCATAAAGAGGAAACTACTAACATAATCATTTGTTTAGTTTTATCTACTTATATATTTTTGCTAAATATGCAGATAGCACGACAAAGCATGCTGACTTAATTATTAGACTTTTATACCCATTTAAGTAAAATAATTGAGTATGGAAGGTTTTAACCAGCAAGTCTAGAATTTTTTTTACATTGAATCTTTAGTTATTGTGAATTCAGTTTTGCCAATTTTAGCAGTTTAATATATAATTGTGTCAAATTCCCTTGTCCTTTGGAGAGATGTTTAAGTTGTTAATGCATGCCACTATTGTTGATATTTGTGATCAAATGTTATGTATTCCTGTTCCTATGCAGATAGTAGTCTGCAGGGACTTTCCAGAATGACTGAACGTGTTGTTAAGATATGCTAAGAGTGGGAGAAATAGCCTTCCCCTGGGAAGAGCACACTAATTGATTATCCAATACCAAATGTTCAGCCCTAAAACCATGCATATAACAAACATACAGACTGAGCAGGTTGTATTTAGGAACAATCTCTCTCTCTCTCTCTCTCTCTCTCTCTCTCTCTCTCTCTCTCTCTCTCTCTCTCTCTAAATACATATATTAATGCAGTAACAATTAATAAAAAAGAAGAAATGAATAAGAAGGAAAATGATGAGGCAGGCCTGGTGGCACATGCCAAATTCCCAGCACTTGGTAGACAGAAGCAGGTAGATCTCTGTAAGTTCAAGTCCAGCCTGGTCTACAACGAAGTTCCATAATGCCAAATGCAATGTGGAGTCAGAGCTAGATTGATAACAGATAGTTTATTAAGAAAGTACTTACACAAGGGAGCCAGTATCCAGGTTTACACAGGATGCCTGCTTGTCCCCTCAGCCAGGCAGGGGAGAGAAAAGAGGCCTGTATGCACCTCTGTCCTTCTTAAACTCTTGTTATGTCTCTCTGACCATGCCCAAGTGGGCGTGGCCAGCAGTACATCTAAACAGAATTTCTCCCTATAGTTCCAAGTCAGCTAGGACTGTTACACAGAGAAACCTTGTCTCAAAAAACAAAAATCAAATCAAAAGAAGAAGGAGGAGGAATAAGAGGAGAGGAAGAAGAAGGAGGAGGAGAAGGAAAAGAAGAAAGATATATATGATTTGAAGGGAGCAAAGAGAAGAAATCAATGAAGTAATTATATTATAATCTCAAAAAATGTAATAAAAAGTAGTTGAGCCCCCAATTAATTAACATTCCCATTTACTATTTTACCCAAATAACATTTTCAGAAAAGTGAAATGTATCTGAATTTGATTTTGTTTCTATTTCTCTTTACTGCTGTGGTTAAGCATCTATTTGTTAGTTGATTTTTCTTTCCCAAGCTGCTTCTGAAATGTTACGTTGGATTCCTTTTTTTTCTTTTTGTCTATGACATCCTTCTATATATTCTAGCAAATGAACGTGGTAGGTATGGTCACATGCCCACTCATTCTCCATGTTTGCCTTGACCTTTGCACATCCTGATTTTATCTGTGTCAGTAATGAACAGGCTTAGAAGTCAGCCTCTCAGTGACAGAAGGCACGTGGTATAGTGCCCAGAGGGCAGGCATCACTAAAACCCAGGAGCAATGCATCCTACTCAGGAAAATATAATAAAACCTTGGAACCAAAACCAACCAATTCTCTGCTTTTGCCTATTTGCTTCTCTCAAATTGATTGGAGGCTTCTGGTGCTGTAGATGTCTTGAAACAATAAGACAAAGCATGAAAAGATGTGTGTTCATTAACAATGAGAAGATGGACACAACTTGGGTATCTGATGGATCTTTTCTCAACAACAAACCTCCTGACTCCAGGGCTATCCTATAAGTGAAACACATATTTCAGGATTTTTGTTTTGTGTTGATTTTTGTTTTAATATTTAAAATTTTTGTAATGAGTACACAAAGTAATGACTTTCATTATGACAGTGCAATTGTGGCATTGAACAAATTGAATGTATAAAACTTCCCAAAGGAAACAAAATGTTTTTTCTCTCTTCCTACCTCTTTCTCTATATCTCAGGCAGAGTTCCTTATGAGTTAGCCAATTACTCTTGGGCATGGGACATACCTTTGAGGGTGATATACCCAGTGGCATTCCATTGGAGAAAACTGATTCTTCCTATGCCAGTGGGTATCAGTTTCCAATAACTTCTTGTTTAGCTGTGGGGGACTGTGCTACTTCCTCTCAGTGCTAGAACCCTGTGCTGGCTTGATTCTGTGTGGATGGTGGATGGACTGCCACAGTCACTGTGAGTTCCTATGTACATCAATTCTGCTTTGTCTAGTTTCGTTCTTTTCCATGCGGATATCTCATTGTCTAGTCACTATTTGTTGAAGAAACTGTATTTTCCCCTGTGTGTATTTTTGGCATTGTTCTAGTTTGCTTTCTCTTGTGATGAAACACCTTGACCAAAACTAACCTGGGGAAGAAAGGTTTATTTGGCTTACACATCCTGATCGCAGTCCATCATCAAGGGAACTCAAGGCAGAAACCTGAAGGCAGGGACTAAGGCAGAAACCACGGAGGTATGCTACTTACTAGGTTGTCCTGGATCAAGTTCTGCTGCCTTACTTATATGAGCCAGGCTTACCTGCCTAGAGATGTTACCACCTGCAGTGGGATGGGCCCTTTTACATCAGTTAGCAATCAAGAGAATACCCTGCAAACATAAAGGCTGTGATGGCTACTCTTATGTCAATTTGACATAGCCTAGAGTTATTTGAAATGAGGGAAACTCAATTGAGAAAATGCCTCCATAAGTTCTAGCTGTCAGGCATTTACTTTCTTTTTTTATTTGAATCCTTTTTTTGTTGTTATTCTCCATTTTTATAATTGTATTTGACCAATTTTAAATTAGAAACAAGTTTCTTTTAAACATCAATCCCAGTTCCTTCTCCTTCTCCTCCTCCGATGCCCTGCCAGCCCCTAACCCAAACCCTTTCTGCTCCCCAGGGACGGGGAGGCCTTCCTTGGGGGATCTTCAAAGTCTGTCATATCATTTGGAGCAGGGCCTAGACCCTCCCCAGTGTGTCTAGGCTGAGAGAGTATCCCTCTATGTGGAGTGGGATCCCAAAGTCCATTCATGTACTATGGATAAATACTGATCCACTACCAGAGGCCTCACAGATTGTCCAGACCTCCAAATTGCCCAGACATGCTTGTTCAGAGGGTCTGGAACAGTCCTATGCTGGTTTCCCAGCTATCAGTCTGGGGTCCATGAGCTCCCCCTTGTTCAGGTCAGCTGTTTCTGTGGGTTTCTCAAGCTTGGTCTTGACCTCTTTGTTCATCACTCCTCCTCTCTGCAACTGGATTCCAGAGTTCAGGTCAGTATTTAGATGTGGGTGTCTGCTTCTGCTCCATTAGTTACTGTATAAAGGCTCTAGGATGGCATATAAGGTAGTCATCAATCTCATTATCGGAGAAGGGCATTTAAGTTAGCTTCTCTACTATTGCTTAAAATGTTAGTTGGGGTCAAACTTGTAGATCTCTGGACATTTCCCTAGTGCCAGAATTCTCTTTAAACCTATAATGGCTCTCTCTATTATGGTATCTCTTTTCATGCTCTCCTGTATTCTTCCCCAGACTCAACCTTCCTCCTCCCTCATGTCCTTCTCTCCCCTCCTCCTCTCCCCTTCTCTTTCTTCTAGCTCAATTTCTCCTCCCCATATGCTCCCAATTATTTCAGGATATCTTGTCCCTTTCCCCTTCTCTGGAAGAACAAGGGTCCTCCTTGTTTCCTCGCTTCTTTGGCGGTGTGGATTGCAGGCATTTTCTTAATGAGTGATTGACACATAAGGGCAGAGCCCAAAGTGGGTCTTACCATTATTGAGCTGTTGTTACTGGGTTCTTAAGAAAGTAGGATGAGCAAGCCAAGGGAAGCAAGCCTGTAAGTTGCACCCTGTAAAAGCCTCTGTATTAGCTTGTGCCTCCAGGATTCTGCCACATTTAAGTTCCTGTCCCGACCTCCTTCCATGATGAGCAGCAATATGGAAGAGTAAGCCTATAAAAACCTTTCCTCCCTGACTTGTTTTTTTGGTCATGTATTTCATCGGAGCAATAGAAACCCCAACTAAGACAGAGGACAATGTCATTGAGGCAGTTCCTCTCAGAGGCTTATTGCAGATATTCTAACCCTTTGCTACACATTTCCCAGTGTTTCAGGCATTTCTTTGAAATCTAAGTAGATACCTGTGTGGTCCTACGGTGGTTGCACTCAGCATTTAGCATCACTGACCAATCAACATCACAGGAGGATGCCAAGGTCTGACTCTAGTGCCAGTCTTAGCACAGTTCAAGTTGCTTTTGTGTGACTGAATTGCTACAAATGAAGAAGTAGTAATTGCTACATGGGAACAGGGATCTCCCAGCTTTTCTTCTCAAATTATTCAAATGAGTTTTAGTTTTATATCTTTGCTCTGGGTATGAAGAGATCTTGATCATTCTCAAGTCATTTTTTTTCTGTTGCCTACAAATTTAAGGAAATTCCACACTGATTTCCAAAGTGGCTGCACCAGTTTACAGTCCCACGAGTAATGCATAAAAACTTTTTTTCTCCACATCTTCTTTAACAGTTGTTACTTGTTTTCTTGAGGATAGACATTGTGATTGGAGTGAGATGAAGTCTAGAGTAGTTGTGCATTTCCCTGAAGGCCAAGAAGGTTGAATAACTTAATACTGACCATAGGTATTTCATCTTTTGTGAACTATATTCATTTGATTGACCGGGTACCAATTAGATGGCTATATTTTGCTATTTAAATTTGGAGTTCTTTATATATTCTTGATACTAAACCATATATGTCATGTATATATTTAGCAAAGATTGTTTTCTGTTTATGTAAGCCACCTTTTCAATCTAATGACTGTTTCCTTCACTTTGCAGAATATTCTTCATTTCATATAATCCATTTATTAATTCCTAAGATTATCCCTTATGCTATTGGAGTTTAATCAGAAAGTCTTTGCATACACTCATGTTTTGAACTACTTTACCCATATCTTTCTATACTTTCAAAGTTTGAGTAGACTTTTTGTTCAGGGTGAAATGTAGGGATCTTATCCCAACCATTTATGGATGTCTAGCTTCCCAGTACCATCTGCAAAAGCTTTTCTTCTCCCAGTGCATGCTCCTGGCACAGTTTTCATAAAAGGGTAATAGTAGCTATGGGTTTATTTCTGGGTCTTCTGTTCCAGGACTCTTTATGTCTGTCTTATACACGTACCATGGGATTATTTTTAAACTATGGATTAATCTGAAATCAGACTCTGTGACACATCACAAATACTCTTTTCTTTTTATGATTACTTTGTTGTTTGGGATCCTTTGTGCTTCTATTCTTTGTGAATTTTAGGATTGTTATTTTTTTCTAGTTCTGTGAAGGATGCAATTAGGATTTGATGGGGATTTCACCTTCTAATTTTTGTTGTAGGCACATCTACTAATATATATATATATATATGTATGTATATATATATATATATACAGTCTTGTTCAACATTACCTATGTGTTTGGCTATTTGTGTTAAAGAGATACATTTATACTTACAAACTTATGGAAAGCATTTTCTGAGATTAATACTTTATTAAGCCTCATAAGTATTGACATGAAGCAATAAATCATTTGTGCTGTGTGACAAGAGGCAAATAGAGGCTTATTTGAAATGCAAACACAGGGGTTTCGGAGAGAAGAGGCTAACTGCATCAAACCCAACAGAGGAGATGTTACAGGCAGTGGCTGATGACCTGTGTTCTCCTGTACCACTAGTTGGTTGACCTTGGTGAACTTGCAGTAGAGCTGTCAGTGCCATATTATGTTATGAGTCTTAATTTAGCTTGCAAAAACATAATCTATCACATTAATTTAACAATGTTACTCTACATGTCTCTTTTCTTCATTTTTATATATTTACTATACATACTGGGATAGTATAGGAAAGCATGGGACACGAGGAATCTACTGTTGTGTGTCTATATGTATTTAAAGCATTATAAGAATGACTTACGTCAGGAATGTTTCTTAATATGTGTTTTGCTTTTATATGGGTCTCTCCTACTCTCTATTTGGAAGTCATCGGGTTTAACTACAATCACTCACCCAGCAGTTTAAGAAGGAAAACAAACAACTGAAATGGTATACCTACTGTGACCCAGTTTTGAAATGCTAACAGTATACTTTCCAGCTTTAGGGTTTAGATTAATTATCATGGGAAATTTAGAATAACTCTTATCACATAAAAGCTCAGGGCAATGATCTGGTGAAATGATGTTAGGAAAAAAAGACATAGCAATTGACCCTTGAGCTTTGAGACTATTGGGAAATCCTTATTAGAATCAGTCTGCATTAATTATAGAAAGTATTTCCTCCTTGATGTGAATTTCAAAGACAATGGAAACAAAAATTGAAGCTGGTTGAAAGTTAGAGGAAACAAATGTAGCCAATTTACCTTCTTTCCTCAAGCAGAATAAAGTAATAATAAATTCAGTTTCTTTCTTTACCAGAGTCATTTTAAAAAATATTGATTCTTTTGGAATTTGATATTATGTATCCCAATCCCACTCCTTTTCCAGTCTTTCCATTTATGCTCGCCACTTTTATAGTCTTCATCTCAAAGAAAATAAAAAAAAAGTATATAGGAAAAATCTCTTTGCTCCTCCATCTTTCCCATTCCTCCATCGTCTCTCCATTTTTTTCTTAGTGGCCTTGGGAGCTGCAGTGTGTCATGAAGTATATCCTTTCGTCCAAATAGTTTTACTGGTAAATGTTCATTGAATTGAGTCATTGGTCTGGTTCAAGACCTCTGGCTTCTGCTACATTATTAATACTAGTCCCATACTGAGGCTTCTCTTGGCTATCCCGCTGTTGCCCAGAGTCATGGAGATCCTGCAGCTATGGTTCCTCAGGACCGGTCCCTTCACATGCTCCAGTAGGTCATAGATGGGGTGGGTGTTGATGTGGGCTAACTCAAAGCCCTGGATGTTGGCTTGGGTGGTAGCTGGGTTGGTAAGCTCACCCCCCACCATAATGCCCCTTCATCCACCCATAAGGGGCAGGGCCAGCTCTCTCCCCACCTGCAGCAGTCATAAAGGGGCAGGACCAGCACTCCCAGGGTCAGTGAAAAGCAGGGCCAGCTCAGCACAGACCTTAGTTGTGGGAGGACCATGGTGAGCTGTTCTTACTGTTTGGGTCATTCTTTTCTTCTGCTCTATAGTTCTTTTGTTGTTTTACTTCTCTTCATCTTCCTTTGTGTTTCATTGATTTTTATTTATTTATCTACTTATTTATTTCATTATGGTCTATTGTGACTTTTTCCTTTGCTCTTGTATGCATTTGGTACAAGTTTTTTTTTTCTTTGTGGTTACTTGATGTATAATTGAATGTTGTCATATAACAATATCATGAATTTTATGAAATTTTTACTTTGTATTTTGTATTTCTTTCTTGCTCAGCTCACTCCTTTCCATTATTGGTCTACAAAGGCATTGCCACTAAAAAAATCAAGCAACCACATTCTTTGCCAAATATTGCAAAATACCACCATTATGTCTCTAGGCCATGTGCTAGCCAGGCCCCCACAGTTCATATCACCCTCAGCAAAACTGTCTTCTGCTAGTGTGGCCCATTAAGCCCTGCTTAAAGCATTCAAGTGCTTTCTTAATCCAATGTCCCAATTCACATTAACACACACACACACACACACACACACACACACACACACACACACACACACAAATCATGGTCAGGACTATCAGAGCAACATCCCACTCCTGGTATTAACCTCTGTCTTAGATAGGGTTTCTATTGCTGTGAAGAGACACCATGAGCAAGAGCTCTGCATTTGGATAGATAGAATGGAGGGAGGGAGGGAGAGAGAGAGAGAGAGAGAGAGAGAGAGAGAGAGAGAGAGAGAGAGGGCCAGAGAGAGAGAGAGTGGGCCTGGCTTGAGCATTTGAAACCTCAAAGCCCATGTCCAGTGGCATACTTCCTTTGACAAGGCTACAACTCCTCATACTACCACTTTCTGGTGACCAAGCATTTAAATCTATGAGCCTATGAGGGAAATTACTATTTAAACCTCCACATTATCCAAAAGAGATCAACCTTGTTCACAATAAATACCACTTAAACTGATCATGTACACTTTTTCTATCATCATTACCCCTGAATAATAGAGAATAAAATTGCTACAGAGTTTATACTATTTGATTAATAAGTAATTAAAGTACTTAAGAGATACAAGAGGAAATGAATAGGTTATATATAAATAATATGCCATTTTACATAAGTAGAATATGCATGGATTTTTAATCTGATGAGAATCTTGGAATCTTGTTTGAAAGATACTGGAGGAAAACTTCATCTCTGTTTAGGTTTCACATAATGACTATGTTTTACATGAAGTTACTGAATTTTCTTCAAGCAAAAAAATATGGGATATTAATATGTTTCAGATATTGCGTCATTCAGATGAGTCCCAGTGTGTAGCACTATGTTTAAATGTGTTTCTCCATGTGTCTGCACAGCCTCCCTGACTCTTTAAATATACACTGCACTTTGCTCATTATTCTTCCCTGTAGTGGATGGTGAGTTAGACAATATCCAGTTAATTAGATTGGCCTTTCTTATTTGAAATCTCACTGGTTTCTTACTAGAGCTGATGCATTTTTAGGTAAGTTAAACTATGGATAAATATCTAAATATTTTCCTAAACTTTTTGATCCAATATTTTGGACAAAGTCTACTACTGTGTGCTGTACACAACAGCTAAGCATGCTCTTCAAAGGTACACTTACTGGAGTTCAGTTACAACATTTATTCCCTATGGTTCACAGGTTGAAGTATTAAGTGATTTGGCAAATCAAGAATTCTCAGAGGTAATATTCACATATTTATAGGTTTTAATTGTGTTACACTAAATGTACCACTTTATAGTTTTGCCATAGTTCTCACATATGGAAGGACAAAATGGAAAGAAAAAGACTCAGAGAAGGGCTAAATTTAACCCATGTTTTATGATATCAAACTTTTCTCATTAAACTATGTGAATCATGGTTTCAAAAAATGGAAGATGGTATATGCTGTCTTACAGAAGGGCGATGCTTTTACTGCAATATTTAGTACTCACATGAGAGTATAAAAAGTACATTGCTGATGTATGACACACAGTCTCCAAAACTTATGTCTTCTGGGCTTCCTGAAACATTTCAGAATCTTAATTTCTGAAATATCTCAGAGAACAATGTAGAATAAAGATTAAGAACACAGATTCTGAAGTTAGACTGCTTGAATTTATGATCTTAAATTTCCTGCATATATCTATCATCTTGCAAAGTCTTTCTGGCTCTGTATCTGTGCTCTCATTTGTAAAATGGAAAAATAATAGCATCTCCATCCTTATTAGAAGGCATTGCCTTGCACATACATCATAATTGACATGTAGTGTGGGAGCTGTGGGATTTGGAGTCTAACTACTTGGCATAAAAACTTGGCCCCTCTTCTCATAACTTTTATAGCGATGAAGAAGTCACTTGACCTCTCCATGCTATAGTTTCTCAGATGTAAAATGAAGAAATATTAATACATGCACAAACCGTCATTCATGAAAGTAGAGAAGAATGTTGATACATACAAAACTTGTTCATACATACATACATACATACATACATACATACATACATACATATTCAATGCATATTAGTTGCTACTACTAGCATTTCCAACTTGGATGGTTCAATACATTAGAAAACAGTAGAGTTTGAAAATCAATGCTATTAAGAATTATGTGAGAACAATGCAAATTAACAGTGACTGTTCCCTGGTAAACAGAAATTTAAGGCTATTAAGGATGCTGGATTCATAAGCTACTTTTAAGTAGGTGGATATGTGTGTATATTAAGCTTGCTTGTTTTCTGTGCTTTTGGCTCAAGTAAGAAGGAAGTTGTCTGCTGAAATGGATATTTTTATTCTTCTGGCTATCTTACATCCTCAATGTGTTGGTGTTTATTATTTAAGTTCCTTTCTTCCACATGGCTTCAATAATTGGCTTTGTGTCCCTATACTTACCTCAGAGACCAAGGTCTTTTGTTTCTATTTTATATTCTTTTTATGAGATAGAGAAGAAAGAGACACAGAGAGAGACAGAGGGAGGGAGATAAAGAGACAGAAAGTTTGAACAAAACTCACAGACAAATCCTACATCAAAAACAACATTTTAAGATCAAAGGAGGGAAACTCATAATATCACAGTGTGTGTTTGTGGTATATTCCTCTATCTGTAAGACCCAAGACAAATGGCTCCTGCCTTCTTTAGATGGGTCTCTGCTGGAGGAGCAGAAATACAAGAGATGACAGCATTTGGATGCAGATTACACAAAAAGCCTTTCTTGAAGGAGGCAGTGAGAGAGTATAGGTCTTACACATTAGGAAAAAGAATTAATTTGATAGGGAAATTAGAAGTTCATTTTAGAATCTCCTCTATTTTGGCTGTTTCAAAAAATTATATCCAGTTTATTTGTATTAATAAGGTAGGAAGTTATTTCAAGCCATTTAAAAATACTAATATATGAAAGTGCAGAAAAGAGATAAGCCATGTAAGGGTACAGGCAATTATTCTGTGACTTTAATAAAAATAAATTCAATTTTAGTCTGTATATGTGTTCAACTATTTGAAAAGTGATATGCAGTCCACTTTCTCAAGATGTATCCAAATTAACCTGCCATGCTATCTATGTCTCAGGCAGAGAGGTCTGAGGGAAGTGGTGAGCTTTCTGAAATGGGACTGGACTCAGCTATTTGTTGCTGTGAGAACTTTACCCTTCTATGGTCTTTGCCTTAGGACTCTATACCTGTGTTCTTATTTCCCTTTTCTGTTTCTTCTGGTTTAAATTCTCATTTGCCTTTTGAATCTTGTTCAAAGTGTCCCCCCTATATGAAACCTGATTTCTCAAAGTATAAGATTAGATATGTCCATCTGATAATTCAAGGTTAATTACAGACACTAGATTACATATTTATCTCTGGTATTAGTCTTCAAAATTCTTGGTGAAGTGGCTGAAGCAACAGTGTTGCATGATTTACAACGCCGTGGCATAGACCCCTTCAGAACATCATCCAGTTTGTGAACTTCAGGCTTAGGTTTGAATATTTGGGCCTAGATTCAGATGTATCATTGAACACACACATTTGTTTTTAGATTGGCTCAACTGATATTGTGATGAGTTAGAGAAGCATAAGCAGCCTACAGTCATTAGATAAGTAAGTATATCAAGTTACATACAATTCTCTAGTCAATTGGTTGGCCTGTTTTAGGTATTTCTAATTATGCATCAAAGTATGCTCTAAGTCATACCTGCATTAGAACTCTTTGGGTAAGTTTTGATAGCTACTGGTTTCTCCACTTAATTCCAGAAAAGAGGAATCAGAATAAATAGAGAAGAGTGTTGGAATTCTACACTAAAAACCCCATCAAGTAACTATCACACCAAATAATACATGAGACCAATGTTCTGTTGCATCATATGATGCTAACTTTCATACCATAAATACACTAAATGCAAATCAGTAATAATAGATGCAGGTACCTTTCACTGAGTATTTATTTGGTGAATAGTAAGAACATTAAGAGTTATTACTGTAATTCCTCAGATACAATGAGGATTATGTATTCACACATGTCTCATTGCTCTGTGCAGCCATGAAATACGAATTCCACTCAGTTCACAATGTGACTTGGTAGCAGAATTGGAAACTGAAGCCAGGAAACACATTTTCTTTCATCAGTGAGTTCTAGAATAACCTGAACGAATAAGGATTTATTGTTTAATGCCCAGTTCCCATGTGGTTTCATTTTGGATTCTTATTTGATTCCATCTGAGTCCTCTTTAAAGGATGACCAGCTACTCATGACTTGTCATGTCTCCACATTTCCCACAGAGAATAAATGTACTTTTATTATGAGACTCGGAATATGCTACCCAAACCATTCTAAGTTGGAGGAATTTCAGAAAATTTATTCAGAACCAAGGATGTCTTTGACCTTCCCCCATTCTTATTTCCTAAAGCAGAGTGTAAAATCTAGGAAGGATTGCATGGCCTGGCAATGAAGAAGGTTTTAAAACCTTCATATAAAAGTGCCCTTTGTAAAACTGGATGCAGGAATATCCTTACCTCTGAAGAGTTTGTTTCCAAGTATAGAAGAATCTGAACAAATATGTCTTGCTGAGTTTCTCTCTTTTTATTACAGTCAGCTCAGATGATTTTTGCAGTATTATATTTTTCTACTACTATCCACTATATCACGATAAAAAACATTTAGGTCTAACTATCATTTGAGTTTTCATTTCCTTGTGAAAGCTTCCCTGTCCCATGAGGCATATAGTAAGTGAATTTGAATGCTTTTTTCTTCTTCTTTTGAAACTAGCTATTGTTATAGGACCCTCATCTATGAACTTATGATTTTTTCCCTATTGTAAAGTTTAGAAAGTAGTTCCTCTTGGTTAATGACACACACCCATCACTGGAACCAGCCCAGTGTGGTTGACCTGGTCATTTCCATGGACAGAGTGTATCTAGCAGCTCAAGAAACACAACACCAAAAGAGCTCCAATGCGTTTATGTGCTCCCTCTTTCGTTGTATCCTCTCATCATAATTTTGAATTTCTTTATGTTATTTTATTCTTTGTGCCCAAACTAATAGGATATCTCATTTTTCAATTCAGTAAAATAGTATAGGATGTATCTCTCATCTGAAATGCCAAGGGCCAGAAATATCTCAGATTTGGCTTTTTCAGATTTTAGAATATTTGTATGGATTTTATTTTTTAAGGATGTCAAATATAAACATTTTTAATCCAAAAATGTTCGGAACCTCTTTGCAACAAGTTCTACATCTTAGAAGATTTGTGACAGTAGGACTGTGGATTCTCATCTCCTATCAACTCAGGAATGTTTTACTCACCTCTTTAATATGAATAATGGTGCTTATTTTTTTATATTGTCGTGCGTGCTGAGTCATTTCTTGACATTGATGCACAATGCTGTATTGCAGAGTATATAAAAAACCTCATACCACAGATCTTTCAATAGGAATTATAATATTTGTAATATTATTATATTACAAACACTGTATGCACACACACATACATACATGCACATGCATGAACTCACATATATGTATATTATATAGGATAGGTGTAAGAGTTTCTGGTACAGACTTAGGAACAGAAGCTTTGTGCCATAGGGAATGTACATGCTGAAAATTTACTCAATATCTCCTTCTCACTACTTAGAAAAGAACTGGCTTGTTTTCCCTATTTTCTTTCAGAGCAAAGATTAGCTATAATCAGTGCCTCTAATTTCTCTCAGAATGATACAAATCTTTAATTACAATCACTCCTATCCATATTAATGTAAGTACTGCCTACATGTTTGATAATTTTCTCAGAATGTTTCTTCCCTATTACTAACTCCCAGTAGTAGATCAGGATATTGGTGATTAATAGATTCACATCCTCGGTCCGCTGTTTTCTAAATGTGGTTTCTTAATCAAGCTTGTAAGTCTGTTCTGGCCTGGTCTCTCCACCAGTAAGTGAACCTGTTATTTGTAATGCTCTCACAAATTTGTTATGAGAATCAAGCTATATTTAAGGAAGTTCTAACCCATAGAAATACATTAGCCATCACTTTTTTTGCATTTTTTGTTGGCATTTTAATCCCTAGTTTATTCATTATAATTAGTGTTTTGCACAATGCTTGATTAGATTTATTATGCTTGCTGATTTCTCTGCTTACCATTGTTTCTTGTATTCTACTTCCTCATTAACATAAATTTCTAACCTCCTTCCTGAATGTCTCCTAATCGTTTCTTTGATAAGTATTTGTGAGTGGTAATTTTTAAAAAATGAACATAGTTTTCTTTTGCTTTACTTCTCTGTTGTGATTTATCATTGCCTAGAATTTCAGATGAAGTATTCCTTTTCCATTTTTGCTTTCACTTTAATATACATTAAATTATATATATATATGTATATATATATATATATATATATATATATATATATATATATTACATATGTGTGTGTGTATCTCAAAGAACTGTTTTAAAATAAATTTCTTTAGGAGTAATTATCTGTAAATGCTTGATTTCTTTATCAATTTATATGCTTATATGCTTTTAAAAAACTTTTATTTAAATTAAAAACAATTTTATTTTACATACCAATCCCAGTTCCCTCTCCCTCCAGTACTTCCATTCCCCCTACCATCCCCCCATCTCAGTCCCCATCCAATCCTCAGGGAGGGTGAGGCCTCCCATGGAGGATCATCAAAGTCTGTCACACAATTTGGGGCAGGACATAGGCATTCCTCCATGTCTAGGCTGAGAGAGCATCCCTCCATAGGCAATGGGCTCCCAAAGCCCTTCATGTACTAGGGATAAATACTGGTTCCATTGCCAGAGGCCCCATAGATTGCCCAAGTCCCCCAACTGACACCCATGTTCAGGGGCCTGGTTAGGTCTTATGCTGGTTCCCCATCTATCAGACTGAGGTCTGTGCACTCCCACTTGCTCAAGTCTGCTGTTTCTGTGGGTTTTCCCAGCATGGTCTTGACTCCTTTGCTCATCACTCATCCTTCTCTACAGCTGGATTCCAGGAGTTGAGCTCAGTGCTTAGCTGTAAATCTCTGCTTCTGCTTCTATCAGCTATGGGATGAAGGCTTTATGATGGAATCAAAGGTAGCCTCTCCACTATTGCTTAGATTCTTATTTGGGGTAATCCTTGTGGACTCTTAGATATTTCCCTAGTGCCAGGTTTCTTGTTAAGCCTATAATGGTTCTCTCTATTAAGATCTTTCTTTCCTTGCTCTCCTTCTTTGTTCTTCCCCCAACTCAACCTTCCTACTCCCTAATGTTCTCCTCTCCTCCCCTTCTCCCCTCCTCTTTCTCCTCCCTCCCTCCCCCTCCTCCTGTGCTTCCAATTTATTCAGGAGATCTTGTCCCTCAACAAAAATTCAGCCACACTGAACCTCTTAGAAGAGAAAGTGTGATGTACCCTTGAATGCATTGGCACAGGAGACTACTTCCTGAACATAACAATAGTAACTTATATACATTCTTATTTTTGTTTAGATGAAAAGTTTTTACTCAGTCCTTGAGAGCTTATCAGTCTCCTTCCTCTATTGTACTTCATGATCAGTGTTCTAACAAATGTGCTTTGCTTATTTGACTATGACTATGAATACTCTTAAAGTATATTATTTGATTATATATATATATATATATTATATATATATATATATATAATCTCCTTAAATCTAAAACTTTATGCTTTTCAGTAATTGTAGACAATTTAAGGCAATAATTTTGTCACATGTTCCTATAATGTATAATCACCTAGAGTTGTATAATTTTAGCAACTAAGGAAACTGAATCCCAAAGGTAAATGCTATTCCTATTGTCAATACTAACAAAAATAGTATCTACCTTGAATCAGTAGATACATATCTTAGTAATTATGCCAATAATATAAAGGCTTCATCTTTCACTTACTAAATGCCAAGTCATATGGAAAAAGTATTTGGAACATAACAAGGTGTGTTGGTTTGAATGAGTATGGCCTCTATAGGCTCGTATGTTTGAATGCTTGATCATCAGGAGTGGTACTACTTTGTAGGGATTGAGAAGTGTGTCATTGTTGGAGCAGGTATGGCCTTGTAAGAAATCTGTCACTGGTGGTGGGCTTTGAGGTTTTAAGAGTCCATGCCAGGCCCTCTCTCTCTCTCTCTCTCTCTCTCTCTCTCTCTCTCTCTCTCTCTCTCTCTCTGTCTCCCTCTATCTCTCTCTCTCTCTGCTGTCTGTGGAACCAGATGTAGAATTCTCAGCTAATTCTCCAACATCATGTCTGACTGTATGACACCTTGCATCTTGTCATGAACACAATGGACTAAAGGTCTGACACTGTAAACAATTCCCAATTATATGTTTTCCTTTATAGTTGTCACTGTGGTCATGATGTCTCTTCACAGCAATAGAACATTGACTGAGCAAAGGGTCTTGTAAAAAAGATTTATGGCATGCTTCGAGGTATCATACTACTTCTTAGACCAGTTTGCCATACTAATAATGTGTTAAAGATGGTTTCAGATGTTGATTGTGGAGAGCTTTTTGAGGTTATCAGGAGGAAAGTGAGTATCTATAAGTTTATGTGTGGGTGAGGGTCCTCCTGGCTAATGTCTTGTTACTGCCCATTAAGGGTTCAAATGATCTTTATCCCTATTAGTGAGACATCAAAAATGTCTGTGTCCTAATTTTCATAACCTGTAACTATCAGTTATATACATATGATGAAATAAAGGGTCCCAAGGGCATGGGATCATGTGAGCAGACCATGAATCTTACAAGTGAGAAGCAGAGGAAAATTTTCTTAAAGAATAAGGCAAAGTAATGTGACCACAGACTATCAAACACAAACCCAGGACTTCCTGAACCCACAAAATTCTGACTTGTGATTTCTTGTGCCTCAGAACTGTGAGAGGACATTTCTGTTATTTTCAGTCACTAAATCAGAAGTGATTTTCTACAGTAGCTACCAGTGTATGATGCACCACACAGCAGTGGTGTTCCTTTAAATATTTGAAGGTGGCATTTTCTACTTGTCTTGGATTCTTTCAGTATTTCACCACTGATCTGGTGCTACTGCTTCCATCTGGCAGTGCCTTGCTTAGAGAATGGATGTGACACCTGATGGACAGAGTCTACAAACTGGGATCTTGAGAGTGCATCCTTCAGATATGGCAATGTTGGGCTGGCATAAACAGAGTGCATCTCTAACTCACACTCACACAAGGCAATCAGGAATTTCATTGAGTAACTAGAAGTGTATCCTGAACTGATAGAAAAGATAAAGAAGAAAGATGGGCGCTATAGATAAGAGGAATGGAACAGTGCCTAGTAGACACATCTTACTGTGTGACTTCCACAGACTTTGACACTTTCCATTGACTCACTGTTTGGGTGTTGTTTTCCTCTGGCACCACAGCTGCACCTGAATGTACTGCTGTTTTAATCTCTAACTGCTACTCTGCCATTACTGGGCCACTTCCTGAGAAGTGGTTCCATGTTCTGTCACATCTGCCTCTTGCTGCTGCCACCAATTTTTTTTTTAAATAAATCTCTATCATTCTATATACCAATGAAAGCTTGGGAATTGGAGGCTAGGGTGAAAACCTGCTAGCTCAGAGAGGTTGAGGAACAACTAGCTGACCTTCCCTCTTCACCAGAATCTCAGAAAGAGAATGTCTCTTCCACTTCTCCAAACCAAAACGTGCTACCTCACTCAATGTTCCTCCTTCCTACTTCCTGAGTGTCTCTCCATCTGTTTTCCAGGTGCCCCCTGACTCTCTATGATTACATTCTGTCAGTCAGTTGCTGGCTCCGCCTCTTGACCTAAGGTTTATTTTATTTAATTAACACAAACAATGTTATCATATATCCCATAACATTTGGGGATTCTCATATCATTGTCTTCTTTCAAGACTCTCCATAGTCTCATAGTTATACTAGGACAGAAGAAACACCCATTTCACATACAACTGGGGGGCTGACACATGGACTTTTGTTATTGTGTGATTTTGTCTTCTATAATATCATAAATAATCATATGTATTTTCTGATTGTATAATATATTCTTAAATGTTCTCTGCTTGCCAGAGTCATAATTGAAAATGATAATAATTACTATTCATCTTAGAAAAACAATTCATGTCCTTAAATAGGTTGTTTCCTATGCAGCTCACTTTTGCCAACAAGTATAATAGGTTACATTGAATAATAGTATCCTGAACCCTCCATGCAGATCCCAGATGTAGAGTGACACCTCCACTCCAATTTCTGATGTTGGAAGATCTCCTTGGCTCACTCCTATTGTTATTAGGGTGCTATCCCAGATTAGCTTCAAGAGAGTACAACATGGAGCCAACACATGGATCATCAGCCTGATTTATGTACCTATGTAAGCTAATTTCCATGGAGAAACTGAACTGGTTTTCCAGAAACAGGCCATGCTGCTTGCAGAAGCACATTCTGGACATATACAGGATGACATAAAACTTTACCATCATTCTTTAGGTGTGAAAGACAGCTAACATAAACAGTAGCATATCTATATGTCATAGCATATCTACATTGTCTGTCTATAATTGTTACTTCTGATCAGCACTAACAATTCTCTATGGTTTAGTTTCATTTTCTGTTGCTGTGAGAAAATGCCCTGGGTAAAGGCAAGTTAAGGAAGAAAGGGTTCATTTGACTCAAAATTTCATCATTGTGGGGTAATCAAGGTAGTAGGGACTTGAGGCTCTTAGCCAGATTGTACCCACAGTTAAGAACAGTAAGCAATGAATTAATGCATGCATGCAGTGGTCCCACCCACAATTAGGATGTGTCTTAATATGTAGCCTGCTCCACAGGAGGGTCTTGCTGATTCATACAGTGACTGTCAGATTTATAATCTCATAGCACTGGACTTGCTGAGTGCTGGTGGGATCCACTCTCAGCCCCCAAAGCCCCTTCCCTCACCATTAGCTTTGTTTCAGAAAATCTCCCAGTGGAGTACATCACTCCCTTCAGGTATGTCATTGTAGATGCTGTCTTCGCCATCATTTTACAACATCATTCAAGAGTGGTTTGACTTTTAAATTTCCCGATCCTCATCTTTCAACTCCTCAGTATCATCCAATCTCTATTCATATTTCCTCTATCTTGATATTCTTCTCTGAGCCTCTTCCCCTGCAACACCACTGAGTTTTCCTGATTTCGGTGGCTAGTTCATTGTTTTGTACTCACATCTGAATATCTGGAGCTAAGAACTGCAGATGAGAGAGAACATGGGGTGTCTGTCTTTCTGATAACTTCATTCAGTATGTTTTCTATTTACATCCATTCACTTGTAGATTTCACTTTCCTTTACACATTAATAGTATTCTATTGAGTATATGTATCTCATTTTTATTATTCACTCATCAGTTGAAGGACAGTTAGGTTGTTTCTACTCTTAGCTATTGTGAATAGAGGAGCAAGGAACATGACTGAACAAGTATCTTTGGAGTAGGTTGTCCAGTTATATCGCTGGGCTGCATCAGGGCATTTATCATTATTATTTAGCCGATAGCTTGAAAAACACACATTCATTGAATTTTTAATTTAAATGATCATTTTTTAGTTTCAAAGCATTGTACTTTGCCCCCAGTACTTGTTCATCATTTAAGAGCATCTAAACTGTCTTTTTTGGTCAAGGTTTTCTTAACTTTCATTCTTTATTGCCATACACCATGTATGGTATACACAATTTTTACACTGTGTATTCATTATTGTTCATTGTCCATTTCTTTCATGAAATTATGAACACTCCAACAATACTGCACATGTCTTGCTCAACTTTATCCATCTCATTTAACTCCAAGTATATTGCAGGTAGTCCACATATTTCTTCATAAAGAAATGATTTCTCTTTAAGTTTGCTTACAATATTAAGTGCAGAGTACAATTTTGTAGTTAATTGCATTCAATACTTTTTTTTTTTACTCTGACACATTTTATAGTGATAAATCTCCAGGGTGAAATGTTTGTAAATGAAACTGGAAATTGAACCATAACTTTGCATTTTCTAAGTTGTTAGATCTCTACTTTTGATAAATAGTCCATTATGCTCATCAGTATTTCATTTGATCCTCGACGAGATACAAAAACTATCTTTAAGCAAATATTTCATGCAAGATGGAGTTTATTTTATTTAGCCAAACATTGTAAAGGATTCCTTTATAACCTGAAAATTGCAATAGAAGTGATAATCACAAATTGTACCTTCAGAACTTCTTAGATTACATAGGTTATATGTATCAGCAAAATGAGCTCTGCTTACTCTTTGCTTATAGGAACTGATGAGTATTTCATTGCAATGATGGATATATTAGGGATACGGAGATCCTAGTCAGAATGTGGCAATCTCTAGATTTATCCGGTATACTTCTTACTTATAAATAGGTTTGGTGGGCTGGAGAGATGGCCATGTTGCTTTGAGTGTGTATTACTCTTGCAGAGGACCTGACTTTGGTTCCAAGAATCCACATTGGGCAGCTTACCAATGCCTGTAACTCCAGCTTCATCGGACCCAACACTTGACAACTGCACCCACCCCACATACACACAGACTCAGAGAGAGAGAGAGAGAGAGAGAGAGAGAGAGAGAGAGAGAGAGAGAGACAGAGAGAGAGACAGAGACAGAGACAGAGAGACAGAGACAGAGACACAGAGAGAGACAGAGACAGAGAGACAGAGACAGAGAATTAAAAATAATTACTTAATTGTAAAAAGCTAAAAATCAAATTATTTTGCTGTTGTCCCCTATTTTTTTGAGGCCATTTGATATCACCTGGATGATATCAAGTTAAGGGTGAGAAATGTACTTGTGTCCAGAATATCTTCTCTGTCTGTTTGAAAATTCTTTTCCAAGTTCAATACTAAACATGATATGAGTAGGAGGAACTTTCCTGTGCAGTTTTAGAGAATTGGAACAGGCAAATGCTGCTGAAAGATTGTGGGCAAGTGATGTGTATAAATCGTGGGACCTGCATGCATTTTACACAGTCATTTGAACAAAGAATCATTATCTCATAAAGGATAATTCAGTAAATTTACATGACTGAAATAAGTATAAGTAACAGATAACACTTAAACAGGCTTCAAAGTAGGAATGATAGCATTCATTCTTGGACATCAGGCTAAGTATTGACTTAGAAGAAAATTACTTTCTCAGGGTGGCTGTTTTCGTGTGAACTGTCCCTCCAAGAGTATGGAAAATGGGAGTTGTTTTTTTGTTCCAGTTTAATGATGTAACAGCAGAAATGAGCTACTGTGAAAAGGGCCTTTTCCACTGAGCAAAGAGAATTCGGGAGATGAACCCAATGCTGCTGTGGCTGCTTGCCAAACTTCCGTGAGACGAACATGGCCTCTTGTCAAAATGAAGGAGAGATGAGTTTCTGGTCTCACTGCTCATTTCCTTTGGAGCTGTCGCTGGTTTTCTAGGAGCTATAAACGACCCTGAAAGAATGCAGACTAGAAGCTAATGAATCTTGTGCCAAGCAATCATAGAAGAGCCTACTTCCCACTGTCATCCTGTTTATGGAGAGCTTTTAAAGAGCATATTAGCACAGGAAAGTCTATAGAATTCACAATGCTTGATCAAGCCTGGCAGGAAGAGGCTGTCTTCCTGAGTTGTTAGTGTAGGCTCCCATTTCTGTATCTGTCTTTCAGCACAGGGAGTTGGAAATTATAGGGGGACTGTATGCAGGGAAATAATGGTACCAGACCATTTTTAGTGTTATTTCCCTAAGCACAAGCTACTGACCAGAGCTCAAATGACTTAGTGCTCAGTGAAAAGATACAGTTATAGCTTTTTCTCTGAAGAGGGAGGTACCTGTTATTTACCTGACGGAATAAAATCTCAGCTTTAAGCACCTGGACTCAAAAGGGGCTTAAACCCCCAAATATCTGTAGTTAAAGTCTGTGTTCAGTGTGATATCACACTCCTGTGCACTTTTCTTTTATGGAGCCAATATCCCAGAGGGTCAAGCATTTTTGGTGACATTGTGTCACAAAAGTCTATATATATTATTATCAGTTTAGCCAACAAACCAGAAACATTTTATTTGGTGATTTTATGAGGACCAAGAGAATAGTTATTTAAACTTAAGTAGGTTCCTTTGTAAATGGTGTATTTGACTAGTATAGGAGAAGAGGCTGAAATTAAAATAATCCCATAAAATATTAGTTTGATCCATTATTCAATTTCATTTTATGTCATTTTTCTTTTAGATTAGTGATGCATAAAGAAAATTAGGCCTGAGGTACATGTAAGAAAATCAAAGAGGAAGAAAATAGCCCTGTCTTTGAGGAACTGGACTTTATTTAGAAAGAGTCAACAGAATGGCCTTTTTCTTCAATTGGGAAATATGGCAAGGATGGGCAGATGGCTTCTAGGGTGGGAAGGTGGGGCCTGCACTAACCAACTTACCAACAGCATTTGGCTTTCAATATTATAAAATTTGTAAGACAAACTTCAGGTGAGTTTAAATGACAACTGATATTTTGGATTATTAAGTTATTAACATTTTACTATTTTAAGTACTTATCAATACTTCTAGATCAAAGATCAATAATTTATTTCTTTTTTAGATTAATTTTGGTATTAGCAGTACAATGTCAAAAAACTTCAATAGAGTTGTACATGGATATTCTATCAGAGTGCAAGGGAGTTGAGAATATTCCATGTAAATGCTTTCATTTCAGGGAAATATATTCACTGGTCTATGTTTCTTCCTTTCCTAAGTTAACAGACTGAAAACTAATATCTATTAAGCTATTCATTTGAAAATTTATGCACCTATATTCCAGAGTGCTCTTTAAAAAGCAGAAAACAAGTTAAGACACAATTACACATGTATACATGGGAAAGCACTTACAAAATCGATTAGATAGCCAGTGTCAATTGACCCACAAGTTTGAACATAAAAAGTATTTCAAGTTATTTCCCTCTGGTTATTTTTGCAAAGAATGGCAGAGTCTTAGGATCAAATATAATAGCTAACATTTATTTTGATTTTGATTTTGATTCTGAAGACTGAATCCAGGTCCTAGCACATACTAGGAAAATACTGTGTGACAGATGATAACTGGTGTTCAGATCCCTTTCTGTCCAGATTCTCAGATTATGGATAAAAGAATTTATAGAATTATATAGCAGGGCAGACATCAGGAAGTTTTATTTAGCAAGTGAAAGTACTGTTGAGTGAGAGTGCAGGCGGCCCAATGAGGGAGGACCACACTAGGGTCAGCTGGGGCAACCTCTTTGTGGGATAGGCATGGGAACTAAGTGGGATGCTCGGTTGTTTTTATCTTTTGATTTAAATTAGGTCCTGAGGATATCCTGGGGTCTCGTCAACAGAAATTATGCCCAGATGACAGCTGCAGTCAAGAGTCATATATACTGGAACCAATTTTACTTTAAAAATTTTCTCATTGGTTAAATGTCATCAGTGGAATTCCATTTGTTGTGGATTTACAGGACCTCTGTCTATTTTGGTAGTTTTGTGGCTGGTTGTGGCTTTGGATATTCAGGAAGAAAATGTCTCTTTCTTACTGATTGGCTAGGGGGAACAGGATGTTAAAGTGGTTTGCCTCAATGTAGCCAAAAAAATGAAGGGCGGTAAAATATGTATATGTGGCTATTGTCCCTATTCCTAACTGCCTGTGCACTACCTCTTTCTTATTGGCCCTGAGCTATATAGCTGTGTTTATTTCTAAGAACAAGATAACAAGTTGTCTTGAATTAATAATAGTACACAATAAGACTGAATAACTTGGAGAAATTTCAGTAGCTTCAAAAATTAAGCTGCTTTTAAGCATGTAATGACTAAATGTATAGAAAATATTCCCAAACTTAAAATGTCAATTTAGATTCTACAGTAATATAATTTGATAATAAGGAACTACTTTTAAATACAATAGAGAAAGGAAGCAGTTGTTATTGTTCTGTTGCTGTATCCTTCCTTAGGTCATTAGCTTTTTTGGATGAAGTGCTGGGAACTGGGACATATTTTGTTTAATAAGTAGAATTTCAGGATTAAGAAAAATGGCCTCTTGATATTTAAAAACAATGACAATGGCAAAATGAGAAGTCTACATTGTAATTTAATCTATCATTTTTCTATAATAACCACCTATGTGCTATTTATTTTTCCCTAGAAAATTAATATTGACTATTCACACACTACCTTTATCAATCAGGGTTATTTGGTCTGCAAAATTTATTGCTGAAAATGCTTTGAAGTCAGTTTCTACTGATACATGAAGCATCTGCCTTGAAATGTAAAAACCTATCATTTTGGTTGATTAAAATTTAATGTACATTCAAGTGATTCATTGCAAATAATGTGAAATTTTACCTTTTTATAGTTAACATTATAATGCCTTAAGAAATGTTTGGATTTCTCTGTCTCAGTCCTCCTGTTCTCCTCCCTCCTCTGCTTATCCCCCTTTCCCCTTTTCAACTCCTTCCTCTCTCCCCCCATGATCCAAATTTTCTCAGGGTTTCTTGTCCCCCTCCCATTCTTTGGGTGACCATGTGTTCTTCCCTTGGGGTCCTCATTGTTTCCTAGTTTCTCTGGTGGTGTGGGTTGTAGGCTAGTAGTCCTTTGCTCTATGTCTAATATCCATATATGTGTGAATACATACCTTGGTTGTCTTTCTGTGATTGGGTAACCTCACTCAGGATGTTTTCTTCCAGTTCCATCCATTTGTCTGTGAATTTCAAGATTTCATTTTTTTCCACTGAGTAGCACTCCATTGTGTAAATATACCACATTTTCTCCATTGGAAAAGAAAGGGGATGGCTTGATAGAGGGTGTCAGTATACATTTGGAGAGATGTCTGGCACAGGGGAAAACTTAGGGGATCCACAGTGATGGCCCCAACTAAGAATCTAAGTAGTGGTGGAGAAGCTGCATTTGATGCCCTTTTCTTATAATAAGACTGATGACTACCTTGGTTGCCATTCCTAGAGCCTTCATCCAGCAGCTGATCGAAGCAGAAACAGGCACCCACAGCTAAACACTGAGCCATACTCCTGGAATCCAGTTGTGGAGAGGGAAGTGGGATGAGCAAAGGAGCCAAGACTGTGCTGGAGAAACCCACAGAAACAGTTGACCTGACCTAGTGAGAGCATGGAGACCCTAGTCATACAGCTGGGGAATCAGCATTGGACCCAACCAAGCCCTCTGAATGTGGGTGCAAGATAGGAGGTCTGGGCAGTCTATGGGACCTCTAATAGTGGAGCCAGTGTTTATCCCTAGTGCACAAATGGACATTGGGAGCCCATTCCCTATGGAGGGATACTATTGCAGCCCAGATACAAGAAAGAGGGCCTAGGCCCTCCCCCAAATGATGTGATGGACCTTGATGGTTCCCCACGGAGGGCCTCATTATCCTTGGGGAATGTGTGTAGGGTAGATAGGGGGTAGTTGGGGAGCATGGGAAGATGGGAGGGTGAGGGAATTGGGGGATTGCTATATAAATAAGAGTGCTTCTAAAATACAAAAAAGAAATGTTTGGATTATGAAACGAAAAGATTTCCCACTATATTTGGTTTAAAATTGTACATTTAAGTCATGAACTCAAATGAATGGACAGTAAAGACTGTCACCATTACTTGGATAGAATCTGTGGATGTGGAGAAAGGGAAATTATATATATATATATATATATATATATATATATATATATATATATATGTGTGTGTGTGTGTGTGTGTGTGTGTGTGTGTGTGTGTGTGTGTGTGTATTAATCCCAGCAGTTCTGAGATCCCAGTCCCTTCACATCCCCTCTATTAGTGTGGGAAGCTATTTGCAAGCTCCTCCAGTCTGTTCCATGGAGCTCTTGTTACTCTTCCAACTTCACATCACATTGTCTCAATTTATGTTAGCCCGAGAAAAGAAATTTATTTGGCTCTCAATTCTGGTGACTCGAAAGTCTAAATGGCCCATTGCTGTCACCTTGGCGAGAGTTGCCTGGCTGTGCAATGGTGTAGTTGAGAACTGTTAAATGAACCAGCTATAAGCAGCAGCTCCAAACACCTGGGTGCCCTTGCTTTACAGAACCTATCATGAGAACTAATCCAGAAATGCCTGCTCCCATAAAACAAAGTCAATCCTCACAAAGCTGCAAACCTCATGACCTAAGATGACCTTCTGCTTCATCTCATTTTGAAGGTTCTGCCACCACACTGGAGGTGCATTTCTAGCAAATGAAACTTTGAGGGGCACATCACCCCAAACTATAGTATAACACACCCAGCAACATATGTTGTTCTAAATTCTTTTCCTTCATTGGTGCCTTGGGTACATTTCATCTTTGACCTTCTATAAACATCGTAGACTAGCTTGTCAAATTTTCAACCAATTCCTATGATGACTCTGACTAGGAGTACAGTGACTATCAATAGGGAGCACACGAGGGTTAAAAGTAAGTGCTGTTGTTTTCACTAGTTTGTCACATGGATGGTCCTTTAATAATTGCACATTTTTTCCTCTATGTGTGTTTTTAAATGAAAGAACTCTCCCAAGGAACCTTACCACAGTTACTGTTGCATAAATATACTATTTTGCAAGATTTCCCATGTTTATTGATGAGACATAAAAATTACAATATTTTTTCATATTAACCTTGACAAAATCAATCTAGGTATAATTTCATCAGTTTCTTTGAATTTTAGGTAGGTCATTTGAGTGTTTTCAATTAGGATATCGGTAAATAATTTTTTAATGTTCCTTTTATTTTCTTTATCTTTTGTTCTTTTATCTGGCTTTACACTGTGAGTTAGATATTTCATTGGATGTTTAGTTGAAGAAATTGAATTATTTTTATATTTATCCCTCTTTCAAAGAAGTACTTCCAACACCTCATCAATAATATTTGCTACAAACTATTAGGACAGATGTACTTCAGCAGGTCTAAGTGAGTTATCTTCTTGAATTTGAGTAAGAGACTTATCTTGAACCAAGGTTTGTCTTATCTCTCTTTTCTCTGCACCAGCTGAAATAGTAAGCCTTTTCCTTCCAACTGCTATGCTTTTCTTATGATCAATATTCTTGGTTCTCAAGGATAAATAAATATAAACGTTATCTTATATGTCTTAATAGCTGACAATGTGGGATCTTTTACGGAATACACCAATAGTTGGTGGTGTTAGCTCTTTCAAGGCCTAGAAAAATTCAGAGGCTGGACTTTACAAGTTTTTGAAATATATTCAAAATATCCCTTCATGTTGTTCTCAGTTTCTGTGATATCTGACATCACCTCTTGTCATCCTGTCTCTTACTTGGTCAGTTTTGCTATGACTTGCTGAGCACATTTACTCTTCAAAGTGTCAATTTTGTCTTGTGATCCAGGGTATTGGTCTTCCAGTTAGCCTTTCATTAATTTCTGCTCTTTGTTATTTTCTTCTACTAATCTTGTAATGTACTGATTTTTTGAAGACCTTGCAGTACATCATTAGATTATTTATTTAAGATTCACTGGAAATAAACATTTATACCTATAAACTGCCATCTCAGAACACTTTCAGATTTTAATATAAAAATTTATTAATCATTTGAGAATTTCAAATAGTATATTTTTGATCACAGTAACCCTCATTCCTCCTCTTAGCTATTCCCATATTCACACTCATCCTCCACATCTCCTCCCTAGTGTGATCTCTCTCCTTTAAATAACCCAGATTGTGTTGACTCCTATATACTCCTGGGAGTGGGTCCATCCACTGGAATATCATCTACCTTCCTGAGGTCTTAGTCTTAAAGAAAGTTCTCTCTCTCTCTCTCTCTCTCTCTCTCTCTCTCTCTCTCTCTCTCTCTCTCTCTCCCTCCATGAAGCAACCAGCTATCCATATCTCCTCAGTTAGGACTTGGGCTGGTGAGTTCCTCCCTCACCCATGATAACTGGCTTGATCTTGTACAGATGTTGTGCAGGTAACCACACCTGCTGTGAATTCATGAGTGCATCACTCCTGTTAATTCCAGAAGACATTGTTTTGTTCTAGTCCAACTGACAAGTTCTGTCAATCTTTCCAACCCATCTTTGGAGATGGTCATTGAACTTTGGAGGGCTTCGTGGTGGTGGCATGATACAGGTGTCCCATTGTGGCTGAGCACTCCATGGACATTTATTCTTTGTACTCTGGTTTGTTGTGAGTTAAACCAATCAGTATCCATTGCACAAAGACATTTTCTGATTAGATGTAAGACCTACATTAGTCTATGGGTTTAGAGGTATGAATTTAGAGGCTGATTAGATACTGAGTCCATTTAGCAGAACAATAGTTATAGAAAGAACCATTTTCATTATATGCCTTGTATTATGATAAGTTGCATCTCATTTGCTTTTGAATCTAGGGAATTTTCTTTGCAACTCACTGATGATTCAAGAGGATTTTGTTCAACATCCCCATTTTTGTATAATTTCTTCAGTGTTTCTTGCTTTTGATTTCTTGTTTTAATCTATTGTGAACTAATATCATATGAGTTATTGCCATTTTTTGTCTCTGCCTCAGTTTTGTGGATACAGGAATGTGCTTCCATATTTATGACTCTCTCTCTCTCTCTCTCTCTCTCTCTCTCTCTCTCTCTCTGTGTGTGTGTGTGTGTGTGTGTGTATGTGTGTGTGTTATGTATGTGGGTTAGTGTGGATGTTGTGTGTTTATTTTCCTTTGTATTAATGTGTGAGAATGTGGATGATCACACACCTTAGTGTGCATGTGGAAAATCCTGGGATGTTTTCCCTTTGCTCCTTGCTCACCCATGGAACAGCAGGATAGCTGACCTATAAAGCTTGAGGGAAGGGAATTCTTCTGTCTCTACCTCATCTCATCATACTTACACTAGGATTGCATATGCATGGCATTCCATCTAACTATGTGTGTTTGAAGATGAGAATGCCAGGATTCATGCTAGCAGCAAGTGTTTTTACCACAAAGCCATCTACCTAGCCCATTGTTGACTTTTGTGTCAGAAAAATTGCAGTGATCTAAAATTTAGGCCTTCATGATGGCAAACTCTTTTTTTTTTTTTACTAATTCAAATCCTGACTCCAACTGGTTTATTTTATTTTGTGTTGTACAACATCTGCTTTTTAATACTTGTTGTATTTATATTATGGGTATAAAAGCACCTCTGAAGTGATTGCTGATAAACATTACTCTTGCTTAATGCACTGATTAGTTTTTGTTAAGTTGACAGAAACTAGATTTAGTTTTAAAAAATGAAATCTGACTAATTTCCTCCATCAGATTGGCTTATGGAAATGTCTGTGGGAATGTTTTGATTAATACTTACTGTTGGAGGGTCCAACCTACTACAAGTGGTGCCATTGCTAGGTAGTTGGGCTTCATTTGTATAAGAAATCAGGACAAGGAAAGCATGAAAAGAAAGTAAGTACTATTCCTCAGTGGTCTCTGTCTTAGTTCCTGCCTCTAAGTTCCTGCTGGCATTCTTGTCTTGGTTTCTCTCGATGATGGACTGTAAACTATTAGCAAAATAAACCCCTTTTCTTCTCAACTTGTTTTTGGTCATGTATATCTACAGCAATAGAAACAAAACTAGAACACTGGGCAGCCAAACATTTGTCATAATTTAAGCACATCTGAACCATATCACAGTGAGTGTCTTCAATCTGAAGCCAGGTGCTGCCAGATTCTGTAGGTAGCTTCATTTGAATTTTGCCTGCATTAAGCTCTCTCTGTCACATTTTCAGCCACTTTCCAGGTACCAAGAAGGCAATTGTAGCCTAGATCCAAGCTATAAAGCAAGGTAAGTTTTCCTTTGATTATCTAATACCTCTACCTGGTTTGGGGCTGAAGCAAGCAGGTCTATAAATTTAGATGTATACAATACATGGTATTTTTTCTACTCAGAAAAACATTTTCTTCATTTTCACAAAATAAATTTTAGTCACATTCTGGACTGTATTTATTTTCTATCATATATATATATATATATATATATATATAGAGAGAGAGAGAGAGAGAGAGAGAGAGAGAGAGAGAGAGAGAGAGTTTCACTTCATAGTCCAGGATAGCCACAAACTCATAATAGTCCTCCATTCTCAGCATCCTTCACATTATAATTATAGGTGTGAGCCACCACTTCCACCTTAGTACTTCCTGTTTTCAGTAGCAAGTTCAAACAGCATGTACTTTTAAAATTCGAAAATGTTGTTCTTCAAGAAATCATCCCTATCGGTACCTCATTACACAGCTCTGGTTAACCTGCCAGGATTATCTAAATGGTGCAATATAATCTGGTAAATGCAGCATAGATTCGAGTGTTATCACAAGAAGTTTTGTTTCTAAATAATAATAGGATTGAGAAAACTAAATTCCATTTTCTTTTCTGAAAATTTTTAATAGGAATAGGGAATTAGGTGGCCATGTTATATAATCCTTATTCAATTTTACTCATGCACAAGACACAAAGCACTGAGTTCTTGATCCATCTTGGAATCATGATTGATCTTTATTAGTTAAGCTTTTCAGTTTCTATCTCAATGACACACTACCTACAGAATTCTCAGTGAAGAACTTCCAGCAATTGATGGGAACGACATTTCTGAAGTTCTGTATGTGATTTCAGTCATAAAAAATGTCTGTTACCTTCTTATTTATTGCTGATAGGTATCTAGTAAAAAATGTATCCTTAGATCCAGGAAAGTGTTAATATCGCATAATATTTAATTTTAGATTTTCCACCTTTCTTAAAAGCCTTGGGATATAAGATACGTTTTGTTCCAGAATAAATTCTGTTTGTGTGGAAATAACTGTCAAGTAGAAGAAAAGGGTATGGACAAGAAGTGTCTTGGCAAAGTAAGTTTAACATGAAAGCCTCCAAAGAATATTTGCAAATTGTATTCTACAGGCAATGTAGGTGTTACCAGACAGAGGAAATAAGTTTTTATGAGAATATCATTTCCCAATAAAATAAAACTTTGGATTTAATCAATCTAAGACTCTTTTTCCTGACAAGCATTCTCACAAGGAATAAGTGGTACACATTAAAAATCAGTTTGGAAATTTTTCTTCAGTTCATTTCAACAAGAATAACTAAAACCCCTGAATTTTAAATATAATGTGAAAATTAAGAAGACACTGAAATTTGAAAGATAAAAACAGTTTGGTGACATGACAGAATTTTCATTTTGCCTCAGATATGCCAGAACCTGAGCTGAAATGCTAGCAGCTTGGAATACCATGGGGAGATATATCAAAGGAGGGTGTAGATAAGTTATTGCTTCTTCATTGTTTCTTCTTAATTACATTTCTTTCCTCAATAAATTCTGTACTTCAAACATTGTCACCTAGAACAGTATTCTCCTCTTGCTGTTGGTATGTGTCACCACAGGATCTGTGGTTTCAAACAGCAGAGATTGACTTTCTATCTGTCCAGGAGGTTAGGAGCCTGAAATCAATTGTCAGCCTTGAGACCCTTCTCTCCAGACCAGTGGTTCTCAACACCGGGGTTGTGTATCAGATATCCTGAATATCAGATATTTACAATTGATCCTTAACAATAGCAAAATTACAGTTAGGAAATACCAGTTAAATGATTTTAATGGTTAGGGGTCACTGCAACATGAGGAACTGTATTAAAGGGTCACAGCATTAGGAAGGTTGAGAACCACTACTCTAGAGGAAAATCCTTTCCCAGCCTCTACAGGCTTTCTGTATGACTTACATTCAAATACTCAAGCCTATGGGGAACATGTCTCATTCAAACCACCATATTGAGGTAATAATCCAGCAAACATCACATCACAGCAGCTTTAACTTTATCACACCTGCAACGGCCCTTTGCCATACATTGCATTGTATCCTTCCACTTTGGGCATTGGTGTATGGATATCATTTGGCTACCATTATTTTTCTTTATCAAACATAGCGTTTTCTTTCTTTGGGTTCTGTAATGCTATCTTGTTTTGTTTCTATTTCTTGACTGTGTGACCATTTCATCTTGAACCCCTTGTCTAATTTTATCACCCTTTAATTACTGGGATTTCTCAGGTTTTCTTTTTAGCAGCTGGAATCATCCTCAAGGGGAAAAGCTAGAAATCTCCATTACAAGTTTTATTATGTGATTGAATTTTTACACAAATTACCCAAAGACATCTCAAATATTACTTTGTCCCAAACTCTGTACCATTTATTTAATGCCATATTCCTGTGTCCTCTGCTGAAGTGAAGGAATAGACATATGTGATTCTCTCTTCTTCCCAAATCAATTAATATACGAATTAAATTAACTTCAGTTTCCCTGTAATTCCCCTCCCACATACACGGACAATCCTCAATAAATGCCACTTTTTTCTGTTCCATAGACTTTGACAGGATACTACAAAACAGCCTGTACTTTAGGACTGCTCCCTACCCTACTAAGCCATTCTTCACATGGTAGCTAGGCTAAAAGCCCCCAAGCATCTCCATCCCTCCTTTGTAAACAGCAAACTGAGTCCCACCACACATATCCAAATCTCCCCAGTCACTTTATAGATGTCTGGATAAAATGAAAGCACATTCAAAACACGGTATAAAGTTCCTGCACACTGAGATACAGAGGCTCCTGGCTTCCAATTGAGCCTGCCTCGCAATTGTTTTCCACATCCTGAGGTATCCTTCCTCCTTGAACTCTCCTTTATGCAGTTTGTGTGATTCTCTGTCTGGAGGATTTTTTCTCTTAACTTCTTAGCTAACATCTGTTCTCTTTGCATATTCCCATCCTCTCCCTGAATTCAGGTTAAATGTACCTATGATACCGTAAAACGCTGAAGCAGGAGTGCTCCATCTCTAGAGTCTGGTTGAAGCATCTCCCTATCTGAGAAGTGTGGATTCCAGCACAATTGGCAGTATTTTCTGTAAAAAGTTGGCAACATAAGGATGACGATTGTTTCATAGGTAAATGATTTTATATGAAAATAACCATGAATCAGGCTTAAGGCCTGAAGGTGTATGACCTTGTTAGTGCACAATTCTGTCCCCCAGATACTTTCTGGGATTCTCATACGCAGGACTATTAATTCTGTTTGCAATGGAGATATCCTAACTTCCTGTATCCCTGTGATCTGGAGTTTGAATTGATAAATTATAATCTTGTTGGGTGATGGTCAAGTATAATGCTGTAATCCCGTTTAAGTTCCCCAGCAACCAACTGAAGATAACAACCTCCTACTTGTGACTATTGTAATGATGATGAAATGAGAAACTCCTTTGAGAAAGCCACATCCATTCTCTGGGAATGTGTCTTTTTTCTCTTTCTCTCTGAGCATCTTCTTGCATTTAACCCTTTGCCTATAATGTTCATTAAAATCTCTTTTAATAAACTTGACATCAAAGCCAAGAATTGTCTGGTTGTCTGTGTGGAGGTCTCTGACAAAAAATGTTCAGTAGGCTTCATACAACATCACAGAGCTGTGTGTCCAACCCTGCCACTGCTGACATAACCAGCAATGTGTAGAATGAGAATAACCCCCATAGCCTCAAGTATTTGAATGTCCAGTCCCTAAGCTTGTGGACTATTTAGAGAAAAATTAAGAGGTGTGGCCTTGTTGAAAGAGATGGATTATTGGAGCAGTGGGCTTTAAACTTTCAGAAGTACATGCAAGGCTCCTCTCTCTCTCTCTCTCTCTCTCTCTCTCTCTCTCTCTCTCTCTCTCTCTCTCTCTCATATGTTTTCCTGCTGCCTTCAGCACAGATTATAAAACTCTCAACTACTGCTCCAGTGCCATGCCTGTCTGCTTCTCACCCCAATAATTGTAGATACTCTAAAAATGTGAGCAAGCTCACATTAAATTCTTCTACATGTTGTCTTCTTCTCAGTGTCTGTTCATGGCAATAGAACATCAACTAAGATGGCTATTTAGTCTCAATCACACTCATGCCCTAATTGCAGATCACCAGCCCTAGACTACAAGTCCTTTGAGGGAAGACACAATGTTTATATCACAGATTCTTACTAATTATTTAAAGATGATAGAAAAATAATATTTTATTGAAAAGAAATTGAGTGCAAAGGGCTTTAAATTGTATTTTTCTTTGAAAAATTGAAATATCCTTTAGATAATATCTCATGTTTTCTTAATAAGACATAAAGGAAGAAAGAAAGAAAGAGAAACAGCAGTCTCTATATAATGTCTGTCACTGATACACTTAAATGAAAAATTGTCTTCAAAGAAATGAGGTATGAAATGATGTGATTTATTGGTAATACATATTATTCTTTAAACAGGCACTGATATGTTTAACAGATTAATTTCTTGATATTTTTATAGTAACACTTAAAACTATTTAAGAACAGAACAAAATCCCATAATGTTTTGGGAACTGACAAGCATTTGACAGGTTGACTATGTCAATGTGACTTCATGTAAGCTAAGTGTTAAACACTCTGAACTTAGTTTTGATTAATTTCAGTATGAGTAGGGCTATAACAGATTCTTTAATGACAACTTTTATAAAAGGCTGACATTTTGTGTCTTGATTTTAATTCCTTTTTCGTTTTTCTGTTGATGTGATAAAATATCCTAACCAAAAAAAAAAAAAACTCAAAAAATAGATGGCTTATTTTAGATCATAGATCTGGGATATGGGCATTGTGGCAGAAAAGTCAAAGCAGCAAGAGTCTGAACTAGCTGGTCAAATTGCACCCACAATCAGGAGGCTGAAAACAATGAATACCTGTACAAATTCCTCTCTCTTCTTTATCCAGTCTAAGATTTTTTGCCCAAGAATTGGTCTGGTCCACAATTAAAATGGGTCTTCCCAAGTGAAATAACCCAATGAGCACAATTTCTCACAGACATTCACAAGGGTTAACCTGAACCCAGAGACCTTCCAGGTCTGCCTGGAGGCCTAGTTGATTCTAGATTCTGTCCTATTGACAATCAATACTAACTGTTGCAGTATCCTTGATCCACAAGACTTTAATGTATTATAAAATTTCTGAGCAAAATATGTTTTAAATAATCTGAAAATACTGTGCATGTTGAAACTGTTAAGTCATGAGCATCTGTGTTTAACTTTTCCATTTTCCTTGATTTAGAATTTAGAATGAAAGATATTAAGTTCCTAATTCAAAACAAGAAATTATAGAAAAATATGCTGCAATATAGAAACTGTTCAAAAACAGTAATTATTCTCACAACTGTATACTACACACACATACCTTTAAGATACTTTATTTACTTTTTTCTGTAATCGCATATTTTTTCCACACACTGTCAGAGTTGGATTGTTTCCATGAGACAAGAAAGAAATACAGAGCTCTTGTCAATTCAAAAATGTTGCTTCAAGGAAAGGAATTATAGACCGCTCAGATCTTCTTTCCTTACCAAGGACTTTTAAAAAAATAAATATAAGAAGACAAAGCACTGTGTGAGCCACTTGCTTTTGATTGAATATTTAAAACAACATCCTTCATAGATGTCAAATGATGCTCTTAAGAAAGCTACTATTTTTATGATAATCATTCAACCTTATAAATATGCAAGCCAGCATAAGAATCTGTAAAAGTAGGGTAAGAAGAAAATGAATAGAAAAATCAAGAGAGAAAAAGTTCCAGGAAACTGAAAGACTGAGAGAAGTTAAATTAACTTGATAACATAGAGGAAAGACATTATAGTTTTAATCAAAGTCTATGTTATCAATCTTTCAGAAGTTAGCTTCCAGTTCTAAAAATAGTTTACTCGACTATAAATTTTTTTTTGTCTAGATATTCAGTAGTGGTGACAGTTTCCTATTACAGTGAGTACTGCATTTCTGACATATTTTGAGTCAAAATATCAAGGGGAGAAGAAATGAGGACAGTGATTTCTCCCTGAGAGAGTTTTCTACATTTCAATGGTAATAGTCAAGGAAGTAAGTTCTTCCAGTTTTGCTGATAGCTGTAATGAGAAAGCAATGGAATTAATGATAGCTCAGTTGAGTGTTTGTCACCTCATCACCATCCAGGGTTCAACTTTTAACATCTGGAGTATTTACATCTATGATTATTTTGCAGGTAGACATATGTTGAAGTATAAAATAATTAGGAATGTATCAAAAATAGATGTGAAATAGGAAACAAGTGATAAAAATGTAATAAATGCTAAAAGATTCAATAATGGTGCATTGAACAGGTTTGGTGATATTTTGCTTAAATATCAAAGTTTTCTCATAGTTTGAAATGCTCAGGACAAATATCTTTAAAATGTCACCGATGACAGCCTTGTAAAACGTTATGAACCCATCGTCCTTGAGAAATGTTAAACATTGATGGCTCTCAAGAAAGTGAATGCAATTCTCTTGAATTTATTAGGAACTTTTGATTTTTATTTTACCTGAATGTGTCACCACAGAGAGGCCATGCATTCTTCAAGTGAAAGCAAGTAACAGTAATATGCCAGATTGACTCTGAAGAGAGAATGAACCGGCAAATCAAGACGTGTACATATAAGAAATACAGATACTGAGGAGTCAGACACTGGTGACCAGATGACCAGAAATACTGGGAAGGAGACGATTGGAGCACCAAGTCGAGAGCAGACAGGTGTGAAAGTTGACTATGTCATTGTGTTAGAAAACATGAGGGATTATGTGGTCACATGTTTGACAGATATGAAACCAACACTTTTTTGCTTGCTATTATTATACACACTCATTTTGCATGATTTGATATATATTTATTTCTGTTGAAAATGAATTTTAAACAATACGTTGTCATCATGGCTGCCTATCACTCCTCCCAAGTCCTCCCCACCTCCCTAGCATCATGCCTTTTTCTCTCTCTCTTTAAAAAACAAAGAGGCAAAGAAAACAAACAAACCAAAATTAAAAATTAAAAATAAGCAAGAAGCATCAGAAATCAAAATATAAAATAATTAAAATATAATAAAATAAATTATAGAAAAATTAAAAATGAAAACCCAGAAAGAACTCTCTTGCATGTGCCCATGCACACACACACATACACACACACACACACACACACACACACACACACACACACACACACACCACAAAATCAGAAACCATAATATATAAGGGAGGGCCAGTTTAAAAAAAGATGCCTAAATAAAGCAATATGAAATAAAATGTCTACAGAAATACCATGGAGTCCGTTATGTGTTGGCCATATATAGGTGGGTATGGGAACCTTTTTTTTTGAATGAGGTTATCAGTTAGAGATAGATTCTTAGTTAAGGTTGGGAACTCATGTCCACTTCCCCCTTCTACTGCTGTGACCCTGTCTGGCTTGCACACGAGCAGGCCCTGTATGCCTCCATAGTTACTTTAAATTCATATGTGAGTCAATTGTGATGTGTCTGAAAGACATTATTTTTTTGGTGTTATCCATTCTCTTTGGCTTAAAATCTTTCTGCTCTCTCTTTTCCAGAGTTTTCTGAGCCCTGACAAAAGGGGTTTAATAAACGCATCCCATTTAGGAAGGAGTATTAGACAGTATTTTACTCTCTGCACATTGTCCACTTGTGGGTCTCTGTATTAGTCTCATACTGCAAAAGGAAGTTTCTCTGATGATGGCTGAATGAGGCGTTGATCAATGGGCATTGCAGAATGTAGTTAAAGTAACTTTTTTTTCTTTGTTCCTTTGGCAGAACAACAGTATTTGTTTTTCTAATCTCATAGCCTATCTAGTCTCAGGTAATAGGCCACCCCAGTGTCAGAAATGGGTTCCATCTTAGGGAGTGGACCTTAAATCCAATCAGAGTGGACACCCCCAAAGTATTTGTACTACTGTTGCAACAGTATATCATATATGTAGGTTACCATTGTAGAATAAAGGGTTTGTAACTGGGTTGGTGTTTACCTTTCTCCTGTGTAGCATTCAGAGTACCTTCTAGTACCGTTAACATTAGTCAGCAGATGTGAAGGTCTAGGTAGACATCAGCTCAATTTATTCATGTTAAATGAGATATACTAGTGTTGTCTTTAGCAATAGAGCCTTACTATCTGTTTGTGGAGAGCAACCAATAGCTTTGGCAATATCCTGAGATGTTTGGGGATTTCCATGGGATGCCCTGGTGGTGGATGTTTCCCATGGTGGTAAAAGATGTCTTTCTCTGTTTCCCCTATTATTCAGTGACTCCATTTAGATTTCTTACATATGCACATATATTCAAGAAGCTTCTACAATAGTGGTTTTCCATATGACCCCTCAAATGGCTCTTAGTTGTCCCTTGTCATATTCCTTCCCTTACGCCCCTTTTCTCTGCCTCTGCATTGAATTCTCCCACCCCAGTCTCCACCTGTCTCTCCATAGCTATATATTCTGTTTTCTCTTCCTTGAGAGAATCTTTCCTTCCTCTTAGTCCCTTACTCTATATATAGAGTTGTTTCCAGTTTCTGGCTGTCATGGATAGATCAGCAATGAACATAGATGGTCAAGTATCTCTGTGGTAATAGGAAGCATGCTTTCAGTATTCACAGTGGTATAGCTGAATCTTGAGGTAGATCTAATCCCAGCTTCCTGAGGACCTGCTACACTGATATTTATAGTGGCTGTACCATTTTGAATTCTTCCCATCATCAATGGATGAGTGTTTCCCTAAATCCATATCCTCAACAACATGAGTTATCATTTCTTTTATTGATCTTAGGCATTCTGACTGGTTTAAAAATGAAATCTCAAAGTAGCTTTAATTTGCATTCCCCTAATTACTAAGGATATTGACTATTTCTTTAAATGGTTCTCAGCCATTTGTCTTTAGTCTTTTGAGAACTGTTTAGTTTTTTACCCCACTTTTTAATTGGGTTATTTGTTTTCTTTGTGTCTAGTTTTCTATTTAGTTCTCTATATTTTAGATATTAATTCTCTATCAGTTTTATAATTTGTAAAGATCTTTTCTCATTCTGTAGGCTGCCTCTTTTTATGAATTATGGTGTGTATACTTTGCAGTGCAGAAGCTTTTCAGTTTCAAGAGTTCCCGTTTATTAATTGTTGATCTTAGTGGGTGTGCTATTTGTATTCCGTTCAGTCTTTTTCTGTGGCAATGAGTTCAAGGCTACTCCCCACTTTTTCACTAAGATTTAGTGTATCTGTCCTTAAGTTCAAGTTCTTGATCCATCTAGAGTTGAGTTTTGTGCAAGGTGATAACTATGGATCTATTTGGATCCTTCTGCATGCAGCACCATTTGTTGAACAGTGTGTCTTTTTTCCCAGTATATATTTCTAGTTCATTTGTCAAAAATACATCTTCCAAAGGTATGTGGACATATGTCTGGGTCTTCAGTTCAATTCCACTAAACAACTTGTCTGTTTTTAAGCAATTCCATACTGTTTTTGTTACTATTTCTCTGTAGTACAAGTTGAGATAGGGGATGGTGATAACTTCAGCAGTTCTATTGTTATTTAGGGTTGTTTTCGCTATCCTGGTTATATTTTCATATATACTTATATTTCATATGTACTTCATATATACTTATATAGTTATTTATACTTATTTATACTCATATATTTCATATATACTTATTTCATATATATTTCATATATACTTATATTTTCATATAAACCTGAAAATTAAATTGTCTTTATCTTTTCAAATTTCTGTGAAGAATTATGTAGTATTTTGATGGAGATTGCATTGAATCTCTAGATTGCAGTGAATCTCTAGATTGCTTTTGGTAAGATGGGCCTTATCACTGTATTAATCCTTATATATCAGCACACATTTAAATTCAAATACAGAAATAGAGAATGAGATGAAGCTTTTGGATTCTTATCACTACATTTGGTCTTGGAATGATGATTTCATCATCTTTGAATTATTTCAGTGTGTTTGGTTTAGATATTGAAATACACTGAGTGATTTAACATCACTTTCTTTTTGTCAGTTTCATGCACTGTCTTGAGATGGTTTCAAACCACACAAATCAAAGACCTTGAAAAATATTTATCTCAAACTTCCCGTTTGGTCTTACTTCTATATCTTTGAATGCATCTACTTATTTCAGAAAGTAAATGGAGTTCCAATTTAGCATTTCTATGTTTCCAGTATAATCATCAAAGGCATTAAGCTAAGTTTCCATCTTAGTAAAAATGAATTTATCCTGTTGTTTTCTCCATAATTGAAATAGCATCCTTGAACCATAGCTCTGTGGAATATTGGTAACAATTTAGGATATGACCTTAGTTATGAAAATAGCACCAATTCTAGCTTTTTGGAAATAAGGAATAAAGATACCACTTTGAAGGACATTGAGGTTGTCAGCATCATAACAATTTCTAATCACTTAATATATTGTACCTAATTAAATCACCAGCCACACATATCCTGTTTATAGCTCCTTTGAATTAAAATAAATTAAATCAGAAAGGAAATACAAGATAATTGGCCTTAGATAGGTTGTTATACTGTTACTACAACAGTTCTGTTGGAATTTAGTAATCATAATTATGCAAATCTTAATTAGGTAATTATTGCTATGCAGTTTTTTTTTTCCTAAAGGGGGGAAATCCATTGGCACAATCAACCATAGCATGCTGTGTCAGAAACTATACATCAGAAAATAATTTCAAAAACCCTTGTGGGATGCTTTCTTATTTAGGAGATTATAATTCTTAAAGCATCTAGAGGAGGGATGCTCTAAAATTGCCCCCTGCTTCAGTATTTGTACTTTGTAGTTGTCAAGTGCTGTTCTGATTTGTATGACTGAGAGAGGGTGATTTCCCAACACTACAGATACTAGATGAAATGTGCTCATGGGTTATTGGTTCTATGAACAAACTTGAGGAAGTCTTTTTCCTTAGCCCATCAAATAATGGGTTTAGACATTTTATTTCTGAATTTCATATATAATAACCATGGAAGGGTCCTACTATACCGTGCCATCTGCACTCTCTGAAACTCATAGAATCTGCAATACAGAAAACTGTGTATCCTGAGAAAATTAGAGCTACACAGAATTGAAGAAGGAACCAAACTACTAACAAAAGCAATGACACGTGTTTCAGGAAATAAGTTTAACAAGCCAAGAAAACAACCCAGCTAGGCTGACTTCACTGAGTTCAGAAGATGAGTGGGGTGGCTGAAGCATGGGCACAGTGGGTCTCTGTACCATCATGTTCATTGAGATGGGCACAGAGGATGCACAATTGGCTTTGATGCGGAATCCAGCAAGTAAGAAAGCTTCCTCTTGGGAGGAGATGTGTGGGATAAGGCATTTGCTTTTAATTTGCTACAAATATAATGCCAATAATCTTTTCTGCCTTCCTGGTTCCTTAATAAATGAGATAAATAAATATTTCCATAAGTGAAATCTAACTTACATTTTTACTATTTATAAATTACATTTTGATTAGTCAAGCATATATCTATATAGCCAAGATGCCTCAGCCACACAGTTTTATCAGCCCTGGACAGACAGTACCTGTGGTTGGAGAAGTCAAAAAGTCTTCTTGGTGCTAGCAGAAAATTATAGATGGGAATAGAACTTTATCTTGGCTAAATTTTAAATGTTTTTCTCAGTTTTGAAAGAACATCTCAGTCCTTTGCTCCCCAATATTTTTGATTTTGCACTTTTGTTCATTTCCAGTTTTTCATATCACTTATAATCTTCTTTTTTATCCTTTTCCTCCCTCCCTCTCCCCTTCTCCCTCCCTCCCTCCCTCCCTCCCTTCCTCCCCTCCCTCCCTCCCTCCTCCCTCCCTCCCTCCTTCCCTCCCTCTCTCCCTCCCTTCCTTTCTTCCTTCTTTCCAGCATTTCTTTCTTTCGTTCTTCCTTTCTTCCTTCCATCCTCCCTCCGTCCTTCAGTCCCCCATCTCTCTCTTCTTCTTTTCCTTGGAGGTCAAGGTTTTGCTGGCCTCTAAATCAGTATGTGGCTTAAATGGGATTGAAACTCTCAATCCTTCTGCTTTATCTTACTAAGTACTGGAAAAACAGGCATGCATCACTGTACTTGACTACAAATCTTTATTTTTATTCTATTGAAAATAGATTTTCTTCTCACATAATATATACTAATTACACTTTCCTCTCTCCCTATTCCTCCAAGTTCCTCCCCAACATCCCCCCATCTGTATTCATTCCCTATCTATCTCTCGTTACAAAATAAACAAGATTCTAAGTGATAATAATGAAACATAATACAATACAATAATATTAAACAAAACACATTGGAATTGGACAAGCAAGCAAATGGAAGAAAAAGAAACCAAGAGAAGGCTCAAGAATTAGAAACCCACTTATTCCCACACTCAGGAATTGCATAAAGACAACCCTTTGCAGACCTGCGCAGGGCCTGTGCAGGCTGCTTCAGGCTCTGTGAGTTCATATGAGCTTTGATAATGTTGAGTTAGAGGGCCTTGTCTTCTTGGTGTTCTCTGACTCCTATGGCTTTTACATGGCAACGTTTGTGAATTTTGTTTTTTGCCTTGACTATTTTATTATCTTTTCTACCTATTCTGTTTGGTGACAGATGACAGACCCCCCCAAAAAAAAACAGACTGACCTTTTACTACAAAAGAGATTTAGTGTTTGAAATCTAGATTTGTTAGTCTATGATTACTTTAATTCATGGCCAAAGGTATAAAATAATAATGCAAATAAGCTATATGTTTTAAACACTGAAAAACTTTACCTGTTATTGTGAACTTGAGATATGGTTATATTTCTGGGGAGTAAGTAAATTGCTTAAAAATCTTTTGAATGAAGGAATGTTATTTTTATTGGATTACATGAAACTCATATAAAATCCCAATACAATGCAACATAAGAACTGATAGGAAATCAACTTAAATCTTATAAATTGTATATGACACCCTTAAAACACTTTTCCGAGATAATGTCCCTTTAAGGAACTTGCACTCATGTACACATACATATGCACACATATTCAAACACACACACACACACACACACACACACACACACACACACACACCATCACAGTTTCTATAATTAAGTGCATCCTTGACAATTCTGGCTTGATTTACACCTTTCTCACCTTTCTATTAAAACACCTGTAAGGTTTTCTTCTGGATTTTATCTTTGTGAGTTTTATTAAAACGTCTTATATTAATATGCTCATCAGAAAATTAACATTATTCTAACAATTTTAAACAATTAAAATAATAAGATTGTTTAACAAAATTGAGAGACACTCCTAACAATTTCCTACCAACAATGATTATCGTCTAGGTGTGATAACTGAATTATAATTTTCAGGATCTTTGTTAAATTAAGGACCTCAAACATATTGAATCATGTTACTAAAAACTATTCTGTTTCCTTTCAGCTGAGATTGCATAATCTCAGAAGGTATTATTCAGGGTTCTGCGGGAGAAAGACATCATTGATCTTACCTAGTTGTGGGACCCAATCCTACCCACTGTGGGACCAACCTGTCAGGAAGATGTACTCATTTGTTCAATATCATCAGCACTATTATTGGTGAGAAACCAACTTGCTTTCTGATTGGATTTTGAAACCCATTCCACAGGAGGGGATGGATTCAAGTCTGGTACTGTAATTCTGGTCAAAAGACCATGGTTGGGTGTCATAAGTCCTAGGGTGAGCCGAATAGTATTTTTTCTAAATTGATATAGCATTAAACTGCCTTTTAGATACCTATGGTTATGTGTAAACAAATAGTACTCACAGCTTTAATCAGAGAGGCCTCTCTTTCTCCTGAGTGGTGGTGAGTGTAGAAACTCATGGTTTCACACATAGAAAAAGAGTTGGAAAGACAGGGAGAAGGGATGTGAAATTCTATCATCGGCCTAATACACAGCCATTGCAACCACGGACTCACAACAACTAATGCACTGGGTCAGCACAAGAATGAGCTTATTAACATCCAGGCATCTATCAATAAAGAACTCAGGGGATCCCACCCATCACTGCTGGACTGTTTGTTACTGATAGATTCATATTCCACTAGTCTTATATCCAAAAGAAGCACATTCATACAACAAGGACATCTGCTCAACAATGTTCATAGCATCACTATTTGTAATAGCCACAAACTGGAAGCATCCTAGATGCCCCTCAACCGAAGAATGGATAGAGAAAATGTGGTTTATTTACACAATGGAGTACTCCTCAGCGGGGAAAAACAAAACAAAACAAAAAAAACAATGGAATCTTAAAATTTGTAGGAAAATGGATGGATCTAGAAGAAACCATTCTGAGCGAGGTAACCCAATCCAAAAAGACAAACATGGTATGTACTCACTCATATGTGGATTTTAGACATAGAGTAAGGATTACCAGTCTAAAAGCCACACTGCCAAAGAAGCTAATAAACAAGGAGGACCCTGAGAGAAACATTCATGGTCCCCTGGAGAAGGGGAGAGGATCAAAATCTGCGGAGCAAATTGGGAGCACAGGGAGACGGGGGAGGGAGTGAGGAGAATGAGAAGGGGAGAAGAGGGATGCAGAGGACATGAAGGAGTAGAAAGTTTGAGTCAGGGGAAGAATACACGATAACAAGAATGGAGATATCATAATAGAGGGAGACATTTTTGGTTTACAGAGAAATCAGGCACTAGGGAAATGTCTGGAGATCTACAAAGATGACACCAGCTAACAATCTAAGCAACGAAGGAGAGGCTACCTTAAATGCCCTCCCATGATTATGAGATTGATGACTTACTTATATGCCATCCTATAGCCTTCATCCAGCACCTGTTAGAAATAGAAGCAAACACCCACAACTAATCACTGAACTGAACTGGAATACAGTTGCAGAGAAGGACAAGTGAGGAGAGCAAAGGGGTCCAGACCAGGCTGGTGAAACCCACAGAATCAGCTGACCTGAACATCCGGGAACCCTTGCTCCCCAGACTGATAGCTGGAATACCAGCATGGAACTGATCCAGACCCCAGAAAAATGGGTATCTGTGAGGAAACCTCAGAAATCTATGGGACCTCCTGTAGAAGTTCAGTACTTATCCCTAGTATAGTTGTGGACTTTAGGACCCCATTCCATATAGAGGAATACTCCCTGAGCCAAGACACAGGGGGGTGGGCCTATGCCCTATCCCAAAGGGTACAACAGACACTGGTGACACCCTATGGAAGGTCTCATCTCATAATCCTTGGGGAGCAGAAAGGATATGTGATAGATAGGGTTTTAGTTGGGGGGGGCAGTAGGGGAGGATGGGTGGAAGAAGGGAACTGGGATTTTCATGTAAAACAAGTTTCTAATTTAAATAAAAAAGTTGGAAATATTTACCTGGGTGGTTACATATTTATAGGGATCAATAGTGATAGTGGAATTTGACTAAGTATATCAGGATATGAGCCAAGCTGATTGGTTTCACAGAAACCATCCACTAATGGAGGACAGTTTGAGACAAGTCCTGAAAACATCAGGAAGAACACTACTGAAGAAACTGATTTTTAATGTGAGGCCGATTCTTGGTAGCAACTACTGAAAACAGGATAAAGGCAGAAATGTTGGCACTTTAGCAAAAATTCATGATGAGTAATTCCTGTTAAGTTTTAGTAAGTAAATCATTCTTATTTCAAAAGACAAGAAAGAAATGGCCCTGGCTTTGGCTCTTTCTGTTATTTATCTATTATCTTTTGCAAACTTCATAAGAACCAAGGATCTTATACTTATCCCCTTATGGACTTGGATAATTAGCAATAGTTTCATAAATTCTTTAAATCTATTTCTTTATATCCTGACTCCTGTTTATTTCTCTTGCCTCATTCCTTGGGCTTTTTCTGTCATACTTTGTCACTGAACCCACAAACCATGTGTGTGGTTCCTAAGGCAGAACTGTGTGTCCAAGAGACATCCAATGGTTAACCAAATAAAATGAAGTAGTCTACTTCCCCACTTATGCTGCTGCTCCTAAACTGTGTGGGTGGCCTATAGTGAGTTACTTTTTCTTTGTGCCTCAGTTTCCTAATCAATAAATTGAGAGCATTGTAAGTATTTAATATAATATTCTTCTGACAAGGATTATTTAATGTAGAGTGAATCTCCATTTTCAAATATTCTCTGGGGCTGTAATATACATTTAAGTGCTCTTCTGATCAATTTTGCATTTTGAATTCATTACTATACTAATAAGCATATTAAACACATTTAAACATTTTTGATTCTACCTTATGCATATGTATGATAAAAGATAGTCATTGAATAGGGTACTTGAGCATGTAGATTATTCTATAACTTTTGAAAATTTAATGAAACATTTATTTAAAATGTTTCTGTTTCCTAGAGACAGCATGGTGTCTACCAGTTATGGATCATACATCAGCACATGGGAACTTGTTTCTTTGAGAATAATAAAACCCTCGATGTGAATGGAGATATGGTTGCTATACAATCATGAGAACCTGAGTTCATATCCCACCACCAATGTAAAGTGTTGGGTGTAATAATATATGTACCTATGAGTCCATCCCTGTGGAATGGTGAGGCAGAACTATCATTGGAGCTTTGTTGGCTATGAACCTAGCTTCAGGATTAAGTGAGAGATGGTGCCTCATAGGAGTAGGGTGTGAAATGAAACAGGTGGACACCAGATATCATTGGGAATTCTCTAATAATTACTCCTAGTGGCACATGGAAGGACTGGCCTGTGTGAGAGACTGAAATGCCAGTCAATATGTAGTTTCTTATGGTGGCTGTCACCACCAGGAAAGGGGACTTCCTGTTCTCAGCTGCTTCTGTGTTCTATTGCCCATGACTCTATAAGAATGCAAAAGGCTTTAAATGTAGATAATTGTTTTTCCAACGATTAATGGCATCTTTGTCCTAATAGTGGACATTGTGTTTCTTAGACTTTCTGGGGACTGGTAAGTGTCATATAGGCCAAAATGTGACAAGAGCTAATTTCCATTATCTCATTAACTGGTTGCCAGTTGCTTTCCCAGGTATAGTTTTTTTTTCCCTACATATTCAAAGTAAGATCTCCTCCAATACACATACTACATAAGTCATTTGACAGAGCCAAATGGAATTATTCAAGGGTTTATTTGCATTTCGATATTTGACAATAGTGGTGAATAGAAACAAAGAAAAAGAGGGGAAGTATTTTAGAATGAATATTTTCCTCTTTTGATAGTTAATTTGTTGTCATGTCTTGATTTGAAACCCCTCATTTCAAGGCATGGAATCCTCAAACATTCCCTGTGTTTGTTTTCCTTGATTCTGCTTGAGCTTTCCCTGACTTTCTACAGACATGGCAGTCTATACTTTTTCTCCACAACTAAATGTCTATTGACATAATCTATTAGGGAAAAAGTTATCCAGCCAACAAAACATGCATCAGTTAACTAAACGACCACCCTAATTTAAATATATGCTTATATGTAAATGGGTATAAAATAAACAAAACTCAACAATCTGGCTTGATATTTTTCTGGTCATTAAGCAAGTCAGTTAGTACATATTATGCTATCATGTCATTTCCTTTTGCTACTAACTTGGTCAGGGTTTTATTATTCTGTCCATGCTACTACAGTACTTCCTCAGATTTCCATGTCTCCAGGTTCTAACTCTCATTTTGCTGTTCAACATGGAGGAATGAATTTCTCATATTTATCTTAGCCATTTCTTTGTTAAAAAAAGACAGTGCCTGTTTCATTTTGAGGAAAAAATAACCTTCAGCCAACATAAAATCAAAGACAATTTTAGCAAGTGGAATGTGGGGAGAGATGACATGTTCATCTTCATGCCTGGACCACAACCTCCCTTACGAAGCACAGGTAACATCTGAAAATGCTGTCTCCTTAGTTGTTTATGCATTCTGCATGCAACACTTATTTAGCATATGTGATGTCCTAGGTGGTATGACTATAAAGAAGAGAGAAAAAAGTCCTTCTCTCTCTTATTCTACCTGCTGACTACAAATGATCAGAGTGATGATGGAAGAACCAATGAAGGAAAATAAATGCCCATGTCCAGCCTCACAATATAGGGCTTCCTGATTCTCCAATCTACTTACTATGTGGGACTTACATATAAGAATAAAAACTCTATGAACACTTAAGAAGCTTGGGGGGATATTAACTGAAGCAGGTAGTCAGATAGCCTACATAAGGTTACTAACAGTGAGGGAATCAAGGACAAGAAGGGTGGCTCAGTGTTTGAGAGTGTGTTTTGCTCTTCAAGAGGACTCGAAGTCAGTTTCCATCACCCACATTAGACATCTCACAATGGTTTGTAACTCTACCTCCAGAGTTTGTCAACATTAGCCTTGAGGGCACCTCTAGACCTATGACATACTCACACAGGCAAATACACATAATATTGATTTTATGATTAGCATAAATCTTAGAAGAAAATGGGAAGTATTCCCCGGGGATGAGCCCTTGGTGGGTTATCCAATCCCAAGTGCTCAGCCCTGAACACACACACACACACACACACACACACACACACACACACACACACACACACACACTGTGTGTGTGTGTGTGGACAATACTGAATGGGCTCAGCAGGTTGTATTTGTATATGTATATACTATATATGCATATGAAATATATATGTGTATAAAAAATAAAAAAGTCACAAATTCAAGGCAAGGTTAGGGACACAGGAGAAACAGGAAGAGAAGGGCTAGAAATGATGTAAATAAAATACTCATGTCTAAAATTCTTGAAAAAGTTATTGTTTATAATTATAATATCAATAGAAACCATTATTAACAAATATGTTTTGTGTGGCAAACATGTAGGTATTATATAATTGGTATGTAGTTTCTGTTACTTTTTCTGGCTATAGCTTTTTAATCTAATGGCATTTTATAACAATGTAAATAAATATAAATTCTTAATTTTGCTTTGGAACATTTGAAAATGATGTCTCATTAATTGTTTATTTGTTGTGCATAGAATACATTCTATGATATCTTAGTTGCTATGATTATAAAACAGGAGATACAAACATTTTATCTTTAATAAAGAAAATAATACATATATTACAAACTTGCCTATTACATTTGCAATCTATTTCTTTAGGGTGAATACCCCAGGAACATTGTCATTGTTTCCAAGTTCCCAAATGATCAGAGTCTCATATTTACACCTGAATTGTTCTGTTGATGCTAGTAGAATAGTTTTGTTTTACTTTTTCCTGTTATTGATTTACAAGGGAAAATCTGTTACTGAATGCTGAGCATTATACAAAATCAGCATAGATATTCCTTTACAAGTATCTTTGATTTAAAAACCTCTTGTAGTAGATCTGTACTTATCCCTAGCATAGGTATGGACTTTGGGAGCCCATCCCACATAGAGTGATACTCCCTCACCCTAGACGAAAGGGGGAGGGCATAGACCCTATTCCTAGGATATGACAGACTCTGAAGCCCCCCCCCCCATGGAAGGCCTCATTCTCCCTGGGGGACAGAAATGGTATGGGATAGGTAGGGTGTTAGTGGGGGACAGGGCAGAAGGAGAGGGAGAGGGAACTGGGATTGACATGTAAAACAATCTTGTTTCTAATTTAAATAAAAAATGGAGAGAAATTTCCTTGAATATGTGGACTACTATTATTGCAATACCTATCACAGTACCTCCAATTGCCCTGGCAGTCACATTTTGAAATCTAGGTAAGTAGGTCAGAGACAAGGGAAACAGACTATAACGTGTGTGTGTGTGTGTGTGTGTGTGTGTGTGTGTGTGTGTGTGTGTGTGTGTGTGTGTGTTTTCCTGTATGTTTGTGTGTGCAAGTGCAGGTGCTCATAGGCCATAGAATGGAATTCAGAGAATCCTTTTACATGTTTGTTCTCACCTTTAACATTGCTGAGATGCTTTCTTTGTTTTGCTCCACCAGGCAGGCTGTCACTCAGTCTTCTGGAGAGTGTCATGTTTCTGTGTCCCACCTTGCCATTGGAGCACTATAATTTTGGATGAGCCTACCATGCCCAGCTTTATTCATGTGTGTAGATTCAAAATCTGGTCCTCATGCTTGCAAGGCAGATGCTTTAGCCACTAAAAATTTCCCCACCCCATAAGCAACTATCTTCTTACATCACTGAATTGGTATTGCCTTCCATGATCATCATGCTTTACAACTACCTTTGTCCCCCTGTCCTCCAGTAAACTCCATATTTAGAGATCAAAACACATTGACTAATCATCAATTACTGGTCCATTTTGAACAAAATACAGACATTTGAAAAAATCTTGATGCTTCATTTCAGGTTCTTCTTTGCTCCTGAGTTACCTTAGTTCTTTGTCTTCCATGCATTTAAGACATCTTGGTAACTAAGGGAGAGAATTAATGAAACAACATATACATTTGACTATTACTCTGAAAAAGAGGTAAAAAATAATTGAGGTGTAGATGCATTGCTGTGTGAGGCCCAATTTCTTGTCTAGACATTTATAAAATAAGAAAAGGAAAAAATTAGCAATGAGGAAGAGGATGGAAGGATGAGAAAGGGAGGTTAAAGCTCAATCATTAAACAAAGAGAGGGGAAATTTTGGAAAGTGAGGGGAGTTGGATTTATACTAAGGATAAAGCAAGAGCTATGAAAGACATTAAAATGCTACTGGAATCAGCCAGCAAACAATCAAGATCATAGTCAAGTGGCTTCCTGCCTGAGTAACAGGACGTTGTAAGGATGTAGTACAGTAAACCACAGAGTTTCTCAGAGGGAAGGTGCTCTCTCAATAAGGAAGGACCATTATTACATATTATTATTTTCCTTTCGTGTTGGGCGAATGTTTCAGTGACAGTTGGAGACTCCTTTCAGCCAAACCTCTCCCATATGTTACATAATGCTGCTGCCGATTAAAACCCTGCAGAAGATGTGGCTCTATCTGGAACAATAGCAGCTTGCATTTGATTTATCAGTCTTCTGAGGAAGCAAAGATAATCAAATTTCTTCCTTCAGCAACTTTGGGATGGAGCCATTTGCTGAGCTGACAGTGGATGTGAGTTGCACACTTCTAGCTTGTAGACCTGCTGCCTGTTAATCACAGGGTTTTCTTCCTTTCTTATTCATGTCTTATGGATCCTGTCATCTACAGGCATGGGCACTTCTGTAAAAACTAGTTATAGAAACACGCATGAAAAATGAGGGATATCTGTAGGGAGAGAGAGTTTTGGGAGATGTGAGGAAATATGAAATCTTGAATCAGAAATCCGGGGTCCAAAATGCCTTTTAATTTTTCAGTATATGGCTCAGACAAGTAATTTAAACCCTCAGAGCTTTGATTTTTGTTTTTAATCTGTAGGATGAATAATGATATCAACATCAGAGAGGCTCATGTGGATTAAATTATACAATTTGTCTTTGATTCTGCATTCTGAAAAAAAATCAAGGTAGTGAGAATTGAAATGAACTTTTAGCAGAAACATATTACTCAAGATCCTGCATTGGGATTTGATTCTACTTTACTGTGCCCCATGGCAGCCTGAGAAATTGCCCCTGGGACAACCAGGCCCCCACTTTGGAAAGGTTTGAAAACAGGTCTGAAAAACTAATGGTGAATGCAACAAACTGAACTAATGGTTTGTACTGACCACTGATAACAGGTGATAGGTCTCTTTCTTCCAGAGTACTCGAAAGTCTTAAATGGACTTTTCTCTGCTCCTTGGAGATTTGTGTGTCTTCTGCACTCTAGGAGGATCTTATCTAAGAATCTGAAGGCCATTTATAGGAAATGCAAGTTTTAGGAAGGGCAGGGTCCTGTCACTAGATTCTCAACTTCTAGAATTGCCAGTGGGCAGCAACAGCTTATCTCACTTAGAGTTGACATCTTGGCAGGTTTTCATGGAGCTCTAGGCTGCCTGGCCTCTTCTCTCTCTTGGCTAATGAGAATGAGACTCACATTCCCTATGGTACAGCTAATGAGGAAAAAAATGGGTTTTGACTACTTTGATGCTTACATTTTGTTATTGTTGATAGTAGAGATTAGTTTTGTTTCCTCTATTATCAACCCACCACACCCCACCCGAGATCTCTTTTTACTGTAAGAACATGTACATTTGAGTGTTTGTGTGTATGTGGCTGTGGGGCAGGATTAGCTTGATTTTTGACAGAAAGAACATGAGAAGAAATTGGAAAAATGGGAAATAAATAAATTCTGACTATAGTTATGGGGAGAAGAGCTGAAGGCTTGTTTCTGATCATTAATCTGAAAGATCAGTGATAGAACTTAAAGATTTCTTCCATTCTTGGGTGGAAGATGAAATTAGAACTTGTTTCTGTCTCACCCACCATGATGTTGAAGAAATACAAGGTGTGGAGTCAGCAATAATGAATATCTAATAAAATAGTCAGAGCTTATTACTGAGCACTAGGAGTGTAATAGCTACCAAGGAAATGAATGTTTTAAGATAATATGAGTGTATTCAAATATACAAAATGACATGGAAATATTTTTTTGGAGACAAAACATTAGAGTTGTACCACTCTCTTCTTGGCTCCTCTCTCAGACAGGCTATTAGCAGTGGTATTGTGATGGCTCCTGGAAACTTTCAGCTCATTTGTATCCTTCAAAATTATCTCACAGAAACAGAGAGACCCTGACTTCTTTACTAGTGTCATCATCCCCAGATAAAGATCCTGATTGGCCTTTCTTAGTAGCTCACAGTATGAAAGAGGATGAACACTCTTGGACCAGTTATGCCACGGAGAAACAGTTACCAAGCAGTGATTAAATCAGAAGTTGATTTTGTGAGAAACAGCTGTTAAACAAAAATTACATGAGGCCATTGTTTTGGACTGAACATCTGAGTTAGTTCTCAGGATATAATGTTACACACCCACATAGAGGCACTCATACTAAAACTTCATAGAGAGCTATGAAGCCCCACACGATTACCAAACAAACCTGCCATTTGTCCTCCTGAGAAATCAGGAGAGAGGTAATAGCAAAATTTTCAAATAGGCCTTTTTTTAAAAACTACTATCACAATGAAATATTTTTCCTGCTTTTATCTTTTTAGAATGCTAATGTAAATAGCATGAGAGTAGCCAGTTGTGTCTTTAGTCTGTCTCATTCTCCAGCCTTATACAAGGCAAGAAAGTTTGACATGACCAGTTTGCTTATCTGCCACTGTTTCTATTCCTCCAGTCCTTTGTCTAGAGAATTGCCCTTTCTTGTTCTGTTCATTGGGACACGTACTCTATTGTAACCTGAGTTTTCTTGGCCTAAGCTAGGTCCCGCTGCCCTTCTCTGCCCCAAAGAAACATAGGAACTCTATATTAGTATAAATCTGTTGGCTGGTGACTTGGGCTTCTTATTCTTAACCCATAACTACTAATGTACGTATTTTCACTTGGTCTTGGCTTACCAGACCTGAAACTCCTTTGCCTGCTACATCGAAAATTCTCAATGTCTCTGCAGAGAAGAGAGCTATTTCCTGTTTGTCCCTGCTTATATTCTCTTTCTGCTCAGCCATGTCACTTCCTGCCTGACTGTACAGACCTCCAGACTGCTATGGTTAGGTAGTGGCAGTTTCTGTCCAGCTACATCATTTCCTGAGATCTCATAACAACTCCTCTCTGCCTACACTTCCCAGAATCCTCCTCATATCATAGTCCTACCTATTATCCTGCCTGGCCAATCAATGTTTTATTCATCAACCAATAAGATAAACATAAACAAAGAAGAACATTCCCCATCACTCTATTTTGAAGAATATTATGTTGTTGACTCCAGAATCACCAATAAAGGCAAAGTAAGATGTCTGGTATTTTTTGTAATGTTGCCTTTTGTCTGTGCAAAAGGAGTAACATTTCATGGTATACCTAAAAAATTGGTACACAGGTGAGTAATGGGAATCCTGTTCCTATATCACAGATAATTCAGAAGCTATAGCCAGGAAGGTAAGGAACTCTGTCCTTTCTCAAAGCATCAGCCACAGCAGCACAAAGATACTCTGAAGAGTTACCAGGTAGGGCAAGAGTCTGAGAACATGGCAAGTGTTGGATGTCACATAACTCATGTAGCTGATATTCAGCTTTGTGAGAATACAGCACATTACATGAACTTAAAAAAAGTAGGAGGCCCACTGTTGCTTAGATTGTTATTTTGTGTCATCCTTGTAGATCTCTGGACTTTCCCTAGTGCCTGATTTCTCTTTAAACCTATAATGCCTATAATGCCTCCATCTATTATGGTGTCTCTTATCTTATTCTTCACCTGACTCTACCTTACTGCTCCCTCATGTCCTCCTCACCCCTCATCTTCTCCCCTTCTCGTTCTCCTAGCTCTCTCTCCCCTCCCCCATGCTCCCAATTTGCTCATGATATCTTGTCTCATTCCCCTTCTGGGGGGCGGACATGTATGTCTCTCTTAGGATCCTCCTTGTTTCCTAGCTTCTCTGGCTGTATGGATTGTAGGTTGGTAATCATTTGCTCTATATCTGAAATCCACATATGAGTGAGTACATACCATGTTTGTATTTTTGTCACTGGATTACCTTGCTCAGAATGTTTTCATCTAGTTCCATCCATTTGCCTGCGAATTTCAAGATTCCATTGCTTTTTCTACTAAGTAGTAGTACTCAATTTGCCCCTGATAATGAGATTGAGGAATAACTTATATGCCATCCTAGAGCCTTCATCCAGCTGTTGATGTAGAAGCAGACACCCACAGATAAACACTGAACTGAATTGGAATCCAGTTGCAGAGAGGCAGGAGTGATAGGCAAAGGGGTCAAAACCAGGCTGGTGAAACTCATAGAAACAGCTGACCTGGACAAGGGGGAGCTCATGGTTCCCAGACTGATAGCTGGGAAATCAGCATAGGACTGATTCAGACTTCATGAAAGTGGGTTTCAGTGAGGAGGCCTTGGAAATCTGTGTGGCCTTTTGTACTTAACTCTAGCATAAGATTGGACTTTGAGAGCCCATTCCACATAGAAGGATACTCCCTCAGACTAGACACATCGGGAAGGGCTTAGGCTCTATCCCAAAGGATATGACAGACTCTGAAGACCCTCTATGGTAGGCCTCACCCTCCCTGGGGAGCAGAAATGGAATGGGATAGGTAGGGTGTTAGTGGGGGTCAGGGGACTAGGGGAGGGAGAGGGAACTGTGATTGACATGTAAAACAATCTTGTTTCTAATTTAAATAAAAATGGGAAAAAAGGGTAGGAAGCTGAGGAGGGAAAGGATCAAGTAGAGGTGGGATCTAATGCAGGAAATAATTCTCTACTATGTGAAAAGTTCAGGCATTAATGCTGACCTGCCGGTACCTCTTTAAGAGACTGACCCTGCCCCCTGACAACAGGAGTGGGATGCGCAGGGATGTGCTACACCATCACCACTTGTCATGCATTACAGACCTGCCTTAGGACTCTTCCCATGCCTGGAACCTCAGCGTGCATGCGCGGTCTTCCCTTTATAAGTTCCAAATTCCTCTGCCTCCCTCTCTCTTCTTTCTCTCACTGCCTCTCTCTCCTTCCTCCCTGGAGACCAGCCATGTTGGTCAGCCATTAACTCTGTTTCTCTTCTCCCTTACTCTCTCTGCTCTGCTGGGCCTATAACAAAATGGTTAATGTATCTCTTAGTCTCATGTCTCATCTCTCTTTCTTTCTAATTTAAGCAGAAATCTAACACTATGGGCACAACAAATTCTGTATTCCGAATCTGTCTCCTAAAGCTAAGGAATAATTTTTTTGTTTTTGTTTGTTTGTTTGTTTTTCAAGACTGGGTTTCTCTGTGGCTTTGGAGGCTGTCCTGGAACTTGCTCTTGTTGACCAGGCTGATCTTTAACTGACAGAGATCCTCCTGCCTCTGCCTCCCAGGTGCTGGGATTAAAGGTGTGAGTTACCACTGCCTGTCGTGAAATAATTTTTATTATACACTCAAGCACTTAGAATTTTTAAGCTGTCGTGTAGCATGTACATGTGCATGTGAGTACACATATAACCACACCTACACACACATACGTGCACATAAATGTGTGCTTGTACGTAGTCACATATATTTGAATCAGATTAAGACTGTTCATTATTGATATTTATGGTGTGAAGAGCCATAAAACACTTTATTTTAGGGCTTAGAGTATCCTTTAGAGCTATAAAATTGAATTATCTGAAGCATCAGTAGTTAGGACAACTTATTATCAGGAATTTTAGAATGTTATAAACAAATTTATGGACCAAGATTAATATTTAGCTACTGTAAAAAAATAAACACAGCATGCCAATTGTTAATGAATGTTAATGATTTTGGACCGAGTTTGTATTTCAAGCTTCCTGAATTTCACATTTTTCTAGCTCTTATCATTTCATTTCTAAATCTCGCCAAAATTCAGTGATTGAAAAAACTTAATTTTCAGCCAGGTGGTAGTGGTACATGCCTTTAATCCCAGCACTCAGGAGGCAGAGGCAGGTGGATCTTTGTGAGTTCAAGACCAGCCTAGTCTACAAGAGCTGTTCTAGGACAGCCTCCAAAGCCACAGAGAAACTCTGCCTTGAACCCCGCATCCAAAAAGCTTAATTTTCAACCTGGTTAGGGACCTCAGTTCCTAAAACGTGCTTTTTAAGTCAGCTATGTTTTTGTGGGTTGAGGCTAGAAAGTTCATCTTTTCTAAAAATCTTAGTTACATTTCATGTTCTAAAACAATTTCACTTTTCATGTGCCTATTAATTGACCTTAATCGTTGATCACATGATTACATACTCTTTAAAAGTCCTTATAGTAGTGGAATATCTAAAGCATGTTGTATGCTTTAGGAGGTACCTAGGCCTTTGCTTCATAGAGGGTTTGTATAGTAAAAACTTGATCTTGTGTGATGTAATCGGGAATATTTATTGAAAAGAAAGCCATAAATATGCTAGCAGATCAAAGTGTTATCTAAAGAAAGCTGCGCTTATTTGCTGAACATTGTCTATCCTTATTCCAAAAGTTGTGGGTGGATAGGAGAGTCAAGCAATTTTTCAAACAATTATTAATCAGTAGAGTATATCATTCCCAATCTAATAGTCTCATATCTTCCACTTATAGCTAAACACGAGGATTATAGGTAGACAAATTTTGGTGTGCCTGGCGAGGTGTGTATGCAACCTTCCAGTGATCTGGTTTACACAGTTTTAGGTCTTTCTAAGCTGTTTTGGTCATTTCAGTGAAAACTAATGGAAGCTGGGTAATTAAAAGGCCTGAAGAAATGGTATGGTCTCAACTAAAGCCTGTTTGGATCAATGATTCAGAAGAAACCCTGTAGCTGTTAGCAGACCTAAAACCCTGAGAGAAACAATTTTACAGCTGTAGGCTTCCAGGATTAGGATGACATTACTCTGCAATGTTTTGCTGGTTGAAATATTTGAGGACTGCTGCAGTGTAAGCCTCAGCTCTTCTGACAGTTGACAGGTGATGGATTCAAATAGGTTTTGGTTTCATTTTAAAGCATTTCTTTCTTCCCTCAGATAGGAACTGAAACTGTGGGAACTAGCTTTTGGTCCTCTCTACCTCATTACTCTAAACTCACGAAGAGAAATGTAAAATTGTAAACTTGTTCTGAACTTTTCAGGGATCAAATGCATGTAAGGCAGAGTCACACCACAGGATGCTAAGACAGGAGGAGACAGACTCTTAGATCATGGTTCCTTTTCTTAGATTTGTTTGCTAAGGGAAAAAAACGACAGCAATTGCCATGACTTCTGAAAACCCAAACTCAGCATTTAAGAGCACTTAGTACTTAGCCAAGTGGCAGAGCAACAAACTCATTTTGAGCAAGATATTTAAGGAAGTAAGAAGTGCCATATGTCATCAGCTGGGGACATTTAACTTGCAAATCGCATGTTGGGGATAGCTGGCTGGAAGCAGATGGCTTAACTCTTCAAGGCTACAGACCCCAAAACTATCCTTCCCTATTTTGTGCTGAAAAATCTAATTAAAACCTTTTTTCATCAATCAAACTAATTATAAACAAGTCTTTTATCTCACAGGAAACTGAGGCGTGTTTAACAAGCCCATTGCCCCATACTCCCTCTGTTTTCAAGAAAGCCTTTTCACAGATAATTTATTAACACTAAACATTCCTAAGTTTTAATCTTAAATTCCATGAGATTCTACTCAGGACAAATATAAGCTATGTATTTACTGTTTAGGACAGTGGTTCTCAACCTCCCTGATGCTGTGACCCTTTAATACAGTTCCTAATGTTGTGGTGACCGAAACCATAAAATTATTTTTTTGCTACTTCACAACTGCAAGTTTGCTATTGTTATGAATCATAATGTAAATATTGGTGTTTTCTATGGTCTTAGGTGACCCTTATGAAAGGGTCATTCTTTCATGATCCTCAAGTTGAGAACCACTGATTTAGGACATCAAGTGTCCTGAACAACACTAGTAACATAAAATTATCTAATAATTTGATTTCACTACTCTAGGTAATTTGGAAAAATTTGTGAAAGACAACTTTCTCCAACTAAATAATTACCACTGCAAACAGGACTTACAATGTCTATTTTTAAAGTCTTCTATCATATGGTAGCACAATTCATGTCAGAATAGACATGCATTTCATGAATGTGTCTGCCATTCCTCAAACCTGATGTTGAATTTTATATCATATGGAATGATTAATCCAACCTAAGTACCATATTCATCACCTTTAACACTCATATAATTATAGTGAGGGCATCTGGATATAAGAAGCTCAAGAAAAGTAGTTGTATATCCAGCAACAGCTCACTGCTTTATACACAGCTATTTCTTCCCAATGTGAAAAAGGGCTGTATGTTACAGTGGCTGAAAAATATCTTCAAAAGGTAAGACAATTATATCCTGGCTTCTAGATGGGAGATAACATCTGAACATCATCCCTTTCCTCTCAATAAAGAGACAGAGAATCTGCAAATTCATGTTTGTCCTTGGACTCATCAGAATTGAGACACCTATTTTCAGGAGAAAAATAGGAGCAGGGCATTTGCCTTGGGTGGGCCAGGAATGGCATGGCAAAGTGAAAGTAGAAAGTCTCATCTGCAGCCTTCTCCTTTGTCTACACTATGGAGTAAAACATTTAAGCTTCTCAAGGAAGGGCACTGTCAAGTGCAGACATGAAGCAACCCCCCCCTCTCTGTCTATGGATGAGGGACACAAGGCATGTTCAGTCCAGAGCATCTGGAACATAGCATAATCACTGCAAAGGCCATGTGGTTTGCATGAACTGAAACCATGTGTTCACCTGCAGCTGAGGCTGACCCACAACTACAATGACATTTTTGTCACCCTTCTCCCATCCTTTTCTAGTAGGCTAGCAAGTGACCTATGACAGCTGACAGACACACAAGGTTGGATGAAGGGGAAGTGAGGAGGAGTTTTCCTCAGGCACAACAACAAATCAGCAGGAAGACTAAACACTTAGGAGAGCAACATTGAGAAAAAAGTCATCTGAAACACTGTGACCCACATGATGCCCAAGACAGCTAGAGAGGAATGTCAGAGGGCACCCATAGCAAACAAAAGGAGACCAGCTCACTTCCTCATTGAATAAGCATAAATCTTCTGGATAAGAAAGGAAAAGGCACGCATAGTTCCCTAGTATACAGATAAGCTGTACTAATAGTGTTCTCATCAACACAAAATATACATGTTCCATTTAAAATACAGATACACAGATAAGGAAAAAGCAGTATTAAAATATCCACACCATGAAGAGTAAAAATAGTAATCAGAATTTTATTGAATATGAACTGGAACCTGGGATTATCTGAAGGGGATCTTTTTTAAAATTAATTTTTTCCCATTTTACATAGGAACTCCAGTTCACCTTCCCTCCCCTTCTTCTGCCCCTCACTTTCCTCCTTCGCGTCCTCCATCCATTCCTCAGATAGGGTAAGGCCTCCATTGGGGAGTCAACAAAGTCTGGCATACCAAGTTGAGGCAGGACAAGCCCCTCCTCCCAGTATCAAGGCTGAGCAAGGTATCCCTCCATAGGAAATGGGCTCCACAAAGCCAGTTCATGCACCCAGAATAAACCTTGGTCCCACTGCCAGGGGCCCGCCTAACAGATCAAGCCACATAATTGTCAGAAGATGATCTTAAAATAGCCCAAGCTTCTCTGAGCAGGACTGGTTGGAAATCTGGATAACATTACTGAATGGAGAATTCCGGCTGAAAGCCTGAGAATGGTTCAAATGAAGGTGGTGAAGATCAGGTCACACTCAAACCAGGTCCTCTGGTATGTTCGAAAAACTGTCTACCCATTGAACTACACCCCAGGATGAAGCTCCTGATCTTCCTTTGGGGAGAACTGGCCTGCGTGCCACTCACTCTTCAGGCTAGGGAGGTGCACAAAATCAAATCGGATCCTTTGGCATGCTGCTCCGGCACTCTACCCACCGAGTTTCTCCACATTGTGTGGAATGGTAGCTTTTCTTACTGTGCTTTTCAACCAATTCATATTTAGCTTTTTATTCTCCATGGCTTAATCCAATACAGCAGTCTGAAGTCCACCAGGATCTGACCTACTTTTTTTGGACCGCCCTCCTCTTTGGGATTGAGAATCCTTATGTCCTAGATATATATTCACAGCCTCAATTTTTGTGTGCCTTTTGTTCGTTCAGAGACAAAAGGCATTGTTTGCTTCTCTGATGCTTACCAGAAGCCACGACTTTTCTGAGACAGACACAAAAGATAGCAATAGCCTGCTGTGTCACCTTTCCTGGCAAGATGCGGAAGAATGTATGTTCACCTCAGAGAGGACATCAACGATAGACTGAACAGAGCATTACACCCGACGACAGACCAGAGATATAATTCCTCCCAAAGCTTTTCTCAGTGACTAGTGTGTTCTCTGGGGTAACCGACAGGAGTGTGGGTGGACGTCACAGGTGATGCTACATGTGTGATGCGAAGGCTACAAGGGCGACTCAAAGGCTACAGACTCACAAGAAAGCCCACCCCCTCACGAATAATGATTCATGGAATGTGAATCCTAGGTGTTCATTGCCCAACTTGCAGATTGAGTGTTTTCTCCTTCAGAACTGTTCACAGCTTTGATAAACATGGGGTGCCTTGTGAATCTTGTAGCTTTCTCAGCTTCACAAGTGTCCTGAGTCTCATTAGCTCTCTGAGTCTTAGGAAATTCCCTCCACCAGGAATGCTTCCATTCAGAGGAAATAGCTATGCGATATAGCCAATAGTGAAAGTATTCTAAACTTCTAGTGTCTGTTGTTCAGACAAAACACCCAGAGAGCCAGCGCCTGTCTTCATACTTAAAAAATGTGTGCAACTCATGGCTTGGTAGCGCATCTATTCCTATCCTAGGAATTGCTCTGAAAGAATAAATGACCAACACTTGTCTGTCATTTCTCTGTGGTGCCATTGTCCTTGTGACCTGGATGCAGCCATCCTCCAAACAAAGAAAGTTTATTTAACTTGTGCTTCATCCGGCTTTTTCTAGTTGTTGATTGAGAGTGCTATGGGTTTTTTCCAGGTAACTTCATTTTAGCTCCATACACGATGTTCTAACTTGCCACATCTAGAACTACACTGTGCATCTTTGCCTTTTGTTTTTATTTTTATCTCCTTTTCTGTGAATGTAAGCTGAGAGAACTCATAGTTTTGTGTGATTCTCTAATAAACCTCCAATGCCTTGAGAAGCACATGACAACTGGCAGGGACTAATAATGTTAAATAAACAGCTCAATTCAGATAACTGAAAAACAATAAAAGCACAGTTTAAAGATTTTGTTTTCTCTCCAGATGCCTACTGACATATCTTATAATTTCCACGTCAGCCCACATATCTGTTGGTAAATATATCTCAGTAAAGGCTTTTCCAAGTTTCAGTAAAGGGATTTTTAAAAGTATAGTTATGTCTTCAGCTCTAGTTAGAAGGAGATGTATGGATGCTTTGTCTTTGAAAAGAGTTTATTTTTTAGGTTTAAAAAAGATATAGACTACTTGTACATGCATGCTTTTTTTCCCTCTTCTTATCCAGTACTGTGAGGCTTGTACATTGTTCCTGTGATCAAAAAGAGTGTTCTTTTTACAACTAGCTATAAACTCACCTTTTATAGGCAGTCTCCCATGACTTTTTCCTAGTGACTTAGTTTTACTGTGTCTCTAGCTCTGAGTAGGTTCTTCTACCATAATGCTTTTGACATTAACCTTAGTAAGTTGTTTGCCTGTCTTGGTTCTTACTTAACCAGTGAGCTCAGCTCTTTCCATAAATAATCCAGTCCTTTCTACTGAGTGTATGAACAGGCACACAGAGGCACATTCTAGGCTATATCTACCTTAGAAGGGTATATATTCCAAAAAGACACCAACATTATAATCTGTAATTTTGGAATTTTAGTTACCAGTTTTCTGTGCACACAAAGTTATTAGAACAACAGAAAGGCCTACCCAGAGCCACTGGAATCTATTCTGTTTATTCTGAGAATAACACACTTGAAATCCTTTTACGCCACAGAGTTCCTTGGAATCAGCTGTAGCTTCTAGAGTTGTTACCAACAGGTCAACATCTTCCTTTTTCCTAAACCTTCTCTGGCTGTGTTTAGGTTCCATGAATCTGTTTTTTTTTTTTTTGTTTTTTTTTTTTTTTGCATTTTTAGCTCTGCAGTTAAGATAGAAATAGCTAATATCTGAGCTAACAGCTGTTGGTCAGTTCACCACTGCGCCAAAAGTGATATGAAACGTGAATTTACTATCACTCTTACTGCTTTGTCTTTGCTTTCCTGGCAGAACAACAGCTTGTGGAGTTAACAACACTCACAATGGAGGAAGTAAGCATTCAGAAATGCCAACTCCAGGCATTGGCTGTTTATAGAAGTGTAACTTTCAGTGAGAGACTTAGTCCCAGATTGCATATATTCATTTGTAAAACATGTTGTTAAATGATTCCTATCTTGCATGGTTGTGTTGACTATTACATGTTTGTGCTGTCTAGTCTTTGTCAGTCTGACATACGCTAGAGTCATATGGGAAGAGATAACCTTAACTGAGAAAGTGCTTCCATCAGATTGGCCCATAGGCCAGTCTCTGGGGCCTTTTCTTGATAATTGATTGATGTGGTAGTACCACTGTTGGGCAGGTGGTCTGGGTTCAATTAGAAATCAAGCTGAGCAAGCCATGGGGAGCAAGCAAGAAACAGCCGTCTTCCATGGATTTGGTTCAGTTCCTGCCTCTAGTTCCCACCTTCTGTTTCTGCCTTGACTTCCTTCAGTGATGAACTATTGTGTCAGAGTATAATTTGAAGTATTGTACTTTTCTCTCAAGCTGCTTTTGGTAATGGTGTTTACCACAGTGATAGAAAAGTAACTAAGATATTGCACACTAAACACAAGATTATCAGACAACAGAGATGCAATAAATAACAGTGGCTACTGTTAATTTTAAAATATTATTACAGCCCATGTAATAGCATTCTTTGCCCTAATGTTTCTCCACAGAAGACAGAATTAATGCTGTTCTATCCTGGAGAGAAATTCACACTGGGCTGAGGCAAAGCCCTTTTGTCCATGTTTACTCCTGGACATGAGTGAGGGAGGGGCAATTTATTAGCAGCATTTAGTTCCTAATATGCCCAGCTTGGCTTCTTTCCACTTTTAAGATCAGGTTTGCCCACAGAGCTTTTGATTTTACCATTTTACATTTCAACCTACTTCTGTGAATAAGACTTTCAGTAGTAGCCTGACCCTGCTACTGTTTAATTTAGGGTGAGATGTAAACAATAAGCTGCAATAAGCTTTATTAGTATTGTGATAATTTTGTACCCATGTGTTTTGCTCTCATCGATGTTTTTGAGGCTAAATGACAAAGATAAAAAGGCTCTTTATTTGCCCTCAAACTCCTCCTTTTTTTTTTTTTTTTTAAATCACTGGTGTGTCCTTCAGCCCTGTTAACTTCAGCTGTCACCATGGAATTCCTTTACATTTTGAGGCTCTGATATTTTTCTCCATATGCTGGCAGTTCCCTTTACAGAAAGTGGCCATTGTCCCTGCTGGAAAACTTCCACAAATGTTTTTGGCTCAGTTCCCATCACAGCTGCCAGGTTGATGTGAAATATCATGCTGTCCAAGACAAACTCTCAGGATTTGCTACTGCCACTTCTACTGTTGCCATGACAGCCATAGATGACCAGCCACAGGGAGACACATAACTTCTTTAAGGCATGGTGTCTTGCAGTTCTAGGACTGTGGCTGGACCTGGTGAGCTCGCTCTGTCACAGGTGGGATACACATCTGCAAATATTTAGGACATGATATGTCTCATCTACCCACATCATAGGAATGCTCATTTCCATCCCCATGTAGATTCTCCCCAACTGAACTTCCTTCTTGAGAGCAGTGCCTTTTTTGAGTTTACCCATAACCTTCAACTCTAGGTTGAACTGACAGCTGTTGAAATAAATACCTTGGTCAGGGATGGTAGAACTAAGAGGAAAAACACATTGTCAGCCATGAAGGAATTCACTGGCACATGTTTTGTGAAAACAGCTGGTGCATTTTTAGTTTGGAAATGGGCAGACCTTGTGTTATATATGCTTTGCCAAAAACTGTGGCTCATTTGCCTTGTTTTTCTTCACTATCAGTTTGAAAAGAAGGAAAGGTCAAGTGAAAAGCTGAACAGAGAGTTGGAAAGTTGAAAAGCTAAACAATGTGCAGTTGCAACTCTAGGAAACAATACTACTTATTCATCAACATCAGGTGTTTGGGAGATGTTTGTGGCTATTCTTACTTAGGGGTGTGTGTGTGTGTGTGTGTGTGTGTGTGTGTGTGTGTGTGTGTGTGTGTGTGTGTGTGTGTGTGTGTAAACCAGCCAAAATTTGTGACATTAGAAAATCATGGACTTAACGGTTTGTGATGGCTCACTAATCCCTGGTGAGATTTCTGGTTGAGTGACACGAATCTACACACCTGCTATGCTATTTATTTCCTTTTCTTGAATTTCATATCGAAAAACAAATCTTCTTTTAAAATTGTATTATTATCTTACTTAATCATAAAATTGAGCAACTATTATTCTTGGGACTAAAAATACCTATTTGTTCTCGTGATAATCTATTTTGTTGAAACTACCTGATGTGTGTATAATTCTGGTGGCCTATTTCACTAAACTGACTTAATATGCCAGTCCATCCCCTCATGTCACTTTCCATTTTACAACTGGAGAAATGTGGGTCAAGATACGCAGTGACTGTTAGCATTCTTCTGTATTCATTCCTGTCATTGCATCATTTCCTAGACTATGAATTGTCTATGCTGGTAGAAAAGGAAAGCCTCAACTCTAGACTGTAAACCTTCGGTCTTCCATCATGAGACACATGTTTATCACCTCCTCCCTACTCCTACCTCAATGTTCCTCTACAGGAGTCCATGATTATACTGGAATGTGATTTTGGGAACATATATGCATTTTAATGTCTATGGGAATTCCTTTATTGCTTGTGTATCAGATTTAACTTTTAAAATTCTCCCTTGCCAGCTAGCTGTGAACTCCCTGCATACACCATCTCCTTATGAAGTCATTGAGCAAAGTACATACATTTCTCTATGTGTTTGATGTGCCACCTAGTTAGAGGTTTAAGGAGAGATATCAACTTATCTATCAAATTTCCAATGATGGATGTGAGAGGAGATAGAGGAAATAGATTGTCAGTCTTCTTCATGACTTCCTTGCTATGACAGTGTTCTTCCTTCCTGGTCGTCATCATCATAGCTCTAGATTGATGGGGGAAGTCCTTCTGTATATATGTCTCTCTTATTGGTTAATGAATAAAACATTGTTGGCCAATAGGGAAGCAAGATAGGTGGGAGTAGGAGAAAAGGAGGATTCTGGGAAATGTAGTAAAGGGGAGTTACCATGTGATCCCAGGAAAAGAGGATGCATAAGGCTGGTATCCTCCATAAGATAAGTCCTTATAAAAAGATATAGATTAGTAGTTATGGTTGATAATTAAGACTGAGCTAGCAAATAAGAAATCCTAGTCATTGGCCAGCAGCACTGTAACTAATATAAGATTCTGTGTGTTATTTGGGGGCCCTAAAGTGGGAGCAGAATACAGGCAGCTGGCAGAAAGTTTTATTGTTACACTAGATTGTTGTGAATTCACTGGTATGTGTGGGTGGTGGCCTCCACAGGCCACCATGTTGCCATACCACAATATTCAGACTCAGACTGCTCCTTCAGTTGCTCTTATTACTTGAGAGAGTCCTGATAGGGGAAGTACTTCTGTATATGTTTATCTTATTGATTGTTGAATAAAGTTATGTTTGTCCAATGAAACAGCAAGTTAGACAGGACTAGGAGTCAAAGAGGATTCTGGGAAATGTAGTAGAGACATGGTGTTCAGGCAGGAAGTGACATAGCAAGGAGACTCATATTTAAGCAAGGAGAAACAGGAAATGTCCCTTTTCCCCTTCCTCCTCCAGTGGTGCCATGTGAGCCATCGGCAAGAGAGGGTCCAGTGAAAGGTGTACTCTATAAGTCTTATAAAATATATAGGTTTATGATAATTAAGACTGAGCTAACAGATGAGGAATCCTAGTCATTGGCCAAGCAGCTTTGTACATAATATGTCTCTGTATTATTTTGTCCATCCACACAGCGGGCAGAATTCTGGCAGCTGGCAGAGACCAACCCCGTGGCGGTAGGGCTTGGATGGCTTTTGGAGGAAAGATTTATTGTAACAGAGTCCCTTCATCTTCTGGCTATCATCATACTCATTGTCTTTGAAACTAAGCATTGCCTGTATTAGGGCAGGTCTGTGACCAATATGGAGCTCCAACTGTCATTTGTACTACAGGAAACCACTATGGTTATTAAAGGGTGGGATTCAAAGTAGCTTTTTGGACTCTATTTTTAAACTTTGCCTGGAACCTTAAGCTCCCTCTACTAAGAGCAAAGGAATCATTTCACTTCATCTTCCTTTGTAATTACTCTGTGTAGTGCACTGTAATATCCTTATTTCATATATGAGGAAACTGAGGCACAAATGCAACATAAAGTCAACAGAGCCTAGCTCCAAACCTGAGTGTTTTTTGCCTCAGAGTCAATGTTCTTCACCAGTGGAGACTGCTTTAATACAAACCTCATGCTTGAATTGGATGAATGACATTTATTCATTGTCTAGGATATGATAGTCCATCAATGTATTATTACAAGGACCACTGGATTACTAAGACAATTATGGAGCTTGTATTTTTAGGATTCCAAGGTAAATGATCATTTTGCTAAATACAACTCTATTTACAGTTTTATTGCCAAAAGGAGTTTATGAATACATATATTTTTAAAGGAGTAGCCTTTTCCCACTTTCCAAAGGCCCCTGTAACAAAGGTAAGATGGAGCAAAGCTGAGTGATTCAAGCCTCTGAAAGATTCTCCTGTGCACTGACATTTTCTTTTCTTTTCAGCCTGTATCACCAAATGCCCGGCTTGCTGGGGGGAAGTCAGAATAAGAGGGAAGGCACCACAACTTTATTTCACTGACTCAAACCCCAATGTATTAAGCAGAGTGGAGTGAATAAATGGCTTTGTGTATTCAGCACCTCCATTATTTAACACATCCACAGAAACCTATCCTGGCAAAGAAACTGGCTTCTGCGGCTCTGGCATGCATGTGTACTTCACTCTCTAGATTTTCACTTTGAAACTGAGCATCAGTAAAGCAACATCAACAGTTGCCATCCATGTTTGTTTGAATCATGCACGACTGTGTATGCTTTAATTATTTACATTAAATATATTTCTCACTCACCACTTCAAAACAAGCTATTGAAATTAAAATAAAGCCATTACTCTAATTGCATCAGATTGATGGCAGTTGTGTAGTTGTTAGCGCCTAATAATAGACAGGCATTGAGGTATTGTTAAATATTTTTCTTAGTCTCTGTGATTTATTAGCCCACTTCTTTTGTTCTTTTATTTTCTCTTAAAGTGCATTAGTTACAGCATGAGCAGGGACTAGAATATTTTGTTGTTGTTGTATGCTAGATGCTATTTTTAATCACACTACCTACCTTTGCAGTGAACAGATGTTGGACAGCAAATGGAGACTGATGTTTTTCCATATTGTTTCCAGGTCTGGCTTCACTGCTTCAGGATGAGGAGCAAAGGACTGGGCTGTTGGCAAGGCTGACTTTGGTCTTGAGAATGAGCATTCTCCAAGTGCTGTGGTGGCAAGATGTTAGAATCACATTTATGCTCTGTGGAGAGGTGAATTCATTGAGGAAAATAAAACCTCTGACAAGACTCTACACATGGCATAGTCCTCCCAGCATCTGCCATGACTTGAAACTTCATTGAAGCTTCTTTTGGAGTTCTCTGGTTTGTGTGCATTGTGGTGGTTTGAATGAAAATGGCCTCTGTAGACTCATAGAGAGTGAGTGGCACTATTAGGATTTACTGGAGTAGGTGTGGCCTTGTTAGGAGATGTGTGTCACTGGGGATGGGCTGAGGTTTCAGATACTCAAAACCAGGCCTCTTGTCACTGTCTCCTTCCTGCAATGTGCTGATGAGGATGTATAATTCTCAGTATGTCTCTGCACCATGTTAGCCTGCGTGTCACCAGGTCCCACAATGATGACAATGGCTAAACCTCTGAATTCTAAGGCAGTCACAGTTAACTGTTTTCTTTATATGAGCTGCTGTCTGTTCACAGCAATAGAATGGTAACTAAGACACTCAGTCACAGTCTTTCTGTAAAGAAATGTGACAACCTGATTCACAGGCTATAGTAAAACAAACTGCTGATTTTTGTCTATACTTTGGAAGGATGCCCAGCTGCCCTATCAGAGCTGAGCTCAGCTCATCACCTGGTTGAACCATGGTACACCTAGCCAGGTCAGGTCATAGAGTCCTGTCTGCGGGGCAATCCTGAGAGTTCCATTTGGACAGAGATAGAACAAATTATTGTCAATTTGATTTTCATATAAAAAAAAACTTCTAAAGATAGATAATTGGTATTGATTTTTAAGAGACACATCTGGTATGTTTTGGGCTCACAGCCAGATATTTCCACTGTTAAGTATTTGTATCATTTTGTAGGCTTTGGTATTTTGAAATTACTTTCCATTGGGTAAAACTGACTTTCAAAAAGTTTTAGGAAGAATCTTTTGCTGAAATGCAGCTTGGAATTTTCAGTACAGTATTGCAGATGACATCATAGAGAAAAGAACAGTAGAGCAGCTAATTCGAGGATGCACATTCCTTCTCTAAGAGAACCTTTCACAAGCTATCCCTTTCTTCACATAACAATGACTCCGAGCATGTTGAAGACATTTTAGGGTAAAATTGTTACATTATTCCACTTAAAACAGAAGATAATACAAGTTATCTTGAAATGTATATTATCATTTTCTTCTTTAGTAATAGAACTCCTCATTTTAACTTGACATGTGGTTACCCATAATTAAGGCTAAAGTTCTGTGTCCCTTTCAGCTATGTGCAGCTGAAATAAAGTCTCATGGGGCTACAGAGAAGAAATGATATGCACACTCTGATTACAGGGAAGGCATACCTTTTCATTTCCTTTTATCTTCCTCACCCGTGTCAGTGTCTATGATAGCATGGTTTATTTTGGACAACAGAGAGGAGGGGTGAGAAGGACATGAGGGAGCAGAAAGGTAGAGTCAGGGGAAGAATAGGAGGAAACAAGATAAGAGATACCATAATAAAGGGAGACATTTTAGGTTTAAAGAGAAGTCAGACATTAGGGAAATGTCTGGAGAGCTACAAAGATGACACCAACTAACAATCTAAGCAACAGAGGGGAGGCTACCTTAAATGCCCTCCCCTGATAATGAGATTGATGACTAATTCACATGCCATTCTATAGCCTTCATCTAGCAGCTGGTGGAAGTAGAAGCAGACACCCATAGCTAAGCACTGAACTGAACTGGAATCCAGTTGTAGAGAAGAACGAGTGATGAGCAAAGGTGTCCAGACTAGGCTGGTGAAACCCACAGAACCAGCTGACCTGAACAATGGGGAGCTCTTGGTCACCAGCCTGATAGCTGGGAAATCAGCATGGGATTGATCTTGACCCCAGGAATGTGAGTGTCAGTGAGGAGACCTCAGAAATCCATGCAGCCTCCTCTGGTAGATTAGTGCTTATCCCTAGCATAGGTGTGTACTTTGGGAGCCCATTCCACATAGAGGGATACTCCCTGAGCCAAGATGCACGGGGGTGGTCCTAGGCCCTATCTCAAAGGATATGACAGACTCTGAAGACCCCTATGGAAGGCCTCACCCTCTCTGTGAAGCAGAAAGGGTATGTGCTAGGTAGGGTTTTAGTTGGGGGGGTGGTAGGGGAGGAGGGGAGGGAGAGGGAACTGGGACTGACATGTAAAACAATCTTGTTCCTAATTCAAATAAACAAAATAAAAAAAGAAAAATCTGAAGATGTAAAAGAAGTCAAAAGAGGATTGAAGAACCTGATATAATAGAATGATTTCACATTCTAGTGTCTTTCCTATTTAGACTTTTACATAAGCATAAGCAACTATTTACACTGTTTTAACTACTGATACTTTGCTCTCAATTAACAGCCACTGTTTAGTGCTATTTAATCATTTTCAAATTTTATACTGTAAGTTAGTATTTTATAACTACCAAGTTTACATGCAATAAATGTACTCTGCTGTGTAAATGTCTGGTGGACTTGGTATTAACCACTGCTACAGTATGTTTTGGGAGACAGCTTTCTTTTCCTTCAGAGTCCTTACTATAACCTACACTACCCGACTCCTCCCCCACAAACAGTATCTCTCTAACCTCCCTCAAATTCTGCGCTGGTAGCTGCTTAGCTATAATGGCTTCTTAGCTCATCTTCAATCTTCCCCACATGCTTGCTACCTCTTCTGCTTTGTTTTTGTATTCTTCAACAAGTATCTTTGCCTGATCTGCATATGGTATCTTGCTTCCACAATTTAAAAATTCTACTTACTTGCTTTTTTTTCAATTTAGTTCTCCAAGACTATTTTAATAAATTCTATTTTCCACAGGCTGGCACATGCATATTCTCTGTGTTCTTTTGACCCATTGCTTGTTCCAGGTTTTCCTCCTTACTGAGATCATAGCTCCATGTGAACTTTGCTTGGCCTGCTCAGTCCTTTTTTGTGTACTTAACACACTGTCTTGCACATACTCATGACAAATGTTTTCTGAATGGGCATGTGACTCAGCACATTATAAATGGGTATGAATAAGGTCATAACTATTTAAGGGTGATTACATTTTGCTAATAGTTCACTATACAGGAGCTATTCTCTTTCCTCTAGAAGTAAACTATTTCCAGTGAAACGATATAACTGCTGAAAGTCCACATAAAAATTCACATGCTAATAGGTGAAGCTCATTCATTTAGCAGCATGTTTACATTTCTTAGTATATTCCGGACTTCTCAATTTTGCATTTTATTAATTCTTGGAGAATTTTGTACAATGTTTTTTGACTATATTCACCCCTTCTCACAATTTCCCCCAGATTTCCCTTTCTCTATTTTCTAACTATGTATCCGATTCTTTAAAAAAGAAAAAGAAAACTCAATCTATCAAGTTCATTTTGTGTTGTCCATCTACACTTGGATTTGTGGACATCCATTGGAGCATGGTTAACCTACCAGAGGATATATCCTTAAAACAAAACAAATAAAACTCCTGAGTATCCTTCTCCCAGCAAACAATGGAATTGCAGGTTGGGAATTCAGACCAACTTTCCTTCTCCATGCTGGGGTTTTGTCTGGTTTGAACTTAGAAAGCTCTTGTGCATGTTGCAACAACTTTTGTGAGTGTATCAGCTATGTGCAACTGCCCTGCTGTATTCAGAAAATGGTTTCCTTGAAGTTTCTGATTTTCTGCATTTTATCCACTTGTGGTTCTGTGTTAATCACCATCTTCTGCAACTAGAAGCTTGTCAGGTAAGGTTTGAGAAATGCACTGAACTATGGGTATAATATGTCGCTAGGAGTCAGTTCAGTCCTATGGTCACAGTTAGCAGAATACTCGTAGCAAGTTCTCTCCTATAGACTATGAGCTGTCTAACCATATGTTCTTAGCCCAGTAATGGTGCCAGAGTGTGTTTCATCTTGTGGAGGTGAACTTAAATCTAATAAGAATGCTATTAACTAAATTTTAAGTGTGGGGGAAATGAATGATTTTATACTTCATTTGTGCTCCAGAAATGCTATGTTGCTTTGAGTGTACAAATCGAATTATAGCCAACACTGAGTGGTAAGTACTGGTTCATTCCTGCAACAAACATGAAATCCTGTTAGCCCTAAAATGGCATCCTATTACTATCAAGAGCCTTGGAAAGCTAAAACAGAGTTTGTCTCATGAAATGAGTCAAAGGAACTTCAGAAAAGTTTTAAGGAATTCTGTTAGTATTAGGAAATTTTTGAGATGTTTTGAAGTGGGCGAAAAGATTATTGGGTTTCCTGGCTGGTAGGGGCTTGTATTAGTTATTTTTCTGTTGTTGTGAGAAAACAACATGAACAAGGCAAGTTATAGAAGAAACACTTTATTTGAGCTTTGGGTCCAGAAGGTCAGAAACTGTCATGATGGGGAGGCATGGTTGTAAGCAGCAGGTAGTAGGCATGGTAGGAGGAACAGGAAGCCCAGGGCTCATATCTCAATTGCTAACACAAAGCAGAGAGACAGCAGGAGACTTTAAACACTCAAAGCCCACCTGCAGTGGTGGACTTTCTCCAATAAGACCACAGCTCCTAATCCTCATCCAAACCCCACCACTAATTGCTACCAAGTGTTCAAATGCTTGAACCTATTGGATGACCACTATAAACTACAGGATTCCTTTCTTTCTTTCTTTCTTTCTTTCTTTCTTTCTTTCTTTCTTTCTTTCTTTCTTTCTTTCTTTCTCTCTCTCTCTCTCTCTCTCTCTCTCTCTCTCTCTCTCTCTCTCTCTCTCTCTTTCTTCACTACTTTCCCTTTTAAAAGGGCCCGGCCCATCCATCTCCCATCTCTCTTTTTCTCCCTCTATCTTTTTTCTTTTGAGGCATTCATCAGAAAATCACTTTAGTAATGCAAAAATGCTTTAAGCACACAAAAAGACAAATCAATATGTCTAATAAACTTGATTCTTACCTTGTTGAAATCAATGTTCTGCATCTACATATATATTTATTCCAGAATCAGTCTTTACTGATTTTTTTGTTTCATTAGCATACATTAGTTATGATTAATGTGCTCATTATGACATTTTCATGCATGTTCATAATATATTTCTATTGCTATATGCTATATTCTATATGCTACCATTTCTTATCTTCTACTTAGGCTGATCCTATTCCTTTCACTACTAGCTCCTCTTCTACCTTGTGTCCTCCCACTTTTTTGGCCCAAATTTCATTAGGGTTGCTTATAGAAGTATGAGTAAGGATTTCTTTGCAAGAGACTGGTGCCTTACTGGTGGCTACATTACTGAAGATAATTTCTCTACAACCCCTCAAAAGAATCAACTATGCAAACACCTTCATGGCTTGGGTTCCATGAGCTTCTACCTCCTCAGTGACAGGATATTTGGTGAGCCCAGTTTTGGGTAGGCCTTATGCAGTTAGTCAAGCCTCTGTGAGTTGAGGCCATGCTCAGAAGTTAAAGTCCCTCACTTGTCATTCTCCTTCTTTGGTTCTTACATTCTTCCTACCTCCTTTCCTCTGTATTACTCCTTAAATCTTGGAGGAGAGGTGTAGATCCAGTTTATGGCTTAGGTTTCAATATTTCCAGACTTAGCTTAGGATACACAGTTCCTTTGCCTGGTGAGCTCCTCGGATCTTCCCTTCCACTTTCCTCCCTACACTCATAGGCCTAGCTCAGGTCTTGCAGCTCCTGCACTGATCCAGCCTAGGACGTCTAGAGTCACATCAGACACATATTCAACATAAGGAGACCATATGCCCAGATTATACAAAAAGTACAAATAGTAAGGAAGTCCAAGACAGTATGCACCCTGATCCACTTGCCCTATAGAAATGCTCTCTGATGTGAATAACCATATAAACCTCAGGATACAGAATTTAAAAGAACAACTGTATTCATCTTCAAAGATATCAAGGAATTTAAAGAAGACAAAAGTGCAGTAAACTTACAGAGAATGTCAACAAACACTAGAGTAATGTCAAAGATAACATACTGCCATTATTGGTCTTTTTATATCTATATCTATATATCTATATCTATATATCTATCTATATCTATATCTATATCTATCTATCTATCTATCTATCTATCTATCTATCTATCTATCTATCTAATTTGAATTTTTGGAAACTTTAGCTGTGCTGTCAACTTTGGAAAAAAGTATCCCAGTTTACCGTGTTGAGTTGGCATTGTAGAAAAATTAACAGCCATATTGGTCTAGAAATGTTGAACTTAATTTTTTTCCATTTGTACAGGGGTAACACACTGTATTAAATATTTAAGGTCTTAAAAAAGAAGGGATTTTTGTGAGCCCATCCCATGTGAAGGGATGCTCTCTTGACCTGGACACATGGGGAAGGGCCTAGGCCTGGCCCAGGATGACGTGGTAGACTTTGGCCCTTTTGAAGGCCCTACCCTGCCCGGGGATTGGAGGGGGGATGGCTAGGGGCAGGTGGGATATTGGGGGGGAGGGAAGGGAGAGGGAGAAGGGATTGACATCTGAAGCAAGCTTGTTCCTAATTTGAACTAATAAAATAAAATAAAAAGAAAAAGAAAACATAAATATATAACAATGAAATAATAAAAACCACACAGGATTGAAAACTAAAGTCAGTGAAGAGGTAGAAATATTGAAAGAATTCAAGCTGAAATAAAGGTGGGATTGAAAAACTCAATAAACCAACTAGGAAACCCAGAGGAAAGCCTTATAAATAGAAAGGATCAACTAGAAGACTGAATATCAAGGCTTGAAGGTAAGTAGAGGAATTGGACCATTGAAGCAAAGAAGATGGAACAAAATTAAATTATATGAAAGGAACATGAGGAATTATGGGATATCGTGAAAAGAATATATCTTAAAAGTATAGGTATATGTGAAGGAGAATCCCAGGTCAACTAGATTATAGAAGAAACCCACCCAAACTAAGGAAAGGCACACCCATACAGACACAAAACACCAAATATCCAGGACCAGAAGAGAAAATCTCCAGAGTACATCATAGTTAAAATACTAAATATACAGAACATTGAGAGAGAATTAGAAGCTACAAGTCATATACAAAGAAAATCTCATTAGAGAAGCATATTCTCATTGGAAACTTTAAAAGCAGAAGAGCCTTGAGAAATGTGCACCGTGTTCTAAAGGATCATGGGTGTCAATGTTGTAGCTAAAGGAGAGAGGAAAAACTTCCCTCAGTTTGGAAAGTCTCTGTTGATTATTAAGATAGATACAATTAAAATAGGGAAGCCACAAAAGTACCTCACTGAATCTTATAAATAAAAGTCTAAAGAATCCAAACTCTAAAAATTTATTTAAGAAATAATCAAAAATTGATTGACCAAGGAAACAGAAGAAGCTAATAAATAATAATTCTACTAGGAGTGTAAAAAAACACTGAAATTTATGGCACAACAACTCTTATGAAAAGCAACAATATTAAGAGGAAAATTCCTGAGTTGACAGAATTATAATTATATTACAGCCTTCAAGATATATTCAATACAACTATTTGACAAACTTTTCAGTGGCTTAAAATGCAAAAGCTAATTAAAACTGGCTGAGACCTGAACACTGTCATGAACATTGGAAACTAGATAAACAGAGGATAATGAATTGGGAGAGCAGAAGGAGCAATTAACGTACTTGTGGGTTTCATTTGGGGGAGTAAATTAAAGTGGAATAAATATAATAGTAGACAGTAAAGACAAACAAATAGATATTAAATTTGTACTATGGGATGCGTTTTAAAGGCCACTACCTAAGATAGTAACTTGCTAAAAAAATGAAACTTATGATAAAATGAGTGACAGTCAATTAGAATGAGCAATTAGGGAAGGTATGGATGGCATATTTTCTGTACAAGATAAAATTCTTTAAGAATATTTGTTGCATTTACTAGTACTTGTGCTTTGGAAATTGTTAGGTGTGAATGTGAATAAATTAATTCTGACTGCTTGTTGAGGGTTTACTGCATACAAGAGACCAGTCCAAATAATTCTTTCTGCTGCAGCTTATTTAATCCTCTTAGTAACTCCCAGACACAGCACTGAATTCCTCATCTCTGTCAATTATGCTAATGTGAGCATTCTACCTTAACTGCAGCCACAGCAGCTAATTTTGTCTGCTCTGTTTTATGTTCACCCTCTCCCCTTCTCCGTCCTTCTTCATATCCAGTAGATACACACACACACACACACACACACACACACACACACACACACACACACACACACACACACACTATGTATTGTTTTGTCACTGAATAGAAGACAATTATCTCTACCTGTCTTAACCACTGAGCCATCTCTCCAACCCTGATTTTAAAATTCGTACAGAGGATATTATTTGTCCTAATGACCACACAGACAAGTTATAGAACATAACAGATCACCTAAAACACTGCCTTGTCCATCCTGCTTCCAGCCAATCTCCATATGTAGGCAAAGGTTGTTTTTATTTAATTACTGTGGAGTTTTCCCTGCTCTTGAATATCATGTCCATTCACTTGTGACCTATATATTACATCATCATGTTTCAAAGATTCATTTCTGCTGCCTGAGTAATCTTTTATTTTAAATTTTCATATTGCTCATATTTAGTTAACTTTCGTGTGGTCCAATTTTTTAATGCTAATATAAAGTAGACATTTTATTTTTTAATAAAACATTTATTTAGAAAAAGAGACAGATAGACATAGGGGAACATGAATAGAGGTAAACATATTTTTCATTTTAAACATTTATCTAGAGAGAGGATAGCTAATATAAATACATTGTTTTTTCAATTTAATTTTCTAAAATTTCTGCCACGATATACAATTACAAATTAATTTTACATTTTGATCATGTACTCTAAATAATTTCTAAATTGACTTGTTAGTTCTTTGTATGGGCTAATTTTACTTCCTCCACACTCATTAATATTCTGGATTTAAATGTACAATCATTAAAGAAGTGGGTCCCAAGAATGGGACCAGAAGCACCAGAGACAATTCATTGCCAACTTTTCTAGTAGTTAATGAGAGAAGGGCTCTTAATGGAACTAGGTCTTAGTTTCTTTATTTCTCCCCCCCTCCATCCCTTAGGTTTTGGAGCTTGGCTAATTTGTGTCTACAGAGTTAAGAGTGGTGTCTTCTTGGTGAATGTACAATTTTTAACCATTTTTAGTGCTTTAGGTTTAGTATTTACATGCCATGTAAATGCTTTCTTAGTCTCTTTTTTCATGTTTATAATATCTTCTGAATAGAATATAGGCAGGTAATACCTTACTTTATCAGGTTTAAACACAATCTCCCTCCTCAGTATTGAGGATCAACTTGTCATGTGGTGAATATATCTTTATAGAGAAACTTTCAAGCTCTTAACACTCAACTGATGTCACTCATAGCCAGAGACACTGCAACAAGTATGTGTAGTTTTGAAATGATGGTTGAGTCCATAATCTCACCAGGGTGAAGTGATTTTTCTGCAACTTACTGTTGATTTTAATGTATATTTCCTTCCTAACTTACCCTTTGACCCTGAATACATGTTACTTTTGTACATTTATACATTCCCAAATGGGAACCTCTTATTGGTGAAATATTAGGGAAGTGTTGGAGTTTGGTTATCTGGAGGAATCATATTTTACATATACATTTCTTTCAAAGAAAATACAGAGTTCTTTTGAAAGACCCCCGAAGAGGTACTTTCGTAGAAGGAGACCCGCACCCAGGAATCAGCGAGGCCACAAACTTGGATGCAAAAGCAAGAGGCTTTATTGGAGACGCGGGTACCCGGGGCAACTTAGCTTCTGTGTGGCTAAGCGCGCCGAGCCAAGGGAAAGGGGTCCTTATATAGGGAAAAAGGCGCAAGCTAGGAGCAGGGATTCTATTGGATAATTCTAATGAGGCATTGTACAGAGCTATTCCCATTGGTCAATGTATATGAGGCACTATACAGGGTTATTCAAATGAGGCAAAGTACAGAGTTATTCAAATGAGGTAAAACAGAGTCTTTCAAATGAGGCGAAATACAGAATCATTTCCACTGGATGGTTCAAATGAGACACAGAGCCATTCTAGATCAGCATATTCTCAAGGTCTGGTGTCTGGTACAACAGACTCAATTCCCCCTCCCTCCGCGTCCAGATGGCTGACCTTGGGGGCGGAGACCTTGGGACGGAGTGTTTCTCATCGGCCTGCTCACTTGGTGTTTGTTCTCGTGCCGGCCCACCTGGTGCTCGCCCTCGTGCCGGCCCACCTGGTGCTCATTCTCGTGCTGGGCGTGCGGCTGGTGGGGGGGGGGGGAGGGAAGTGGAAGCCGCCGGGGGTGGGGATCGGGGAGGCCGCCGACAGGAGGAAGAGGAGACAAACTTGAGAAAGAAAGGGCTAAGGGGCAGGGGTCTTTCACTTTGAACTTAAAGTATTTTTTTCTTTGAACTCAATTTATATTTTCTGTTTGCTGCTTGATACTAGCAGTAGCTAGTGTTATTTTAGACATTAAAAGACTATTAAACATCTGTACTGGCTAGTTTTTATGTCAACTCAACACAATGTAGGGTCTTTTGGGAAGAAGGAATCTTAATCAAGAAAATGCCTTCCTAGGATTGACCTACCAGCAAGTGAAGCCTATTTTCTTGGTTGACAATTGATGTGGGAGGGCCCAGCTCCTTGTGTACAAGAAAGCAGAATGAGCAAGTCATGGGGAGAAAGCCAATATGCAATGGTTCTTCCATGGCATCTTCTCAGTTTCTGCATCTAGGTTCCTGCCCTTACTTGTCTCAGTGATTGACAGTAACCTGGAAGTGTTAGATAAAAGTACACCCTTTCTTCCCAAAGTTGCTTTTGGTCATAGTATTATTTTTATCACAGCGATAGGAACCTTAAGAAAGACAACCCTAAGTATAAATTTATATTTATGTTAGTATTCTAAAAGATATACACTTTCACCACAATAATTTTAAACACCATTCTTTTATTGGAATATTTAGGAGTTTACACTGTGTCATTATTGATTCACTTTGGCTTAAAGCCTGTTTAGTATTTGTCCCATCTGGTGCTATATTTTGGTTTCTTTTTTTCTGTGTTAAAAACAAAACAAAACAAACAAAAATAGAAACAGCAACAATACAACCCTGGAGTTTAACAATCCAGTTTTATATTATACGTATCTTTACCTGTTGAGTTTCACTTAGGGTTTACTCTGGGGGTTAAATTTGTCTCCTTGTCACAGTTGATTTCTTCTGTTTTTTTTTTTTAATTTTTTATTCATTTTTACATACCAACCACAGTTCCTCCTCCCTCCCCTCCTCCCACTTCTCCCCCCACTTTTCCCCAACCCCTCCACGTACTCCTCAGAAAGGGTAAGGCCTCCCATGAGATGTCAACAAAGCTTGGCACTTCAGTTGAGACAGGACCAAGACCCGAACCCCCTAATCAAGGCTGAACAAGGTATCCCACAATATGGAATGGGCTGAACCAGGGATGGATCCTGGTCCCACTGCCAGGGGTCCCACAAACAGGCCAGGCTACAAAATTGTCCCCCTCATACAGAGGACCAGGTTCAGTCCATGCAGGCTCCCCAGCTATGAGTGTAGCTTCAGTGAATTCCCATTAGTCAAGTCAACCCTCTCTGTGGGTTTTCTCACCACTTTGGTCATATAATCCCTCATCCCTCCTCTCTTCAACTGGTCATCTGGAGCTTGGTCTGGTGCTTGACTATGGATCTCTGCATCTGCTTCCATCAGTTACTGGATGAAGTTTCTATGATGACAGGATAGTCATCAATCAGATTACAGGGGAAGGCCAGTTCAGGCACCCTCTCCAGTATTGCTAGGGTCATTAGATGCTGAAAAAGCCTTTGGCAAAATCCAACACCCCTTCATTATAAAGGTCTTGGAGAGATTAGGGATACAAGGAATATACCTAAACATAATGCAGGAAATTTACAGCAAGCCAGCAGCCAACATCAAATTAATTATGATGAAAAATAAATCTGGGTTGACTTGTTTTAAAGGACTTAGAAGAAGTACTACTGTCTTCTGACATTCATTGTGTGTGTGTCTGTGGAGAAGGCGGATTTCTTTATATTCTGCTGTTTTTAATATTGTTTCAAACCAAAATCATTTGGGTTTTAAACAGCAAGACCATAAGGTGCCTTATTGTTTTTTTTCTTGATCCAGGTTTGAGGTCATTTAAGTTTAGGGATATGGATTTGCCAGTTGATATTTTCTCAAGATTTGGGGTGTTTCGGGTCCTTTTTAAAAGTATAGTTTTATCAGAAATTCCCTCTTTTTCTAAGACTTTAATTCTCTCTATAAAACAGGTGGGCATTACTCACCAGGTCATAGAAAAGCTAAAACATATTATTTAGTCTTTTGATATCAGTACTCCAGCTTAAATTGTATTAAAATCTTTCTAAAAATTCTATTGAACAATTTCCTCTCCTGTTAAATTTATATCACACCTTCGAAGGGTGATCTTCTTATCATATAATATAGTTTTCCACGAGAATGCCCATTTTGTTTATATTTCGAATTTCTATGCTAAGATTTCTTATTGTATTCATTATTAGAATCTTTTTGCTTATTACATTAGCCTCTTTACAATATACTCCTTGTCTGATGAGTCTAGCTTTTGTCATATAATACTCCTTGCTTTCTGTGTGTGTACAATGACTGGTCACATTTTTTTTCCTGATCATTCGATTATCTGCCACTCATTTCTTTCCTGGAAATCCTGATTAGAGACTGTTGATTCTATCAACTTCTATTAAAAAGTCTTACTTTCTGTTGTGTCAGACAGTTAAATAATCTGCTCATAACATTGAACTTTACCATCTTGTTTATTTATTTGTTATGGAGGGCCTGTGGCAAATGTCCATATCTACTAAAGCCTCCTCAACCTGGAAGGACCATTGTCCATGATCAAAGATAGTAGGAAAGCCACAGAGTCTCTGTCCAATTCTTTCACCATTTCAAATATTTCCCTTCCCAGTTCTTTAGGTTCAATTTACAAGTTTGCTGTTCAGAAATAAGTTTGGAATGTGGGAGGTGCCAATGCTTTGTGTTCCTCCTCCTCTTGAATCCTATCATGGAACTTTTATGTTTTAACAGCCACTTATTTTAATGACTGGGGCTAATTAGTTGGATGCCTCCTCATGTAATAAACAGAACAGCAACTTTTGGTTTAAGTGGTTGTAGATTTGGGAGGCTCTCTATGCCACTCTCCCATGCTTGTGCGGATGAGTAGGAGGGTGACTGTGGGTGTTTTATTTTCTGCTTTGTTGCAGTGTTATAATTTTGAGCAAGAAAGCAAGTCTGCTAACAGGATGTGACATTAACACATTTAGATTCACCCCTTTATCTGTGTGCTACTCCATTCGACTCTAGTATCTCATTGCTGGTTGCCTGAGTTTGCTGTCTTGTCTTGTTTTGTTGGCAACCCTTTCATAGGTTACTGGTACAATGCAATCTCAAGCCTAAACTCCAATTGGGAAAGATAGCTTTCAATTGTTGACCACAAGGTCAAGAAGGTCACCTATCATGCCATTACTTTTTAGGTTTTAGTGAACACAGTACATGAAAGACCCAAGGAAATACTGGCTGTTGTACAAGATCCTGTCCTTATTTATAATCTAATTATCTGAGATTATTGAGTTTATTTTTATATACTTTGCTACAATGATTTTAAATTCATCTAATAGAAAAGATACCTCCTTATTTTGTTTTATTTTACATTTTTACTTATGGTTTTATGTGTGAAGGGGAGCCCAGGCCAGGGCATAAATCAGGAGGCTAGAAGGCAATGACAATTTTCTCTTCCCACCATGTGGGCTATAGAGATTGAACTCATGAGATTAGGTTTGGTAGCATGGACCCTTATGTGCTGAGCCATTTCATCACTTTACTTTCCTGTTTTTATTTTAACATGGTCTCCCTTTTATCAATTGATCAATAATCAACATAACAGACTTGAATATTACATAAAAGTGATGGCTTGAAGCCAAATTATTTCTGTCATAGTAGGGGGGAAGGGAAAGCCAGACAAAAAGTTTCATTATTTCTATTTTTCATCTCAGTTACTATCAAGAAAGCTGTTTTTGGTGGAGACGGTTTTAAAAACTCAATTAACATGCAGCTGCATGTGACAGCAAAAACTGGGGAGAAACAGCTCCTGAAATAAGACTTTTTTCCCACTCGAATCAAAATGGAAAGCCAGAGCTAATCTAAGCCTCCAAACAAATTTCAGATGGTTGTTTGTCCTTGTGCTAGGCTGACAGTCTACATAAAAAACCCCACATTGTCTACTGCTACTATAGAATTTAACAAGTGAAAATTATTAAATAAAAATCACATATTATTTGAGATCATTTATAAAACAGTGGCATAACATATACTTAATTTTTGTGAAGAATCATGCAATAGAAATAATATTCAATTTCAGAGTTCAGAAAGTACACTTAAAATCAATAAAATTTGTTGTTTTAAATAGCTCTTTTTTGGTGTTAGGTAAATTTAAGTATATTTTTATTCTTGGAAAACAGAATTTTTATTATTTTAAGGGTGACAGAGCAAAACTACAAAAGTCAATTAGTGCTGTGGAATATTAGTTGAAGATGTTTTACATTCAATTTATGCTGTGGAACATTTGTTTAATGATGAAAAATGTGTTACATTCTTTTATGTTGTATTTGTTTAACTCTGTGAAGCTGTGTTACTTTGACTTTCTAAAACACCTGACTAGTTTAATAAAGAGCTGAAAGGCCAATAGCTAGGCAGGAGAGAGAAATAGGCACGGTTTGCAGGCAGATAGAATAAATGAGAAAGAAGAGGGAGGAGCAAGAAGAGGAGAAGGAGAAGACAAGAGGTCAGGGGTCAGCCACCCACAGACACAGCCAGCTATGGAGTAAGAAAGGAAGAAAGATATATAGAATAAAGGAAGGAAAAAAGCCCAGAGGTAAAATGTAGATGGGATAATTTTTAAAAGGATGGCTAGAAATAAGCCCAGGTAAGGCTGGGCATTCATAAGAATAAATGAGTCTCTGTTTATTGATTCTCTCTGCCTGCCTGCCCTATCTATCCTTTCTCTGCCTAGCTACTGGGCCATTCACGTTTTTATTAAACCAATCAGGTGCCTTAGGCAGGCAAGGTGAAACAAATGCTTCTCACCTTTACATAATTAATCACACATCCTTATCTGGTTAAACAAATGCAGCATAAACAAATGTGACACAACTTTACATAGTTACAATAATACTCCACAGTTCCATAACAATCAGTTCCAGAAGAAATTGCAATCTTCTTAATTCTTTATTTTTGTGTTTTCCAGAAGAGATTTCTGAAGTAAAGTAACATATTAGACAAAAAAAAGTTTCACTTCTACTTACCTAGTCATCTCCCTGACCAAACCTTTATTTTCTAAATGTTAAAATAGAATCTCTAGAGGCGAAAATGCTATAGCCCCATCAAGACAGGGATCTGATCCTCTAAGAGGTGCAGTGCAATTACTCTGTTTTGACTGTCACTTAGGAAAAATTTAATATTTAAATTTTTAATTTATCAATCTGCATAATAGACATATAGTATCCAGAATATTTGTATCCAGAAAATTTGTGAATAAAAGGGGTTCAGTGGAGGTGGAGCACACCTTTAATCCCAGCACTTGGGAGGCAGAGGCAGGTGGATCTCTGTGAGTTTGAGGCCAGACTGGTCTACAAAGCAAATTCCAGGAGAGTTAGGATTGTTACACAGAGAAACTCCTGTTTTGAAAGATCAAAATAAATAAATGGGAATATTTCCCCAATTTTGTGACATTTAAGCTATATTAAAATATTTATACCTTTTATATGCCTGACCTGAGTTTGATCTCTGGGACTCACATAAAAGGAAGGTACAGAGACTCACATATGTAATCTTAGCACTCCTCTGGAAGACAGAAGGCAGAATCAGAGAAGTGGGCTGGCCTGGAGTATGCTGCCAAGGGGCAGAGACAAGAATGGCTGCCTTAAAAACGAGATGGAAGATGGGAAATGGCTGAGGAAAATTGTCCTGTGAACTTCACAGTTTATTGTCCATTGTCACTCTTGCATGCCTACATTCACACATATATCTACATTTGCGCACACAGACATTGAATAGATAAATAAAACAAATAAGTCAATGAATTAAACACTAAAGTAAAAGTTTTTTAGCTTAATTTCTGAATGAAAACTGGGAATCTCGGCATATTATGTATGAATCATCTAAAGCCTCCTCCATGGGGATGCTTCTAAGCTAATTTGTTCTCTACAAATTCTATCACGGATGAAAATACAATATTTTTGCATGATTAATTAAGTTATTTTATGTATTTGTGCACTTTAAAGTTGAATACAATTATATCAGTATAAAGATAACGATGTGAGTTTCCATTTGACTTCTCTGGGAAAATTTATAATCGCAATTCAGTTTTTAAAACCCCTACCATCAAAGAGAAGGCAAGAGAAGCTTCAAAATATGGAGTATAATGTTTCTTTTCTCCTGCATCATTCTCAAACACTAAATGGAAGAACTAGAAGCCAGTGAGATAGAGCCAAAGTCACTTGGCTGAGAATGCCTCAACAAATAATTGCACTTTCTTCCTTCATAGCTACATGAGTGGGAAACAAAATGTACCTTTCTCTGGAGAGTATCTCTGCTGCATAAGGGAAACACACAGAAACTGAAAGGGCAGTAGCTCAACTCAAGAGACCTGAGTAAAGATTAGAACATCAGTTGTGTGAAAGTATGTGGTGGGAATTAGCAAGCAAATAAGAATATAAGAAACGTCTTGGGAAGTTGGACTGTTCTCTCCAAATTTTATAAGAAATGAAAGTTGACATAGCCCATTACCTAGAAATACAGCACATTTTTAGATCAAACAGCCATTTTTTTTCTCACAAAGTCACAAAAGCCCAGACAGTGAGAAAGCCAATAGGAATGCAAAAAAAAAAAAAAAAGAATTTTCTGAGATTTGAGACTGATTATTTATTTCAGCAGTTAGTAGGGGATAATTGACATAAACCATGAGAGACTTCAATAATAAGGATTTAGATTAGTGAAAGAAACGATGGAGTTGAAAAGTATGTGTGCACCAATACCAGGACCTGATCTATCCTAGAAAGTTACAAAGTCCCATCAGCAGTGCTGTGCATGGGACTATTAGAGCCTTACAAAGATATTGCAGCTGAATTCCTACTGTGTTAAACATGTATTTTGGTCATATTATGAAAGCATCTATAATCCTGCATGTGGTTAAAATCCTGTCCTGAGATGACTCAGGGGTAAATGCACTTGAAATCAATACTTTTTACCAGGACAATAAATAAAGTCTTTGAGGCCATCTCATTAGCCAGCAAGACTTCCTTTAACAACCAAAAGTTATCAATGTATAAATTCTTAAAGATTTCCCCAGAGAAAAGGAAGTAAGGGGTGCCTTACTAGCAAGGGGCCATGTAAAAAGTTGTTTTCCCAAGATTTGTTTCACAGTACTATCATCCTATGAGTTCAGAAGATGCAGCTGCCATGGTCCTAGGGTAGGCACCTTGTGGAAAGCATGGATTCATTCATCTTATTCTCATTTTTTAGGCATGGAGAATATAAGAATTTTGGTCCCACGAAGATTTCAAAGGAATGCCTGTTAGGTGAAGCAATGTGCAATCGGGTTAGAATCTCTGCAGGCAGCCAGTTAGTAATGTGTGAAGCTATAAAGGTGAATCTGATGTTACATTGAAGACACTCCATTGTTGGAGATTCTCAAAACATGGAACATTTGTCGAGGAAAGCTATGAACAACAATCAGAGATAGCTGAATACAGTGACCAATAACAGCAAGGCCATAGCAGTAGAACTGCACTTGCCCTGTGGAGCTCACAACATGCTATTGGGTGCCATGGATACAGCACATGTAGCTAGAATGTTCAAATGTTTGTCCTTCCATGTTTGGGTCTTGTTTTGATGCAATCCTCTCTTGCTTGCTATTTTGCTACTCATACCTTTTCAAGCAAGACTGCATTCTTTGCGTTACTGTTTATTGGAAGTATGAAAGTTATTTATTAAATTTAATAAGCTGAGTCACTGTGAGTGTCAGGAGAGTTGTGGAGTTCAGACACTTAACCAGTGTTGGAACTGTTTAAGCTAAGAGGACTCATGAAGATAAACTGAACTCATTTTGCTCCGTGTGTTGAACATGAACCTTTTGGTAACCAGGGTACAAGAGTATTGTTGAAGGGAATATCTGCCCCTGGTTTCTTCCTTCCTGTCTGAATACAATGAAATGAAAAAGCATCTCTGCTACCTGCCCCTGCTACCATGACATTCTGTCCGATCCCATAGAGACAAGCAACCATGGACTGAGCCTGAAGCCATAAGCCAACATACAAGTATTTCCTCCTTTCCAATAATTTGCTCAATGCTGTGCAAATGTAACCAGCAGTGATAATCTTAGATGGGATGCAGTTATTGAGTTCACAAGACTTGTTCTTAGAACAACATTTCAAAGTAGGTACAAGAGTCCCTAAGATTTTATTGGACAAATGCTTGATCTTATTGACATGGCCTCTGTCTTTATTTACTAAGGCATATGTTTGGGCCTGTATTTTAATGTGGGTGTCTGGGTAGTTTTATGTCCACTTGGTACAAGCTAAATTCAACTGAGAGAAGGGACTATCAAATAAGATAATGCTTCCTCAAGATCAGGCTATAGGCAAGCTTATAGGTCATTTTCTTAATTAGTGATTCGTGAGAAAGGGCAGCCTCTTTGTGGAAGGGGTCATCTCTGGACTGATGGTCCTGGGTTCTATAAGAAAGCAGGTTGAGTGAGTCATGAGGAACAAGCCAGTAAAAGGCACCCCTCCATGGCTTCTGCATTGCCTGCCTACAGGTTACTGGCCTGTTTGAGTTCCTGTTCTGACTTCCTTCAATGATGACCTGTGATATGGAAGCATAAGTCGAATTAGCCCTATCCTCCCTGAATTGATTTTGGTTATGATGTTTTATAACAGCGACAGTGATTCTACTAGGACAGTGGGGCAATTTAAAGATTGGCTTTTGTTATTATTTCCAGACAGAATATTTAAAACCTAGTAATTAGAGGAGGCAAGATATAACTTAGAGAGTTGTGAGAATTAACCTTATCCTGTGTATTATCTGCATAATCTACATACAGAAAATCCTCATTGCCTTTAGCCAGGGTAATCAAACTTCCCAGGGCTCCACTTCTAACCATTAACAAATTACTGCCTTGTCTCTTTTGAGGCTGATGGGCAATTTTAGTGATAAAGTTGAATATTTCAAAGCAAAATTGGAATTACTTTGCATATATTTACACACATAAACAAAGCAACATTTGGCAATTTAGGATTTGTCAGGATAAAAGACATTTAATAAATTTATCACCACCTAGTTGTTCCAGAGGCAAACACTAATTTTGATGCAATTAATCTAAGCATTCAAAGAATGAATTAATGAATTTTAAGTAACTTGCTATGGTTTCTTTCTACCTGTGGAGATTTTACATCCACTCTTGTTGAAACATCTATGTCTCATTTCATTTTTTTCTTGCTTCTCTTAAATTTGGAGGATTCAAACAAATACTCAAATAGCTGCAGACAGATAGGAGATGTCTCCATCTTCTGAATGAATACATGGGAAAAGTAACATTTTGATGCTGATTTTTAAAAATAATCTTGCTATTGCTTGGTATGTAATACTATAGGAGTTTTGTGAATCAGAAGTTGAGAGATTCAAAAAATCTCTTTCTCCTTTTTGGAACACTGTGTATTAAATAATATATGGTAACAGGTAAAGACAAGAACCTTCTGCATTAACAGAAGTGTATGATGGAACACTGGAACAGCACAGCTTCTTTTAAATATTTGAGTTAGCAATATTCTACTGCATTCATTGTCAGTAAGTGAATAAACATTGTCAGAAACAAGTAGTGATTATTAGATGGGACTAACTTCCCAAACAAGGGATAATTTGTCTGTGCCAAGACAGCCATACAGATGTTTTCCAAGCACCTAGAAAGTTCAGCAATTTTAGATGATTGCTGAGTAATATACCTTCATGGATAACCTACTCAGCACAGTAGCCTTTCAACTGGTTTGAAAAAGACAAGGTCAAATAATAGGCCATTTGCTAGTCATTCAAAGAAGAAACACAGAGCTTAAAATGATTCTCTGGGTTGTTTCAAGGACCTGTTAGAGCAGTGTGCTGAGAGATGTTCTTTTCTTTGGACATGGTTGGAATGTATAGGGGCCAGGGCAAACACAGTGGGTAGGTGCATTGCCTATGCCTGAAGTTTGGTATTTTATTTAGAAAGCTACTAAGTTCTTGTTCTCATCTCTGAAACCCACAATCCCAAGTTACTTTGAATGAAACTGGAGCAATAATAAATAGCAAGTCATTATAATTAACTCATGTTTAAAACAAAAAAATCCTGAACTTGGAGTATAGTAACCATTAGGACTGGTTCTCAAGTCAGGAAAAGAAAAGCTGGGCAGTGACTAATAATACATTTTCTCTTACCTAGGGTTCTGGTTCATATATATTTTGTAATATTTCTCTAACTCTTCCTGCTCATATTACATAAATCATAGAATGGTGATAGTCACTCTGCTTTTCTTGCCATTTTAAGTATAACATGACCGAATGTTATGGAATGCCTGATGATTTGCATTTGGTTGATGATTCCTTCTGGTTATGTACCATTATAGGCTTTAGAAAGCATATAACATCTGATACAAATATGAGATGTTCCCCAGATTCTCTGTTAATCATTTTTATATGCCTGCAGACACATTTGACTTAATTAATGTAAAGTTACATACATCACCATTGCCTGTGTGAGGGTGGTTGAGCATCAATCTCTTACATACAGTCACTTGGAGTTTCTTAGTTTACCATATCTGTGTCATAGGTGTTTGCTAAAAACCTGAGAGATTATCCCATGTAAACAAGCAAGAAAAGCTGAATATCTAAATGGGCTTGAGAGAGAGAGAGAGAGAGAGAGAGAGAGAGAGAGAGAGAGAGAGAGAGAGAGAGAGGATGAGTTAAGTCAAAGTCCAATGTTGAATAGTTTTCTAAATAGTAAACTTGGAGTAAGTTTTCATTTTATATGTTTCCCTTAAAAATTTCAGCGGCTTATTTTGACTTTTGCTACTTCTATTCCTGATCAAAGGGCAGGTTGGTATTCCTTTAGAATCTACAATAGTGTAGGTTGTCTTATCAATAACCATGTATCAGGTATCAGTACTCTATTTTAACAGACATTTCCTTGACAGATGAGAGGACATTAAAGTCTTTTGCTGCAGTGATCCATGCTCTGATGACACCCTGAGTATGCGTTGATGCAATATTGTAGCAATGATCCATGGAATATATGTGATTTGGATCCAAGGATTTTACACGTTTAATGGGAGAAGTACAACAGTTCCAATGAAGTGCCTGGTTTTACGTTCTGATTAATCCTTCAGTAAACGAGTTTACAGTGTCTTCCAGTAATGAATATTCTTCCCCAGTCATCACTGCTTATTCTTATGTGGCTTCATCACCATTCTAAGTCTCAGTTTATATTGAGTACATTTGAAACTGTTTGAGTGTCACAGAAGAGGTCTCTGGAATAATTTTCCAATACTGTCCTCACAAATGTAATTTTTTCTGAATAATACAAAGTGCTAGTTTATCCTTTTAAAGGAATAGGCATAAAAACAATTCAATGGACTTAAAATGAGATACCATTAAAATTTTATTTGGGTCATTTTCAGCCCTTACTTCATTATAAAACATTCATAAAATTATTGTCATGGCAGAGTGAGAGCAAGCAATGTGACAATGGTTTCTGCTTTTGGTGTGTGTTCTTTTTATTCCATCATTTTTCTTTTAGATGTATTAAGTTCTTCATAGTACATATTATGCAAGATAATGGGACTAGTTTCTCAAATACTTATAATAGAGTTGCTACATGGATTCAAGTTGACTTCAAATATTGTTTGCTGAACACTTACTGGATATTGCCTGTGAGGAGAAATGACACTAATTATTGGGGTAGAGCATTTAGAACAAGCAAAAGACTGGGGAATGAAGGAGGTTTGAAGGTATAGCTCCCAAGAAGAGTTATATATTTCTTTGAAATGACAGGTAGGTGACTTGAAGAGAATAGGTACGAAATGACAGGTAGGTGACTTGAAGAGAATAGGTACAGGGATGGCAGACAGTGAGAGGGGATTCAGAAAAGAGACAAATTGCTTTTTAATCAGTAAGCTAGGAGTTGATTATTTTGTTATCAGCATATTGTAGAAGCAGGAACTAAAGAAAATGGAAAATAATTTAAACTTGGAAATGTTAAATGTATAGGATTTTCCTACCCTAATGTCCTGTCTCCTATGATCCTGAAAGCCAATTGTCAACAAGTACTGACTTCTCTTCTTCCCTGTTTTTATTTCTTACCCTTGAGATTTGAAAAACAAAACAATAAACCAAAGTCCCCCCAATTTCACTTGAAAATAAATATTACCTTTCTCCACTTGGTTTTCTTTACCACCCCCACCCCTTTAAGCATGTAGGTGTCTTTCTCAACTTTGTTTTATCCTTTGTTTTTCTTTTCCTCCACGTTGTCCAAGTTGTAATAGTCACAGCATTTCTGGGAGTGTTTGTTCAGGTGTGGGATGTATGAGAATTCCTCTGAGCCTCCATGCAACCGTGGTTGTTAATGATGAGCCTGCTTTGCATCGGATGTGACAGGCCGACCTTGCTTGCTTAGTGATGAATTATGAGGGCAGAGGCAAGAGAAACCTGGAATGTGCTCATGAGCTAGTGGGACTCGATCCCAGTCAGGCAAGCGGAGGAGTTGGTACTGCAGGGGCTTTGCAGTCGTGCTATTGTCAGCAGGGACACTGAAGTCCCACAGGTCAGGCAGAAGTAAAAATAATGGCGAAATTAATGTCTAAAAGATTGAACCAATAAAAAAAATTCTTCTTCTAAATTCATGCACTGTGCTGTGTGCTTTTGCATACATTTCCTGAATCATTCCTCACAATAACCAGTAAGGTATATTTGAGTGTCTTGGGTATAAAATTGTCAATTTAGGTAGCTTTAGTAACTGAAGCTTCAAAATGCAGTAGCTCCCTGAAATAAAATCTGAGAAGATAGCATATATCACAGGAAGACCCACGGGAATCTCAATAGTGATGGTGCCAGTCAGAGATAATCTTTAGTAAAGATGACAAAACAATGATACAGGAAGAGAGGGGACAATACCACATCGACAAAATCTACATCCTCATTGCTTTCACCTCATCTTTAAACACACTCCACTACCTTTTTGTATGGATCTAAATACATAGCCAAACTAATGCTGCTTAACTACTTACATGGTGCTTGCTGAGTAAGTTTAAATTTCCCCCAGCTTACCTAAACTTTAGATTCATTTCTAATCTTTTCCAGAGCTTTTACTTTAGAAAGGAAGTAATTAAGCTGCTTGCTGTCTAAGAGGTAAATCTTTTTTCCAGTCTCTGGAAAGCTTTATAACCCAAGAAAACCTTTCTTAAGGAACAGAACACTCATGCCCTTGAAATGTAAGAAGGACAGAGCCCCACTCTCCCATTCACTGTGGGAGGGAGGATAGGAGAGTAGCTATCTTGGCCAAATTGCCCCCTTAAAGTCCTTCAGTGTATTTCCATTAGTTCATCCCAGGAAGCAAAAGCTTCTACTTGAATTCCAATGGAGCTGAATTCAGACTCTTCTTCCATGGCAACAATCTTAAACTAAGTCTTCCTTACCTGTCTAATTGCAGTAGAGGCAGATTTCTTTGGCTTTGCTAGCTCTGAGCATTCATATGTAAGTCTGCATACACAACGTTCTTTATGCATTCAAAACCAAACTTGTAAAAAACAAAACAAAACAAAAAAAGAACTATTAGTCCATACTAATTTGAAGGCAATTTTCTTTAGAGGGAAAGGATGCTTTAGATAATCTCCAAGGCTGCAAATCATATGATATTAGATATTTGTTATATAGTATTTACCAGGTTAAATCTCAAAGGAAGAAAAGGAGAAAAGGAAGTGTCATTTATGCACCACACATACACACACACACTCACACACACATATTCACACAACACACACATTTACACACACATTCACACAACACACACACACATTCACACACATATGCTCACACAATACACATATATACTCATATACACACTCACACTCAAACACACATACACAGCAACAAGTTGTGAATTTCACCCTACCCAAAATGCAGGAATGTATTTACAGACTCAGTGATTACTTTCTTAGGTTTTTGATACAAGGTTGTTAGAAAAATTCGAGTTAATATCTGCAAAAGGAATCTAGCATCTGTTTCATTTCAGTAAAGTGAAGTAAGGAAAACATTCCTAAGCATAGCGATACTTGAAGTTGAAATTCTCATGGCATTTGGGGATAGTCAAAATAAAATTACACTCTTAGATTTTCTTTGGCTATATAGAGGGCAGGAATCATCTTGACTGTATCCAGGTCTGGGATCTGACTTCTTGCCTTAGGGAAACATGGGTATCAATCCTGCAAGGGTTCTGGGCTCCAGCTCCCTCTTGCTTCCTTCTCACTTCAACTTAACTCTGCAGTTTTATCTCTTTGCTTAGTACTCCTAGCGATGCTCTTGTCTTTTCTGTGTTGGACTTTGAGACTTTTCATTTGTTTATTGGGTTTGGAAGCGGATGAAAGGGAGGAGTGCTTCTCCTTTGCAGCTATTCATGTTTCCAGATAAAGCACCAGTCAGATCCAAGTGCCAAGAGTGGATGTCTTGAATAACAAGTTTCAAGAGGCACTTCACAGAAAAAAATGTAGATAACGGATGCAGAAAAGTGGACATTATTGTTTATTTTATCAGATGCTAACTTCATGCCCTTCATCTCCAAATTGACCCTTCAGTGTAAGTTCTGTGACCCCCGGGTTCCCCTATTTCTCCTTTAACGTGAGCTTCCAGCAGAGGGCGCGGTGGGAGTGTTGTGGATTCCCGGAGCCCTTCTGCAGTGTCTGCTTGTTGAAAAGAAACTGGGAAGACATCCAGGATAGATTTACTTCAACTGTAGACTTGGAGAGCACACATCATAGAGGGCATGGACCTATTCTTATGAAAACAGATTTCTGATGAAAGCAGGGAGAACAGTGGGCCGGCTAATACTCTCTGGTGTTACAAAATTAGATTCCTTCTACAAATTCCCTTCTGATACAACAGTTTCTCCCACTGCTGCTATTCCCTCCACAGACCCACCCTGCAGCTGAAGGAATCTTTCAGTCTAGGGCATGGCCATGTAAAGGTGTTGATAACCCATCCCCTCACGCAGCTATACCTAAAGACCGGGATGTACTGACCCAGTATTGCATACCACCGTTGTTCCAGAGATACCAAGACAGTTTTCCACTATCCATTCTCTAACAGCTTCTGAAGGCTAACCTTAGAGAAAACAAGCCTACTTCCGAGTTTGTCTTTGTTAAGGGCCCTCCTTCAGTACCATGCAGAGCTTTTTGGATATCTTAGTTATTTAACTATAATTTAATACAGGATTATATGAAACATTTGTAGTACCCACTATATGGGTTCCATCTCATGTTTCCTTTAGGCAATTATACATTAGGTATAAAATAGTGCAGACTAAAACTATAAGGAAGTACAACACAGGCATTTGAATGGCTATTATGCTTGTGTGGGTATACTTAGATACATATGTGCCACATGTGGTGAGTGTGCAGCACACCTGGAACATCCATGCATTGACTGTGAGAGTATAACGTACGAGTTAGTGTCCTAAGGAATTGAATATATACCTATTCTATGACTCCCCAAGCTTACTCTGAGAGAAACCAAAACATATGAAAAGTGAGGAATGTAAAGGGATGTTACTGGAGCTTCAGTAGTCCAAAGGTGTGAACAAATCATCTTATCAACAACATATACATGGGCAATCACACCACACTGTATTCACTGATGAGACACTATTCCTGATAAAAGAAAAAATACTATTCATTTAATCACAGAGTGAATTTCCAAAACACACCTAGGGAAAGAAGGTTTAAACTAAATGTTCCTATTATTTAACTGTCTGTGTTACTTCATATAGCAGGTAAACTAAACGTTGGTGGAGAAAATTAAAACAAGAGAATATCTTGAAGTGGCCCAAGGATCAACAGGAAGAACACATAGATGATGCCTTCCTCAGAGCGCTGTTAATGTTATACTTTATAACATCTGACATCAAAATACTGAGAGATAATTTTTAATGGTAATGGTTTAAATTATATAGATTTTGTGTTTGTCTTGATTAGTTAAATGGTACGCTTTGTATTTGTGACTTTGGTGGAAGATGTATTTCACTGATAATTATAAACAAAACAGTGTGTACACATACACACTATTTTAGTGGATGTGTAATGTGCATACATACACATACTTTCTACACACACACACTCACACACACACACACACACACTATTTTAATGCATATATATGCTGAAATATGTTAGTGAGAAGTAGGGTAACACCTGTAGCAAATTTGGAATATGCAGTAAGTACAGACTGATTCATTTATAGAGGAAGAGATATTGAAGAGCCATATGATAAACACAATATGGAAAATGTTCTTGAGGAATGTTTGAGAGGTATACACTAACTTACTTAGTTTTACTATCTTTTTGAAAATTTTCTTAAAAGTAATTGGGAAAATTAAGAGTGGTGATCAAAATAACTGTCTTCTTATTACTTAATACTCTGGATCTTTTCCAGGTTCAGGACTTGGTGGTTTGGGGACTACGTGGTGCTTATGAAGCTCATGAATGACTCAGGTATTTTTCTAGTTAGTGCTGAGGTTTAGGGAAGCCTGACTTGTTTTGGTCTCTCTCTCTCTCTCTCTCTCTCTCTCTCTCTCTCTTTCTCTCTCTCTCTCTCTTTACAATTTTCAAGTTCTGTGTGATGGCTTGGAGAGTATGTGATCAGGGCATATGTGTGTTTCTGTGCTCATTTATACTCTTGAAAAAGACCACAGATAATAGATTTAGGACTAATATACAAAAGTTTTATCTATTTGCTTATCTTCTCATCTGTATGCATCTTGATTAAGCTGTATATTTATTTTGTATCCTCCATCCAGTGGATGAGAAAATGAAGTGATAACAATGTCTGTTATTTAAATAATAAACAGTATTTGAAGAATCCTGGTAAGGCCAAGGCTCTCAACAAATAATGTTTACCCCAGTAAAAGTTATTGTAAATAAGATAACATATTAATAGTTTCACACAACTTTTCAAACTTTAAAGTAAAAAATGTAGATTGTAGGGTTTTCCAAACAGGTTTGATAATTAGGCATTGATTTTAATTTTTATAGAAAAGAAAATTATCCATGATTATTTGAACCCCCTAGATACAAAGTCCTCTACATTCTCCCATGTCTATCTCAATGATGCAAATAGAGGGTCATGACAAGGTGGAACCAGTTCAATAATTCCAACAAGCCAAGGAAAACTGGAGATCCAAAGAGATTCTGTATGGTAAATGGCCACTGAAGAAAGAAAAGTATTGGGGAATTTTATAACTCCAAAGTGGTGTTATCCACTTAAAATACATTTATTTCCCAAATTTGCAAGGAAAATTCTTAAAATAAATAAGAAATGGGAATACTATTTACTTAAATAAATGGGAACTTATAAATGTGAATCTCTGCATCAATATTCCAAATCACAGGAATATGGTACGGCATCCATATAAAATATTCAGAGCCATTCATCAGATTAAAGAATCTATGTATCAATAGGTAACAATTAAATGTGCTGTATGTTTACTTGAAAACCAATTAAACATGGGGTTGTTAACTCAATTGTAACTTGAAGACTCAACAAGAAATCTAAAGTACAAATCAGAAAAATACCTTAATGCTTACTAAGACTTGACATGTTGTTATTGCAGGCACCTGCACAAGAATTCAGAAGGTTGAGCTTAGCTATCTTTGGGAAAGAGCCCAGAAGCAATCAGTTCTGTACTGAGATTGCAGGCATTGTTGGTGAGATTAAGGAGGCTGACTCTTAAGGTAGCCGGAAATGGCCAGCAGAGGAGGCAATCATGGAAACTGTCCCAATATATAGAAGGGATGAAAATATGCTGAAATGACAAGGGAAGGGGGATTCTGAAAAGTAATAGCAGAGGTGTTGGGGGAAACTAAAAACTTCAACACTTCTAATTACTTGAACTCTATAAATACTCTGGTTCTTAGAAACGCAAACTCTTCTCTCTGCCTCTGTCTCTCTCTGTCTCTCTCTCTCTCTCTCTGTGTCTCTCTCTCTGTGTGCCTCTCTCTGTCTCTCTGTCTCTCTGTCTCTCTGTCTCTCTGTCTCTCTCTCTCTCTCTCTCTCTCTCTCTCTCTCTCTCTCTCTGTTTCTCTCTCCCTCTCTCTCTCTCCTTAACATCAACAAATAATTAAGACCAAAACACACTACCCTCAAAACATTACAGATTTTACTTCTTGGGTTCCATGATAGAGAAATAGATATGTTAGTAAAAAATATGAACATCCCATCACACTTATAAGCTTCATCTCTAGTTTCAAATTGACAAAAATTCAAGCCCACATAATAGATATATAGATATTATATATCTTGAACATAAAATTTAGATGACCTTGGATCATTTAACATGTGGATCATTGTATTCGTCTTATCCCTCGGCTTCATACAGTTGCCCTAACTGTGTTATTTCTCAGTTTCCCAAACATGTAATACAGATGCTTGTTTTGTCTTGTTAGGTGTCAATTAACTGAATGCATGGAAATTCCAAGTTCTTCTCTAAAATATTAATCTTCACTTAGAACCTTATATGAATGTATATGTAAACACACCATGTAGAGTATTACAATTTTTTATTGTTTCAAGTTGTTTTCCATTATTGTGTAAATTCTGTAGTGCAATTTTGTTATTATTTTAACTATAATTTTCTTTAAAATATGAGTCAAGGGTGGGGAGTTCTGAGGAAGAGAGGAAACAAATGTGGGAGCACAGGGAATATTAGTCCCCAAATCTCCTGTGATCTTTTGTGGGACAGTGAGGTTGTCAATTTTTCTCCTCATGATTTCCCTACACTTGTGTGGCAACGGAAAGCAGATGGCATCTATCACCCATTAATGGCTACACATCAGCTTCCCCACTTTTAAGGAATCAATTATAAGACAGAGAACATTGTTAAAAGCAGAGTTTTATTTTTAGGCTCTTGCCTGATCTGTGACACGTTTGCTGGTTAACAGGCTGTAATGAAGGCTATTTAGCCCACACTGCGTCAGGAAATAGGTTTGGCACTCCATAAATCCCAGGTCTTCCTTGTTTCCACTGTTCACACAGGCACCCTCTATTCTGCTCATCTACTTCAGGTCTAATTAATTTACCGAGGAGTATGCATTACTCACCCAACCATGGTGTGGGCTTGATTCAACTCTAACAGTTGTAAGCTAATTGTGCTGTGCTGGATTTCAAGCAGATAATGATGTGCAGTGACAGGTTTAACAAATTTTCGATTACCACATTCAATTACTTTTGGTGCATCCTACTTACCAGGCAGCCAAACACTTAATTCATTTAAGGTTTTGACAAAGGATATGGGCTGGGATGATTCATTAAGAAGACTCCCAGGATGGGTCTTGCCCTCCAGATGTTATGAAATAACTCCCCACTGTGTTGTAGCACAGGTTGATCTTAGCCGTGTTGTAGACAGTGTGCTGATAGTTTGCCTCATGTTCCTGTCTGGAAACTGATGAGCCAACATGTTAAGATTGCATTCATGTATGTGTCAGCAAATTGATATTTCTGGCTTATAAGTACATTTATATATATACAGTTATTGTCAAAGGACAATAGTCAATTGCTATTAGTTTTATAAATTAGTATAAAATAAATAATGATTCATCTCTGAGTGTACATTTAGTAATTATATTCCATTAAAAAGAATAAGAATTTTACACATGAGGTAAACATGTGCATTGCAGCTCACATATATGATTCTAGCACTTAAGAGCCTGAAGCTAAAAGGTTGCTGCGAGCATTAGGAAGCACAAGCCTGGGGTACAGAGCAAGATGCAATTTCGACATAAATAAGTAGATAAATAAATAAAATAGTTCTATTTATACCAATCATTTTTCTGAAACTCTCCCAAAATAGATTTAACTAATACTTAGAAAAAATGATTTATAATATATTTCACTTTTTGAGCCAATAGGGAAGAGAAGAGTATTTAGTAAAAGATCATTTAGGATTTAGGTGGTGAGGTGGCTCAATGAGTAGAGACTCATGCCTCATAACCAGAGTCCCAACCCAGGGATTCATGTGGTGGAAGGGAGAGCTGATTCTTGCAAGTTATTATCTTATCTTCGCATGTGTCCAACCCAAAATAAATAAATAATTGCAATGGAAGAAAATGGAACAGTGTGCCCATAAATAAAACCAGGTTCACTTGTTCCTAAAAATCTAAAGGTATAAGAAATCAAACATCACTAATTATTGAATAGCCTTCGTTCTTTTAACTTTTCTTATGAAAAGTGTCATTTAAATAAACTCACATTGCCATGAATTGCTCAGTATTTGCTCTACTGAGAAATCAAATGTATGTGTTGTATTCCTGAATAACAAGACATTTTCCTGCTTCATGTGGTGATATTTTGTGGATTATTGAACATTCATCTCCAGTATATATCAATGTTAGTGATGAATGATAGTCTAGACAATTTTTGTACACATTTTCTAGATGGCAATACTAAAGTTAATCTTATTGCTCTGTCCCAGAGGAACATTCAGCTGATAGGTTTGATTCTTATCATGATCAATTGTGTGTATTTTATTAGGGGGCATATTAGTTTGTTTCGGGACTGTCTTTCTTTAAAAGTCACTGGTTCAGCCCCAACTATACTTTCAAATTGCATGCATGAAGATTGATGCTCTTGTAGTCTTCTGGGAAGAGGCTGATTAAAAAGTCATGTCTGTCTCTAGGCTCTGAACATTGTCTGGAATTTGCCATAGGATTCTGGTGAAGATTTTTAAAGTAATCATCAGTTATGGCTGCCACAATTCCCTCTTCCCAGTGAAGGATAGTCCTTTTGCAATGGGAGGACAGGGGGAGTTTACTTTCACCTCTCCAATTTCCCATTTCATCTTTGCTACTTTCCCCAAAGAAGTATTTTTTTTAACTCAAGTGCAATAATTTGTATGAAATTTATAAGGAGTTAGGGCAGTAATATGTTGTCTCTTTTACAAATTACTGAAAAGTGACCATCCCAAATTATACAAATGTGCTATTTTTGGTTTAGAATGTTACAAGTCTGACAGTGCTGTTTAGTATGAAAACACAGTGTCTTAACCATTTGGTGTGTTCTGGAACACTAGCTGTGTTTCCTTCCCTTTTCCTGCAGCAAGAGCCCTCCCACACCCATTGGCTGATGTTCCTCTTCCTTCATGTTTGAAGTAAAAATGTCAAGTAAAATGTCACTTGTTGCTATTATATCACCGCATCTCTTTCTGACCACATCCAAGGAAAGATGGTCTATTTTTTAGCTTGGCATCATGGGGTTGGCAATTAGAGTAATTCCATACAATTCAGGCTGAGTTCCCCACTGGAAAGTCTTTCTCCTTGATTGTGCCTGAAAATTCTAGTTTACCATGTTGGGTAACAGATTTCAGAGGGATCTTGTGAAGATGTCATTATTCTAAAAGTCACAGCAACAGAAATGAAAAGGTAGGCACAACATTTTTCATTAGCATACCTATTTATAAGTAGATAATCTAAAAGAGTAATAACTGTTTGACAGTTTCATATATTTATATAATGAATTATTTAGTCATTTAAAGCCCCATTCCTCTTTCTCATCCCTCCCCATCTCTTGATGGAGTACTACTTCTCAAAAAGACCCATTCCTCTTTTGCATTTTCATTTGTGTGTGTGTGTGTGTGTGTGTGTATTCTTTTGAATTCTTTCTAAGTTTTTTTTTTTGTTCTATTCTCCCTTCACTATGGCTAACACTGGCAAGAGGAATAATAACAAACCCAAGCATATTCATAATGCAAACAACAGAATGATCTCTCATCCCTTCCCAGGTCATGTCTTTCAAGGAAGCAAAGCCCAAGGGAAGAATCAGTGGGGGCAATGTGTGGTTAGATAACTGTGTTGAATAGTACTGACCATGAGTGGTCAGTAGCAGCAACTCAACTATACATGTACCCTTCTCTGAGATTTCACAGCTTCGAAAACTGAAGTGGGTTCTTTATACATGCCATATGTTAACATCCTATCTGCATTGTCTCACTCTTATTTGCTTCACAGAGTCCCTAAAGCCCTCTAAGTCCTATTCTGAGGTGATCCTGGATTGGGGCAACCTGCTGCTAAGGAAGGGTTGTTTATCTGGCAGAATTTCCGTCATTATAATTGTGGCTATGAAAAGAACATCCAGACATCTTGTTCATGGGAAACATCTGTGTAGCTCACTCTCATTGACCCTGAGTTCTACTTGGGTACATTCTATTTTCCTTGACATAAGCAAAACTATAAACTGTTCTCTGGCTCTGCAACCTCTTTTTTGTTTTGGTTGTTATAGATATTTGTGTTACTGTGCGTATTTATGTGTGTTTGTTATGGTGCATATGTGTATGGGGGTGTAAATTCAGGTGTGCATGTACTGTAGCATGTGTATGGAGGTCAGAAGACAATCTTTGGTACCAATCTTTACTTCCCACCTTGTTTAAGACTGTATTTTGTTTTTGTTATTCTCTCTGTGTTCCACACTAGCTGGTATTCAGGACTTCAGGGATTCCCCTGGCTCTCTCTCCAATTGCAGCACAAGAGGACTGAGATTATATACTCTCAGTACAGTGCCCAGCTTTTCCCAAGGTCTGGGTATTGAACCAAGGTCCTTTTGTTGGCAAGGCAAATGCTTTCTTTACCAATGGAGCTATCTCCCCAGCCCCTCTACAAGGTATTTTTGACTTGCATACCTCTCCCTAAGATGTTTACTTTAATTCATTGAATTCCTGAAATATGATTCTTTTTTGCTCATTCTGTACAAAGAAGTCATACAGTTTACCCCTTCATATAGGAGTTTTTTGAAAGGCCGTTTCCTTTGGTCGATTTCCCCCATAAAAGACACTAATTTCCATACACTCTTTGTACTTATCATAAATAAAGGCTGTTACGGTAAATCTTTCTGCCAAAAGCCGCCTGAACCCCACTGCCACATGTGTGCTTTATGCCAGCTGCCCACCTGAGTTAGGCCCAAATGAATACACAGAAACTTGTATTAGGTTCAAAGCTGCTTGGCCAATGACTAGGATTCCTCATCTGCTAGCTCAGTCTTAACTATCATAAATCTATATATGTTATAAGACTTATCTTATCGGACATCTTATTGGTGTCCCTCCTTGCCGGTGGCTCACATCCTGCCGCTGGAGTAGGCGAACGGGAAAAGGGGCCACTTCCTGTTTCCTCGCTTAGATATGAGTCTCCTTGCCATGTTACTTCCTGCCTGGATCTTCACTTCTCTACTACATTTCACAGAATCCTCTTTGACTCCTAGTCCTTGCTTGCCATTGGCCAAACAGTATTTTATTCAACAATCAATAAGATAAACATACACAGAAGTAGTTCCCCCATCATCTCCTCTTTTCTGTCTAAAATAAAAGGATAATTTATCTTTTATAATAACTGAAGAAAACTATAACCATAACTATCTGTCTTCAATTCTATCAAAGACCACAGAAGGATAATATATAAACTCTAGAATTGACAGAGACATCTTGCTACCTGGACAGTCACCCAAAGTTCCTCTGTAACGTTGGGGCATCCATCTTCAGCCTATAGGCCACAGTGTGTCTGGCACACTTCTCCATTTCAACAGGAACCCTTCAGTACTGTCTTGTTTTGTAAGTTCAGCAGTCACTTTCTTGTGGGTCCTGTATGTCCAGTTTATACAGCAACAAACAGTCCAGGCAAGAGCAGTTTCTTGCCCAAATGTCTAATCTTACCATGTTGAAAGCAAACTCCATAACGAGTTTCTTCAATGCCCATCCTCCTTTCTGACGTAATTGGTGTGCCAGGAGCAGTTGTGTCTCACTGCCAAGAAAAACCCTAAACCATTTAAATGCCATATTTCTGTAGGTCTTTGACAGGTTTGAAGAATACCTATCCATCTCAAATATATCTCTGTAAATCTAGAAAACCTAACTAACCTAATTATAAATTCTGACCATTATAGGTATAAGATCTGTATAAACACAATACCTAAACAAGAGGAGACATATACCTATCACAAAATTGACCTTAAAGTTGTATCAATAAATGAAAATCTATACCCATGAAAAGTATTCATTCCTATATCCTATTCCCCTTTTTTCTTCAAAAAGAGATTGACTATGCTCATTATCATTTATAACCTACTCCATTTAAATGAAAACATTTATAAACAATATTTGGGAATATGGGTGTCGCTCTTTCTAAACTGCTTCCTGCTGATTTGGGGCCATGTTCATACCATTGGAATCATGATAATACATAGAAACCTGACTAAGTCCTTGTTTTTGTAGTCTGTAAGGCTGTATTGTCTCAGCTTCAGGGGGTCTTGCTTGATCAAACCATATTAGTCTGGAAGGAATCCACATCTTTTCATTTTCTGTGGAAATAAAAGCAAAACCTTTATTTCTAAGTAGCCTGTCCTTAGACTTAAATTTTGAAGTCAAAGCATTTTTAAAATGTATAAGTAGGATTAATTTAGCAGTATTTATAATCAAATGTATTTTAGCAGTACTAAGTCTTTCCTCGGCAATCAAACAATTTAAAGACAATAATATGGCATATAGTATTCAGATTCTCTCTGTATTTTCCATCTTTATGTGGCTTTTTTATTACTTTATTTTTACTTTCTTTTTTTTCCCAAGACAGGGTTTCTCTGTGGAAATCCGCCTGCCTCTGCTTCCTTCTCTCACAAGCCTACATATATTTTTAAATGCCTTGTAAACCTTTAGAGGTTTTTCTTTGTCTGGATCTGTCTTTATCATCTTGTGAGTGCCGAGTCTAAACTCCAGAAGTGCAGGGATGGCGCGAGCATATGGAAGCTACTCTGATGCCTCTCAGCAGCCCGACAGGGCAGGTTGTGTCGGCAGGTTTCCCTCTTTCTCTGGGAATCTTGGGGCGTGGGGTCAGGGTTTAGTTAAAATAGATAGTTAGGATGTGACATAAGCAGATTTTTGTATCTTCTTATATTTTACATTTATGATTGTTAATTTTGGATACTTTACACTGTTATGTTTTAATCCTCTTTTAGACTAAAAGGGGAATTGTAGGGGAAGCTGTAGCCATGCCTACTTAGGGGCTGGCTACAGGTGTGCCTGACCATGCTTGCAAGGGCATGGTCAGGGTGACATAGAGTGAGATTTTCAGGGGACTGTGTTTCTCTTTCGGTTTCACTTTTGTACTTGCTGGACAGACTGCTGCCATGCTGGCTGGCTAGGTTGCTCTGTAAGTAAGGCTTTTCCCTATTAAATACCCTTGTATTTCTACCTGACTCCGTATTGGTAATTTCCCACTATAAAAGGCCTTCATTGTGAGATATTTTGATGATGTTTGTAAAAACTATATACTCCTGAAACACTACTGTCAATTTCCCTCAGCTATGCTTTAATATATAATAAATTAACTACTATTCTCTAACATATTAGTTTGATCATGGCATCAGGTTACAGAAAAGGATCAACAGAAACAGTTGGGGAGTTACTATTTAGAGAATATTAACCTGAAACATGAGAACACAGAATTAGGGATGTACATTGGCTAACACACTATAGACAGAATCAGCAAAGTTGAGCAAGGGGAAGTTTTAGAAGACAAAAGACAGTGGAAAGATGTTAGATGTTGTGGAGCAATAGCCTCTGGCTACAGACTAATAGCAAGAGTAGTGTCACATGGAGACTAAAATTACAGTAGGCTTTGTGCAAAGGTTTGGTTCTTTGGAGTCATTTGTTATAGTTACTGTCAGATAATCATGCATAGGAATGCTTCCTTTATAACTTCTGAATATCTGGCCCCCCATTTTTGTTTAGGTTAACATGAGTAAATCCAGTTTTATTTTGACAGTATTCACATTCTTGTAAAAAAGTAATCCTCTTAATAGTTGTTTTTGAGATCAAAATGATTACAAGCTTTTCCCCATTTCTGTTTTGCAGAGTAGACTGTGAGCACTCACATCCATGCTTGGCTTTCGTTTTGTAGATAATTGCTCTCTTTGGCAGTCTAACAATACTCATAACCACTGTTTTCTTTAAGATTTCCTGAAAAGTCCCTTTGGTTGCAGTTTTCAGAGATGACTCTGCACCTTCACTCAAAATCAAGTACTTTTACTCCTGTATTTGAGTATTTTACATTTTTGTCATTGTTTTTCCATTTTCTGCTGCTATTTTCTTCACCTCAATGTGATTACTCAGACAAAGCAACCTTGGGCAACTAGATGAAGAGATCAACTGTCAAGCAATTAAACTATTGTTGTTAAATATGTGCTCAGTGCTCTTCTGGAATGGAGGTATCTGGAGAATGCTGCAGGTCTATCTGCACCACCTCTTCATAGAGGTTTTAAGAACCAATCCTGTTAACTGTTTGATATGAGCAATGCTGGTGAATATAGAGAGGTAGTGCTGGTATGTAGAATTCCAAGAGAAACCCACAGTTCCTAGTCCTGTTGTAAATCCCTACCCAGGATTACAGGTCAGAACTGCTAAGAAGAAGGGGAGTAGCAGAGTAATGGTGTAATTAAAGTCTATTATCAGACAGGCTTAACTTAATCAAATGATTATCTGGGAAGTGCTGGCCTAATGAGATAAACATGGTGTAAAATCGATTTAGAAGTTAGAATTTGGAGACATCAGGGAGAGGGAGCTTCAGATATCTTCTCATATGCGTTGAAGAAACAAACCATCTCGTCCTGGAAAGGCCACATATTTGGGATCAGAGGAAAACCTCTAGTTACAAGGGTCTAGATTCCACCCACAGCCAGTGATCTGGGCAAAGAACCAGAGCCATAGATGTGGTAGAAGCTTCTGCTGATACCATTGTTTGCAATGGGCACGACCTCAGTAGATACCCAACTCATCTTGCCTATCTCACAAATGAGTGGTGCTTGGGCTACCATTAAATTACTGTTTTAAGTCACTGCATTTGTGAAGCATTGTTACATGGGCAAAAGAAACTAGTATACCTGCTAGTATTTGTTTAGCACCTCCTCTGGGTAGAGCTCTGTACAAGAGAGAAATGTAGATGTTTAATACTCAGATGCACTTATGAAGAACAATCTAGTACTAGTATTTGAGACAGAGTCTCATACAGCCCCTCAGTTTTCCTGGAAAAATATTTGTAGCCCAGACTGGAATCTACCTCTCAGTCCTCCTGCCTTAGCTTCCCAAGTGTGGAGATTATAGACATGCATTATGACATTTGGCAAATGTGTTATGCAAAAATTTTAAAGATGAGAAATTAACTTTATAGAAGTTAAAACCCTTGATTCCAGCCACAGATTAGTTGCTGGAGACACTGGGATTTGAACTTGTGTTTTAATCACTTCGTTACACTGTGTTCTTTAATGTGAACATTCCACAGAATAACGCAAGCCAATTTTGTTCTGATTACCACCTGTTCAAATATCATCTTTTGTCTTGTTCACATCCCTCACAATGTGACAAAACACTAAAGAATAAATAGCTTTTGATGAAATCCATTTTGTTAGATGGTTTTTCAGAGAGACCTTTATACTAATGCTCCACCAATTATAGAAGAAAGCCTTCTGAAAATACATCCTTTTAAAAAAGTTGTTTAATTGCTATTTTACCTAGAAGAAAAATAATCTATTTCTATCTATCAGGTAGTAATGAGAAGTCATTATCTTGCACTCTTCTTTAATTAACATCAATCCTGATTAGTCAGAGAAAAAATTAGTCTCTTTGTCTTTTTCCTTAGTTGTGATTCCTGTGGTGGAGGAGCCATTCAATTATATGTTATCATGTGTTATCATTTACAAAAGATGTCAGTGTAATTACAGTACCATATTTCAAGTTTTACTTTTAAACATACTTTAATGCTAAAAATGTAGGATTTTTGTTTCCATTTTTTCCCTTAAATGTGGAGAAGAAAATCAAGTGGTGCTCTATGAATTTATTTCCATGCTCCACACAAAACATACAAGGCATATGAAAGCTCAGGGATTTATAGAGATGTTATTTATAGTAATTTGCGTTGAACAGAATAGGAAAAGCATTATAGGCACTCTTTGAGTCTTAAGACACATTGTGGGGCATGGTAGAGAAAAATGGAACTATTCCAAAATATGAACTAACATTTTGAAAGTTCAGATCAATAGTTTGACATATCTATATGAAAAGGACTCACTATCATGTAGAACATTATTTCTTATTTTTGTAAAATTTTATGTATGCTCACTCTGACTATTGAATGGCAATTTTAATGAGGTGGAATGGGATACAGAGGACCTAGATTGCTCTAGTAATTGACATTTATATCACCCGGGTATGGTGAGATGAGACCACATACACTCTGGTACCTCTCACTCCATTGTTACTCTTTGGGTTGGGGCTGAGCCATGCAGTAGATTAGTGAGAGCAGATATGAGAAGTTATGCTGTATCTTACCTTGTCTGAAGAGAGAACTTTGTTCTCTAGGCAGCACTACTAAAACCTTTTGGAACCACAGTTCCTGTAAAATAGAAATCGGGTGAAAACAAAGGGTGATTTACTGTCCTGGACTAAAATAGTTAACTACATTTCCCATGAGGCGTGGTTGTCTTCCTGTGCTGTTTCCTTCTACATCATCATCAGTTCAGCATCTTGACAGTGACTTAACACCCTAAACTGACCACATTCACTATCTGAAACTACAAAAACTCAGCTGAAATCATTTCCCCTGAGAAATGTAGCTCGTTGCTCTTTCTGTGGCATTTACTTGGTATTTTTAAGGCCAACTGATCATGTCTGAAACATAAATGAAAACAACAGAATAATCTTCATCTTGAGTGAGCAGTGTTACAGATCACAAACTTTGCCCAGGAGACAATGTGTTCTTCATTTGCAGCTGCGATAGCTTTTTATGGGAGCCATTTGCTCTGTTTCCATGATTTTGAAATGACTATCTGACAAAAGGCATATTGTTTGGGTAAAGCACCACTTCATTTAAGAGCAAATTTTAAATGAATATTTCTTGTGCTCTAATTTAATAGAGTTGATTTTGGGTGAGGAAAGAAAAAGACTGGAGGAGAAGAATGTCTGTGAATTTCACATACTTCTACCAATGGATTCCTAAGTCTTTGTAGAAAATTGAGTAAAGAAAACCACACACTGAAGGAAAGATACTAAGCTTTTTAACTTAGAAAACTAATGCAGAAGTAACATTTTGAAATTTGGAAATTCAATTTTATTAGATATACCTGTCATTTGTTAAGCACATCCTTGGTATTATTTTGTGATTGTTGTTTAAAGGGGTAAACTAAATAATACATGACACACATAGTCAAAGTCATCGGGGTAATTAGGAGACCAAACAGAAAATCTTGGCTGTTAAAGTGATACTTGAGGAGCAATTGAGACTATCTTCTAGGACTACGACTAGGAAGTTTTCAGTGCCTATCGCCGCACCTGTCAGTGTGCTTCTTCATTTGGAATAGCTATTTAAAAAAAAATCAACAGGGATCTTTTCCTCTCAGTCTTGTAATTTGAACACCCTGTATGACACCTGCAACACTAATTAATAGCAAATGCTCACTAAATATTTGTTTCCATGATAGTAAATTTGGCTATATCCTCAGAATTCCATTTTAATTAGAGCACAATTGTTATTTCTTAGCCTTACTTTGCATTTTTCTAAAATTATAAGGTGTGTTAAAAATATCCAGGTGGCTGGAGTTCTAAAACATGTGTTAATGTTAGGAGAGACTGCTAATGAGGGAATCTGTGTGCGTCCATATATCCATGCTGTACCAGAGTGCTGTCTGAACATCATTTTCTCTGGAATGTCTTGTGTTACTGATTAAAATGAAATCACCCAGACCTTGTCCAGGACTACTGTATCAGGATAGCTGGGATTAGAGCTCAGGAACCAACTGTTCTTCAATGAATGAGCTTCTTACAAATGCAGACTCAGCTCTAAAGTACACCCAAGATTTTTTTTTTAAATCACAACAACAGAATTAAGAAAGAACAAAGACCAACAAAGCAAAACAAAGCAAAGCAAAAAATAAACCCCAAACCTCTTACAAATATCTTAGTTTAAAACTCCCAGGTCACAATCCATCAGTGAGAGAAATCAAGGGGGAACTGAAGATAGGAGCTGAATCAGACAAATGCTGCTACTGGTCTGTTTTCTGTCTCATGCTCAGCTAGCTTTTTCATACAACTAGATGCACCTGCTGAAGGACAATGGCACCCATAGTGGGCTAAGCCCTCTTGTATCAATCATCAATCCAAATGATTTGTCATAGACATGACCATGGGCAAATCTGATCAAGATAATTCTTCAGTTGAGACTCCCTCTTCCTAGGTAACTCTAGGTTGTATTAGCAGTAAAACTAGCCAGCAGATTCCCAAATTATAGATTCTCTAGCCTAAGGATATAAATTTCAGTTTCTGTTCTCACAATGTATGCCTATTCTGCTACTTCCTGCTAAAATAGGATGATAATGTTTAGTTTTCAACCTTGCTTCTATGAACATGAAGTAATAGTATACTGTCATTCTAACTAGCCTGTGGATTCTGTCTACAACACTAAGACTTTCCAAGGTTTTTACCCCAAATTCAGTACCTATACTAAGGAAAACTACTTTTATATTAGTAAAAGGAACAAATTAAGATTACTTTTGCTTCCCATGGGGAGTCAACAAACTCTGACACCTTACTTTGAGGCAGGATGAAGCCCCCACCCATATCTAGGCTGAGCAAGGTATCCCTCCAAAGAGAATGAGCTCCAAACAGCCAGTTAAAGCACTAGGGAGAAATCTTGGTCCCATTGTCAGTGGCCCCAGAGACTTCCCAAGCCACACTACTATCATCTACCTTCAGAGGGTCTAGTTTGGTTCTTTGCAAGTTCCCCCGATGTCAGTCAGGAGTAAGTAAACTCCCACTAGCTTAAGTCAGCTGTTTCTGTGAGTTTCCCCAAACTGGTCTTGACACATTTGCTCATGTTATGGTTCTTCCCTGTCTTCAACTGGACTCTAGGAGCTCAGTCCAGTGCTTAGCTGAGGATTTCTGCACCTGATTCCCTCAGTTACTGGATGAAGATTCTATGATGATAACACAGGTAGTAATCAATCTGATTACAGGTGAAGGCCAGTTCAGGTACCCACTATTAACAGCTATGAAGAATGGTTGGAGGCTGAGGTGGGCAGAAGGAAGGGGTAGCTAGAGGGGGAGAGGGAGTGAGAACTGGGATTGGTATGTAAAAGGAGAAAAGATTGTTTTTAAGATAAAAAAGTCACATGCCTTTAATCCCAGCATTTGGGAGGCAGAGGCAGGTGGATCTCTGTGAGTTCGAGGCCAGCCTGGTCTACAGAGAGAGTGCCAGGATAGGCTCCAAAGCTATACAGGGAAAACTTGTCTCAAAAACACAAATGAAAAAACGTAAGAAAGATGAAAAATATTTTTGATTGTGAGTCTAGCCTCTAATGGCTGCCGGAAATCTATAAGCAAGACACCTTCTAACAATCTAAGCAACAATCTAAGCTACCTTAAATGCACCCCCATAATGAGATATTTTACAAACTTACATGGCATCCTAGAGCCTTCATCCAGCCGCTGACAGAAGTAGAAGCAGGTACCCACAGCTAAACACTGAACTGAACTGGAATCTAGTTGCAGAGAAGGAGGAGTGATGAGCAAAGGGGTCCAGACCAGGCTGGTGAAACCCACAGAAACAGAATCATTTTATGTTCAATGACCAGTTGTATAGTGCTAGGTCTGAAATACAGCTGAAGAGAACAAGGGTGAGCTCATGGTCCCCAGACTGATACTGGGAATCCAGCATGGACAGATCTAGATCTCATGAACGTGGGTGTCAGTGAGAAGGCCTTGGAAATCTATGGGGCCTCTTGCAGTAGATAAGTACTTATCCCTAGCATAGGAATGGACTCTGGGAGGCCAATCCACATAGAGGGATACTCCCTCAGCCTTGACACAAGGGGAAGGGCCTAGGCCCTATCCAAAGTATATGACAGACTCTTAAGACCCATGAAAGGCCTCTTCCTTCCTAGAGAGCAGAAAGGATATGGGATAGGTAGGGTGTTAGTGGGGGACAGAGGAGGAGGGGATGGAGAGGGAGCTTGGATTGACATGTAAAACAATCTTGTTTTTAATTTAAATAAAATATGGTAAAAAGAAAGATAAGAAATATTACTTTTATTGAAGTTAGTGGTTACAATTCTAATTTTTAATGTATCTTCATGATGTATACATTCACTATAATGGGGGAACAATGAGTTTTTTGAACTCTGTAATAAAATAGTTTAAGCAGATTACTAAACATAACAAGTTAATTCTAAGTTTTGATTTAATCTCCTGGGGCTAACTCACCCAGTTAGTCAGTTTTGGATTTTCTTCACGTTGTACAACATTATCTCAAAGCTTCACTATCCTTAGTTGCTGTTTGTTGGTAATCATAAGTGCACAGGAAGCATAGCCTGGGTTGGTAGATAGGTACAAGCTGGGAGGAGCAAGGTCTATAACCCCCACTTCATAAAAGTTTTCTTTTATTATTTTAGTTTCAAGACCATGTTCTAGATATTCGACCTTTAATTAGTTTGATGTGTGCTATTTTGTAACTATATCTATCCATCAATCTTTTTAATTCTCTTGGTTATATTACATTATGGATTGTGTGTTAGTTATATAACATATTAATATTAATATTCATATATATATATATATATATATATATATATATATATTACTCCAGATACATTGTGCATAGCTGAATAGCAAACAATGCAGCCAAGTCTCATTATTTGGAATGTCATCTTCTGTAAATTTACCACAAGCACTAAATTAGAGACTACTGCACCATTTCTCTTAAGGGAAATATAAGATTAGGTTCCTGTGTGCTTTGGGTTCTCTATTACTGTACTTACCAACATAACTTGGTCTTGTGTGTCCTTCCATCCTTCTAGTGAAAATAGTGTTAGAAAAATATATGTTGATTTATTACCATTGAGTTTATAGGCTACAGCATTACATGTCAGGCTGAATGGAGCTTATCTTTGTTTATAATATACAAATAACCTTCATGTGCTTGGAAATACTGGATAGTACTTCAACACGGTACTCAGGAGTCATTTTAAACAGTGAAATCACCAACAAACAGAATGAAAGTTTGCAAAACATGACACTAAGTACAATTCCAGCAGGCCACTTGGTTGCATCATGAGACCATCTTGAGTGGAGAATAGTGTTGGTAGTTCAAATATTTCATTGCTTCACACACTCAAGGAAGATTTCATGGGCATGAATGTGTCAGTTTGATTTTGGTGTTTCATGTAAATTTTTGTAAGTGAATCTTTAAAAAGATGAGAAAGGGGACGATTTTCATTTCATTTACAAAGTCATGTTATTTCATAATCATTTTTATCTTCTCATCTATATTATATGTAGAATATATATTTAATCTACATTTTCTGAAATTGGATGTGCTTATATTTCAACACATGTACAAATTGAGAGTGAAACACAAAACACTTTTGTGGATTTGAACAATGGCTTACAAGTTGCAGATAACAAAATTAATAATCATAGTCATTGCCTTTGTATAACTGAACTATCTTATTATCTTCTAATTTCTTTACTATACCCCTTGGTTTTCTCTGTCTCCCGGCATCCTTCTTCTCATATTCAGTCTTTCTTCGTATGTCTCTCCCTGGATAAACACAGGGTATGTGAACAGATACACACACACACACAGTAATGAGTTCACTCACATATGTACACATTCACACACATGTTCACATATATGTACACATGTACACAGACATGCAATATTTACATTTATTTTTCATAGTATATTAATATAGGAGTTCCTCTTTCAGTACCTTATGGTAACTTGTTTGCCTAAATGAGCTACAATATAAATATAACAGAGCCCTTCATTTTCTTCAGGCAATTTTAGTGAATCCTAAACATAGATCTTTGTAAACTTTCAAGAGCAACTGTTTAGAATATAAAGGTAATGAGAGAAAGGTTAGCAACTTATTTGCAAAGAAAAAAGGATTTGCTTTATTTCTCTTCTATATGCAGAGATCTCTTACCTCTATGTCCAGGAAGTCTCAGTTTTCCTTCATACCAGCCATCATGTGTCACTATACCCATGCTAATGTAGACTGCTCTATGTGCTTTAAAATTCAGGAAGCTTTAATAAAGCCCAAGAAGTGCTATTCATCACTCCTTAAAATTGAAAAGGCATATATTTGCTTTATTTATGATATTAGCTTCTTGCAAATCAACTTCATGTGAAATATTACCTCAGCAAAAGAATGCAATATGTATTTTTACACAGTATTAAATTTATTCTCAGGAAACAAAGGAATGTGACATAGTAATGGCCTCCATCCTATTTTCCAATCTCTGTCTTCATGTATGCACTTTTGCAAATTATGAGACCCTTTTCTATTGTAATTATTTCATAAGAAATAATGTTTATTAATGCACACAGTTTCCACAAAGTTTCATTTTAGTACTCAGCTCATAACAGGGCAAAAGAGTTTTACTGTTTCTAGATGACAAACATGAGTGACAGACTGGATGGGGAAAGCTGTCTTAAAGCCAGCTTGCAGGAACCAGCACCCTGAGTTCAAGAACAGTACCCATCATATATGGGCCACAAAAGGATGCATGGCAGTAACTCTGTTCCTCACTAGCTTGCGGACAATTACTTGTGACCAGCAGACACTGGCAATCAGAGAGTGCACATGCTCGGCACCACCGAGAGCATTACTTATGCAAGCTGCAAAGAGATGTGCTAATAGACATATGGTCTCTGTGCTTGGCTGAAGAGGTTCAGTGTAAATTGTCAAGCACTAGAAATACTAGCTTCATTTGAGAATCTGTGATCATTGCAAGGTGGAATACACCAGACTAGGAGAAATGGAAAAAATACCAAAAAAGAAGCTTATGTGTACTCCAGCACAACAGTTATTAATGAGGCCAGAAATAATACACCGTTAAAGATGACCAGAAGTGACATGAAAATATCATGTCACTATCAGAAAGAGCTTCAGAAAGCCCACTAATGAAAAGTGCTTCTGAGGCTGCAGATGTGGCTCAGTGTTAGGGCACTCACCAAACGTGCAATCCCTGAGTTCAATCCCTAGCATGGTAAATTAGAATAGTGCTTTTGGTTCATCCACTGTCAATCCAGAAGAGACACATGTAAGAGGCTTCACATCAGTAGATCTCCAAAAAGAGCATGTGAGGGCCTACCACAATGTATACATATAAGCACAAGGAGCCTCTCTATTCAGCACAAGACTATAAGACATGGATGAGAAAGGATGAGGTCCAGTGTAGCCCAGTATCTTATGCAATGAAGACAATTAGCTTTCTGGCTTGTAGAGTAAAGGAACATTGAAATAAAACAAAAAAGTCTTTCCTGAAGGTCAGACATGCTCTATTTATTGCTTCCTCCTTGTCTGTAAGCCAGAACATTCTATCACAGCTGTGATACAAGCCAACAAGAGCCAAATAAATCTTTGATCCTTTTGGTTCACTATGTCATTAAGCACAAGGCATTTTAAAGTCAGGGAAATTACCTGCGAAGGGTGCTGAAAAATTGCTTGGTTCAGAAAAGACTGACCACAGTGATTAAAGGACTGAAAAGGATGACCTGTCAGAAAACTCAGAGAAGCTGGAATTACTCACTTGAAAGAAACGAACACCAAAAGATAACTTAATAACTACCCTCAAATTTAGAGAGGGCTCCCATCCCTGTTTTATCCATTTCTACAGCCTTCCAAACTACCAAGGAATTATTCTGAAGTTTTCTTATGCCAGGCATATTTGACTCATTTTGTACTATTATCTTTTCTTTCAATTTAAGAAGTCTGAACTTGCATTTGTCATGCATCTGTTTGAAAGAATTAGAAGAGGGAAGAAATAATCAAACACAACGTATGACTGCTTTTGTCTCCTCATAATTGGAAGGACAGTTTTTTTCCTCTCATCATGAATAAACTTTGACAAGTTCTTGTCATTTATCAAATTCAACTTCCCATGTATTAAACTCTCTTGATTCTTGACTCTTATCTATGCAGCGTTATTATTGTCAGTCCGTAAAAATACTGACAAAAGAAGAAAGTAAACAAGTTTGAAATTAAACTGCATTCCGTGTTCTAAGCTGAGGTAAGACTTGGGATCATTATCTTCTTTATTTGTGATAAAGACTAATTTGTAACATCTCTAAGTTGCTTTCAATCAATCAGTGAGGAATGTGTGCCAAGTATTCTTAGGAATTTATGTGAAAGACAACAAAAGAAAAGAAAGACATGGCCCTCATAAGATGCTTATAAGCTTCTGGTAGAGATGATTTAATGAATTAAAAGCTGATGAGCAACGTGTACTCAGGAGCATGTGTCAGACCCCTTTCAGGGAGTCATGAATCCCAATGGAGACAAAGCATGCAGAGCTGAGCGTCTAAGTGTTGTATTGCCTGTTGACACCACTGATCTGCATAGTTCAGTTCCATCCTTTCCTTGTCCTCAACCCTACCACATTCTGACCATACTCTATACATTTATATGTATACCACCAAACTGGTCTTTCTTTGTGTTGGTTTCATTTTGTGTGTTGTTCTTTACATCTGAGGGTGTCCTTACAATCTCTTTATGATTTGTATCTCAAAGGTTTGGTACAATTTCCAAGTAGCATTTTATTTTCTGATTCTATGAGTCACTTTCTTAATCTAAATTCCAGAGAAGGATCCTCTGATTATCCATACTTATTTGAATGGCTGGGCATGTCACAAGTCCTAATCAACTCTAGGTCAAGAGTCCATGCATATCAAATTTAGACTAGCTCACTAATGCTTGCTCTGCAACCAGAATTGTGGATCATGAAGTTTCCTTGGCATAGAATTAAGATATTCCACTACCATAATTGGCATTTACAACTTGAGGAAAGTAGGGGATATGAAAATGTTAAAGAAAAACATCAACATTGAAAGGAAATTTTAGGCAGATGCAGGTGTATTTATGAATTCAGGATTTAGAGAGGATGTGTGTTTACCTGAGGAGAAAGTCGGTGGGAAGCAGGGATATGGTAAATGTCCCTGGCTAGGTAGACTGTGAGGAAGTTCCACCTATCAAAGGGATAGTAGGGTATTAAAGTCAATGAAGTTTAGTCATCTTTTGTGCAAAATACATAATTGCATAGGGGTTAAAATTTGATTTTAAATAACAACCTATTCCTATTATTTTTTTTACTGAAGATAATAAGGGAATTTTCAAGAGATAAACTCAAGGCATGTTTCTCTATAGGAAAAGATTATTTCCTATCCGTTAGAAACACATAATAATGGGGCATCTAGAGTGTGCCAAACCCAGGTCTGGAGAAAATATCTTTGTAAAGTGTAGGCAGAAGATTGATACTTCAAGCTCACTTTAACCCGAACCCCAATACTAACCCTAAGCCTAAGAGAACATCTCTCAACTATTCCTTTATCTTGAAAGGTGCAGAAAGCTAAACTTTTAAAACTCTTTAAAATCATTTTATTGTAACGAAGTCAAAATTAAAACATCACACAGCTACTTTAAGGTAGCTACTAAACAAACACTATCTGCCCCAAATGCTACAAATCTCAGTGAACTCTTTTTTTCTTCCATCTTTCATTCTTTGATTTAATTTTGCATTCCAATCATAGTTCTCCTTCCCACCCTCCCTGGCCTCCTTCCACCCCCCTCACCTCCTCCCACCCTCCCTTACTTCCCCCCAAGCTCACCCTCAGTCCCCTCCTCTTCAAGGGTAAGGGATCCCATGAAGCATCAACCTAGTCTGGTACAATAGACTGGGGCAGGGCCCAGCCCCTCTCCCATGCATTAAGTTTGAACATAGCATCCTATCATAAGGAATGGGCTCCAGCAAGCTAGTTCATGTCCTGGGATTATATTGTCGTGCTACTGCTTCTGAGCATGGCTTCTCATCCTAAGGAATGGGCTTTAAGAAGCTAGCTCATGTACCAGATTTGTATCATGGTCCTACTATCAAGGGCCCCTCTGATAGTTCAAGCTTCACAATTGTCTTCAGGATTCACCAAACTCTGCCTAATGTTTGGCTGCATCTGTTTCCATAGTTGCTGGATGAAGCTTCTCTGATGATAATTGGGATAAGCACTAATCTGGTTACAGGAGATTGTCAGTTCAGGCTACATATCTGCTATTGCTGGTAGTCTTAGCTGTGGTCATCCTTGTGGGTTTTACCTGACCCTGAATTCCGCCCTCCTTTTCAGTAGTCTCTTAAAGCATTCTCACATTCTGACTCCCCCAATCTGATCACTCATGCTCATATCCCCACCTCCCCTCAGTCCACTCAGAAATCTCTTCTACTTTGGTTTCACAGGGAGATCTTGTAACACAAATAAATAAAAGACCCAGAGACTGATATTGGTTTTCAAACTTCAAGCTGAATATCAGAAAAGCAAAGCAGTTGACCACTATCTCTTACCTCTAGCTCAGGCTGAAAGGGCTGATCCATGCATGAGCTCTTCACCAAGTCTCAAACTATTGTCTCTCCTCAGTGTGTCTGGAGAAAGAATGCCCATACCTTCAGTGTGGCTGGAGAATGAATGCTTCTCTGAGATCCTACTTGTGTCTTATATACTTCCCTAATGTTGGGATTAAAGGTATGAGCTCTATCTCTTTTATACTGATTCACTCTTGTGTAGCTCTGGGGGGCCTTGGAGATGTCTATTTCCTAATCCTGAGTCCTAGAATTAAAGGTGTGTACCACCACCTACCAGTTTCTGGCTGCTGGGAAGAAAGGTGTGTGCATTGCCTGATCTCTAGAGCTTGAGGCTGACTTTGCTTTTCTGAACCCACAGTCAAGCTTTAATAAATCATAAATAATATTTCACTACAGATCCAGGTCCATGATTCTGTTAACCATGGAATTTAACACCTTTGGATTATAATTTTTCTCCTCCAAGACAGCTGTTTTCTATGAACAAGCCAACTCCTACTATTCACAATCTACTGCTCCCAAACCATGCCATTTACCAAAAGATCCATGAAAGTGTAAGATACAAATCCTTCCCACAACAAGCTTATAATTTATTTAAAGAAAGAATAGTATGTACATAAAGTAATTCACAAATGGGTATATTCATGTAGTACATGCAGGTAGCTCATACTTTCAATGAATTTGAAGAGACCAAATTATAAACTACGTTATTGTTGGGTGAATTCTCAACTTGGAGTTTGATATAGTCTGATACTATTACCTCTGTCTATTGAATCACATTGGATTTATGTGCTTAGCAAATGTTAAAGAGGGCAAATTCATTTTATTTAACATATTTTCTAAGATATGTGTTCTTTTTATACCCTATCCAACTACACATTTCCCACAGTTTACATTTCTTATTTTTATCTAAGTAACAATTCAGAGAAATTAGTAATGTTGCCAATTTTATACTTTTATTAGTTGTCAATACTTCGATTTGAAATGGATTTTTTTTCTCATTCCAATTCAAGAATTGTGAGCAGAGGATGTTGTTCTAAATTGTCCATGCTTTAATAACATCTCTAAAGAGTTGACACTATTTTATTACCTTCAATTAAAGTGATTATGGTTCAGATAAACATGGCTGTTTTCTGGGTATAGTCGATGCTCAAAGCCCTAAAATGAAAAGCAAAGAGAAGTGTATACCACTTGATAAATATTATACATTCTAATAGTTATATGGGTATGCTTGAGAAATTTAGACTTAAGGTGGTAATTGAATGATACAGTACTAAGTAAAGAAAAGATCAGGGTATGGCCATCCCAGTGCAACAGCAAAAGGAGCACTTCACTGGGAACTTGACCAATGCTTTCAAAGGTTAATCACAACCTCGTAGACAAATATCTTTATTTTCTTCTCCTTTTCCCACCCTCCATTACTCCTTTCTTGTATTTGCTTGTATTCTTTCTTATATTCTTGTATTTGTGTAAGTGTTATGTGTCATAGAGAAGCCCATGTTTGAAATATATGACCTATCACATTACCTACTGATTCCATTTCTGATGAGTAAACCTTGTGTCTCCAGTTTTTGTCTTACTTAACTATTATAAGACCCCAACCCCATACAAGTCCTATCATGACTTTGTAATGGGATCAGAGAGCATCTTTAACATGTAGGCTCTTGGGTAGTTGATTTAGCAGGCTTTGGTAGAGTGTCTTCTCTTCAGAGATTTACATGCTAAGGCACAGAATACCGCCATCCAAGAGAGCCACTAGGGCCACAATGCCTCAGGAAGCTGAACTGAGAAAAGCTGTTTCTAATACTTGAGGAACAACTTCTTCCTCCTTTATGCATCATTCTTTTTAAGATTCCACGTGGTTCCATATCTTGTACAAATCTTTGGGGGTCAGATTATAGTCACAGCCTCATCTGCAGATTCTGGAATTGGATTCATAGTGGGTTGAGACAAGAGAACAGCACAGTTCTTTCTTCACTATCTTTCCTTTGGCCATTAAGACTGTTTTACAGTCAAACATCTAGCAGATTTGCTTACTTTGGGGATGGTTTCTTCCATCTCTTTTGTGCACAGGTTCTTTATAGGCTTTCTCCAGCAAATGGTGAACAGGTTTCAGTCATCATCATGCCAGATAAATGCATGTAGGGCCTGGAATAAGATGAGAACAGAAAATAAGATCTACATTTGACTTCATTAATTTCAGAATTACATGTCTTTAAGATTAAGAAATTCAAACGAGAGTTGCTATATTGCTATACTTTACACATTGTTTTTATCCTGGGTGTATGGAAGGGAAGTCAGTGGAAAAATAGGTGGAGATAATTTTGATAAAGGCACTGAAGCACACACACACACACACACACACACACACACACACACACACACACACACACACAGAGGGAGAGAGAGAGAGAGAGAGAGAGAGAGAGAGAGAGAGAGAGAGAGAGAGAGACTTTTCTGTGATGAGGAAACAAAGGTTTCTGATTCTTGAAAGGCTACCCCTGCATGAAGAAATGGATAGACTTTTGGGTAGTACACTAAACCCTTTCCCAATCTTTAATCTCCTTTTATTATTCCACCAAATGTTTCCATGCTATGCTTATTTGTAACCTCCCAGATATACAGCTTCCTGCTTCCTCTTATTTCTTATGATTTCATTCACTTCATGCAAAGTATGAAGAGAATTTCTGTTTTAGTAAGGTGAATTCCATTGGCCAATATTCTTTAGGGATACACAGTTATCTTTAATTGAGTGTTTATAATAAAATAATTTGGTTTGCTCATCACACATCCACATCTTACAGGTGCTATGTATTGCACTAGAAGCCTTAACACTGGTTCACTCAACCAAGGAATAAGTAAAACAAGGAAGCTATTTCGGAGTTACTTTCAGATCCAAATTCAAACACTTGGCTTGGACTAGGACTCAGTGGGACTTTGTTAGAATAGCTGCAGAGGATTTGATTGAAGACTCGAAAGGGTTTGTGCATCCCTTCTGTGGAGGCAGGTCTGTGGAATTCAGAACAATACCTCCGAGAAGCATTAAGCAACAAGTCGTGATTTCTCACTTCCCTGTCTCATTTGTGTGAGAAGGTAGTTTTCCTTTCGTGAGAGAGGGTAAAAATGAGGTCATTAGTTTCTGTTTTCACTCTCCTCAAGTACTGTGCCAACCTCAGTTCTCAGGTGATGTTTTCAAAGAATTCTCTAGCTGATAAAGAACTGTGTTCCTTAGGAAAAAGAGCAGGGCTGAAATTAACCCATTAATAGCTGGCGTTGCAGATCTACAACTTTCAAGTTAACCCTTGATTCAGAAATAGATTCTCTTGTTTGTGCCTATCAAAGTCAGAGCTTAGGATGCTTTCATTCTGAACAGACAATAGAAAGTAGGTCACAACTTGCTTTTTCCTTTGCTGTGCTAACCGTGCCACACAAATGTCTCTGAAAACCTTGATTTAGTTTTCTAGATATGAACTGTATGCATCTTTTTATTTTATTCCATTTTATTGATTTACTTTTTGTGTAAGTGATATGCATGCATACATTTATGCATACTCATAGTTATGCTAGGGTGGGTGCAAATTCACCTGTGTGTGTACACGCTTATGGAGACTCCCTGATGTGAAAGTTAAGCGTCTTCTTCAATTATTTTTTCCTTTACTTATTGAGGCTGGGTCTCTTGATGAACCTGGAGCTCACTGGTCCCAACTAATCTGTGTATCCGGCTTGTCCTGGAGAATCATTGTTTCTTTCTCCCATGTGCTGGGTGACAGCATCTACCATGCCTAAGTGATTTTTGCATGGTATCTAGGGATCTGATATCCACTTCTCATGTAATCACCTTGTCCACTGACTAATCTTTCCAGTTCACAGGAATATTGATATTTGGCTAATCTACAACATATTTTATTGAATACTGATATAGCTTTGGCATTTAGTAGAACAGTATCTGAAATCACTTTTAAAATAGAATAGAATTTCATATAAGTATGCAGTGTACTTGATCATACTCACCCTCACATTCCTCCTCCTATTCCTGATTTACCCTCCCAACAAGGCTCCAACTTCATGTCCTCTTCTTATTCTTTTCTGCAATGAATAAATACATTTTTAAAAGATCACTTCTTTATCAGAATAAATGCAGCTGTATAATTAAAAGACTCTACAAACTAATTATGGCTAATCATTACCTTTTTTCCTTTCCAACAATTTTTATTTCAATGATTTTTTTGCTTTGGATCACAGCTATTTTTGTAGGAAAATATAGGCATTTGTATCCCATGATTTGAGGGGCACTCACCAGGCTCATCTTCCCAAACACAATTTCTGTTTATATTGAGAACTTTTGCAATTTTCTCTTTAGAGATCCATTTCTTTAAGCATCCAGAAGTGTATGTTACAGAATTGAAGGCAACAACACCATTCTTCAAGCCATCTTCAAGATTCTTTAATTTCCACACAGTTAGGGATTATTGGCTGTATTCTGCCTCTTTTGTTAACCATTGCACAAGAATCCTTTGTCTCCATTTCAAGCTGTTGGCTACTTTTGCCAGGGAATAGGGGGTATTATTAATAAGAAGAAATGAAAAATATAATAAACAAAAGATAAAGTAAAGGGATATAAAGAACATTAAATGGCTCTGAAATTACAGAAAAGCTAATGACATCACCACTGCTAAAGTTATTTATGAAGCCATTTCAAAGGCTAGATTGAGAAGGTGGAGTAAATAAGTGACAGTTACAACAATTGTCATCATTAACCTAGGCCAGGAAGATTCCAGATGTATTTCTCATGCTTTGAAAGGCTTCATTTCCTGTATTCCTAACTGTGCCCTTCTAAATAAAACTATTTTTGGGTCTAAGCTGACACACCATCTCAGATACTGTGACAGCTCTTTAAAACTGTGATTGTGACCTTAGAACTTACCAGTCTATGTCCTCATGTCTGTCTTCCCACCTTTGTCAGGCGCATTCTCCAACCTCTAGCACAATGCAGTTCTGTGTTGTTAGAGGTAGCCTGACTGTGTTTGTTCAGAATAGAAACTATGCTGGAAATATGTACCCCGGTGATTCTGCATTCTCTCAGACAGCTCAGGGGACTGAAATCTAATCAGTGCTCTGCTTCTGTTGCTATGGCTTAGGCAGCTTAGTTCTGGATTTTCTACCATCTGTTAGCAAATTTAAGCAAAAAAAGATAAATGATATGTGTAAGGGAATTGGAAAGCTAGGTTTTACAGTTTTGAAATCAAGTGGTCTTGTTACAGGTCTTATGAGAGAAAGAGAGGGAAGGGGAGATAGGAATAATGGAAGGATCAATGGTTAAAAGGGATAGTAGGGGTGAAAAAGGACTTGGTTTGAAATGAAGAATGTTTAATCTTGGTACTAGGAAGAAGGAAATGACCTAGTGTGTGTTTGGGGATATTTACTTTATTATACACTTGCATTACTAAAGCATATTCCTTGAGTTTACTGAGTAAAATTTATATATATATATATATATATATATATAATATATATATATATATGACAATTTTATTTTTGTGAATGGATAGTATGTTCTTATAGTGTATATTACTATTCTTCAATATGAGACCATTAATATTATTTCACCTAATTTGGGGGACTTGGAGTAGTGAGTTGTCATGGTAATTACCTTGACACCTTATGAACACACCTGAATATTTATAGATTACCATGTACTTAATAGTGTTCTCCTCATTCTTAAGGTAAAGTGCAATCCCCAAATATGATGGTTTTTAGAGGTGGGTCTTCTGAGAGTTAATTACTTTTACCTTAGGTCATAAGAGTAAGGTCTTCAAGGTGATACTGACTCCCTCCTAATTACCACTGTCTCCCTCTTCCTCTTTCTTTTCCTCTCACTGTCATATAGTAATTCATCAGGAAGAAAGCTATATTTATCCCAGAAACTAACTAACATGGTACCTTGTTCTCACATTTACACCCTTCAGAATTGTTGGAAAACAATATCTGATATTTGAATCACTCAACCCATCATACTTTATTATGACAGAGAAACACACAGAAATAGATATGCTAATGATATAGAACACTGTGGTAAATATATAGAGCCCTGTAATACCCATTTATACCTCTGTCTTCATTTGTTTAAATAACCTAGAAGACATCTTTTTCTTTTATTCCTATAAGAAGCATATAAAACCATATATCTGCTCAATAATCTAATAGCTCTTCCAAATAGCTAATTATAGTGGGAATGAATAGGATATATTTTCTTTCTTGTGATTTATCCCCCACCCTAACTCCATTTTATCTGTGATTGTGGTCAGTCTTCTTTTACTGTGGCCTCCCCTTTCAAGAATATTTAACCAATTTTATAACATAAATTGTGAAATAGGCCTCAAATATAATCAGAGAGTGAATGGTTACCCCCATAATGGTAGTGCTCTTATTGACCAGGAAGGAAATCCTTACTGGTAAGGTCACTCTTATGTTTCATATGGTTTTCAGCTGGGTAATTTTTTCGATGGCTTTTCTCCCCCAACAGACTACAGAGTACCTTCTGGGAACTTTGAAAACTGTCTGGCAGGGAAGAGGCTTGTAGAATAGATGCAATTTGATTTGTCTATACAAAGTGTGTGCGTGCGTGTGTGTGTGTGTGTGTGTGTGTGTGTGTGTGTGTGTGTGTGTGTGTGTGTGCTTAACAATAGAGTCTTATAAACTAGTTTTGCTGGGCAATTAAGTGGAATGAAAAAACCTGTATTGCTTTGAGGGCCTCTGGGGCCTCTTTTCAGTTTTCTACCTGCTGATGACCATACCAGACTCCAATGAATAGTTACAGTTCAAAGGTCACACAGATAACACTATTTAAAATAAATGGCTCTCAAAACAATCCCCAAAGTCATAGATTTGGCTTTTGATAGGAATAGGAGAGAGACAAGAGAGAGGGTACTTGGAGAGAGTAATAAGAATATATATATATAATCTTAGCAGGGGGTTGTCAACTTAACACAAGACAGAATTATCTGTGAAGAGGGAACCACAATTGAGAAAATGGCTTCCTACACCTAGTTTGTAGGCAAGACTGACAGGCATTTTGATTAATTAATGATGTGGGAGGATTACACTATCTCCAAGCAGGTAGTTTTCTAGTCTATAAGAAATCAAACCATTCAAGATAGTCATCAAATTTCCTCTATGACCTTTGCTTCAGGCCTTGCTTCCAGTTTCCTGGCCTGTTTGAGTCTGTGCCCTGACTAAACTCAGTGATAAATAGTTACCTGGAAGTATAAGATGAAATATACCTATATCTACTCAAGTTACTTTTGGTTCTGGTGTTTTCTCACACCAGTAGAAACCCTATATGTATGAACATATAAGCAGGGCAATATATGTATGAAACTGTCAAAGATACACCTTAATAAAATAAGTAAATTTTTTAAAGATTACACATTGACTCAAATTAGATTTTCATTTTGCAGGGAGTGCATAGTAGTTGTAGTAGAATGAAACAGAGGGGTGGATAGATTAGAGTTCTTAGTATTCTACTCTGGGGAAACTAAACTAGGAGATGGCCAAAGAATAATAACTGGGAGCATCATGTTGACTAGCCAGTCTTAATTCTTTCCTTATAAAGAATTAGAGTTATTCAGTTTCTTCTAGCTATTGCTAGTGTTATAATATAGATAAATTTCTTCAAATTAGGTCATAGTTTTCCATTAGTCTGTGTTTAGATTCATTTTATCTGCCCCTCCCTATTGATCACAAGTATAAAACACAAGAGACAACTAAAATGTTCCTTAAATTATACTAAAAAGCAGAGTTGGTTTAGGACCACAGGACTGGGGGATGGCAAAGCCACATAGAGTCTTCATATTCCATTCAATAGAGAGGATGGCAAAGTCACAGAGTGTCTTCCTACTCCATACAGACATTCACACAGCTGTGGAATAGCAGTTCTTCTCATGATTGTTCCACTTCGAAGAGGGAATAAATACTTCAAATGATGTGAGCGAGAAACCTAGAGAAATTGAAACTCCCAAAAATCTATGAGGGTGACCCTAGATAAGACTCCTGGCAATGGGGGGACATGGAGCCTGGACCAGGCATCTCCTATAGCCAGGCAAGACTTCCAGTGGAGGAATTGTGATATCAACCCAGCCACAAAACCTTCGCCCTACAATTTGCCTTGCCTACAAGATGTGTTGGGGGTAAAAGTGGCACAGAAATTCTGAGAGTGGCCAACTAATGAATGATCCAGCTTTAAACCCATAACATGATGGGGAACTAAACCCTGACAGTGACTGGAGGGCCAGGACCCAGAAGCTAGATAGCCCAGAGACCTAGGATAGAATGAAACATGACTGGAAAAAAAGTCAATGAAATGATTCCTAATGATATTCTGATATTCTACCATACTCATAGATTAGTGCCTAGCCAATCTTTCTGTTGTCAACAGAAAGGCTTCACCCAGAAACTGACGGAAACAGATGCATAGACCCACAGCCAAACATTGGGTGAATCTAGAGGAAGAATCCTGAGGAAGAGGGGGAGGAAGGATTGTAGGAGCCAGAGGAGTGGGGGCAGGGAGGAGAGTGGAGGAAAAACTGCAGTCAGGATATAAAAACCAACAAACAAAAACATGGAAGAAAACACAGAAATAAAACAAACCTAATGGAAGTGGGTAAAAGTTTTTTGAAAGATTCTGATATTGGTAGATTCTAATAAGTTTCATGTCTTATTTATATATCTACATTAATATTTGTCAATATTATATATGGTATTTAAAGAAGTCACTTTACACATTATATGAAAAGGTACATATAAAATAATATAAATCAACAAAAAACTAAAAATATCCAAGTAACTAGAGGAAAGAAAAAATAGCATAAGTAAAAGAATCATATTTTGAAAAACCCACATTCATATGGCAGGTTTAAATACTATCAATAATAATTACCTTAGACATACATGCTTTGAATGACAGAGATTGCAGGGATAATAAATGAATAAACACATAACTTACCCATGTGTTATTTGGAAGAATCTTACTTCTAATTTAATGATAAAAATGAGTTGGCAGTAAACTACTATATAAAGACATACTACACTGATTTTTAATTAATGTGAAATTCATTCAGTAATTGTTATGTTAGTGAATGATGAAGTAAATTTAACAGAAAATCAAATAATAACAAAATGACATTATATGGAAATATGATTCATAAAGAACATTATAATAATTTGAACTATTTCTATATAAAAATAGAACCTGAAAATGCAGAAAACAATATCCACTTGAGTTTAAAAGAAAGTCCTGATTTATCATTGGAGCTGTTAATGTTTCCATTTTAGAAATTGATACAAAACCAGACAAAAGATTGGGTAGACATATGATATCTGGACAATAGTCCATCAACAGTACTTAATTGGCGTATGAAGACAACAACTGGATATACCTTTTTAGTATTAAATTACCAATTAAAAATACGTACTATCTTGCAAAAGTGTCTTTGAAACTTAACCAAATTAAATATGGCATATAATGCTTTCTCTGTTTATAAACAAACAAATTAGATTTCAGAACCAGAAAGATGACAAGAAAAAATAAAAATGAAATGAAATAAATGAAAATTACATAGCTGTAGATGTAAACAGAAACATAATACATTAAACCTAACAGACCTGAGCTGATGTTCAGGAGGAAACGTTTAAGGATCAATGTGATTGATTGAACAACATTGAAGAATGTTGCTCATCAACATCCTGGATCTGCACTTTTTAAAAAAACTAGAAGAAAAAGTACCAAAGTATACCTAAAACATGAAGGAAGAAATAATAAATAACAGGCTTGCATAGAATTAAAATGAGAGAGAAATAGTAAAGAAACAAAAATGAAATGAACTTGACTTCTTAAAAAGTTAATAAACTTGATTACATTTGACAAGGCTGAC